>NC_042615.1:786565795-787297382 GCF_901001135.1 Rhinatrema bivittatum
ATGATATCTATCTATGACTAGTTTTCCAGAGTTATGTTTCCTTCATTAGTTTAGTGCAACATGAGCTAGTGAGCATATATTGCCAGAAAATACACATATATTTCAACTGGTATAACAGTGATGTCATGGTGGTTTTTGTTTTCTAAGTTCTATATAATTTTTAAGTTTACTCTACCTTGTAATGCAACCTGTAATGTATTTGTGTATTCAGGGAAAATCATCCATAGCTCAGTTTGCTTGGACCTGGTGAAAAGCACATAGCTCTGGAAAGCTATTCACAAATGCATTGCATTAGTTCAATAAAAAAAAAAAAATGCTACCATAAGTTATATGCATTGAATTGTTTCACATTGTTTAATTGAAAAAGGGAGAAACTGATGTATTTTAGTGTTCATGAAAATGAGGGACAAGCTCCGATAAGCAGGCACAAATAAATTGTGTGGGATAGAGAGGCATTACACACACTTATATGCCTCCTTCCTACCCCTGACCAGCAGAACCCACTCTGTTATTCTAGAACCGGTCTTCCCTTGGCAAGAGACTGCCAGTGTTACTGAATGGTGGCAAAATGGTTTGTGGTTTTGGGCATCAGGCAAGCACTCGCCATGAAGTAGATTCACCCCATTCCAGTTCATTCGAACTGCAATCTTAACCAGATTTGAGTCTATGCCCCCAGAGAGGAAAGAAATGTTAAATAGCACTGTATATTAAATATATATATATATATATCTTTATAAATCTTGTGCAGCCTACTGTTGACTGATACGCATCCTTCCATCGGATATGTGAAAGATCAATAGATATAAGAAGTAATACCTAGCTAAAACCAGCAATAATCTATGTTGTATACTGTTCAGGAAAACCACAAATCCGTTCTCATTTTAAATGGTCTCTAACAGCATACACACAGAGATCCTGTCACTTCCACCCAAATTCAAGTACCTGGTTTTCTTTCTCAATTACCCCTTCAGATTGGACAATCTGGAGCTGAGAAATTGTACCCTAAATTCTCAAAAGGCTTTTCCCCAATCTGTGCCACTGCAACACTCTTTGGGAAAGGAAGTCCAGTGGATTTGCAGATGAGATATAAAACTTTTATCTTTTTATGCATATTGGAGGTAATTTGGAAAGCTGCTTACGTGCATGGAGCCAGTTTTCAAACCCCTCCATGCTACAGCATTTACACATAGAAGAGGACACACGGAGATTAATGCTAGTGTTTTATAAACTGTGTGGTAGGAGCTGTACAGTTTGTAAAATGTGGTGTAGTTCTGCTCAAAAGTACACACGTATGCTTCAGGACGAACAAATATTTTCAATGCAAGAAAATGCATACTTTTTCTACCTATTTCATAAACATATGTGTGTATATTTTAACAGCATCAAAAAAATCTAACATGTACAGGCAATAACCTAGCATATACCATTTTGAAAATGCTTACTCGTGCACATACCACATACTTGAAATCACCTGTTTGCCAATACCTCCACCAAGTCACCCAGTCCAACTCCAGTTCACCAAGACCTTCTAGCACATCACCCTGAAGCCCCATCACTTTATCCAGACCTCCCATCCAAAAACTGCAGCCAATTTCAACTGAGCAAATCAATTACCAGGTGTAAAGGTGTACAAACAAGTTCAGTAATGCATATGCATAATATCTCTTACAAAATAGTGACATATTTCTGAATGCACCCTGAACGCTCCTGTTCTTTCCCTTTTTTTTATCCCAGTAGAATTTATGTGTGATATGGGAAATATCCGCATACTCTTGTCATTTATAAAACAGCATATACATGAGTGTGTGCTTCATTGACGTGAATATTTACTTTATAATACCCAGTTTTGCACACAAAAAATGCCTGTTTAAAATGTACCCAGGCTTAGTATGCACAAAACTAAACCCATAGCCTAGTTTCACATGCTCTTTTATGAGGAGAGGTGTTCATGGACAGGCGTAGGGGAAGAGGCAGCACTTGCACATGTACTATTTTTTATTTTCAAAAGTACACACATAAGTTGACATGCCTTCTGAAGAAGAGATGCAAATTAATGCGAGTGAATGTGTGGGTGTACTCAACCAGTTGCCTGAGTTTTTTCAAAGTGAATTTACAGGCATGTTTGTTTCAGAAATACTCCGTAAATATATGTGTACCAAGTACACACAGGGGCCAGAGCAATTAAAGTGTGCTGAATGCGAGGGCTTTACACTCAGCGCCTGCTTTCCTAACGCCCCTCCCCAGGCACTCCTCCTGGGAGCGCCATGCAATATTTAAATTAGGGGTCACGTTGCCACGGAGGCGTTAGAGTCACTTGCGTGCCCCTAGCTCCTCCTTGACAATGGGAGCCCACGAGCGGTCTGCTGTCCACCGGTTAGAAAACAGATGCCGAATTTATCGGCATCTGTTTTCCTAATCGCACACAGCCAGGAGTTCAGGAAACAGACACTTGTTAACTGAGCGTCCATTTCTTGAACCCGACCACTGGAATTTTTTTTTTACTTTTTTAAAAAAAAATTTTTTAACATTTTTTCCTCCTGTTTAATATCGCAATGATATTAAGGAGGATGTACAGAAAAGCATTTTTTTCTGCTTTTCTGTACAACTTTTGGGGGTGCTCAGCAATTAACGCTCCGGGCAGGCGTTAATTTCTGAGTGCAAAAATATGCATCTTAGATGCTTTTTTTTTTTTGCATTTGGAGTGAATAACTAATAGCCTCATTCACATGCATTTGCATGTGATCAGCGCTATTAGTTTGGCTCCCCCCCCCCCCCCCCCCCCCCCCCCCCCCCCGTTGGAAGAGCATTGTGGAGGTGCTAATCCCCTTATTGCATAAGGGGATTACTTAGCGCCTATACAAGCTGCATCCAACTGCGGGTTAAACAGTGCACTTGGCTGAGCGCACTGTATTGCATCGGCCCCACAGACTTTACTGCTAGGTGGGCTGTTTGGAAATGACCCTCTTAGAGCTCAAGTCATGCAAGTGATGTTTTGGCTTTTGCAGCATGAATTCTAGGGAGAAAAATGAACAACTGTCCTGAAAAGCAAATATTCATGAGGTATTCAATCAAAATAAGGAAATATTTGTTACAGCCTGAAAAAAAAGAGGAGCCATCACACATACTTTATTGACACACTCCTCCCCATCCACAGAGATGCCCACAAATACACATTCACTTGTGCACCTTTAATTCATCTCTTGAAGCTCCCAGAAATGAAAACATGGACTCCTATGTGAGGCTAGAATGACTCTGGGATAGACAGAGCACTGTCACAAGAGTGCAACTCTCATTGTATCCCATAAAAATGATTTAGATACTTGCAAATCTTTATGCTTTGGGGGGAAAATAAAGGAAATCTAGGTAGAACAAACACACTTCTTTTACTCTCAAATAACACCACAAATAACTTTAACTCATTTTCCCTATTTTTAAACACTGGACAAACCTTTTCCTTGCAAAAGCAACTTTTCTAGGGTCAGTGCAATTGATTCCCCTGGGGATCATGATGCAATTGATTCCCCTGGGGATCATGATGCTTATCTTTTAAAAGTATTAGGCAGGGGGCAAGATCCACACAGCCGCCATTTGCGTGGTGGCGGCGGGCAGGCATTTTCCCCTCTGCCTGGGTGGTGGTGGTTTGGGGAGGAGGAGGGGGAGCTGGTGAAGGCAGCAGCTCCCAGGTGACTCTGCAGGCCTGGAACGATTTAAAAAGGCTGGTGAGACGCTTGATTGGCTATGATGCCTCGAGCATTGGGTGGGAAGAAGGGCATATTGGGGGGGGGGGGTATGCAGAGGTTTAGCGTCTTTTTCTATTGTACCTGACGGGTGCGGGAAGCAGCTCCCTCAAGCTGTCCCTCATTGGTCTGCAGGTTTTTCTCCCTCCCTCCCATCCGGTTAAGATTATGGGTGTATGCAATGTCAGTTTGTCGTTGTTACGTCACAGTTTTGGAGATACATTCAAGCCAAGATGGATAGCTGGGGGGGCTGTTACACATTGCAGCTGCATTCAGTGAGGTCACTGGGCAGGCTGCGGGTTATTCCTGCTGAGATGTGGCGGGGAGGACTGGCAAACAGCAGTGCGGCTGCTGGACAGGGGGATGGATGGAGAAGGGGCGGAGAAGGAGGGCCCGTATGTCATGAGGCATGGTGGCATACTTGGCTAGGATTCAGTGCAAAGGGGGGAGGGGGAGATTGGTTATATGGGGGAGGAATCCTTGTGTTTATGTTATGGCTCAGCTTACATATTGGTTGATAAACTGTGGCCTTGTGAAACTCCAACCTGGTGTCAGTGCATTTTATTGGGATGAGGAGGAGGGTAGAGCACCAGGTGAGTCCCACGTTACTCGTGCTATACAATTTTAGAAAACTGGAATGACTAGAATATTTACTATCTAAAACATGCATGCTATCTCTCCTATCCTAATCTACACTTACTTTTCCTTTTATCTATTCTCTCTCTCTTTCATAGGCTCATTCACTCTCAGAGCACATGCTATACACTTTCTACTTGCTTAATAATATCCCAGCAAAATGTCAGACACCAGATTAGTAAAGGAACTATCAAGCCTCAATGCATTAGCCAACACAACCACTACCCACTTTTACAGTGCTGTGATACAGTACAACAATCCCACAAAAGCTTTCTCAGTAGATCTGACACTCACAGCCATAAGTAGCACGGTAACATCTCTAGCAGAATCAGCTACAGCTCTACCAACCCTCAAGAACTCTTATCAACTATCACATTATAACACTTATGGATTCATTACACATACAGTACATCACTATGGGCTCTATAGAACTAGACAGAAAACATAGGATATGAGAATGTATACATGGATTTTTTTTCCCCTCCTTTTTGCTGTAGCTTTGCTGAGGGGACACAGAAGTGTTCTGGTATGTAGCCTGTTTACTGGGATGGGATACTTTTGATTTTCTCTTACTTCCTCTCTTCTGAGCACAAGGTTGGCATTCTGTGACTAGAAAGAAAAAAGTTCAAAACATACGGCAGGGGTAGTTTTCAAAAACGTTCACAGGGGTTGTGCATCTACAATTGGCATATACGCACATAAGTACCCTCTGTGTACAGTAAGCAAATTTTCAGGACGGAAGGATGGGTGGATTGTTGATGCCATGTGGAATAGTATGCGTGGAAAAAGGGCATTTTGACGGTGTTCTGAGGGCGTTTGTCACTTGGTCTGTAGTGACCCTCAAGGTGGCAATTTTATCTCATACTCTTTTCAACATATATCTTTCACCCCTGGTCACTCTAATTCAGAGCCTCGACTTTGGATGTTTATGGTTTTGTTTTTTTTATGCAGACCATATACAGATTTTAGCTTCTTTTAATTCTAAAAATGCAAAATCTTTCTTGAGTTTTCATGCCTGTTTATAGGAGGTTGCCATTTGATTTCATCTCATTTACTCAAAGTAAACTCATGCATTTTTCTAGAAATAGAAATACTGTTGATCTATCGCCCCCTGATAGGGAAGGATGTACTACTGAACTTAAAAAGGGTGTCACCACCTTAAGAGTTTAACCCTCTTCTGATTTTTGTTCCACATACTTCTCATCTTGTTCAGCGGTCTTTCTGTTATTTGTGCTTTATCAGACAGCTTTGCCCATTCCTAGATCCATCAGATTTGAAAACTTTGACCCAATTGGTGGTCTTAAGCCTTCTAGACTATTGCAATGCTTTGTTTCATAGTCTTTCTTCCAGCTCAATTCTTTGGGGTGGACTTTAAAAGTTTTACGCGTGTAACCGCTCCTGCGTGCGCCGAGCCTATTTTGCATAGGCCCAGCGACGCGCACAAAGCCCCGGGATGCGCGTATGTCCCGGGGCTTTGTGAAAGGGGCGGGACCAAGGCCTCCAGCACAGCGGCCATGCCAGAGGATCGCGCACCGGCACTTGACCGGTGCGCGCAACCTACGCCTGCCCAGAGGCAGGCACAACTTATGAAATAAAGGTTAGGGGGGGTTTAGGTAGGGCTGGGGGGTGGGTTAGATAGGGGAAGGGAGGGGAAGGTGGGGGGGCGGAGGGAACGGGGAAAGCCATCGGGGCTCCCTTAGGGCTCAGCATGCGCAAGGTGCACTAGCGAGCACCCACTTGTGCACGCCGATCCCGGATTTTATAACATGTGCGCGGCTGCGTGCACATGTTATAAAACCGGGTGTACATTTGTGCGTGCCGGGTAGTGCGCACAAATGTACTCCACATGCGTAGGTTTAAAAATCCAGCCCATTGTTTGAAACTAATACAAGATATAGTAGAAAAACTAATATTTGGAAAAAAGTTTCAGTCATGTGACTCCACTGTTACAGGAATTACACTGACTACCTGTAACTGCACAAATACAATTTAAGGTCCTCTGTTTAACCTTTAAAGTCTTGTAAAGAAGTACACCACTCTATTATGTGAACTTTCAAAGGAATTATGCATGTAAATGTAACATATTATTGAAGCAATTTTCAAAAGCTATTTCACTGCATTTACAGATGAATTTTCAAAGGAATTATGCATGTAAATATAACATACTATCGTAGCAATTTTCAAAAGCCATTTACGTGTGTAAAGTGCACTTATGTGAGTAAACCCTATGGACCATTCAATGGCATGTATTACACAGGTAAAGTACATTTACATGCGTAAAACCCAGTTTTACGCATGTAAGTGCTTTTGAAAATCAGGCCCTAAGTGCACCTAAGACGGGTAAAACCTATTGACAATTCTGACAATTCAATGGCTTATATTGTAGAAATTTTAAAAAGCCTACTTATATGAGTAACACGCATTTACACATGTAAAACACAGTTTTAAGCATGTAAATGCTTTTGAAAATCAGGCCTTATCTTTGTAATATGGTTATTAAGAACATAAGAACATGCCATACTGAGTCAGATCAAGGGTTCATCAAGCCCAGCATCCTGTTTCCAACAGTGGCCAATCCAGGCCATAAGAACCTGGCAAGTACCCAAAAACTAAGTCTACTTCATGTTACCGTTGCTAGTAATAGCATACCAGATGGGCCGTGCCCTGTGCTACTCTGAACTTAAGCTTCTTAAACCTCCCTCAGCTAAGGAAAGAATTTGAAAATCATGCAAAATGAGATTTTCATTTTTGGCACCTTTACTTTGCGGCTTGAATAGGGATACTTGAAATTTAGGAAAATTATGAAGGCTTAGCTATTCTCCACAGTTTTCTCATAATTCTTTATCAGTTTCATTGATTTTATACAGCTTTCTTTCTGCATTTTGTTTGAATTAAGTGTGAATGTTTTGTTATTAACTGGTTACTCACTTTATTTTTTACATTTTTTAATTGACTGTTTTATTTATTTATTATGTATGCATTCTATTGCATTTTTATATTTAATTGTACATTGCTTTGATTTTCTTTTAAGAAAGGTTATTAAGAAAATATAATAAACTAAACAAAACTTCTTGGGTATAGTTTTTAAGTGTGCATAACCTTACATATTTTATAAATAGAGTACATGCATATAGCATCAAAGATGCATGCATGCTTTTATACCCGCTAATCAAATCATGTATATTAAATCTGACTTCTCTGGGTGCGGTTATGGAGCAAGTGGTGGAGAGTGTGGATCAACTGATAGAGGTCTTGATGAACTAGTGCTTGGAAGTACACGCACAAGTATTTTCATATGTGCGATATGTGCACACATCAGCCTCTGTGCATAAACAGAAGGTTATTACATGCACATGTTACAATTATTTTACATGTAAAATACACATGCTTGCTTTTATAAAATAGATTTATAAACTATGCAGATCCCTGCATTAGAAATGTATGCATGTACTGAAACATGTGCATGTACTTTAGGGGCAGTGATACGTGGTACTTTATAAACTGTGGTGTGCTGACTGCCGAGTTTATAAAGTAGGGGCACCTACTTATGCATGTATGTGCTTAGTTACGCTTGCTATTGAAAGATACCCTCTAAAACTGCTGGTTACATTACATAACTGTTAAGTTATGTAATGTAACCAGTTTAGGATACAGCAAGAGGCAGAGAATGACAGGAGAAGGTGATAGCATAGAAGCATATTAATATTTGGAAACAGGATGCTGGGCTTGATGGACCCTTGGTCTGACCCAGTATGACATTTTCTTATGTTCTTATTTATCTATTTATTATCCTATTGACTTACGGCATTTCTATTCTAGTTATCCTAATTTCTCCCTCTGTTTCGAACATCGTACCATGACGTGAAGTCCAAAGAGACATGATTATTAGAGAAGGCACCATATTAGAACAGAATACACAAAATATTATGACTACAAAACACTTAAGTAAAAAAAAGGAGTATAATTACAATGCATATGGCACAAAAAAGGTAACCATAATTCTTGCTAGAAAATAGCACAGAGTCGTGCACAGAAAATAATAACAGCATTCACAGGGACAAGTCAGAAAAGATCTACAACATGAAAGTAAAGGAGCATCAACATACACATTCAGCCATGCAAGCAGTTGAGAAAGGATACAAGAAAAATACTCATAGGGCGAGAGAACTAGACATGATACATACCTCTGCTTTAGTAGCAACATTCTTTCTTTATTTTTAATTTTACAATATTTCCAAATAGCATACAAGAATACCTTGCCCAAGAAATATAGCATATCTGGCCATAGAGAAACAATACAACTCCAGAAAAATATAAAGAAAATTAATATGGCTGATAATCCACATTTAACCCATATACCGTATATAGAGGGAAGATAGAAAAAAACAAGAGTTTTAATTAAGGAAACATATTCAAGAAACAGAAAACAAGCATTAATGCATCCAGTTCATTAACCCATCACCATAATGGAGGTCACTGGTGAAGCTCCAGTAATCTTGGAATCCAAAAAGAAATGCAGCTGTTAACATTAATCGGTTGTTTACTCTTTCAAAAAGTATGAAGATCAGGAGACACAAAATGAAGTTACTAAGCAATACATTTAAAACTAATAAGAGAAAATATTTTTTTTACTCCATGCATAATTAAGCTGTGGAATTTGTTGCCAGAGAATGTGGTGAAAGCTGTTAGTATAGCTGTGTTTAAAAAAGGTTTGGACAAGTTCCTGGAGGAAAAGTCCATTAACCATTATTAAGGTGCAGTTGCAGAAATCCACTGCTTATCTCTGGTATAAGCAGCTTGGAATCTATCTCCCTTGGGATCCTGCCAGGTACTTGGATTGGTCACTGTTGGAAACAGGATGCTGGGCTTGATGGACCTTTGGACTGATCCAGTATGGCAAGTCTTATATGCTTATGTTCTCATGTTCAGGGGCAAAAAAATGATATTTAACACCAGAATAATTAATAATACATTTACAAAGATTTTTTAGGGGAAAAACTGCGCCAAAGGCATGAGACTCCTGTCACATAGCAAGAAACAATTTTCTTCTCTCCTGCATAGCCCTTGAAATATCTGGAGAAATCCATATTTTTGTCCCATAAATAATACTTGAGCCCTATGAAAGTAGACATGCATGACTGTGTTTATTTATTTATTTTTAACGTTTCTATACCGACGTTACTGTATAAATTACATATCACATCGGTTTACAATATCCCTCCCAAGTAGATCTCTCCAACAATGCCCTCATAGCCATTTTGTGTGATGAAACCATCTTCCGACTGGTTCACTTCCAAGAACACCACCAGGAAGGGAGATATCTCTTAAAGGTATCTCTACATTGTTTTTTCTTTTCCCATTTTCCAATTAAAACAATGGACTTGGAATATGTAACTGAATTCAAGGAATTCCAGTTGGTGATGTCAGGAAAGCAACTTCATGCGTGCATAAAAGGATATCAAGGGTCTTGTAATGAAGCTGTTAAGGTGTTACATGATTCCAAGTGGGGACAGGTGTATAAAACCCTGTTTATTCATTTTTATTCACCAAAGGTGGCAAACAACTTTCTGCCAGAACATCTTCTAAGTTCCTATTTTTCAGTGAATCAAGTTGTATTTTATAGGTTAATCCTATCAGAATTTGTCTTTAGGAAACAAAATGTCATGGACTGGCCCTGTAGCTCTGCAGCACTTCCGCTCCTCGAGCCAGCGGGGTCTAGGGATGCTGTCCTTGAGAGAGAGGGGGGGGGGGGGGGCTGGTTAGGCATCCTCAACCATTCCACAGTGGTGACACCTAGTGGTCAGACTTACGGCCCACAATAGCTGAGTACCAGAAGGAGCTGCACTTTGCAGCCTTCTGGCCAAGGACTGTGTCACTGAGACAGATGGGCTAAGATGAAATGTAAGAGGAAAGCAGCCCACATCCATGTTTTTTTCTCTTATTCCTCATCAATGGCTGGGCATTTCGCATACAGTCCACTATATATTAAATATTTTTCACCATGATACTTACATGTGTGAGCAAATATGCAAGAATGAAACTAAAGCTGAAGCTACCAGATTGTTGTTGTTTTCTTGTACTAAAATTAAATTGAAACTTAAGGGGGGGGGGGAATGTAATGGCTCTGCATCTCCAGTCTACCTCTCTCTCTTGTGCTTTCTCCTTCTTGCTATCATCTTGTGTCATCTCAGCTTAATATAAGCAATACAATAGGATCCTTAGAACCAGGACTCAATTCTTTTTACCCTTTAGTTTCTGGAACATTCGTTTCTTGACCTGAAAGAAAGGACTTTGTCCTCGGTTTGAGTTTGAACTTGCAAACTATGGGGAATACACACAACCCCTGCCAAGAAAATGATTCTTAAAGGGAAATTTCACAGCGAGAATTCCTTTAAAACATAAGTTTGCAAGCTCTTGGGTACAAAGCATCTGTGGGACTGCAAGCTACCAGCTGCAGATGAAAATTACCCTCTTCATGCCTTTATGCACATAACCCCTGGGTTTATGTGCATAAATGCCCTTTAAAAATTACCCGGGGCGGGAAAGTTATTCACGTCAAAGCAGGTGCAAACGCAGCTTTGCATGTATTGCATCATGACATGCACCACAAAGAGTTATTCTGGGGGAGAAGGCTTTGATTTGGCGAGCACGTGTAACTCTGTGCGTGCGTATGTCGGCGCCAGTTCTGCACACACCCGCTAATCTTCAAATTGAATTTACGTGCAGCAACCCGCATTGAGAATTCAGGCTAAAAAGTCCCCATGAACTTTCGCCTTGTGTGGGCTGCATTTAATCATCTTCAGTGCTTAAACTTACAGAAGGCAATCTTCTAAGGCAGTTATCGTACCTGGGTAAATTGCCTCTGGCTGGAAGTTACCCTCCTTTATCTGCCAAAAAGGTAGACATGGGCTTTCACAGTGTGTGCACTTTTAGCTGGGATAAAAAGAGGTTTTCCCTTGGAGGGGGAGGAAACAGTATGTAAGTAATTTTCAATAGATTCACACATATAAAACTGGATTTTACATGCCTAAATGGGCTTTTGGAAATTGCTACGACATATGGCTACTTTAATGCATGTAACTCCTTTGAAAATTCATTCCTATTTGTACAGTTTTACACACATATACACACCACCCGCAATAACAGCAGATGCAAAGTACGTGGAAACCTTTAGAGTGCTTGCTTTCAACGTGCAAATTTTTGAGCAAAAGCTATCTAGTCCTTTATTTGTAGATCTCAGCTGCAAAGTGCATGTGGTAAGTAAGCATGCCTACATCATTTGTAATGATGCAAGCTACTCAAAACTGCCCCTTCCCTCCACCCTACGGTGTCCAAAAAATGCAACCTACAACCCAGGAATATCACTGCAGAAGCAGGAGGATCTCTTGTCAGAAAGGCTAAAACCAATGTAAAAATCTGCTTGTTAAAATCTAGCTAGAAAAACCAAGATTTTAAATTTGATATGCCAAGAGAATGCGAGTTCAGTAGCACTCCGGAGAGGTCGCCTGGCTGCACTTCCTCTCCAGGGTTCACAAACCAGTGGAAAGCATCATCAGTTTACTGCCATGGTGCATCCATTTGATGCATCCTATCGGAATAAAAAATAGTTATAATCCAAATGCACTAAGGAAGCGGAAACAAAATGGAGTTGTGGGGCCCCCGAGTTCACGTCCTCCTGACACAGTGGAGTTTTATCCTACTTTCCGAAGGGAAGGAGGCTTACGAGATCGCCTTGTCCGTGTGAGTGTGTCCATAATAACTTTTGTGTTTGCTGTCCTATCCACATCAAATTTTCAGTACATGTTAGGATTCCAGGGGGATCCTCAAGGACGGATTTAGGATTTTTTTTCCACCCCTATGCACTTTTGATGCTTTCATCCCCTGCCTCCTCTAAGGGGCTGTTCCAGGGTGGCAGAGGGCTGTTCTCTGTTGAATGAGATTCAGCAGAGCTGGAAAGCAGCAAATCTTAGCCATCCCGCTGCCCCTAAATGTTTGCCGCCCTAGGCACAGGCATAATGAGTGCCTATTGGCAAATCCAGGGCTGGGGCATCCTGACACGGGCATTTAACTTTTGATCCACGTACACGCTTTCTGGAACGTAGGCTCCATTAGTTCTGGGTGGAACTTCTTCCTTGAATGTGATTTTAATAAATGATCTATGTTGGCCATGAGGCTTCTGGACTAGATTTGGGCACCGGCTTCTACTGGCCCAGACCGTGTGCTGGGAAGATGTGTGCACCGGCTCAGATGGCGCTGGAATGGGTGGGGTTCTGTGGCAGATCCTGTGCCGGCTCAGTTTCAGTCTCTCCAGTGTCATGGGTCAGCGCTGAAGTCTTTTCTTTACCATATCTATCACTTTAACCAATAGGGCACTACTGTCCAATTAGTTTTAAGCTCCAAGATCATATTTAGGCAAAAGTCTAAAATTGTTCCATATTTAAGTCTCTAATGCAACAGGATCAATGTTAGATAGCAAAAGTCCAAAGCAAGGATAGAGTAGGGGGAAAAAAAGCACATTACATGAGGCGTCACAATTAACAAAGAAGTAAATGTACTGCTTTAATGAAAATTGCAGCATTTTCAGTAGCAGTAGAGATTAAGGGGCCAGCGATAAGCTAACAGTGTCATTAAATACATTTCATCATCCACTGGTATACATGTAATTAAATCTAGCTGCATAACTTTGATGCTCATCAACTTCCTGCAGTGCTTTTTTTTCCCCCTTTTCATACGACTTGGAAGCAACATGCTGCAAAAAAATAAATAAATAAATAAGAAAATGTTCGGCTTACTAATTGCCTGCCACTCCCAGCTTGTGAAATCGCGAAGACTGCAGGCATAATGGCAAAACTCTATGTCTATGGCAAAGCTGTACCCCATGCAAGGTCCAGAGCTGTAAGCAGCTTTCTGTTATTTGTAAGGTATAAGAATTACAGGGTACCACGTAGTAGTTCGTGGATAAGTGCACTGCACTAGTGGCGAGTATTTTAGGGAAAAGTAATTCATGGGCAGTGGACGCAACGTGTGTGTGTGTGACATCAGCTTGTGAACAGGTCTGTTTATTAAGCCACCTCAAAATTGTCCAGTGTGAGTTAACCCTTTGTTCTGAACATGGACATCGGCTGGCATATTAATGCCCGATTTACTAAATCTGGCTTTGACAGCAAGGGCAACCGTGACCAGTAATGTGTGTGTGTGTGTGTGTGTGTTACCTCTGGCAGTAACATGGGCCCCAGTGAGGGCTCTAATCATCCCCCACCCCCACGTCCAAAATGATTTTGCTCTGTTGCTGGCCCACCATCTTCAGTTCATCTTTGAAGATATCGTTCAGCATTTACTAGCTGCGACTGACTAGTTCCCTTTAACCACTGCCACCTTCACCTCCTCACCTTGCAATTAACCCTCACCACCCTAAGCACTATGCTAATATGTTAATATGTAAATATCTTTAACCCTTTAGTTTCAACTTTTCAGGCTCACATACAGAGCCTCCTTCTAGCTGCAGCACCTTGGTTGCAACTTGTTACTCTTGTTGCTCCCCTTTCCCCCCTCCCTGTTTTTGTATTTTCCACCTTTTTGTTCAGATGTAAACCGATATGATGTGCCCTCTCTAATGTCGGTATAAAAATAAATAAATAAATACTGCCCTAGACAAATGATATTATTACTGCTTATAAGATAAAAATGTTATTTTAAGGTCCTTTTTCATTATATTTTTAAGAAGGTAGCAGTAAACGTGAACATTTCAAGCAGTGACATCAGTCAGGGAAGATCAGTGCAGCGTGCTCCGGCCTAGGGCACTTCACAATCAAACCCATCGATGTTTTGGTTCATCTGATAATCACTGTTACAGAGCAGGCTCCCAATGCAGCATCAGAAACAAGGAAAGCAGGGGACAGCAGCACACGGGGGCCCTGACTGAGGAGAAGCGCTAGGGTAAAGCCAGAGACCGACCAGGCAGTTTCTGCAGTAGCACAACAGAAAGGGGAACTGGTCAGACTAAATGGGCCTTGCGTCTGTTCGCCGCTATCGTTTCCTAAATTTCTAGGTTCATTGACGTGACTGGAGAAGACCTGTGCAGTCGCTGCCCTGCAATGTAAAATGTCCCATGTCTGCAGGAATGTGTAAATTCAGTTCTGTTGTTTGAGCTATAAATAAACCGGACGTGATGATGCCCCACTGCTGTTCTGTCTTGAGTCGCCAATCAGCTCGGCCAACCTGAGCTTTGCAAGTGCAAATAGTATTAAACCCGTTCATCACTGAACAGAGGCCCGTAAATATCGAGAGAAACAAATAATAGCACATTAATTGCATTTTAAATGTTCAGTTGTTTCAATGCTAATATGGCATTAATAACTGCTTTCATATTCAATTTGGGTACCTATCTTATGTAGGAAAATACAGGAAAAGAGGACATGTTAAAATGAGGAAACCTACTAATAACAGATAATAATAATAATAATCTTGGTTTTTATATAAGGTACTCTGGATTTGTGTTTTCTCTTCAAAACACATGCAAAGTGTTGTTGAAAGCAGTTCTGAGCTACTAAGTTAACATATTTTCAGTCAACTTTGGCATTCATTTAAAAGATAGATTTTAAAAGCCCGTCGAGCACATCAACTGGGGGATGTGCGCATACATCAGACTTAAACAAGCCCAGCAAATTTTAAAAGCTCCAAGATGAGCGTGCATGCCATGAAGATTCAAAAAGGGATGGGGGCGTGTTCGGGGGCGGGGCATGGGGGGGCTCCAGAACGAGCCCAAGAGATGTGAGTGTAAATACTTACGTACCCGGGCACACGCCCAGGACCAGTGCTGCATAAGTTTACTTCATTTTAAGAAGCCATTTTGTAGGGGGTTTAAAGGGCTTCTTAAATTGCAGGCTATTAAACCAGGGGGGTTTTGAGGACCTGGCTCTTAACTGGTGGACAAACTGGTGAAACTGGGAGTGGCGAGGACGCACTCCCGTTATAAAATACCCTGACTTGCGTGGTAGAAACGGGATTTACACGCCTAGACGTGCACCCACTTAAAATTGGGCGCACATGTGCATGGCCAGTGCATTTTATAACGTGCTCACGTATATGTGTGCATGTTATAAAATTGCCACCTCCCTGGGCCCGCGCCGATGCACACGCATCAATGTGCGCCCATGCACCGCTTTGAAAGTTACCGTCCCTTTGCGTACCGTGGAGAAAGTCTGGTGCTCTGTAATGTGCCCACAAGGAGAAATAATTCCGAGAGCATCTTTCTTATTGGCGATGGCAAAACAGAATAAAATCTCAGCCTGCACTGTACTTGAGCAGCTAATGACAGCAGTTCTCCCATTAGGGTTTCATTGAAGAGTAGCTGAAACCATTTAAATGGAGTAACATCCTCAAATCGGGGCTGCCTGAGCTCCTAGCACTATTGGTAAGACCTCTGCAGTCTTTAAAAAGCCTGTTGTATTAGGGCAGGTACAGTGCGTGATCTAGTAAGGCAAATTGAAGAAAGAAACAAAAAAAAATATAAATTGCCGGCACCCTGAATGTGAATAATCGCTTACTTTTACCCTTTTGTCTAGGTGACACCGCTCAAGAGACATCACCACCTCATTCGCTGAAAAAGGATGTGGCAAACATGGGGAAAGGTAACAGCAAAATCAGTGCCATTGTACAGTAAAATAAATGTCCTTTGTTTTAATTGAAAACTGCGAAGCAGGAAGATATTTCGATTATGAGCCATACTTTTAGCTTGACAAGTAGCATATGAATAATATATGGACCTTTGGATAGATATAATTGAGATTAATGCATACATATCAATCAATACATGACACGGTAATACAATACTTTAAAATAATATATTGCATTGATTTATATTCATGGATTTCTGCACAAAATCTATCCTGTGTCTATGAGCCACTCTTTAAGCTGGTAAAATATTTTGTTTTCTAATAATAAATTGCCATGAACAACAGTTCTCCAGAGAGCTATTTGTATAAATTAGTAAAATGGCTCTTCTATCCTCTTTTCCTTAGAAGAACTTCAGAAGGTTTTGTTTGAGCAGATAGATTTACGGAGAAGACTGGAACAAGAATTCCAAGTACTAAAAGGCAACGCTTCCTTCCCTGTTTTCAGTAAGGAATTATTTCCAACCGCAGTCTCTCTCTTTAGCTCAATGACTATGACTATATAACTTAACTTTGTGCATCAATATATTGACCTACTGTACGTTTGTGTGGAAGTCTCCTTAGGTCTGACTTAGAGGTAGTCTTATTGTATAGAAATCATCTGATGATCTCAGTTTGCCAGGGGTTAGTACCGGTACAGGTTGATTTTAGGATGTGGGTTCATTATTTTATCGTTATCACTCTGACTACAGTTCAGCATGAATAATCTGAAATTCTGCCTCCATTTACAATGAAGTTGCATACCCCTAACTCTCTTCCGGTGAGTAGTATCCAAGTACCAGGCCTATGCATTAATTATCCTGATTGGTTGATCTGAGCAATTCCAACCACGAGGCTTTTGAGAATGCGTGTGATCCAGGCCTTAGTTACCAAATAGGTACTACATATACTCAGACAGCTGGCTTAGGGGGGTCATTTTCAAAGGCTCATCGCGTGCGATAAGCCTCTATCGCGTGCTATAGCATGCTGGGGGCGGAGTCGGGGCGGCGAGGGGAGGAGGCGGGGCGGCGAGGAGGCAGACTTGGCGGTGTCTTTGCTGGCGGCGATAAGGTTAGTAATGTTATCGTCGCCAGTAGTGCGCCCAATAGCGCCACCTTTCACGGTGGCGCTATTGGGTGCGAAAGCCAGCAGCGAAAACACCGCGGTGATGCGAAGGCTGCCGGCTTTCACAGGCCCGCCCCCCCCACCATTCTATTGCAGAATGGATTCACCATTCTGCAATAGAATGGTGAATCCAGGCCGTAATTAGTTAAGGATTACTGAGGACTAATTTTATTTTTGCTGTTGACTAACTGAGACTGAACTCTCTATATATTAAAACTAGAGGGCGTTACCCAACAAGCAAGTAATATTTACAAATTATGCTACCTTTTATTGAACTAACAATGAATTATCCAAAGTTGTTGTTGTGCATGAATTATGAACTTTTGAGAATAAATCACTTCTTCAGATGTGACTGATGAAAGAGGAACAGATGTAGCATGTGAAGGTATCACAGAGCAGTAATTCCCACTGCAGAGATCTTGAGGAGATGTCAAAAGCTTAGACCCTTGGGGGAGGGGGGTGTTTAAAAATAAAGGATGCAAATAACCCAACATAGGGACTTAGAAAAATGTGCAGCCAAAAGATAATCGACAAGTTTGATGTTAAACACAGTCACATTCCTTTTTTTTTATTATTAAATAATGTTCAGAAGCCCTGCATACCTCGGAAAATCTTGTTAACCCCCATTATTTAGATTTCTGCAATACATTATCAGCTTCTTCGTGATATGTATGAACTTCATTACCCTTTGGAGAAACGGAATTACTGTCTTGACATCATCAAAGAACAGAATCAGGTGGCAAAAGCAGAATAACTAGGCATGCACCCACTATGATGTCAGCTCAGACTAAGACGAGAAGCCAAAACAGCATGCTCACAACTCTGCCTTGAGAGGGCAACTTTTAAACTACACACAGAAGTCTAAAATCTATGGGTACCTTTTTACCCGCAGGCGTTACATCAATTTGAAAGGGAAAAGTTCTCTTTGAAAACTGACTTAGAAACGTAGGTGCTTTTTCCTGAAAAATTATGAATAAGTGTTAATCCCACCCCAGGAACGCCTCCGCTGACTGCACATAAGTGGATGCTAGTGCTGGCACTATGTGTGAACTCTTCACATGCACGTAGGGTAGGACATTTTCAAAGACCCCCATTTCTGTGCCCAAAACGCTGTTTCACAGGTGGAAATGGCTTTGAAAAATTGCCCTCATGATTGCTTATGAGACTCAGCTCCATAAGAAACAGTGGGGGACGTACGGTATTGTGTACCTGCTGCTGTGAAATCCTACAAATATCTATCCCGAACAAAAGGAAATTTGTTATGCATACAGGCTTGAAGGAAAAAGCAAAGCCATCGGGAATACAATTTGATAATTGTGCCCGGAGCCATGGAAACTCGGCAGACATTTCTTAAGGCCTAATCAATAAGGGCAATGCAAAGAAAGGCTATGTAGCAAATAGCATACACAAAACCATCCCCCATACATGCTGCATTTAAAATTAACAGGACCTTATCAAATAATTACCTCTTCTGTTGACTTAATAGGATGCCAACTAAATGTAACAGCTACTGTACATGCACCTGCCCTATACCGTTTCCTGCTATAAAATGGACGTACCAGGAATTAAAATGCATGACAAGCAAAACTCCACTTCCAGGGTGAGTGCGTGAACTTTGATCTCTGAAGAACAGTCCATAGCTTCCAGTAGGCGGGATCTTGCCTAACCTTCAGACACTAAAAACCAGAGAGAAGCGGAGGCAGCACCAGCTCCTGGCAAATGGTAAAGTGAGACCAGAAAGAACAGGAATCTCCATAAGGTCAACCTTCATCCCAGGGAAGTGGAGGTCTTGATCCAGAAAGTAGTCTCAAATTACCTACATCTTTATAGGGAGCACTCTAGAACAATCAAACCAACAGATCTTCATCAAGTCTATTCGGCTGTCAACAGCACTGGAGGAACTTAAATACAAGTGAAGTTTACAGGTTATCCATAAGGTAACCTGGATGAGGTGCCATGTCAGAGGCACCGAGATGTGGTTTGGGGGGGGGGGGGTCACCCCTACCTAGAACAGCTCAATGCCCTGGATGAGATACTCGATCATTATACCATTGCTGAAGAGATTGTCAACTGCCTGGAAGCAGAATTCAACTCTCACTTTGGTAAGAGACAAACCTTACAAGAGCATTATAATAACTCTATCATAATATTCGTTTATATGATTCACACCCATGCCACATATGCAAATATGCAAAGTTTAGCTTAGAAAAAATGACTTTATAGCCTGTAATATTGGGCGAGACATCAGAGGTCTCGTGCTCTACAGGCTAAATGGGATAGAAAAGAACAATTCTATAAAACACATGATATACATTCAGAGCTGTCATAATCAATAGAAACATGTAACGACAGCTTATTGTGCCTTCTTTTATGCAGGCATGGACTTATGGGGGTTACCATTCCCTGGAGGAACCACAAAATCCATGGCAGCCTGCCACTTTCTCTCCCTCCTTCTCCAGAGAGCATCAGGACACTCTGCAGGAGTCTAGGAGGGAAGTATTCCAGATAACAGAGAGATTCATTTGTATGAAACGGATGAAGATGGATGAAGGCACATTAGACTATAGTTAATATTGTAATCATAATGACGCAAAGAAGATTGATGTATATTATAATATATGTTCAGAAAAGCTAAGTCAGTCTAACATTTATTGTTACTTTCCAGGTCATACTGATGTCCAAATCAGTGACCTAGATGGTGCTGCTCCTCAGGAGCTGAGGTCTCTGAAGATATCAGTGTGGTTGATGAAAGGATTTCTATGATCTTCCAGCCACTCCTTAGTCAAATCTTATCTGCCTCACAGAACCTGCCTCTGTATAACCTTCACTTCTCTTCACCCCACGGGCAAGCAGGCAGAAGGTTGGAGACATTGGGCAAAGTGAGAACACTTCCTAAAATTGTCACGAAAAAAGGAAGAGGAGAAAGTGGAGCCTCCATAGGTCACAGGTGACAGCAGAACTCTTTCTTTGTACAGATTACACTCTTCTCTTGCCACATCCCTTGAGCTATCTGAAGGCAAAGGCTAGGACAAGGAATGTTCTTGTGATATACTCAGCTCTCAAGAATAATCTTGAGCAGTTATTGGCTCTTATGAAGAGACCTCTAGAACATTTGCAAGTTCACCAGGTTGCACAAGCTGAAGTTTTGCATTCTAATCTGATTTCTCAATTAAATCAGTAGATTCAACACATAGTTGAGATCCATTCCGATCATGAGTTACAAAAGGATTGACTGGTATGAGAGACATGTGTGATAGACATTACACATCCATGAGAGAAATTGGAAGCAACATATGACCATCATGGAAAATCAGCATAAAGCTATCAAGTTGAGTGTCGCCACAGAATTTCCACAATTAGTAGAATTGTGCTATTGATCTTATAGAAGGCATAATATTTCAAGATCAGAAGAAAGATTGCAGGCCATAAAGAACCAGCCCTTCAGACTCCTTACTAGTCACTGCAGTGGTATTTGAGGCAGCGATTGAAGATCATGCTCTGCTCCTCTCGCCTGGGTCCAAATCATAAAAACTTGACAGCAGAAAAAGACCATATGGCCTATCTAGTCTGCCCATTCACACCAACTGAACAGGTCTACTATCCCTACCACACCTTCAGAGATCCCCTGTGCTTGTCCCATGCTTCCTTGTAGTCACATATTGTCCTTATCTCCTCTACCTCCACTGGGAGGCTGTTCCCCTTCTGTAAAGAAATATTTCCTTAGATTACTCCTGCCTACCCCTTTTCACTCTCATCCCATGATCCTTCACTCCAGAGCCTCCTTCCCTTGCATTGAAACCTTGGATGTGTTTTTAAATGTCCCTATCCTGCCTTTCCTCTAAGTCATGTGTTGCAGGCTTCAAGAAGCAAAGTTTCAGGAGTTGTGGTTGGGAGTACAAGCAAGCCCCCTTGACACTTTGCTTTGCTCATACACCTTTTTTTTACCCTACTTTTCATGTTCCCATTCTTTATTTCTGATTTTTGGGTTTTTTTGTTTACTTTTCCAGTGAAAGACATTTTTTCTGCATCCTTTGCAAGCAGATATGCATCAGCAGAGAGGAACCACGAGTGTAGCAAATACTTGCACAGTGTTTCCTGAATGATGTGTTTTTGGCGGCACAGCAATGCCATTGGGTCTCATGTTGTGTGAGTAAAGTCTGTGCAGATTCCCTGACATTTCTTGCTTGGGGTGTAGTTTGCAGAGAGCTCTTTTCTTATATGAATGGTAGATATGGAGGCCAAGTTGGCATCTGCAGTCCAGAGCTATAAAAATTCACGAGTTGCAGGGCAGTTGGATTTGCCATGTTGAAACCTTGCTTGAGAGTTGTCTTGGATTTGTCTTTTGTGATTCTGCTTTGGGCTGTTTGACAAATATGTGGCTCACGCAATGAGAAGGATGCTTTCTACAGCTGCTTGTGCTGCTTTGACACAGTATGGAGGAAAATCGATCACATGACACCATCCTGGCAAAAATGCACCAAATGCAAAGGCAACATAGTGGACCTTACACAAGATGCAGGACTTTTTTTTTTAATCCTGGAAAGTGACAACATTCAAGTGACTTCTGTTTTGCATACAGTAATAAAACAATGAGATGGAGCACTCCTGCTTGTGAAATAGGGATGGAGACTTACAATGTAAGAAAACATCCACAGATTCTAATGGGAGCTCTTCATGGGCGCATCCTTGCTCCCAGCAGACCTAAGTCAGCTTTGAGCAGCAATAAATGTAATCAAGTCTAATGGCTGGCGAAGGTAAATAAAAGGTGCGTATGCATTTTGCGAGAATGAGTGTTTGTAAGCCTGGGAGCAGTGTGGAGGGTGTTAATGGAGCACCCGTGGTTGCTCCTTTCCCTGTACACTCCGAATAGCTTTTTCCAGGATTTCCTTACATTGCTAACTATCTCCTGCGTGTCTGCTTTCTTTTCTTTTTTTTTTTTTTTATTATCAGAATTCCTAAATTATAAATCCACGAGTGAAACTTGTGCAAGACATATTGGATGGCCAGTCGAAATTTACCATTCACCCCAGCTCATGGATACAATAATAAGAAAAAAGGAAGAGAAGAGAAGAAAAATATATTAGACCACAGCCATCCACATTAGACCCAAATCATGGGGGGAGAATCAAGGAAAATGAGAAGCAGACAAAAAGAAGGAAAAACTAAATTGCAAGAAAGAAAACCAAGCATAAAATCCGGACAATAAGACCAACATCAACCATTTCCCACATCGACAGGGCCAGAACTAGTTTCTCTAATCTTTTTTTTTTTTATTATGAAAAAAGTCTAAGTTGGTCAGGAGCAAAGAAATGAGAGTTAACACCAGAATATTTAATAATACAGTCACAGCGATACCGAAGAAAACACTTGTGCCACAGATCTAATGTCGCATTGCAAGAAAAACCGTAGCCACAGGAAAAGCAAATGCACGCATCCCGGGGTGCTTTGTACCAGTATACGTTCCCTCTGAGGACTGATGCAAAGCCTGCAGGTAAAACATACCCAAAGGTCTGGTCCCAGTGCAGGCAGTTTGAAAATTGCTCAAAGAAAGCCCATCTTTCAAGCCTATCCACAGTGCACTATTTGCGTGCGTAAGTGGACGCACAGAGATTAATGCGAGTATTTTATAAGTTGTGCGGTGGGACCTGCCATGTTTATAGAATGCCACATATTTCTACTCTGAAAGTCTGTGCGTATGTTTCAGTATACACAAATATCTGCAATGCAAGAAAACATATTTCGCTACCCATTTTAGAAACATACACACACATATTTTGCATGCAAAATAATCATGACACTGCGTGAATATACTCCTGGAATTAAATGCAGAGGACAGATATATTTTAAGGTGCACGTGAGTACTCGGAATCACTAGTTTGCCTCCGCCAGTTTTCCCAGTCCTCCTCCAGTTCACCTAGACCCTCTAGCACTTCACCCTGAATGTCCACCACTTTCATGCACACCTCCAAACCAAAAGCTGCAGAAAACAGACAAGTCCGGTTTCACTTGGACCAGTCAATTAGCAGGTGTAAAAGAGTATGAAAAAGTTAGTAATATATATGTGTGTCAAATCTCTTTGAAAATAGCAACTACCATGCATACTTCTGCCCTGGTAAAATGTATGTGTGAAACTGAAAATATGCGTAAAAATGATTAAATCACACGTGCTCACATACATACTATTTGCACATGTATATGGTGTTTTTATGCATGAAACACCTTGAAAATTCACTCCTAGGTAACTGCTTTTGACAAGCTATCTTCTAAGTCTGAAAATAAAAGAAGGGCATGAGCATCTGACTGGTATTTCTATGCTTAGTTGCTGCTCTCCTGAAAAAGGAACTATCTCCCACAGAATCATTGGTGCAAATTATATTCAGATCTAACCCAATAAGTGCCTCCCATGGATAGGGTTGACAGATGATGCCACACTACCTCGGACAGGTGGAGCTAGTCCTTTTTGAGCCCCAATGAATGCCTGGAGATACCGTTCTGATTTCCCTCTGAAAAGCAGGACCCTCACCTCCAGGCAGATAATCATGGTAAGAACAGGTCTGACCCAACCAGTCCTAGGAAGCCTGGCGTCATCTTTTCATTCTACTCATCTTGTTAACTGAAACCTCTTTCCACAACTTTGACAGAACTAACATGGCTGCCATCACTATTATATTAATAGTCTCTTATAGAGAAAACAAAGGTTCTATGTCACACAAACCAACTAATGCATCTTTCCTAACTGTTTTCATTTTTACATAAGTATAGTCATGTAATATATACATAAGTATAATATATACATATACATAAGTATAGTCACGTAATATATACATGACTATACTCATTTATATATTACTGTACCCTCGTATCTACTATATATTACCGTACCCTCTTATCTACTGTATATACCTGTTCCCGTTAATACTGTACAAGCTATTCCCCCCAGATCTGATCCCCCCCTGTTTTTTGTACTTTCTCTGTCCAGTTCCATGTAAACCGATATGATGTTTCGACGAATACCGGTATATAAAAACGTTTAAATAAATAAAATAAATGAATAAGGTGGATCATGCATACATACATTAGACAGAGAGAGCCTCCCTTCCAAGCCATGAGAGGAACAGAATCTAAATAATTCAGACTGGGTGAACGATTCCCAAATTCTGTAGAAGCAAAGGCTTCAAATCCACAAAATTCCTGAGCTGCCAAAATGGTAGAAATAGGTATAAACATTTAGCCTAATGTGAGGTCCATATTCAGCAGTACGGGAAGCAGGAAGTTACCCTGGTAACTTTAAACAAGAAATTCAGCGGGATATTCAGACACCAATGAACAGTTACCCAGGCACCTTTAGGTCAGCATTTTGTTTCTGATCAGATTTACCCAGGCAAGGCTCAACATTGACGCTCCCTAGCTAAACTGAAGCCTTGCCCCCAGAACACTCCCTCTCCTCCCTCTTTTAACCCAACTAAATTATAGTCCAGTAAAAAGTTACCCGGATAAAATTTAGCCAGTGAGGAGAGGGGACATATTCAATTAAAGGTTTTCAGTTATCTGGATAATGGGCCTCTGGATATTTTTCTCAGACTTCAAAAAAGGACAGCTCGATGACCCAAGGAATTTCTTTCACACCTTTAGGCTTCACAGAATGGAAGTCCCAGATGCTATGGGCTGAAAGGAAACAAGGATTAGTTACAGGGCTCCAGTAACCAATCGGCAGCAGATTATAACGTTGCGCGCTCAGTTGGAACCCCCAACCATCTCAGCATAACTCCTGCAGAGGACCCAGAAAGAGATGCCCTTGGCATTCCCCGTCGGGTTTTCAGGATACCCACGATGAATAGGCATGGGGCAGATTTGCATACAAGGGAGGCAGCACATGCACATCCATCCCGTGGATATTCATCGTGGGTAATCCAGAAAGCCCGACTGGCTAGGGGCTCCTCCAGGATCCGGCCGGGAACTGCTTAGCATCTCTGCATCCAAGAAATCAGAACTCTGGAATGAAGTGAGGTAGTAAATTCTTTTCCCTTTTAGGATCCTACGTTTCAAAGTGCTATTTGATAATTAAAATATCGATTGGTGGCTCTAGCATTCTTGAAAAATATTTCCTAGTAGTCCTGATCATGTTTTAATATATTTATTTATTTAAACACTTTTATATACCAAAGTTCGTATGGACATCACATCAGTTTACATAAAATGAAAGGGAAGAGGAAGAGAAATCGGAAGGAAAAAGTTACATTATAACAAATAACTGATTAAATAAGAGAGGCTAAGAGAAGAGAAAAGAATAGAGAAGAGCGGATAGGTAAAGGGGGAGATGTTAGAGGAACAGTTAACTGGTTTAAGATAACATAGAAACCTACGCACAAAGCAGGACACTCCCTGGATTTAACATTTATCAATCAAGCCCACTTAGAACAAATCAAATCGGTATACACACTGATACCCTGGTCAGATCACTTCCTAATAGAATCCTCTATCAACTTGACAGTAAAACAATCGACACAAGTCAGAGAACCCATTGAATTTAAATACCGCCCCCCCATACAACATAGACTCCTTGAAAGATAAACTAGAAGAAAAACTAACCGAAATAGACTGCACTGACTGTGAATCTACCACGACAACGTGGATACAAATAACCACAAAATTAGCCAACGAGATAAACCCAATAAAACAGATCAGCATAAAAGAACCTAAAGATACAAACCCCTGGCATAACGAAAAGATAAAGGCAGTCAAAAGAAACCTAAGGAAAAAAGAGAAGGAATGGAAAAACAATAAAACAACAGACAACCTGACTAAATACAGAAAACAGCTAGCCTACTATAAACAAGTAATTCTCAATGCAAAAAAACAATACTACAGAACTAAGATAGAGAAATTCACAAATAATCCAAGAACACTATTCACAATAGTAAAAAACATCACAACTGACAAAACTGACAAATCACAGAGCCTACCAGTAACTAAATGTAACGAAATAGCTACCTTCTTTAGTGACAAAATCACGAACCTAAAAACAAAGATTCCTATTATAACTAAACAAAAAATCAACATGCAAAAAAGAGACATTAAACAATGGGAAACTTTCGAAGAAATATCAGAAATAGAAGTGGAAACAATGCTAAAAAAAACTAAACCCAGCCCCGCATGCACAAGACACAATTCCAACTGTGGACTTAAAAAAAGTAGCCAACATAGTCTCTCCTACTCTAACAAAGATCATTAACTTATCACTAAAGGAAGGAAACACGCCAGACTCACTATAAGGAGCAATAGTAAAACCAATTCTAAAGAAAAAAAAACAGCGACCACCTAATCCTGAGCAATTATAGACCTGTATCAAACCTGCCCCTAATTGCAAAATTAATAGAAAAGACCATACAAAAACAACTAGCAGAACACTGAGAGAGCAGTAATATACTGTATCCTTCACAACATGGCTTCCACAAAAATTTCAGCACAGAAACACTACTACTTGCACTAACGGACAACATCATGAGAGGATTTGACAACGGTAAACAATACATCTTAGTAATGCTTGACCTATCAGCAGCATTCGACACAGTAAACTATAACATATTGATAAATAGATTAGAAGAAATAGGACTAAGCAAAACAACAATCAAGTGGTTCAAATCTTACCTAAATAAAAGATACTTCCAAGTACAAATCAAAGAAGTAATGTCAGAGAAAATAAACCTTATAACAGGAGTTCCACAGGGATCTGCCCTATCTGCCACACTGTTCAACATATATATGCTGCCTTTATGTCACCTACTAGCAGGCCTCGGAATCCCACACTATATCTACGCAGATGACATTCAGTTAATACTCCCAATCGACGACACTTAAGCATTAAACTTAGCCAACATGTACCTAAATATAATAAAACAACTTCTAAACCAAATGGAACTAGTGATCAACATAGAGAAAATCGAATTCTTACATCTAGAACAAAAAAACTTAACGATCATTCAGAACCCAATTACACTAAAAAACAACAAAAAACTACAACTAGCAGAGAAAGTATGAAACCTGGGAGTGATAATCGATTCAGAATTAAGTATGAAACAGAAACAACATGTATCTCAAAAAGTAAGAGAAGGTTATGCCAAACTTATGACTCTGAGAAGACTTAAACCACTACTAACGCCCACCAACTTCCGCTCAGTATTACAAGCCTTAATCTTTGCCAGTACTGACTACTGTAACACCCTACTACTGGGCCTACCATACACCACAATAAGACCACCACAGATACTTCAAAACACAGCAGCAAGAATTTTAACTGGAAAAAGCAAGAGAGACCATATCACCGAAACCTTAATAGAACTACACTGGTTACCCGTTGAACAAAGAATACAATTCAAGACTTTATGCACCATACATAAATTAATACACGACGAAAAAGCAGAGTGGCTGAACACAGCCCTTCGCGTACATACCCCCCACAGAAACCTGAGATCAGCAAACAAAGCATTTCTAACTATTCCCTCAGTAAAGACAGCCAGACTAACCCAGGTAAGGGATAGGGCCCTATCCCTAGCAGGACCCACAATATGGAACAATATGCCGTTAGAAATCAGACTGCAAAGAGACATCAAAACCTTCAAAAAAAGTTTAAAAACATGGCTATTTAAACAAGCATACCACAAAGAGAATTGAGAGCAGGAAACAGGGAAATTTTGGTTGCAGTCAGTCAAGCTCCAACTCACACACCTTGTTTCTTTAAGTGTGTGCTTCTCATTACTATTTCCTAAACTATTCTTTCTTTCTTTTGTTAAACAACAAAGAACCAAAATAAAGTAGTACGATATCTTATAGCCGAGTAAGAGGAAACTGGACATGACTTATAACACTCACCAAATAATATTTTTATGAAACTATGTTACAGTAAATTAACGGCACCTGTTTAAGAGTTTAGAATTCCAGATACTGTATTTAACATATAGTTTTTGTGCCCTATTGTGAACCGTTGAGATGGCACCCGCTTAACGACGGTATAGAAAAGATTTTAATTAGTTTAAATAAATAAATAAACTCAAAAGAGGGAATATGTATAGTGGAGGGGTAGGAGGTTGTCAAATAAGAGTGACAGGCTGTTATGAAAAGGCCTGTTTAAAGAGCCAGGTTTTTAATTTCTTTTTGAAGGTCTGGGGGCAAGGCTCAAGTCGAATATCAGGGGGCATCGAGTTCCAGTGATGGGGTCCGGCAATGGATAAAGTGCGGTTTTTGGTGGAGTTGAGGTGTGTGTGTTTGGCAGGGGGAATGAATAGTGTGCCGGTGTAAGAGGATCTGGTGAGTCTGGTGGGAGAGTGGAGGTATAAGGATTTGTTTAGCCATTGCATGTCTGGGTTGTCTGTTTAGTTAGTCTTGAGCCTTGGTCTTGAGTTCTGAAACACTCTGGGACACTGCAGTCCAGGATCCAATGGACAAATGTCCATATCACTAAAAACACCTTACCAGATTTGACCCTAAGTGGCTCTATTGTTTGCAGTCTCAGCAGAGATCTCTTGCACATACCTGAATATTGACTTACCCTAGCTCTGGCATCATGGATTGGCAATATGGGGGCACATCCTCCTCCCATTTTCCTTACTGTGCCCCCTCCGGCTGAAACCGATAGAATAAGGTTACTCCGAACCTCCTCCCCTAGTGGGCAGCAGGATTGCCAAGTCCTTTCAGAATTAGAAAAGTGTGACTGTAGTTAGGGATTCACAGCAAAGAAAAAGTTATGGAGGTGTTCAAGTAGAAAGAAGAGACTTAAAAAAAAAAAAAGCATTACAGTTCATGTAATGCATCCTCTTCCAGTGACTACTGCTGGCAAAGGAAAGAGGAAAGCAGACCCTAAGAGAGCACCTGTAGCAGGGGAGGCCACAAACTGGCCTGGATTTCAGTATATCCATAATGAATATGCATGAGATAGATCTGTGTACAGTACAGGCAGTGCATGCAAAAATCTATCTTGAGTCTATTCAGTGTGGATATCCTGCAAACCAGGCTCTTGAGGACCAGAGTTGGCCATCCTTGATCTATAGCTTGCTAAGTCCTCCCTTTCCAGGGGAGCTCTGCAATTCTGGAATCAGTACAGAGAGGAATCATGTTGAATGTAGACCCACAGCCTGTCAAGGGCTATTTATTAGTACACACATGGGGGGGGCTATGTATTTGGGCACGTGTTTTGGACACGCTAATCTCCTTATCGCATCACGTGCTAGTCTAGCGCATCCAAAACGTGCATCCAGCTGCATGTAAACCTGTGCCCTAGGCTGGGCTCACTTTATTGATTTGAAGTGCCAAAGGGTGTAATATAGATCAAATAAAATAAAATACTTGCTGTGTGACCGGAAGCTTGCACCAGCAGGGTGAGGATGTGGCTACGACTCTTTCAGGGTTGACGCAGCTGTGCACATGCTTTGAAGACAATTTGATTTTTGGTAGGGCCCTGCTGCGTCTGAGAGAATCAGGCTCAGTTGGATCCATGAGGTGAGGGAAAGAAAAGAAGGAACCAGGGAGAAAGAACCAGGGATTAAACTGGAGAGAGGAAGGAGAGAACCAGTGGTTGAGCTGGAAAGAAGGGAGGGAAGGAGAGAGAACCAGGGATTAGCCAGGAAGAAGAAAGGAAGGGAGGGAGAGAGAGAGAACCAGGGATTGGCTGGAAGGAAGGAAGAGCGGGAAGGAGAGAGAACCAGGGATTAGCCAGGATGAAGGGAGGGAGGGAGGGAGAGAGAACCAAGGATTGGCCAGGAGGAAGAAAGGAAGGGAGGATTGGCTGGAAGGAAGGGATTGGCTGGAAGGAATTGGCTGGGATTGGCTGGAAGGAAGGATGGAAGAGGATGCTGGGCAGGCCTGGATTTAGACATAGGCATCTGCCTAGGGTACCACATTTTGAAGGCTCCAAGTACCTGCGCGCGCCGACCCCGGATTTTAAAAGATACGCACGGCAACGCGCGTATCTTTTAAAATCTGGCTTACTTTTGTTCGCGCCGGTTGCGAGAACAAAAGTACGCGCGCGCGTATTTTTTTAAGATCTACCCCTATATTTATTGCCTCCCCCATGTATATTTGCAATGGCATGGGCTGCCTGCTGCATAATAACATACCGGTATATTAAATGATGATAACAACCCAGTCCATCCAGACTACTCATAAGAACATAAGAACATGCCATGCTGGGTCAGACCAAGGGTCCATCAAGCCCAGCATCCTGTTTCCAACAGTGGCCAATCCAGGCCATAAGAATCTGGCAAGTACCCAAACACTAAGTCTATTCCATGTAACCATTGCTAATGGCAGTGGCTATTCTCTAAGTGAACTTAATAGCAGGTAATGGACTTCTCCTCCAAGAACTTATCCAATCCTTTTTTAAACACAGCTATACTAACTGCACGAACCACATTCTCTGGTTTAATTGTGCGTTGAGTGAAAAAGAACTTTCTCCGATTAGTTTTAAATGTGCCCCATGCTAACTTCATGGAGTGCCCCCTAGTCTTTCTACTATCCGAAAGAGTAAATAACTGATTCACATCTACCCGTTCTAGACCTCTCATGATTTTAAACACCTCTATCATATACCCCCTCAGCCGTCTCTTCTCCAAGCTGAAAAGTCCTAACCTCTTTAGTCTTTCCTCAGTTACTCCTGTCCACACTGCTAAGGATACATCTCAGCAGCCAGCCACACAGTATGACCACCTGCAAGATTTCTCCTTACGCTTTCATTTTTTGTTGTTTTTTGTTTTCTCTTCCTCTGTACTCCACCATCTTGGGTAGAAGAGCATTTGGTCTCTTCTGGGTTATGTATTCTTTTTCTCTTTTCGGGTGCTGATGTTCCGCTTCCTGCTCCTTTCCCAGCAGATGCCGGCATTGCAGTGCCCGTGCCTGCGTGCCCGGCTGGCCGCGTGCAGCTAATGGCCACACCAGGCTCTCTCCTTACTGGGGAAGGAGAGGGCCCTCCCCATCATAGTGGGCCTTGCCCCCAGGTAATTACCCCGCAGCCACCCTGAGAAGCCCTGAGCTTGAGGCAGAGGGAGATGGGAGCAGAGGGCAAGAATCCCCGCTGCTTTCAGGGAACGGAATTTTTAAAAATGAAAGCCATAATATGCATCGTTTCCTTTTTTGAATGCATCAGCCCTGAGTTCCAGGAGGTATCAGCTGTCAGTTAACGCCTGCCAGACCTCAAAGCTGGTCCATGCGTTGCTTTGACATCATATCCCAAATCTTCAAAAAGCAATGCTTATGTTTTTTTGGGTGCTTAGTTGAGTCTCTCAGAATTTTGCCTCACAATACTTATTGCACCACTATATTATAGGATTATTATGAATGGTAATCTTTTTTTTTTTTTTATTCTCCACACAGATAGTTTCCAAGATCAAATGAAACGGGAACTGGCATATCGAGAAGAAATGGTGCAGCAGTTACAGATTGTAAGATACCCTTGCACTTCATTTCCTTGTTTTCCTTTGGCTGTATTTCTCAAACTCTGCTTTTATTGGCAAGCTCTGCAGATCAGCTGAGCCTTTAATCACCTCCGCACAGTGAGAAGCTGGGCTGTGCTGTTCTCTCAGCTGGCTGAGAGTCTAATTATTGAGAGATTTACTCAGACACACAGCGAGCAGCTGCGCCTGCCCCCTACTGCTAACGGGAGCTCCTATTGTAAAGAGAGACACACAGAGACTCCGCTGCACCCACACATGCATGCACACTCACACACACACACACACCCTTCGCACATGTGCATGCATACACATGCTTTGCAGGTAAAGACACCGTTAAAGGTCTAAGGTGTACCAGAAGAGCAGGGAAATTCACAGCTGGGGGTTGCCCCTCCAGACCCAGACAAAACTTCCCACACTGCTTTGGCACTGCAGGGACACACTATGGCATGCTCAGGGCTGTAACAAGGGGGAAGGAGTCAGTCGTGCATCCTGTGACATGCTCTGCTCACTGCTAGCCGCAATTGGTTCTTAATATGACATGGCCAGGTCTATTTACCTTTAAGCCCCTGCTGGCATCCTAAAGTTCTGGGGATTCATTAAGCTGCAGTGTCTTGCTCCCATAGCATGTACATTTTATCTCATGCATATTCATTGCAAGTATCCTGAAAACCTGGCTGGACGGTGGTTCCCCAGGACAGGTTTGGGCACCTCTGTATTACAGCAAAAACTGAGGAAATATCTCCTACATATTGGCCCTTTCCTGTACAAAAAAACCAATATCATGTTCATTTATACATATACAAATATATATATATATATATGTATTCACATATTTCTTTTCACTCTAAGAACCTAAGAAATAGCTCAGGGCAAAGCACAAGGTTATACAACATATTAAAAGAACATACAATCAACTTCAATAAAACCAAAATAAAATATAAGAATATTATAATAATCACATTGTATAATATACATTGTAATGTATTAAATGACACATGGTCACCCCATCCAAGACAAATAGGAAGCTTATTAATGGGTGGTATTACTGACGGCAAGCCTGCACTATTTGCATTACCTGATTTCATGCTGCAGCAGTTCACCAAGAGCAAAGGGGCTCCAGTGAATCATTTAAGGAAGGATCCAAAGGACTCTCTGGTTGGCACCCAAGCTGTTGACTTCTTGCTTTTCATCTTCTTTTACACTTTGGAGGATTTAAAATTCTTGAACTCTCAGTTTTGCCAACATCTGAAAGTGTCAATGAGAGGACCCTTTAGCAGGAGATGAACAACAGACCTGACGTGTTTTCCACAAGCGGATTCGTCAGCGTATGGGCTCCAGAGCTGGAAGAGGGTCAACAGTGGAGAACGCACCTTCAAAAGGAAATAAACCAGATGGAGTTAGTCCAGAGGGCACCCGTTAATATGATCAGCAGCCTTCATAATAAAGCATATAGGGACAGACTTAAAGATCTAAACGTTGTTATTTATTTATTGACTTTTCTAAATCAAGGTGGTTAACAATAAAATAAAATTTCTACATAAAAATAGCCCAGACATCAATGTAATATGGCAATTAAACAGTGACAGCAAAACACAAAGCAGACAGATAAGCATCATGAAACTGGACGCCAAATGAATCTCCATTGGCAGGGCATTCCCTAAGAAAAGGGGCTTGTACAGAAAGGGCTGCGTGTCTGGTCAGCGCTAACCGTATCCCGGCTGGAAATGGAATTATAAGCAACTCTTTTGCAGCGAGAAGGAAAAAATCTCGAGGGGATGTACTAACGGGACTAGAACGTTTGCTAAATAATATGGACCATCCCTACGGAAAGCTTTCAAAGCAAGGCAAAGTATTTTGAAACTTGATTCGACATAAATAGGAAGTCAAAGGCGTGCCACAAGAAGAGGAGAAACGTGACTATTTTTCCACAAACCAAAGAATTATGTATAAACTGGAGTCAAGCAACCGGCCCCGGTGGTAAACTCTGAAACAAAGTGTTGCGACACGCATACCCCGGAGGAAAAGTGGCATAGGGGGAGATATGACAGAGACATTTAAATACCTCCAAGGAATAAATGCACAGAAGGCAAGCCTCTTGTACAAGGAGTCATGGGATGGAGGTGAATGGGGGTAGACTCAGGAGTAAACTAAGAAAATACTTTCTTTTTTTTTTTTTTTACAGAAAGGGTGGGAGATACATGGAACAGCCTCCCCATGGAGGTGGGGGAGCGAGGGCAGTATCAGAATTCAAGAAAACAATGGGACAAGCACAGAGGATCTCCGAGGGAGAGGAAGGGACTATAAGCTGAGCAGCAGATGTGGATGGGCAGACTGGATGGGCCGTGTGGCCAATATCCACCATCATGTTCTCTGTTTCTATGGACTGGCTAGAATTCTACCGACTTTCCCCAGCATATCTAACACTTTTTAATATATGGGCAGAGACCTTCATGTGACTGAATGGCACATGAGCTAACAGTAAACTTATGATGCCCACAGTTTAAAATATAATCATGGGTCTCATCAACACTTTTTATATGTATTTTTCTTTAGAAATGCAATAAAATACTTATCCACAAGGAGAAGATGTCTTTTGTCTTGCAAGTCCAACGAAAATATGAAAGTCTTTATTCCATTATTGTATTGTATTGCATTTCTAAAAACTACAAACAAAAAGTGCTAAAGAGAAGGTCTCTGTCCATATATTAAAAGGTGTTAGATATGCTGGGGAAGGTCGGTAGAATTCCAGCCAGCGTGTACTTCTGAATATTCTACCGTTTCTCGGGTTTTTGGATTACAGTGTTTTCTATGTTTCTATGTAACACTGATCCAGAAGCGCCCTCGTAAGGAAGAGATTCTAATGAGGCTCAGCTTTCTGATCACGTCTCTAGCCCTACGCCCTTGCGTCCTGCATGTACTACACAGAAACCCGCTGTGGCCCTCTCACGTTCCTACAGAATCGCAGAACTACTGCGCACAGTCACAGAGCAGATTGAAGAGCTGCCACTTCCATCCAGACGAAGCAAGAAATCGCAGCAATGGGAAGGAGGCAAACCTTGCAGGTTTTCAGTAATCATACCTTACATTCCAGGATTAAAACGTTTAGCCCTGTCGCCCCCCTGTCCATATCTACCCTGCAATAAGCTGAGAAGTACAGAGTGATAAAACATGCTTACTGACTCCAAGCACCAAAAAGCTTAGGGTTCAAAGGCATTTAGCCAGTTAAGTTGTGAGTTATCCAGCTAAACGTTGACCGTTGAATATTTTGGGCGCGTATCCAGCTACATTTTAGTAGTTATTTGCTAACATTTAGCCAGATAATGTAGGGACATTCTGGGGGTGTTTTGGAGTGAAAATTACATCACAGATCCCCCTCCTCTCCCTTCCTCCTTTCCTTCCTCCCTCCCCCACCCCAACCCTAACCCTCCCATCCACCGGGTGCCTCAAGAATCCCCTTCCAGCCACTGGGAATGTAGTGTACAGGACTATGGGAGCTCTGACCGCGCCCGGCGGCCTCCAGCACTGGTCTGACAGCAACGCTGGATGCGTGAATATTTACTCCGACTACAACACTCGTTGCTTGCGCTTCTGGCTTTGCTGTGAGGGGGATGGAGGGGGGGGGGTGGAGGGATGGATCGGAGGAGGCCTTGCAATGGAATTTTCATAACCAGGAGGCTGTGATATGACCGGAGATTTGTAAATGTTTACGTTTACACGTAAGGGGTTGTAGGGTGAGGTGGGGGGGATCGTCCCGGCAGGGACCCTTTTTCATAACCGGCTAAGTCTAAAGTCATCCCAGTACACTTACTCAGATAACGTTAAACCTAAGCAGAGATATTCAAAGGCAGCTGGATAACTTTATTAGAGTCATTCAGTGGAACGTTCATCTCACTGAATATCTGGGATAACTTCGGCTGGATAACTTTAACCCCATTTTAGAGGGGTTTGAAATCTGACCCACTGAGCTTTCCCTTTCAGCTCAGGATAGACTTGTCCAAGGTGGCCCAGCCGGGATTTGATGTGACCCGAAACCTCCATGTCTGCACTTGTTTGCTTTCCCACGGTTTGGGGTTTTTTGTTTTGACTGGGGGGGGAGGGGGGCAGTCACTGACCTTGTAAAGCTTCATTGCAAACTACGTGAAATATTACCATACCGATGTATATATTTTATTATTTCTGATTTGTTGGTTGAACTTCAAGGAGTTCAGTGAGGTGACGTTCTGCATCGGTGCTCAAGCGCCCTCTTCTGTTGCTACCTGTTACCTGCAGCAGGGTCCATTTTCTAGTAACCTAGAAAATGAGGTCAGGTAAAGGCCTAAATGGCCCATCCTGACCGCCCAGCAAGCTCTTTAGGGTCGTAACTGTGTAAGTCTTTCCTTTGAAGTTTTGTTTGATGAGCGGAAAAGCTGATGTGCTAATCATGACCCCGCCCCCATGCTTTGCGCTCACCACGCTGGTGAGCAGAATGCAGCCGGGTTCCAACAAAACATTCACTGCCCTCCCAGTGCCGCACTGGGGGCCCATGAATATGGTACATCTTCTGCTTAGGATTCAAGTTTCAGCGCTTTTCTGCACTAACCTATTACCAGGATTTTGAGTGCAGAGGAGTTGCTGGTTCTTTCATCAACTCCCTTTCTCGTTAAATGCGCTGCCGAGTACGATCCTCCCAGTGTTCTGTCTGGAATTCTCGATGTGCTGCCATGCAATTCCTCCCTGATGTTCTCCTGGCTTCCTCTACCCGTCTCTCCTCCTCCCCACCTCCTTACCAACCCAGTGTCACAAATGGATCAAATTGGCTTCTATATAGCATGTGATCTCCTTGGCAAACAACATCATAGCCGATATAGATCAATCACATCCACTGAGCAGGGGGAGGGGGGGGATCCACCACTATATAGCTAGTGCATCTACTGGCATGAGCCTTTGTGTTCTGCAGAATTAGGAAGGCCGCAAAAACCTTTGCGCGCCCGTCCAATCGCCTTGGAGCCAGCCCAGATCAATTTCTGCAGCAAGAGTCAAAAGTGCCATGTGCCAAATACCTGCAGATGTTCCTTCATGTGTGCAGTGTTCAGTGGGAATGAGAGGTTGCAGCTTCAGGAATTTCAAAAATAAGGACTCCGCAAGATCAACCATTGCCTTTGGAACCCACTTAGATTGGAAGCTTTCTGGGGCAATGTTAGGGATTCCATCTGTCTGTATATTAATTCATTGCAAAGTTCCCGGCTTAGAAACTAAAACTATGTAAATAATTATAATATAAAAGTAACTGACCCAGGGCTACAGTTGTTGCTTATTTTTAGGGTGAGCTTGGTACAGGGCACATAGCCTTCTTATAATGTGGTCTCTCCTTTTTTTTTTTTTCTTTCAGATCCCTTACGCAGCGAGTTTAATTAGAAAAGAGAAGCTTGGCACGCACCTCAGCAAAAGCTAAAAGGTGACTGACTTTATCTGCCTTATCCATCTCCGGCTTCTGGGGGAAACCAATGGTAATGGCGAGCCATCAGGCTGCAGTCACAGGCTGGAAGGGTTACGAAGGGAACAAAAAAATATTTTGACAGTTTTCAGGTCTTCAGTACACGCCTTTGTCAATAAAAGGAGAACCTGACTAGGATTATACATTGCTACCGATGTGTTTTTAATTCATGTATTTTTTTATGAGACATGTTAATGAACTCATAAGGAGATCAGGGGTGTGAATAGAGTAGAGATTAGGACATTGTTAATTACTAAAGCAAATCTCTAGCAAGTAATTAATGGATAGGTTGGGTTTTTTAGCAAAAGTTTTTTCCCCAGAAAATCAAGTTTAGTATCAGAAAGCGTATCCCCTGCTCGCTAAACAGTTTTGCTAAACACAGAAGCCTGCTGCACAAATGCAGTCGTATTGGAAACCACCAAGCATGAGATGTTGTTAGCCACCAATAAGGGGGTTGTTTGCAGTACAAAATCAGAGTGTGCGTACTATAGAAAACCAAAGAATACTCATGCAACTCCTTTACTAGGAATCTTCTGGTGGGAGCTTGAAAATTATGTAACATATAAGCATCTTGTAATTACTGTAGGATCAGCTACCTCAAGAGTAAATGAAGGCAATAATTAATGCACCAGCAACAGTGCAAAAGAAGTTGAAGAAGGTGGGAATTACCTAAGCTAGAACTTGCACCACAGGTACAATAATGAGAACTAAGCTTAGAATCATGGCATCATAGCCAGTGTTGGAAAGAGCCATCTCCACCATTCCACTGCCTCCAGGCAGATTCACTGCCTGTTAAGTGCTTTCTTTCTTGTCCACATAGCAGGCAGGACCTCCATTCAGAGTCTCGTGCTTAACAATATTCTCCCTTAAACAAATAATCTTTATAGGCTTTGATATCATTTAGGGAACCAACAAGAAAGATGTGCTAGTTATATAAGCTTTAGAGGCTTCGCAGGCCTCTCCACTGGAGTGTATCTCATGAAGAGGCCTGCAAGGTCTGAAAAGCTCGGATACTGATGCTTTCTTGTTGGTCCTGAAAAAGATATCCCAATCTGTAAGATTCCAGGGATCTCCAGGACCAATATGTTTACTAGTTCCCTTAACCAAGTATAGGTAACTCAGGTCCTCGAGGAGCCCTTATCAGGCGAGTTTTCAGAATAATCCGAATGAATATGCATGCAATAGATCGCTTGCACACTGCCTCAATTATATGCAAATCTAATGCATGCATATTCATTAAGGTGATCCTGAAAGCCCAATTGGTTAGGGGCCTTCTTGGACTGGAGATGTCTAGCCTTGCCCTAAACAGATGTTATTTTTCCAGTACCCTCAATATTAAAATTTAATCTTATGAAGTCTCAAGAAATGTTTTTGATTATACAAAACAAGCTTAATGACAAGCATGTATTTGAAAAGCAATGAATAAATGCAAAATCCCTCCACTTTCACTTCAGTGCTTTAGTACCTGGTCCTCTTACCTCTCTACTTCCCTTCTGTATCATCGGCTTTATATTTAATGATGGCGTCCCAAAACCCAGTCCTCAAGCTGCCGCAACTGAGTCTGGTTTCCAGGATTTCCACAATGGGTATGCAGGCAATATATTTGCAGGCATTACCATCACTGTATGCAAATAGCTGTCATGCATATTCATTGTGGAAATCCTGGAAACCAGACTGGGTTGTGGCCCAAGGACTGAGTTTGGGGAAACCCAATTATAAAGGGCTTGGAAAGTGGTATTGCTATGAGGTAACTCAATTGATTAGTGTTGCACATTATCGAGCAGTTGGACTTCAGCTCCAAGAATCAGCCAGGGCTGGAAGTGTATCATTCTTGACAGCCCCTCGGAAAACATTAAAACATAAGATTTGCCATACTGAGTCAGACCAAAGGTCCAGCAAGCCAGTAACATTTTTTTCCAGCAGTGGCCAATCCATGTCACAAGTACCTGGCAGGTTGATAGATTCTATTCTGCTTATCTCAGAGATAAGCAGTGGATTTTCCTAAGTCCACCTTAATAATGGTTTATGGACTTTTCTTCCAGGCATTGTCCAAACCTTTTTTTAAACGCAGCTACACTAACAGTTTTTACCACATCCTCCAGCAACGAATTCCAGAGTTCAATTATGCATTGAGTAAAAAAATATTTTCTCCTTTTTGTCTTAAATGTATTACCTAGTAACTTTATTGTGTGGCCCCTAGTCTTTGTGCTTTTTGAAAGAGTAAACAACCAGTTCGCGTTTACCCATTCCACTGCACTCATTATTTTGTAGACCTCTATCATATCTCCTTTCAGCCATCTTTTCTACAAGCTGAAGAGACCTAACCTCTTTAGCCCTTTTTTCATAGGGGAATCATTGCACTCTCATTAGCATTTTGGTTGTCCTTCTCTGTACCTTTTCTAATTCTGCTATATCATTTTTGAGATGCAGTGACCAGAATTGTACACAATATTCAAGGTGTGGTCACAACATTGAGTAATGCAGAGGCATTATGATATTCTCTGTTATATTCTCCATTCCTTTTCTAATAATTCCTAGCATTCTATTTGCTTTCTTGGCCACTGCCACACACTGAGCAAAGGAGTTCAACATATTATCCACGATCACACCTAGATCCTTTTCCTGGGTTGTGACTCCCAATGTAGAACTTTGCATTGAGTAGCTATAACTTGGGTTTCTCTGCACTACGTGCATCACTTTGGATTTATCCACATTAAATGTCATCTGCCATTTGGATGCCCAGTCTCACAGTCTCACAGTGTCCTCTTGCAATTTTTCACAATCCTCTTGTGATTTAACAACTTTCAATAATTTTGTATCATCAGCAAATTTAATCTCCTCACTCATTGTCCCCATTAAGTCATGTATAGATATGTACCAGGTGCCATGTTTACAAGTGGCAAGTGATACCAGGTAGTCATTGAAGGGCAGCTATTTGTCTGTTGCTTATGATGAAGTCACATCCTACTGCCTTTGCTGAGGGGAGATATTATACAGCACTACCCCTGCTGATTAGGGGCACTGGATCCCAGTGTCTCTGCTGTGGAGGAACAGTGCATTCCATTGCCTCTGCTGATAAGGAGCATGTGCATCCCAGTATCTCTGCTGATTAGGGGTTCCTCACCCCACTGCCTCTGCTGAGTAGGGCCACTGCATGGTTGATGACAACAAAGGCGGAAAACATATTTAAAACAATGCAAAGTGTTGAATATGTTCATGGTGGAATCAATCATTTCTGTTGCTGCTTCTCTCCTTTCTGCCACACCATCTTGCCAGAGAACTGTCCAGTAGACCCTAAGGCTTTGGAAAGATTATTGGATACTTTTCTCTTAATCTGTGCCAGTCAAACACAGAAACAATTTCTGCTTCTTGACTTGATAGGCAAGAAAATAGATATCCCTTGTGTATTGGGATGGCACAAAGGAAAGCAAAAGAGATGCAGAAACCTGAGGAATGACCTCTGCATAGGTTCTTTTCATCATGTTATTCTGACAGTCCCCCGGGGGGGGGGGGGGGAGGTACCAGTCTCCCACCACTGCCAGAGATCTTTATAAACATAACAGAGGAAGGTCTGAGGATCTGTCCCCAGCTCAGAATGCCTGGGATTCTCTCTGTTGCAAGATCTATCGTTGCCTCATCCCACACAGTGAAAATGCATCTGAACGTTAGCTTCTGTCTGAGGCAATCCATGTCAGCCTCTATACAACCTAGCACTGGTAAATCCATGCCACTGGCTGTTATTAGCTTAACCCTGTTGCATCTTCTACTATCAGTCTCTTGTTTATCATTGTTTGGCATACCATTCTGTTCCCAGGCTCTTGCAGTCTCTGCAGTGCGGACCTGGCTTGTTGTAGTAATAGCAGGCCCCTTTTTTCTGATCAGTTTTTCTTTGCTTGGCTCTGGAAGTAGGCCCAGCCTCAGCCCTCCAGAATGGCCACCTTGTAGAGGTGGTTTTTATCTGCAGCTCCACCTGAAGAAGTCTTGTTGAGAGGTCAAGCCCTTTTGTCTTTATTCCATCATGTCTTGTTTTCCCAGTTCCTCTTGATATTGCTCTAGCCTTTCAACCAGCTTGGTAAAGTTTAGAATTGCAGCCTCGGTGGGACGAACCTCCATGGCCTTGAACTTTACAGCTTCCTCTGGGGTGTTAGCCTCTTCTGTTTTCTCTTGTATAATTTGGAAAAGGGCTCTATCTGGAACAGAGTTTAGGGTCTGATCTTCTTCAGTCCATTCAACTGCTGCTTGCACAAGCTCCCTGAACATCATACTGGAATTTTCTTTATAACATTTTATCTCTCTCTTCTGAGATGCACATCATATAGTCCAGTTAGGAATTGTTCTTTCAGCATAGCTTCTGGGTCCTTAATGCAAGCCCTAGCACAGGGTGCTATCTTAGACAATTGATCTTGGAGGCTGTAGGTGAAATTTTGAATATTTTATTTTTCTGATTGATGACTGTCATAAAATCCTCTCAGTCATAGGCCAATAGACACTTTGTCACGATACACATCTTTCAATGATGTAAATATGATTTCTTCATCATCCTTATCCTACCTTATGAGCAACTTTACTGTATTCTGCCTGAATCTTCAGATGATCCTTCAAGACTTCCACTTGATTATGTTGAGGAAGATGGAGGACCTTTAGCACTGCACGGGCTTCTATTATCCATTCCTCTACTGTCCAATCACCATACGTCATAGGTATTCCATCAAAATCAGGAATCTTCTTTTCCCGAGGGATGTACAAGGAAGGAGCTGCAAGTACTGGTACAACAGGTTGACCCTGCAATTCAAACATTCTCTTATCTTTGGCAAGAGGACATACTACCTCAGGTAATGAGATTTGTGCTCAGATATAGCACAGCACAAATCTCAATAAAAACCAGTTCAAAACCATGTTCTAGACTATGTTCTAGGTATGTTTCAGACCATTTTAAATGACATTCTAAGTGATTCTAAACTATGCCCTGGATCACAGCCTAGAATCCCATTGTAGACTGAGGTTATACAGTGATATTCTAGGTAATGTCCTTGGACCAGATTCTAGGTCCTGTTTGTGATGCCAAATGTAAACCCCCAACTATGAGAAGCGCCACAAAAATAACCACCTCTCAGCCAAGTGATTTAGAATGGGCATGAATAACATGCTCACACAACTAAAGGTTCTCCCTGGGATGGAGAGCAGAAAACAATTCAAATTAAATTAAAATCGCAAAGAAGTATTTTTGCAAGTAATGTAAGCAAACTCGTATATGCAGATTTACATTACACATTTACATTCTTATACTCTATAGGAGGCAGATTCTAATGGCACTATAGTAAAGCAGAATTTATTAACATTGCAAAAAAAAAATAGACAAATTAGCTTTTTGTAAATTCTAAACAGAAAACCCATAGTAGTGGAAGATGCTTCAGTGGAATACTTGTGAGCAGCAAGTTGTACTAGTCCAAGCAATAGGTAATAATAGAAAGGATAAGGGTTTTTGTTAGGGTATTCAACAGAAAGGGACGGACGTTAGTGATAAACTATTGTGTTGGATGTGTGCAGAGAAGGAAAGAGAAGAGCTGAGAATGATTTCAGGTTAGAGGCTGAGAGGAGTGGGAAGATAGTGTTATCCACAGAGACAGAAAGAAGGGAAAAGAGGGAAATGGGTTTGGGAAGAAAGATAAGAAATTCCTTTGCTATGTTAGGTTTAAGGCGGTGATGAACTATTCAGGTGGCAATACCAGACAAGCAGGCTGAGATTTGGGACTGGATTCTGGACAGAGGCAGATCCGGGAGTTTTTAGCATAAATATGGTACTCACAGTTGTGGGAGGAGATCAGCACACCAAAGGAATGAACATAGAGACAGAAGAAGGCCGAGTATAAAAGCCCAAGGTGCACTGAATGCTGAGACAATGGTGAAAGAGGAGCCGCCAGAGGGATACATGAAAAGTGAGACAGAAGAAGTAAGAGAAGACCCACCGAGGACAGGAAGTCAAATAGCAGACGGGGATTAATGCCGTCATAAGCAGCAGATAAGGTCAAGGAGGATGGGAATCGTGCAAATATTTTTGGCCTTGGCCGTGGCCGTGAAGAGGCTGCAGAAGATGTGGCAAAGGTCAGTCTCTATGGAATGAAGAAAGCAGAAGCCAAACTGGAGTGGATCCAGAATGGCTTGAGATACAGGAAAGTCAGGGCAGCGGAGCAGATCAGCACATTCAAGTAGAGAAGAGAGAGATGGGATGAAAGTGAGCAGGGCTGGTATGGTCCAGTGAGGGTTTTTCGAGAAGTGGTTTCCAGTTCCCCGGTAAGTTTGAAAGGTTTGGAGAGTGATAGATTCAGGATGCAACAGATGGAGAGGATGACTGCAGGGCAGATAGAACTGAAGAGCTGGGTGGAGGAGGAGGTGGGGGTCAGAGGAACAAGTAGTCAGTTTGGAGGAGAGAAGACAGGCAGTTACCTCCTCAGTGATTACAGAAAAAGATGAAAGGGTGGCAGGGGCTAAAGAAAGGGAAGAGGAACGAAGTGGAGAAGGTGGAGGGTACCTGATGAAGCTCTCAGTATTAATCTTGTGAACCTTGTTAGGGAAAAGGTCAGAGTGAAGGCAGCAGTCATCATGATTCTGGTACAATCAGATACAAACACCAGCAAGCGGTTCATTGAGATCTTGCTATGTGAGGTGCTATTGTAAGAACGCTGGCATTATTGCAAACAACCTGCCCCTCCACCTATAGCAAGTGCTATCTGGATCTGTTCCTCTGGTCTGTTTTTCAGGGTAACCACTATTTTGCAAGTGAGTCTCACTATCGAGCTAAATGTCAGCACATGTATCTGATGAATAAGCAGTTTGGCTCTCCTGAAAAATCAGACGATTTTGTGGCACTTGATGACCAGAACGAAATACCCCTAGACTCTACAGGCGTATTGTCTGTGCAGTACATAACTTCCTGCAAAACATATTACAAATGCAAGCCACACGAAGTGGGAGTCAAGGCACTTTGAAGGAATGCATTTGATTTTTAAAAAGTATTTGTTTACTTTTTTATATCAATTGCGGTCAGGTGTGCAAGGAACAAGGTGATTTCCATTTCATGAAAAGTTCAGTGATTATTACCATTTTACAGCTGGAACACCTGCAGGTCAACTGCACTGATCACGAAGAATTTCCCCTTTCCTGAAAAGTCATTTTTACTCTGTTTCACTAAATACAACAGGACTGCCACCAAAGAAGTTGTTAAATAATTCAACTGGCAGACAGAGCATGCACACAATTGTTTTTTACTTGACCTGGCAGTTCCCTGCTGCTCCTTTGCACTTCCTGTTCATTCAGAACCAGGGCTGGGCCCTCATTCACAGCTACTCCAGAGTTCTTTCTTCCATTTTATATCCACCCCAGCATACCTCATCTGGGCCAGGGCCCATGCACCAGGGTGCCTTCTGGAATCCTGCAATCATGGGCCTCAAATCAGAGGGGCCCTTAAAGCAATGACAACAAAGTGCTCCCAGGGCCTGTGAACGTTGTCTATGCAGGACACAAGGATGAGGGCAGTGTCCCCTTCTCAGAGCTTGGAGAGTGGGCGGGGATTTCACTCCCAGACACTGGGGGAGAAGATGTTGGGCCACAGTAGAGTCTCTTTGAATTGGCATGGTGCACAGTCCTAAAAGCTCATCTTCTGTCTGAGTATTTGACACCTTCAAAATCTGGCACCCTAGGCAGTAGACTATGTTGACTATGATTAAATCTGGGCCTATCCCCAGCCCCAACTGACCTGAGGAATGGAAGACCCAACTCAAGAATCAAACTGGGGACTTTCCGCATGATAGTACACAGCACTGTCCCAAGCCCTTGGCCTATTCTGCAGGCATAATTCTTAAAGTATTCTCTTTCTGTTCTTATTTTTATCTCATTCCCAGAATGTGGTTATTATTTAAAGTTTTGGAAAGTTCGTCCTTCTTAACTCCTCCCCCCACCATAATTTATTTATGTATTTATCTATTTATTTATTTGTTTGTTTGTTTGTTTGTTTCTATTTAATGAATTGTTTCTATGGAACACAAAGTGATTTACAGACAAGCACATAAATAATCATAAACCACTATCAAAAAATAACAAAATACAGCGTAATCATTATTACACATTTGGAATGTGCATTCATTGGTCCATTCGTTTCATTCATTTTCACAGTGTACACATTTTTCACAAACAGATGCACAAAACTGAACGAAAGCACACATGTAGGTGTTCACCTACATGCACGCCTGCCATCAGTTTTGTATGCCTATCTTCCATTTATGAGAAACACACACACAGCCAAAATGAATTAAACAAATAGAACAAATGCACATCACTATTACACATACAACGCACTTTAAAACATTCAAAGTAACCATTCAGTATAACCAGAATAATAACATAAAAATAACATAAAATTTAGTAAAAATATAAATTTTAAAAAATCTTCATTGATTCGATTCATTTGATTAAGAATCAAAGCACATGGAAGTAGTTGTGCTATTCCTCATCAGAATCCCATGCAGGCATTGTACCATCACTTATCCTGCAATGTATAAACATAGCAAGGGAAGCTGAAGAGGAGACTGGGGAAGGTACATAACTTTGTTCCAAAATATGTAAGAATATAAGAAATAAAATATGTTAGGTTAAAAAAGAAAAGTAACATTAAATAAATCCTAAAGAAGAAACAGAGAGCAGAGAAATAATGACCTGATCTTATGAGCACTTGGGCTGTCCTGCTGCTTTAAAATCCAGCCCATTGGTCTCACTTGATGTGTCTAGTGTTCTGTACTACTAAGCTGAAAACATGGATTCAGTTCCTGGCTCTAACTCCTCAGGCTATTTGAGGCTATAATGCTGAAATATCTATCTTGCACAGGCCCTAAAGAATAGAGTTCATTCAAGCTCTGAACTTACAGTGACATCTAGTGGTAGCACTGAAAGTAGTCTGAGAAGAGCTGAACCATCCACTCTCAGCCACAGAAGGACATGGTGGTACTTGGAACATATAAGAGGGAGGCACATGGGTGAAAAGCTGGGAAACAGTGGAGCCTGAGCACAATGGCTCCCCAAAGGGAGGGCCAATTAGGAAGGAGAGAGGCTTCACAGAGGAGGATTAGGGTTGCTAACCATTCCATGTCATAAGGACCAGGCTGGTTTTACCTCATTGCATGTAGGGAAGTACAGTGCTGCCTTTTTTTTTTTAAGGAAATCAGAAGTGCAAGTCCATGCATGCAGTGGGCACTGCATCTTTCTATCCCTCATGACATGGAATAATTGGTAACCCTGTAGATGACATCATGCAAAAAAGAAAACATTAAAAGCAATTTTAATACAGCATCTCCAAGGCAAGCACAAGGAGTTAAATGTAAATGTGAGGAAGGCCAAAGCTTCCATGTTCCAATTTCCCAGTGTTTCAAAGTCAAAAAAATAATAAGATCACAAAGTCTAAGGATAAGAGAGCTATTCTCAGAAGTTAAATACCTTCACCCTCTAAGTCTGGGAGGTAATTTTGTTTTTGGAAGAAAGTACTTGTGAATGAATGTTGACTTAGGCCCTGGTAGGTGAAGTTGAGGTTGAGATTGAGACGTCAAGACCCACAACCTACGGAAACAGAGCACGGAGCTCTGTCTGTGGACAGTCGTGAAGATCGGGGGGGAGGGGGGGAGGGGGGTATTTAACTCTTTAAATTAACCAGTTAACAACAAAAATATCCACATAGGTTGAATCCCGAAAGGAAAGGGAATTTATGAGGTAACTTATATAACCAATTTTAGCAGAAATATTTCCTTCCAATGAGATTTAAGTTATTTGGTGACTAGAAGCCAGGAAATAAAATAGCCACAAGAAAAATCTTCCAGTCCCTGGGACTTTCTCATTTCTATCACAGTTAACAGTACACTAAGGCTTTTCCTAGGAGGGGACATTTTCGGTTCCTGGACTCATTGCTGGTGTGGAGGATTCACCTTAGTGTGAGCAGCACAGAGCCTGGGGGGGAAAGGAATCGTCAGCTGAAGAGAAGAAGCCATTCTGTTATTTAAATAAAGCCTCCACTGACACCCACCACGGGCTTGACTTCTGGCCTACCCCTGCCAAAGGGCAGAAATTTTGCTCTTGGGGAGGGGGGGGAGGACCCTCTAGCCTAGATGTTGCTTACAGAAATGCTGATGCCCCACATGTGAGCAGTGCGCCATGCACAGCTTTCCAGCAGTAACTGCCCTCCTTACTGCCAGGGGATTAGCCTGATAACTGCCGGCACTTCAGAAACTCCAACCGCTGGGAATTGTCTTCTCCAAAGGGGAATGCTTAACATTTGCAGTTAAAGTGTGTTTACATATGGATTTTATATATAATGATATTTCCACATTGAGAAGAGACGCCTTGAAACGTTGCATTTGTGCATTGCACGCTCCTGCCACCCACCACCCCCCCAAGCCTATCACGTGCTTTGGAATCAGACTGCATGCTCTAATGCTTAGCACGTACTGGACAGTCATGTTTCACTCTTTTCTCTTCTTTATGTCTTCCACAGAAGCCCAAAGACCTGCCAGAGCTCTTTTCTTGTAAAATAAGACTCAACACTCAGAGAGATCTGACCTGTATAAAGACTGGGGGGGGGGGGGAAATCACCCCGGAAGGGGTCATGCGACCCCAAGGACAAGTGACCTCGAAGTACCATGGCCAGCCATGTAACATAGAATGTAGCAGCCATTAATTATTAGAAGAATAAACATAAAACTAAACGAACTGAAGGCACATCTTTTGGAGCTTCTGGGGGGTAGCAAGGTCTTGATGCTTCGGAAGGCCTGATGAACTTGCTAACCTTGGATGGACAGCCTGAGGTGGGAATCGCTGACCCTCAGGTCTCCACCGGCGCTGAGACACCGACAGATTCAACGGATGGATCACGGATGCTACAAGAAAGCCTGAGCCGGGCGTAAGGGGCTGGACGGCCCTCCGCAGCTCTTTCAGAAGAAGACAGGGCATCGGGTGACCGGCCACCAGCCCCAGACACCCTCCTGCTGTATTCTGCCTGTCTGCATTCCGATTGTACTCCTCTGGAGATATTTAACAATTTAATATTGCGTGTAATTAAGAATATAATCACCATTATAAAAAGAAAGGAAAAAAAAGGTATTTAACTCTGTTCCTGTAGTTTCTTTAACATTCATGTGGATAAAAGTCTATAATTTAAAAAAAAAAAATCTATGAAATAAAAGTTATGCTTTTCCCCATAATTCTATTTACATATTCAGTGTACCTAAAGAAATGATATGTGTTTGGAGAATGACTACCACAGCTTGAATGGAAGAAAATTACACAATAGGATACAACCTCACCGTAAGTCACAAATGGAAAATGCAAAATCCCAACTGAACACAGTAAGGAAATCCCTCATTGCATGGTGGGAGCAAGTCACAGGGCATGTTTTCTGGGTGCATGAAGCTGGAAGAGCTCATCTTTAAAGTTGCCACCTTACCAAGATCAACCCAAACAGGCTGATCCAGACTACCATAGGCATGAAGGTGCAGCTCTAATTTTCCAAGGGAAACCAGAAGTACGACTTCATGCTTGCATTGGGACAACATTCCAACAGTTCAAGGTGAGGTAGCATCCCAGCTCATCATGGGAGTAAGTCACAGGCAATGCTGACTGTCAGCTTGGAAGGTCTCATTTTTGGGGGAGAATCATGAGAAATGCTCAATGGAAATGTGTGCAGATGGGAATCTGAGGGGGTTTTTTCCCCAAAAAGGAAAGCAGTAAGATTGATAATTAATCTGGAATTTCCTTTCTTTTTGATGCCCTGATCCTTCTTCCAATTGTAACCCTTTGTCGGGAGGTTTTTAGTTGGGGATACTCTTTCCATCCTATTCCCTCTCAGTGAAGGTCCCAGGGGAGAAGTTCTTGCTGTGAGGGGGAAGGAAATCCTTCATGGCCCAGGTGATGGAGTGTTTCTCCTTAAGTGTATGTATCTCTCTGGTTCTGTATTTTCTTCAGGGTCACACAGGCTAGACAGAGACTGGGTGTTCAAATAAAATTTACTGATTATTGCCAAAATATCGATCATTGTCCCACATACTTTCCACAAATGCAACTGTAGACTCTCTGATGAGGTGCACGTGTCCATCTCTCTAGCTGCTGGGAGGGCGCTTGCACTATTTCCTCATCTGGGTACAAACAGCCCAATCATACAGGGAATCCAAATCACGAAAAGATCCTACCTGAGTCCACAGTTCTGTGTCTTGCCCACAGCCTGGGTCCTGGTTCCCTTTGGGTTGGAGATCCAGTTGGGAGTCTCCACATCCTGATGTTTCATTCCACTGTCTTTCAATTCTGTGTGACTTCTCTGGGGGAAAAGTCTGATGTTTCCAGTGTTGAACAAGGTTCTCACTCTCTTGACAACGAGTTGTGAGGAGGGATGGAAAAAATCTTCCACACTAACGAGGGGGGGGGGGGGAATCCAAAGTCCAAAAATCCCATGCTGGGTAATGCTATCACTGGGTGAGCTACCCCTCTAGGGAGTAGAGGGGTAGCTCACGGGTCTCCAGCCCCTGCTCTTTGGTTTGGGGGGTTGTCCCTTTTCAAAAGGTACAGGATATTTCCCAGAATGAGAAAAAACTAATTTAAAACCTGACCACAATCTCCAAAAATCTCTCTCTCCTCCAAAAATGGGGCAGACCCTCTCAGACAGGGAATGTACTAATCATTGAGAAATCCCCTCTAAACACAGAAAAAAAACACCAAATTGGGTTAGTGAGCCCAACTCAGCAGGGGACAGAATGAAAACCGCTCTTGCTTCTCCTAGAGCCAATTCAAAATGACCACACACGCTAAACCTCTAACTCCACCTTATGCCTTAGGGATAACCAACCACAGTCAACTCACTGGAGAGACTGAAATGGAACGGAAAATCCCACTAGGCTGTTACTAGTCCTGATGGTAAGGGACCTAGGGCCATCTAATGGCTGAACAAAGGGTTGGCCACACAATATTACACTTATTAACCTATTTGTCTGAATTTGCTTTCCTTTCTGGGTGTCATATCTACATCATAGATTACAAATCTGCCTTTTATCAACACAGAAGGGTACACAGACCAATACTTACATATTTCCATATAGTTTGTAATCACAACTGAGCTCCGGCTTTCTCTCCTCCCATTGGGAGATAAAGCCTTCAATTATCCATTTTTCTGCGCCATGGCCAATTACTCACCTAACAATCGAGGCTTAAATTAATACAATGTAGCAAGAAATAAGCTCACAGACACACCTTGGAAGTAAAACTGGGCTTGCATACGTTTAGAGAACACATTTCCTTTGCAGTGGTATAAAAATCTGAGTAGTATGGGGATAATCCTAAGGCTCTTTGCATTTCTCCCCATGTTCATCGGACCATTCGGGACAGATCACTCCTCTTCATTTCATCAGGGAGGCACGCCGTTCTAGCCTGCAACACATAAGTTAGAATAAGTGCTTCCAGAAACAAATGTTCCATATCTAAAGGAGCAAAATGCATTTGAATTTGTCAACCAGTCTCTTGCATGTCTAAGAAGACAAGCTATATATACATAAAAACAAGTAGCAAGGGTCCATTGCACTGCAATGGGTGGGAATCCTTCACTCTATCCCTCCTCGCTCTCCTTCACTCACTGACTCCCTCCCTCCTTCACTATCTCCCTTCTTCTGTGGGTGAGTCACATGTAGAGGCTGTGCCGGGGCTACCCCAGGAGCACCGCTCCAGGAGCACCGCTGCCTCACAGCTGGGTTGGGGCCCAACAGATGTCCTCTCTCTCTTCTTCTCCTAACTCCGAACCACCTCCATCTTTGTCTCCCCAGCTCTGGATCTTGCCTCCACTCATCCTCTCTGGCTTGCTTTACAGCCTGCGTTCCAATCTGACGTCATCCCGTGCCAGCCCCGCAACTGTGCAATGCAGACGAATGAACAGACACCATTATTTTTATATACAGAATAGATATATAGATGTAACCTTCCAGCAGTTAAGAAGCCAATCTGCTAAACTGCATAAAATTTTGCAAATGGAGCTTTATGTGCTAAAAGCAAAATAATATATGTTATTTGTGATTATGTGTACTATTTCAGCATTTAGCAAGCAATCCATTGTTTGCAAAATTTTGCAAGTTTGCAAATAGTAATCTTTTGCCCTTAACTCTCTGCATACAAACTTTTATTCAAATTCAAAGTTAATGAGCTGCTGCAAATCAAAATCATGCAAAGCAGCTTATTAACTATGAATTTGGTGCAAAAAAGGCCTTCACAGGCCATTTTTCATTAAAAAAAAAAAAAAGATAACGACACCTCAATGAGGCGTCGTTATCTTTTTTATAATTTTTTTAATAATTTTTTTCAAAATCTTGGCTACACATCTCATTTGCATGTGTAGTAAAACTGTGCATGAAATTGCAGATCCTATGTACAAAATCCCTCAACTTAGTACATCAGCCTCTAAATCTAAAAAGATAAAACAGTCAAAATTTAAAATGCAATAAGCATAAGGGAACTGCGTGTAATGGAATATATGTCAGTATTAAATTCAAATTCTGCTATTGATTGAGATAGCCTTAACTCAAATTTTATTTTATTTTATTTATTTATTTATTTTTGCTTTCTGGAAGTACTTTTTCAGCAGATTAAAGGGCACAGCCATAGCCCATTTATATGTATCTTTCCAGATTTTCGAATGAGATATTATTCTGGCATGCTGATATATAACTGATATATTTCTGATATGGCAAGGGACCAAAGATGAGTTTTTGACCTTTTTCATCTACTGGACTCAAAGTGATCCTAATTTGAGATTTACTTATGAGATAGTTGAGAAATTGATATCTTTTTTTTGGATATAAGAATTATTTTGATAAACAATGCATTTACTACTTCCATTTTCTGGAAGCCCACTGATTAGAATATACAGTTTTTTGATAGCTGTCATCATCAGAAATTGAAAGAAAATATTCCTACAACACAATTTCTCTGTTTGGGATGCTTGTGTATTACAGTATATGCACACCAAAAAAAGTTGATATGGGAAAGAGATTTAGAGGAAAAGATTAATACTAATAATACTTATTACTTTTATAGCACTGCTGGACATATGCAGTTTAACGGATGACTTCATGCAGCTCAGCCAGCAGCACTTTTCATGTGTGCATGTAGCTAGCTCCCTAATGGAATATATCAAATGAGAGATGCGTCTGATGCCTGTTTTGGTGGGATCACTAAAAAACACAATGGTCAAACAGATGGCGTAGTGGACCAGGCACAGAGTGTGACAGTAGTCATTTGTGGGTTGCCCCAGGAACGAGCAGTCTGTCTGGAGAGGCGAATCCAGGCTGAAAATAGTGACAGCAGGAAAGCTGGAAAGCATCTTCCACCAGGTTTCAACCTCAGGTCCTGGTGGAAGACGCCCTCAGGTGCTGGTGGAAGATGCTGGTGGAAGACGCCCTCAGGTGCTGGTGGAAGATGCTGGTGGATGCCTTGCCTGCCACTAGCACCTGAGGTTGAACCTTCAGGTGCTGGTGTCAGGCAAGGCATGAGGAATGGGAGTAGTCCCCGATACCAGCAAGGAGTTTGAAGCTTGGAACACAGCACAGCACACCAGGAACTCAGGAACAGGAAGAAGATCAGGCAGGAAGGCTGAAGGTAGAAATGAAGATGTGTTTAGGGCTGTGCACTGCTTTTTTTTTGTGTCATTTTCGTTTCGGATCGTTATCTGTCAAATTTTGTTTTTAAAATGGTTCGGGAGGTATTTATTTCGGGTTTCCCTAATTTCGGAGTTAGGGCACACTAACTCCGAAATTCGAAAACTAGGTAGTACGCACTAACAGACATAATGCACACTGATATTTAGTTAGTGCACATCAAAGTCCCGTTACTGTGCACTAAGCCTGTAAAAAGGAAAACTATAGCTAGTGCATTCTAAGTCCTATTAGTGCGCACTAACACAAAATAAAAAATTCCACGAAATTTCATCAACTTTTTCTTCGTTTTGGGGCACTCCCGAAACATGATGAAATAGACAATTTTGTTGCCATTGTCTATTTCATTGAAAACGAATGCACATTCCTTGAAGTCTATTGGATTCAGGTAACAAGGACAGAACCAGAATATGAGAATCAGGAGATAGGACCAAGTTCTGCAACTGACCAAGGAAAGGCCTGAGTATAAATACATGTCTAGGTAGGAAACAAGTTGGCTGTTCAGGGAAATGAGGAGGCACAGAGCTGGGAGAACTGGATAGATCGTCCAAGTAGCTCACAGCGCCACCTGCAGGCAATGGATCCTCACAGGGAGTCAAGAGCAATATTTACCAAGCTGAAAAGGGAAATCCATATTTATTTATTTTATTTATTTTATTTAACAGCTTTTCTATACCGAGATTCGTGGGTACATCATATCGGTTTACATATAACTAAATGGAAAATACAAAAAACAGGGACGGGGGTTGGAGCAGAAGGGTAAAAACAACGAGGATATACTTTGAACCAGTGGAAATACTGAAAAAGGATAGAAGATAAACTAATAGAGGAACAGTACCTTGCAGAAAAATAATGTAAAAAGGTACAGGAACTTGCAAATAAACACAATATAATCTTGCAAAAGTACAAGGGAAAGTATAGAAGTGGGGAGGGCAAAAATTACAGGGGAACAACAGTGACGTCTAACAATAGGAGGTGAAGGAAATGCCTGTTTCCTCTCTGTTGCCTCCTCTGACTGCTCCCCACTAATCTCTGACTGCTGGAAACCCCACCTATTTTGGGATTTCCAGCAGTCATGCTGCGCGCATGTTATAAAATCGGGCGTAGATTTGTGCGCGTCGGGTTGCACGCACAAATCTACGCCCACCCGTAGTTTTTAAAATCTGGCCCCTAGTGTATAGCAAAAAAATATCAAATTTGTGTATCCTCTTCTCCCTTCATAAATTAGATTACATCACATTCCTCTCAAAGTTCTCCCCAAAACAGTCACATCCTTATCCATCTTTCACAGACACAATAGTTCTTCTTATCCCTTTTGAGTCACTCAGTAGTCTCTCGGAATGTTATAAGATCACTCCTTGAGCCATAAGCAAGGGATCCCTGGATTCTTCAAGATTCTCCACCTTCTGGAGGAAGTGGTGAAGACTAAACTGTGAAGGATTTCAAAGGGGCATGGGATAAACACTGTGGATCCCTAAAAGGCTAGAAGATGGGAATAAATAAAAAAGCTAAACCGGCATGGAGTGGCAGTTACTAACCTTAAGAGAAACATGGGTGTAACCTGCACGGAGCGGCAGTTACTACCCTTAAGAGCAACATGGGGGTAACCTGCACGGTGCGGCAGTTACTACCCTTAAGAAAAACATGGGGGTAACATGCACGGTGCGGCAGTAACTACCCTTAAGAAAAACATGGGGGTAACATGCATGGAGCGGCAGTTACTACCCTTAAGAGAAACATGGGGGTAACCTGCACGGAGCAGCAGTTACTACCTTGCGAAGCTTGCTGGGCAGACTGGATGGACCAATTTGGTCTTTTTCTGCCGTCATTATTATGTTATACATATATGTTTAGCTGCATCTCCTAGGCCCTCCATGAACTGTGGAGCCCCCAGTTCTCTTGAGTCTTGAGATCAAATCCTTGGTCCCAGAGTAGTTTTCCCTTGAGAGGGAAAGCCCCAACAGGACCCTCTCGAGGAGAGGCATGCCATCCTTCTGATGGGTCCCTCCAAGCTCCACCAGCAAAATTTTGAACACAGGCTTATATAGCCCTCAGGATTCTCCCTTGCATGGCACCTTCTCCCATAGGCACTTAAAGGAGACACATAGTAGAAACCCAACAGAAATTCCTTTCATAAATTTACCATTAGTTAACAGACACCATTGTCTTCTCTCATATACTCTGCCATCTGGTGGTTGTTCAATCAGTCCTTTTCCATGAATCTCCATGAATCTCTAATCAGTCCTTTTCCATGAAGTTTAACTTTTCAATCAAACATTCAGAAACATTATCAATTAGGGTGTGCACCCCAGAGAATTCTGTCTTGGTTTGTTTTTTGTGTTTTGGGGGGATTTCAGTTTTTCGTTCATTTAAAATTTTTTCAGTTTGATTTGTTGTCAAACCCAAAATAAAGCCATTCAAAACAAAACAAAAAAATTGAAACAAGCCTTCTGAGGCCCTGTGACTCCCCTCCCATCCCAGTAGAAGCCTCGGGCCCTGGGCCGAGCCCAGTTGAAGCCTCCCAAGTCCCCTCCAACCCTCTTCCTATCACAAAATAGCTCTGGGCCTGGGCCTACCTAAACTGGCCCTAGGAACTGGCTGGCTCCCGCTTACCCCTTCCATTGGGAGCCTGGAGCCGGTGATCATAAAGGGAAGGAGCAATGCCCACTCACTGTTTCGGTCTCTCTAGAAACGGTGACGCCAGCCCTCCTGAGTGACGCTGAAGTGACATCATTTCGGCACTTCTCTAGGTGTGGCCGGTGCCATGTTATACAGCCGTACAAATGCGACCTAGGCCCTGACACTTTTGTTGGGGCAGGAGGAGAGACATCATCTTTTCTTGTTTTCTACTTCCTCCCACCCACACACACAAGAGACCCAAAAATACCTGACAATTTTCGAGTATTTTCGTCAGAAGCCATTTTCAGTTCATTCCATTTGGAGCAAACCGAGAATGGCCTCATTTGTCCCTATTTCAGTATTCGTTTCAAATGAATGCACATCCCCACTATCAATCATTTGCAAGACCCCCAGAAAAGAGGTCCTGGGCCTCCCCCACCCAGAACATCTCCAAGGGCCACACTCAAGTGATGCAGGGCCTCGCTTAAAGCCCTGTCACACACACAGACACCAGGGCCATCTTATTAATAGTCTGCAGGAGTTTCTTACCTGGTCATCCGGTCAGAAGAAAGTTCTTTAGGAAATGATATCAGATCATGCAGAAAAATACAAGTAATCACAGAGTGGATATTTTAAAACATGTAAAGCATACAAAAGAGAAAAAAAACTGCAATAAATTTCTCCTGGAAATCAAGCCACAGAAATGCAGCCTTGCAGGCTGCTAAAATACTGTATCCCCCTGAATTCCCCATGTCCACTCCCCATCCAGCCAGAACGAAATGTAAGCAGACTTAGCAAAGGTTGGAGAAAAACTTCATTTCTAGTGTTCTTTATGCTTAAGAAAACTGAGAAGTTACTAAATGCATCTCACCTGGTTAGATGTCAGAAGGAAGTAATGACTTCTGACCTAGGCAACTTGAGGAGGAAAGAGAGAAAGAGGAGGGAATCACAGAAGGAAGAAGAAAATTCACCAACAAACTACTCGTGCACAAAATCGACTTAAAACAGCAAAATAATATGGCGCTGCCATTATTACAGCCTTCGTATTGTGAAACAGAACTGTGCAAAAGAACTAAGGACATAAGAACATAAGAACATGCCATACTGGGTCAGACCAAGGGTCCATCAAGCCCAGCATCCTGTTTCCAACAGTGGCCAATCCAGGCCATAAGAACCTGGCAAGTACCCAAAAACTAAGTCTATTCCATGTTACTGTTGCTAGTAATAGCAGTGGCTATTTTCTAAGTCAACTTAATTAATAGCAGGTAATGGACTTCTCCTCCAAGAACTTATCCAATCCTTTTTTAAACACAGCTACACTAACTGCACTAACCACATCCTCTGGCAACAAATTCCAGAGTTTAATTGTGCATTGAGTGAAAAAGAACTTTCTCCGATTAGTTTTAAATATGCCACATGCTAACTTCATGGAGTGCCTCCTAGTATTTCTATTATCTGAAAGAGTAAATAACCAATTCACATCTACCTGTTCTAGACCTCTCATGATTTTAAACACCTCTATCATATCCTCCCTCAGCTGTCTCTTCTCCAAGCTGAAAAGTCTTAACCTCTTTAGTCTTTCCTCATAGGGGAGCTGTTCCATTCCCTTTATCATTTTGGTCGCCCTTCTCTGTAATTTTGGTTGTTCATGGAAATAAACAGTCGCAGCTGCCTGACTCCCCTGCAGGTTACGCATGGGAAGGGTCCAGCACAGCTCAAAATTGCAGCCAGAGAAAATTCACTTACAATTAAAAATAAGGAAACATTCCAGCAGAATACAGACAATAGGAAAAATGTCTCTGTAACAGCACTACCGTATAAAGGGGATAAGTCCCTAGATCTTACAGGTGGATACCTGAGGCAATGGGAGATAAGGAGGATAACTTTAAAACATGCGCAAGCCTGCCCATATATACAGCTATATGGACGCTCGCGCACATTCACATACACATATATTTTATATAGTGTGCGCGCAAATGTGCACACACTATATAGGTTCTACGCGGCATGTATTTTCAACATAGCTGGATACGTTTTGACTTATCCGGCTATGTCTTGACTTATTTGGCTATCTGGGTGATTCATCATGCCGCATTAGTGCTCTAATGCGTGTTATATTGTGTATATCATGTGATATCACCATGATAGTGCGCTATCACAGCAATATCGCATGACATAAACGATACTTTGCATTGCCCCACCCAGATACCCTCCCCTATTACAATGACCTTCTTTGCATGTGATTTGCATGTCAATCATTTGATATGGTCAGCATTTGATGTGGTCAATCATTTTCTATTAATAGGGCATTTGAAGCAACTTAGAATTACAGCTGGTGTTTTAAGGTGGTTTGTATCTTTTTTGTCGGGTCAGTCACAAAAAATATCACTACAATCTTGTGATTCAAAAGATTTTTCCCTTTCTGTGGGTGTACCTCAAGGATCCACATTATCGTCGTCGTTATTTAATATTTCCATCTCTCCACTTTGTAACTTGTTGGACAGGCTGGGGGGGTTAATTGCAAAGCTTATGCCAATGATTTTCAGTTTTTGATACTGAAGTCTTCTTCAATTGATGAGACTCTGCAGAAGGTAGTTTTTTGCTTACAGTCAGTTAAAGAATGATTGTGTGAGGATTGACTGATTTTAAATTACAATAAGACAGAAATTTTGTACTTTGCTAAGTCTTCGTTTGCACAAGCTCCAGGTTCTTTCAAGGAACAAGCACCTAAATATTTTTCGTCTGTTTTATCTCTTTATCAGTCATGGTGTCCTTTGAGATCAGAGTCTCAGTTGTTACTTGATGAAACAAGGTCCTTGTTGTTTTGTATTATGGGTTCCATCTGGTGGCATCCTGTTCCATTTGAGTTACATACAGAAAGTACTCTGCTGAGATTTAGAAAGTTATTAAAAACTCATTTATTCTGTCTTGCATATGAGGATGTCCACAAATAAAACTAGTTTCAAGGTGGTCCTCTTGGACTTATTTTAAAGAGTTATGACATTTTGCCTTTTTTTTTTCTATGTTTTGCTTCTATTTTTCTGCTGTTTATTATTGTCTTGACATGGTTTGTTAAAGGTATGATAATTTTGTTGTAAATATAAGTTTGTTCAGTACATAGAAGTGTGATATAGCGGTTAATAAATTCTGTAAATAAATAAATAATGCAAATGCATGCAAAGAAGGTCATTACTAGTCAATTTTATGTGACTAGTAATGTGACTACCACGGAGGTAGTCAACTGGGATAAAATATCTACACCTATTAGATGTGCGACAGGAGGCTTGGGACCCTAACATGAGGCTCTTGCAGCACATTTTGGGAATGTCAGGGCTGCCTTGACTGGCAGCCCAGGGTTGAGACAGGGGTCAGCACTGACCCCTGTTCAACCTCCCAGTTTGCAGCGATTTTTCTTTTTGACCAGTGGCCCTTTAAAGCGATGGCAGTCCTGTGAGATTGAGGCTGCCATCGCGTTAAAGGGCCACTTGTCATATTCTTTTGTGCTGCGGTGTTTGGTCATGACACAAAAGAACACACCATACAGCCGCAAAGCTTTTTCAGGGTACGGGCTTCATTATCATGGTGACGCCCCCCTCCGCACTAGTGGGACCCCTCCTGGAATAAAACATCGCGGCTTAATAAATCTAAGGGTAAGTTTATTTATTTATTTATTTATTTATTTATTTATTTAATTAAAGCTTTTTTATACCGGTATTAGTAGTTACATCATACCGGTTTACATCAGAACTGAAGGTGAAAACTACATCAAACAGTTACTGGGGATGGGACTACAGAGAACAAGAGAGAAGTAGCCAGAAACTGGCAAACAAGAGCAACAGACTGTATAAAATAACAAGTAAACAATGTGATATAACTTTATACATAGGTTCAGATCTCGTACTGATGCAGGAAAGGGTTAAAGGCGCAGGAGAACTAATCTGGGTAAGCCTGTTTGAAGAGCCAAGTCTTTAATTTGTTTTTGAATTTGATGGTACAAGGCTCAAGTCGGAGGTTTGTGGGTAGTGAGTTCCAGAGAGTAGGACCAGCAATGGAGAGGGCTCGATCCCTCGTTGAGGTGAGGTGTGCCTTCTTGAGGGATGACACGTGGAGGGTTCCTTTATTGGTTGCAAAAAATATTTAATGCATTTTAAGTGGCAGCAAAAGTCAGAAAAGTCTCAAAATACACTATTTATCCAGCTAAGTAACACTGTTTAAGACTTATCTGGCTAAGGGGGTCATTTTCCAAAGGTATCGCATGCGAAAAGAGACTTTCCGAATGCAAAAAGTCCCTTTTCGCTTGCAATATCTAAATGGGGGCGGAGTCGGGGTGGCCTCGGAACGGACTCCACCCCGATTTAGATATTGCACGCGAAAAGGGACTTTACCCCCCGCCCCCCCGGTACCACGCGATTCAGGAAGCCGGGAGAAGATAGAAAACTTAGGGCCTCATTTTCTAAAGTATCGCAAGCCTGCCATACTTTAGAAGATGAGGGGCGGGGGGCCGAAACGGGGGGAGGGCCTGCGCTAGCCAGCAGCGATCGCACCGTTGCAGTGCGATCGCTGCCAGTTTCGTACCCAATAGCGCCACCATAGGAGGTGTAGCTATTGGGAGCGAAAGCTGACGTGAAAAGGCACTTACCTTTTCGCTGTCCGTGGCGTCGGCGCAGAGTCGGCCCCGGTGATGCCCCGACCCCTCCTCTTCCAGGGCTGACTCCGCCCCAACTCCACCCCCATCTGGTATCGCACGCGATAAGGGACTTTTCGCGTGCGAAAGGTCCCTTATCGCGTGCGAGAGGCGTGGAAAATGAGGCCCTTAGAATGAAAACCCTCTGGGGATAGGGAAATACCTACAGTACCTGAAAGTTATCCACTTTGAAGCGCTGAAAAAAGTGTGAAAAGCAGAATATATATCTAAATATAAATAAATAAATAAAATCTAGGCCTAAGTAAGATAGCCGGATAAGTAAAAGAAAAGCATTGCTTAGCCAGTAAATAAGATAACTGGATAACTAGAGTTTGAAGACTTATCCGGCTATCTAACTTATCTAGCTAAGTAGCGCTTTTGAAGACTTATCTGAATAAAGTCAAAATGTATCCAGATAAATGGCGGACATCTGCTATGCACACATATTTGTGCTCCTAATTTTATTCATTTACATGAGGAAATTTAGCTCACATATTTTCCTTAGCACTTGTCGGCTTTTACGTGTGTAAATTATCAAATTTTATAACAGTAAAGAGCTCATCATAGATGGATACGTTATTAAACACAACATAAGGAGGAATGCTTCTGCTCTTCCATTTTCAATACATGCCCATCAGATCAGTGGAATTATTTGTAGACATTGGCAGACATTGAATATACTTCAAATTTTTGCTTTTTCAAGATCTTTTAAATTTGAAAAATCAGCTGCTTAAAACATCTGTATTTGCCATGCACACAAAATCAAATCTCTGCGATCAGCCAGCCACTTTTGGGACACTATAGATGTGAACACTGCGGTGCTTGCCAGTTTACTATGTAGACGAAAGAGTTTGTACATTGCGTCTCTAGTAGATTTCGTATTAACTCATTCTCTACATATACTTATGTGTATGTTATAAGCATAATTCTGTGCCCTTGTAAGATGATCCACGTGGGAAAAACAGAAGAGGTGTGTGTATTAGAATTATTGAGCATCACAGGTATATTCAGAATTAAAGACTTGCAGCTCCTAATGGTGCTCACTGGTTTGAAAATTCTCATTCTAGTGGCAATTTAAGATTCTTTGTTGTTGAAATGCTTAAAAGAGTTCCACTTGGGGGTTAGACAGATAGCACGCTATCTCAGAAAGAGCAGAATGGATGATGGGGTTTTTTTAAGTGAGAAACCCCAAAGTGATGGAATGCAGGTATTGACTGGGGAGTGTTTTTGTAATGTGATCTGATGTGGATATCTGTTTGGTTGGTTCTCGGTTTGAGATTTTGAATTTAGCATACTTCTTTAGAACTGGCTATGTTGATCTACTGGATGCTTTTTATTGGATGTTGTGTTTTTTAGAAGTGGCTGATGCGTTCTCCTTTCTGATTTTTTTTTTATTTGTATTTCAATTGTGGGCGCTTGTTTCTGATTGATTCTTTTACCTCATGTGATCTCTGGTATTCTCTTATTGAATTCTTATGGCAGATCAGCTTGGATGTTCTTATAGGAAAAACTAATTGTTTCTGTTTTTCAGGATTGATAATTGAAGCTACTGTTTTGTTCAGGATGTTTGGTTCTTCTAAAAGATTAAATTATCAGAATTTTTATAAATTGTATATGATGATATGTTTATAGTATCTAAATCTCTCTATATGGCTTTAGATACATGTGGAAACTATGCAGATAGCAATATATCAGTTTAGCAATGAAGTATATTCCATTACATATAGCTTACCTGAATTTAATGCACTTTGAATTTTGACCTTTTGTCTTTTGAATTATCTGCTGAAAACATATGATGTTCAAAATGTCTTTTTAAGTTCAGTCCCACAAGGCAGCTTTCTGGGAGCGATGCGTGGCTTCATTGGCTTGTGTTTATTGAGAAGAAGAAATTGATGTCTTTCTCTGGTGTCAGGTACTAATCATGCTTGTTCCAAAAATTGTATGTCATACGATCATTTTTCTGCATCAGTTGTCTTCGATTCATAGGTTTGATGTAATTGATTTGCGACAAATATGTATAGATGATGACACTTTAGATGTATTTGTGTAAGTCTCAGATGTTTAAGACTATTTATTATAGATGCCACTTCTTTTTTTTTGTTCTTAGTTACTAATGGTTCCTATTTAACATTCCAGTACTTTATGTGCACTGAATTAATAATGATAGGTTGGGAGCCTAGTAGTGGTTAGAGCAGTGGGGTTACAAACCAGGATAGTCAGTGTTCAAATTTTGCTGTTGCTCCTTGTGACCTTGAGCAAGTCATTTTACCCTCTGTTGCCTCAGGTACAAAATTAGATTGTAAGCGCTCTGGAGAGAGGGAAATACCTATAGTACCTGACTGTAATCCACTTTGAAGTGCCAAAAAGCGGAATATAAAAATCTAAACAAATAAATAGATGCTTTCCAACAAGACCCCAGACTAAAAGAAACTGGGATCAAAATGTTCTAGTTACTGCAACAAGCTACTTTAACAACCCTGATCCCCAATATCTTGCAAGGATGATCCACTCTTACTTGTTTCTATTGCTGGAGTTTCATTAGACTTACAAAACAAAAGTACTACACGTAGTTATCCATTTGGATGAGTTTTCAAAACTTCAAGCACATAAGCTTGCCTCAAGCATGAAAAAGAATCAAGAAGGTGAAATTGGTTTTCTTGGCGGATTTGGCTGATTGTTCTGACTGCCAAGATGATTATTAAACACGTTGTCTCATTGAACACTGCTGCTCTCAGACTAACAGGGACATGTTGTGTACAAGCGTGCTTACAGCAGCTGAATACAAACCCAGCATATAATAAATCAGTACAGTACAATGATAACAGAGACTATTCTGTTATACACGGTTTCCTCCAAAGACTGAAATACAGGCATAAGGAGTTCTCTAGCTTATGGTAATAGAATAAATCGGTGGTTTTCAACCAGAGGTGCATGTACCCCAGAGGATACTTGGGAGGCCTGTCAGGGCTACGCAACCAGTCCACGACTGCTGCATGAGAGAGAAGCCCAAACTGCAGGAGGGCCATCACTGCCTCTGAGCAGGAAGAACCTACCTCATTGCCCCATTAAGGATCCGCCGGCCACACTGACCGGCACGCCTTCCCCACTTCATGGACTTTTCATCCAGTTTCAAGGAGCAAGTTTGCAGAGCTTTAACACTTCCTTTCGCACGGGTTCCCTTCCCATGGAAAAGACTGCACGCACAGTTGAAAATTCAATCTTCACACCTTTCTTTTGTAGCGGATCCCTATGGTCATGCTACCAGTAAGTCCTTTGCCAGCTAGATCAGTACAGGTTAGTCTGTAAGGGCAGATACCATTCAAATCCAGCCCCTCCCTTGGAAAGGTTTTATAGCCGCGTTCTGCCTAGAGCTGGGGGGAGGGGTGGGGGGCAGTGTAAGTTGATTTTGGAGTTAGAGGAGGTGTGAGAAGTTTTTTCCTAGGTTGATTTTGGGCCTCCTGTAAGGGCTCTGGCCAACCCGGCTGGAAGTCTGCGAGTGAGGTCAGGGATTTCTCTACCTATCCACTCCCTTTGGGTAAGGGTTTTTTTTCATGGGAGGAGCTGGGGAATCACAGCTGGAGGGGTGGAGGATGAGGAAACGGATCAGCTGGAGTGTGGGGAGGGTGAGAATGGAGTGACCATTAGTGAGGGATTGCAATCGTTTGTTTTATTTATTTAGAAATGTATATTCTGCCTTACCTTCAATTCTAAGCAAGTAATAATAATACACTACTACTTATCTACGTATCCCACACTACTTCTCTAAAAACAATATAAAACCGAGCAAAAACAGAATCTAAAAGAAAACCAAGCCCAAAATACAACCAAACAACAACACTTACCAGTCCAATCACATCAAGATTTAATAAATGGACATATCAACAAGGTGTCATAATTTCGCCTCACCTAAAATCTAATTCAGCTCTTCAAAGAATTGTACAAATAGGTACGCTTTAAGTAACTTCTGAAACCTGGAAAAAGATATCTCAACTTTCAAATCTTCGGGCACGGAATTCATAAGGAAGGTCCAAACATGCAAAATAATCTCTCTCTTCATTCTGCAAGATGAACCTGTGTAATAGTGAGTACCTCCAATACATTTTGAAATGAGTACCTCAGTACTCATGCTGGCTTCTAGATCTTTATAAGACTTAAAACATTTTGGTGCCAGCCCATTAAATACAAGCATTAGAAGCTTAACGTTACACTCCCAGCATATGGGCAACCACTGAAGTTTATCTAGCCCCGGTGAAATATGGTCCTGAAACAATTCAAAGCTACAATATTTTGGACAACCTGGAAGGCCCTTAATGTGCAGTATGGTAACTCAACATATAGGGTATTGAGGTAGTCCAATGTAGAAGCCACTAAGGCATGCATAACTATTTTTAAATCAAGATCCACATTTTTTTTAAACATGATTGAATTTTGGTCGCCTTCTGGGATCCTGTGAATTTTCAAGTGCTCAAATGGAGTCACATGGGCTAAACGTTTGGGAAGGACCTGAGATAAGTGCTGCTTTCTGACCCAACTCCCCCTGTAGGCCAGGAGGGAATGAAAAAAATGAAGACTGGCAGCCATGGCGCACACCTGCCCTTTTGGGAAACGCTGCTCTACAGTAGCATGAGAAATGAGCCCTCCAGCAACCTTGGCACCGGCGGCTCCGCCAGGCCGATCTTACTCCTTGCTAGACTTGGATTGAATCCAGCAACATCAGTGCCTGGTGTTTATGCATGCCTGTAATTTGGCAATTGAACACCACTTAGAAGAAAAAGTCCAAATATTACATTGAAATGTAAATATGGCATTTTTTTTGTGAATTTCCTAGTCTCGTTCCAGGATCCTGCTGTTCCAGTTCCATTCCTGACTTGTTCCTGCATCCTTGTTCCTGAGTCCTGCCTGTTCCTGTGTTCATCTATCTGCCTTCCCAGGTAGTACCCTCGGACTGTCTTACTGGTACTGACCTCGGCTTGTTCCTGACCTGCCTGCCTGCCTGCCGCCTGACTACGATCCCAGCTAGTTCCTGACTCGTCTGTCTGCCTCTGCCTCAAAGACCTCTGCCTGTTCCTGACTCGTCCATCTGTCTGCCACCTGCCTCAAGGACCCCAGCCTGTTCCAGACCTGCTCACCTGTCTGCCGCCTGCCTCTAAGACCTCTTCTTGCCCTTGACTACATCTAACCTATGGTATCTGACCCTTGCTTCGGTGACCACTCCTCGGGCTGACCGTTGGACAGTGACCCTTTGCCTGCCTGACCTCGTCTCCAGATTCGTCTCCAGATTTGTCTCCAGATTCTCCTTGCCTTGTCATCACCAACTCTGTTCTGGTTCTCCCTGCTCCAGCTCGAACCTGACCATGCTCCTTCTGTGTCTGTGGGCATGCCGGACTTCCATTCTCCCAGGAGACCCTGCAAGGCCCACCTAAGTCCAAGCGGCCCGGGTCCCTACGGGCTCCTCCCGGGAGGACCTCGGCCTTCCAGTGGTGAAGCTCTACCTAGCCTCTGTCTCCTCCAGTGCTCTGTCTCCTCCAGTGCTCTGTCTCCTTCAGTGCTCCATTCCATCCTTGCCCCAGGACAAGGGTCCACCCCCAAGCGCAGTGATTTAATATTTTTACTTATTCCAACTTATCCCTAGCCTTTCCAATGATTGCTGAAGTTGAGATGCATCATAAATGCATCATAAATGTAATACAGTAAATACAAATAAGACATAATAGAATACAATATATAAACTATTGTTCCAGATCACAGATTAATTGAACTCTTTATGCATTTTTTATATTTTAATAGATTTATTCTTTTTCTAAGACTGCAGGGCAGACCAGAGGGAAAAAAGGTTTAATGATGATCAATTATCCCATATCTGTGTCCGATATATCTAATTTTGCAAGACGTAACAGAGAGTTGCAGTCAGTGACTTGCTTGACAATTGGATTCAGTTTGCCATTTTTCTAAAGCACCGTCTTTACGATATCTTGAGATACTTTTCTAAATTATCTGAATGCGTTCTGCCCCCACCCCCGGCTTCCTTGGTGTCTTCTCACCTGGCTGACTAGCGCACTTTAGCACGAGACAGAAGAGTGGATGTGCGTAGAGTAACCCACGTTTGTCCCCAGTATTATTCCATAATCTGCCACTTGAGGGTGCTGTGTAACAAAACAAAAAAAAACAAAAAAAACCTGAAAACTGAGCCCAGTCTGCCGAGATTTCAGCTGTTCGCCGGGTCTTAATTGTCAACATGTGTTTTTCTGTTTAAACACAATTTGGTGACTGATTTCGAGCTAGTTTTAAAAACTAGCTGCTGGTCTAACAGCTGTTTGCTTTGGCAATGTTAGAAACCTCTGGCTTTACCTAAAATTCCCCCCCCCCCCCCCCGCCGCTCACAGAGCAGGACACCCGCCCGCACATGCATACGCAGACATGAAAATCCGGCACGCATGTGCGCACGGGACCCGTATTTTATAACATACGTGCACCCTTTCCCTCTCGCTGCCATCACAGATGAAAGCAGAGCTGCTTACACGCATGCAGGCTCCTTGTATGCGTGTAAGCAGGCAGATGGAATTAGGCCCAGCTGGTAGCTTTGGGCACGCAGGATAAGAGATTGAAACCACCAAATTGGCCAGCCGAGAAATTGTTAGCGTACTTAACAGGATGTCTTTAGACTTAATTACAGTCGGTTCCTGAAAGCTGCATCTTAAGTCAAAACATAAGTTGAAACTGATGGCCCCAGTGGATGACTGGTTCTAGCACCAAGGTCCGATATCCTATTTTCATCAAAATAACCCAGAAGATATTGTACTGTAAAAAACCTAAGCACATTTTAAATCACTACATTTTTTTTAATGTCTGATGAGGAAAGGGCCAAGACATGCCTACAAGACACTGCACTGACATTGCTTGGAGGAGAGGAAGCCCCCGGCCCTCTTCCTGCTGACATTACCTCACCAGGCCTCACCAGGCCTCACCGGGCCTCACCGTCATCAGCCCACCAGCTGGGAGATGCTTTGGCCTCTGAAAGTCAAAAGAAATGTGTGAGTTGGATAATGGGTGTACATTTCGAAATGTAGCATTGTAACTCAAAACACCTTAAGTCACAGACTGCCTGTGTTTAAGAGCTGCATGGTCAGTTCACTGCCTAGTTAGGGACAGAGACTGTGTTAGTTAAAGGCAGGAGAGCCTGAGGCTCTGTAAGGAGGTGACAGGGAATTGAAGGTAGCTTCTAGCATAAGGGAAACCCATGCTGGGGCTGGGAGGAAGGCAGCCCCAATGAAATGGTTGAGCGAGCCAGTTAGCGCCCTGCGTCGCGGCTACCGTTAGATGGACCGCCCCGGCATACTGGTGCCGAGGGGGTGCAGCGCAGTGAAGCCGAGCTGTCTGTTGTTCCAACGGGGCGTTAAGAATCGGAGCCATGGACAGTGAGCTCCCCCCTGCCACTTGTGTTGCCTGCACAGTTTGAACACCCCATTAAGGTTTGTGGGACCCTTCCTGACTGAGTCCATTTGTTACAAAACATCATGGGACCCACGGCCTCAGAGGCAGGAGGGCGAGAGCAGCCGCAAACGCGTAACTGTAAACTCTGCAGGCCCTTTGAGTCACTTTCATTTCAGCCCGGTCATCTAACGGTCTAACCGACTCCCTCGCAGGGAGTTTCACTAATTTTAATAAACGCACCGGATAAAGTTCATTCTCACTGATATCTGAGGCTGGTTGGCCTCCCCCCTCCAGCATCCTGGCAAACCGGCCATTTAAGGGAGCTGCATGCTTCAATGTGTAAAGCTGCAGTAAAAGGGAAGACATGCCAGTACACAGCAAATCATCTCCTTTTTTTCTGGCTCTCTTCTGTTATCCTGTTATCAAGCTATTTAAAAAAAAAAAAAAAAAAAACCTGCAAGCAGAATTACAGCTAGAGTCTTATCTTTGCTGCTGCTACCAAATAGCTCCCAGAAATCATTAAACCTCATTAGGACTCCCTTATCCAGCTTCTATCTGCTCCAATCCACCCCCTTTTGCTCCAGCTTACATAGTTGCTGAATTGTTAATATGAAATTCAAAATCTTTTCGGAATCAAATGGATTTTCCTTGCCATCAGAGCAATCCATGAAGTACTAGCTTGTCTCTCGCCATTGATTAAGAAGTTCAGCTCTCCTACACCAAGCTAACTGGGAGATGCATCAAGCCGCAGATGTGCTCGAACGCGCATTAAACAGCTTATATCATGCGATAAAGCACTATTGCAGCGATATCTCGATGTATGCGATATTTCGCATCTCCCCACCCTTCTGTCCTCCCCTATTACAATGACCTTCTTTGCATGCAGCTTGCATGCGTTAAGAATGCTCCTGCCTCACATTTAAAGAACCTGCCAAAAAAAAAAGGCGCACACCAAAATGGGGAGTTTGAGCAGGGGTCAAGGCTGACTCAACCGGCGGCAGCCGCTCAAGGCCGCCCAACTCCCCCAAAGTAAAAAACTATCACACATGTGGCCATGGGGCGATGACCCCTTCTCCCCCCCAAAGGTGTCAACAGATTAAATAGGGACTCGACACCACTTTCGGCCCCCCCCCTACCCCCAAAGTTCAATAAAATGCAAAGCCCCCATCCCCCTCCCCTTCCCCAAATGTCTAAAATATAAAAGAGGGGTCCAAGGCCCCCCCTGCACCCCCTGAAACTTGAAAAGCAGTAGAGAGTCCTGTGTCGAGGCTGGGGTGCACCCTTGCACTCGGCCCGCTTGGCGCCGACTTGACCTTGCCCCAGTCATGTGACTCGGGCATGGTCCGGCAATCAGACCCAGGACATGTGGCCAAGGTCCAATCCATGCCATAAAACAACCTTTTCGGGGGAAGGGATTCCACTATCACGGTGACACACAAACCCCCCACCACCACCACCACCACTGCCACCACCAATAGTGGGACCCTTTCCATGATAAAACTTGTGGCTTCGTGGCTCTAAGAGTAAGCCTGGGAAGGATGAGGTTACCTCCTGCACATCCATAAGCCATTCATTCTGTTATCTCACACCGCTGTACTGAGATAACCTACCCCTTAACTTGAATTTCCCTCTCCCTTCACCTAGTTTAGGTCTTATTCATATTGTAACATATCCATGTGTTTACCCAATCTAAGCTGCATATTCACGATACCATTTTCCTTTGTCTGACCTGTTTGGTTTATTGTGCCTTATAAATAACGTTAATTCCCATCTAATCAGATATTCTGAAAAAGAGTGTCATAAAATGCCAAATAAGGCAAAGCAATGTAATAACTGTAATATTGCCTCAGTAATTACAGGACATAATTTCAGCCCGAGGTGTGTGTACAAAGCTGCTTCCAATAACCAAAAAACATCATACATGTGATTTTTGTGTGCACGTATTGCCAGGAGCTTTTAATATCTGGCCTAACGTCTTAGCCATGATTGAACTGAAACTTAAGCTTCTTCTTCATCATTCACTAATTGCTTGTAATTTGGGTGAGATTATAAAGCCAGGTGTTGAATCAAAGTAGTGGACATGCTCTCATCAGATAATGCATTCATTCATTTCAAAGAGTTAAATATATGGCCTGATTCATCGAGAGCTTTGTCTGCTTCAGACTGAAAGTCATTTTGGAGAGTTTATGACTTGTACTAACTGTCTACTGCACCTTATATCACGGGACTTAGATCCTTTCTTAGAACACATCTTACATCTATGAGCCTTCCAACCCTCTCTGCCCTGCCCAACCTGGAGGGCTTGGATTGGATGCCTCATCCTATTTAGTGCAGCCATTTTAGTATCCTGTGTGGTCAGTTTAGGAAAGCCTCTTAACAGTGAGGATGTCTTTTTTCAGCTCTCTGGTGAGGCCTCCTAGCCTCATCATGCACCTTAAGTTTGAAGAGATCCTTCATTGTGCACTCCGTGCCAGAGGGTTCTTCATCTATTAGTTACAGGGAGATAGATTTTAGGCTGGAATACCATTTGGACTCTCAATCCAGAGGACTGAAGGCCCGTGAGCTCCACTCTACTCCTCAGGTGGACAAGACTGGTGATTTTAAAAGGGGCCCATCTACGTGCATATCTCCCGGTATGCGCACAAGTAAGAGAACCCAAAAAAAGAGGTGGGGTATGAGCAGGGAAAGGGCAGGACATGGGCATTCCGTGCCTTTAACATGAAATGTATACGTGCGTATTTACGCGCACAAGCGCGCACCGGGATCCCCTGCTGCATAACTTTTCTACTGCTATGGATGGCATGTAAGTAATAAAACGAAAAAAACTAGGCTAGTCAGCAGGGTTTCAGGAGTTGGGGCTAACAGGGGGAAAAGGAGGCTAATAACCTAGGGAGGTTTGGAAGTCCTATCCCTTAACTGGGCAAACTGGGAACGAACTGGGAAAACTAATAATGGCGTCGGCGCGCATCCCTTATAAAATTCCGTCACTTATGAGGTGGAGGCGGAATTTGTGCGCACATCCATATAAAATTGTGCGCACATGTACGTGCATTCAGCTTATTTTATAGCACGTGCGCATACATACTGGTATGTTATAAACTGGCACCCGAATGGATGTTTAAAAGTTGCCATTTTTATAAACTAATTGGACTATAATTGTCACAAAATCAGTAAACTTTATTTTAACACCCAGAGCCTGGTTTGTCCCAGCATCTCACCCCTTGCAATGCAGCTACTTACAACACAATGGAAATATGAGACCACTGTCTGGGCCGTAAGCGAGAGCTTTTCCCTATTGAAAGAATCCACCCTGGGATAGAGAGTTAAGCATGGGAGTAAGTGAAGTGCTAGCCGGAGCAGCTCCGAAGAGAAGAAATACGTTTGGGTGTCCTTGGGACCTGAACCCTGCCCAGTAAGGGTTACATATCATCAGTGACCCGGCTCCAGTCCTTGGGACTAAGCCTATTCTACCTGCTCCCACACCCTCCAAGCAGGTCTGCTTTTAATTAGGGTAATCTACAAATGCAAATTAATGCAGATTGTAGACCTATTGTATACGAGTATATCTCATGAATACTTTGTGCATATATCCTGAAAACCAGACTGGTTGGGGCAAGGAGGGTGGCGCGCAGGAATGGTCTTTGCCCTCCGTGGATTTTGGCGTTCGCCGAAAACTAATAGCAACGATATAATTAAGGGGGCCAGCATCGTAAAACGAGCAGACTCTGGGTGGAATGTTTAAGCAGCTCTCCTTCATGGAAAGGATTTGGAACAGGTTACTCCTGAGGAAATAAAGAGAGCGAGGCATGGTAATCGCACAAGCACGATTCCACCTCCCACCTTCAAGCAATAAAATGGGTGATGAAGGCTTCCAGATAAGAAAGTAACCCAGGCTGGCAGAAGGCGCTCAATCTGACCCACAAGTCTGAAAGCTAAAGCACCTAGAGGAGCAGCAACTACAGCACGGCACTGAAGTAAGTGATCGTATGGTACATATTTCTGGCTTTTCCTTTTTTTTTAATGGGAGGGCGTGCATGTACCTTGTTCTGAAATGTGTAGTCCGCAGGGCAGGATGTTAACGAGCCACATTGTAAAGGTGCAGACAGGGAATAAGTTGGAATTAACTGACTACATCTGCAGAAACTGCTCACAAAAAAACACTTAGGAGAAATGTCCAAGCATGAAACTGTATTGGATTGGAAGTCCTCGGCCCTCATGTTTTCTTAAAACTAAACCATCCCAATAGGAAGACTCCCCGCCCCACCCCAGTCTATGCTGAAAGCAGGGGGCAAAAACAGCGGGTTACGTTTTCACCAGCTGGGGCATTACATGTCTTAAATTGCAGTGAAGTCGTGGGAAGCAGCAGTCAGGCATTTCAGACAGAGAAGTTACATGTGTAAATGGAGTTAGAAGGATTCATGTAGGCATTTAAATAAGCAGAGGTTTCCAGGCAGAGTGATGCATTTTCGTATTATGGGATACGTCCTTAGCAGCGTGGCCAGGAATAACTCGGCAGACTGGATGGGCCAATTGGCCTTTTTCTGCCATCAGCTACTACTATATTACTATGTTGCCCAGGGCAAGCACAGCTAATCTGCAATTTCTTAAAGCAGTGGTTCCCAAATCTGTCGTTTCTTCCCCACAGCCAGTTGGATTTTGATGATATCTATAATAAATATGCATTTGCCTACATTGAAGACCCAGATTACGCAAATACATTCCATGCATATTCGTTGCAGATATCCTGATAATCTGACTGACTGTACAGGTTTAGGAGCTGCTGATTCGGAGTAGAGGCTAAGAACAGGGAAACCAGTCTTGGAATCTCACCTCACCCTCCATTGCCTCAGTGCATGCTTAGGCCTATATTTACTAAAGGTTTTTTTTTTCCCATTCTGTGTCTATGGTAAAAATTCTTAATAAATGACTGCCCTTAGATTGTAAGATCTCTGGGCAAGGGACCTACCAAACATACCTGAATTTGTACCCTACCTTGAGCTCAGATTTGGAAAGGCAAGTAATTACATCTAAAAGTCATCGAACATTAAGGAGTCGATTTTAAAAAGACCCCGTGGGCGTCCATGTGTGCGCGGTTCCCGGCGTGCGCACATGGATGCGCCGATTTTATAACATGCACGCGCCAGCATCTTATAAAATCCAATGACTGCGGGCACATGGGCACCGGATTTTAAAATCCGCACACTCAAGTGCGGGTGGCTCGCAACTCGTTGCCGCGGGGGGGGGGGGGGGGGGGGGGGATTTTATAAGCTATGCACAGCGACGCAATCAGGCCTCCCCCAGTTCCCTCTCAGTCCTCTCCAATTAAGGAGCAGACTGGGAGGGAACTTTCCTATCCTTAACACTACCCTTCCTCCCTCGTCCCTTCTTCTCCCCGCCCCCTAAACCTAACCTAAGTAACCCCAAATTTTTTATTTTACTGCTCCTCTGGAGCAGAAGTAATTTCCACACACCCCCCAGGCCCGCCCCTTTTTTGGGGGGGCACGGTGCTTCGGCGCATGTTACTGGGCCCTTTGTAAAATGCGCGCAGCACACGCGAGGCCTGGCCAAGCGCGTAACCTCAATAAATGCACCAGATATTTTGTCATATAGCTAGGCACCCAATTTATCTGTCCAGTTTGATACTCAGAGTTTTAGACATCCAATAGTGGCCAACAACCTGTCCCGTTTTCTCAGTGTCTGAATGTGTATAGTTCAAATCCCACTTGGCAGCACAACTGTTTGTCTTTAAACACTTACACTGCATGCAATAAAGAAATTAAGGAGGGGGCTTGAATGTATGCTCAGTTGTATGAAATTTTAGAGGGCCAAAGAAGGGAAAAAAGAAGCCAAGAGTGGAGGCACAACTGTTATCAAGCCAGGTTACAATTCTAACACTGAAGAAGAGTCTGCGGCGTTGCCTGGCGGACCCCAATCTGCAGGCAGCCGATGTAGAGTAGAGGTTGCAGGCCATCTGGTGAACAGTAACCCATCAGGAGCCAAGGTGAAGGCCAAGTGGCATATCCTATCCCACTGGCAGCTGAATTGAAGAGGCCATGGGCCAGCCAGCGGATCCCAGTATGCCAGAGGCTGAAGTGAAGAAGAGGTCGTGGGACCACCCAGTGCAGTCCAACCTGCCGGCAGCTGACATGAAGAGGAAGTGGTGAGGTCGCCTAGTGGAACCCCCTACTCCTGGTGGTGCATGGAGTCAAGGTCACAGGACTGCCCAGCCAACCCCAACCCACCAGCAGCCAAGGTGAAGTGGAGGCTACAGTGCCGCTTGGAGGATCCCAACCCGATGCAGGCTGAAGAGGAGGGCACAGGGCTGCCAGTGGAGCTAGCCAGAGAAGAGAGGGAGAGGCGTGTGTGTCTGTGTGTGTGTGTGTGTGTGTGAGCATGTCGATGTGAGCTTGTGTGTTTGAGCGAGGAGGCTTGTGTGGCTGTGTAAGAAATGTAGTGTGTTAGAGAGGGAGCTGGATTTTCTTGGTTGATTTGAATTTTTCTGGTGCATAATTTATTTCCTTGTATAGGACATACCCGTCAGCCCTGAGACTTTGTAGTAAGGTTAAAATATTTAGTGGTTTCAAAATTCAAAGAATGTATTTTTTGGTATATTTTGAGAGTAGATTACTACAGTTTTCCATAACCACGTCTTCTCACAAATGAATTACTTGGCCCATTTTTGACACTGCATGGAAGAAGTGTCCCAAATTTTCTCATCTAAAATCTGGTGGTCTTACTCTAACCTCATTGCACCAGGCCTGGATTTGTTAATAGGCACATTAGATATATGCCTGGGAGGGGGGGGCAAATATCTGAGGGCAGCTGGCTGGTTGAAGACTTGCCACCTTCCAACAGTGCTGAATCTCACTCAGTGTGCTTCCTAATCCAGCCCTTCCCCTTCTATGTCTGGTAACAGGAAGGGAGGGGGTAAGCCTGGAGAAGACATAACAGAGAAAAGAAGAGTTAATTTGCTCCCTAATTCAGGCCCTTCCCTCCTGTCATTCAGATGCCTGGAAATGACAGAGCAAAGGGGGATCATTTGGGGGAAGTTATTACGGGATGAATGGGGAATCATTCCAACAGTGACCAATCCAGGCTAAAAGTACTTGGCAAGTACCCAAACATTAAGTAGATCCCATGCTACTGATGCCAGTAATAGCAGTGGCTATTCTCTAAGACAACTTGATTAATAGCAGTTAATGGACTCTCCCTCCAAGAACTTATCCAAACCTTTTTTAAACCCACATACACTAACTGCACTAACCACATTCTCTGACAACAAATTCCAGAGCTTAGTTGTGCGTTGAGTGAAAATGAATTTTCTCCGATTGGTTTTAAATGTGCTACTTGCTAACTTCATGGAGTGCCCCCCTAGTCCTTCTATTATCCGAAAGAGTAAATAACCAATTCACATCTACTTGTTCAAGACCTCTCATAATCTTAAAGATCTCTATCATATCCCCCCCCCCCCCCCCTCAGTTGACTCTTCTTGAAGCTGAACAGCCCTAACCTCTTTAACCTTTCCTCATAGGGGAGTTGTTCCATTTCCTTTATCATTTTGGTCACCCTTCTCTGTACCTTCTCCAATGCCACTATATCTTTTATGAGATGCGGTGACCAGAATTGTACACAGTACTCGAGGTGTGGTCTCACCATGGAGCGTCACAGAGAACATAAGAACAAAGGAAATTGCCATACTGGGTCAGACCAAGGGTCCATCAAGCCCAACATCCTGTTTCCAACAGTGGCCAATCCAGGCTACAAATACCTGGCAAGTACCCAAAAACTAAATATATCCCTTGCTACTGATGCATTATGACATTTTCCGTTTTATTCACCATTCCCTTCCTAATAATTCCTAACATTCTATCTGCTTTTTTGACTGCCACAGCACACTGAACCAACGATTTCATTGTATTATCCACTATGATGCCTAGATCTTTTTCCTGGGTGGTAACTCCTACTACGGAACCTAATATGTTTCCTGCAACGAGGCCTCTTCTTAGATCTGAAATTTCAGCCAGTATTTTTCCTACACTGCAGCATCTGAAGGTGGTCCCTTGACTGTTTCACGAGTGCTCCAAGAAAGAGGGTTATACATAAATGGTCAAAGACGGTATCAGGAGCTCCTTGGCCAGCAATATTTATTCTCTTGCTACAAAAGCAACATTTGTGTGCTCAGGAATTATTTGCCTGGGCTCCAGAGAGTTACTCCTGTGTTTAATCATTTGCATAACTTGAAATTCCACGGACTTGAGGCCTCTGTTTTTAGAGATAGCTCTCCTCCCTGAGTCTGTAAACCTGACCCCCCCCCCTCCCCCTCCCAACCCCCACCCCCGGACTGGGTCTGATCTCATCCAAAGCTGAGCTGCTAAGTGTCTCAGCGGCTGGCAGAGTCCTTTAGCAGGGTGCTGTCATGGATCTCTTTTTCTGACGTCTTCCGCTCTCAGCCTCTCGTTACTTTTCGTGGTCTGCTTCTCGTGGTTCTGCTATTTGTATCTTATACCTTCCAGCAGGATAATCCCACTTTAGCATTCTGGGCAGTGTCACTTGCGGTCCACATCACTTATGGCTCTATACTCCTGATAGGCTATCAACTGACCAGAAGGACACTCTGCTTATATCATCGAGCCCATCACCTGCTTCCAAGAGGTCAAAGTTGTTTACTTCTTGCAATTTTCTTATGTCCGTCTGCTCAAATCCCTTGTGACAGCAACTCGTCTCTTTGACCTCAGCCAGACCCCATGCAGCAAAGCTTTGGCTACTTTGACTACACTGCACTCCCCCTCCCCCTTCCCCACCCCACACACACACACACACACACCACCACCACCTTTGCCCCTAAGCTACTTACAAATGTCTGCAAAAATATATGTGCAAGACTTACAAAGCAAGATAGGAAACCTATAGCTGAGCACAAGAAAAGGGAAGCGAAGTCTGTAAGAAAAAATATGCTTCTCATAGTCTCTCTTATCTCTGTAAGAGGGCCTGCCTTAGGTTCAAAAGAAAAAAAATATATATATATATACAGTATATATTATATTATATTAAAGAAAAATATCCTCCCATCTACTGCCTATCCAGATTCACCCTTCAGTTGTTTGTGCTGAGTACTTTACAAACACCAGTGTGGTGTGGTGGTCAGCACAGCAGTGCCCCGATTCACAGCAGTGAAAGAGGCTCAGTTCTTCTTTATTCCCCAAAACTAAATTCAATTCAGAGGAAAAAAAAAAATTAAGGAACATTAATGAATTTGTCTGTTTGATTTGCCAACTTAATTACCTATTTAAAAGTAAAACTTGTTACCACTGTAGATTTGTGTTCTGTAACTACAGTAGTTGGAGGAGCCTCCTTCACCTTCACCTGTTCAAGCTCTGACCTGTCACAGTGAAAAAGGTGACAGTTTTTGTACTGTCAGGGCCGGAGACCCCTAACCTTTCTCTCTTGTAGGATTCCGACCACCCGACGAGGTTGGTTGTCACCATCAGATTACAATTCATCTTCTGTACCCTGCTGACCTGCTTACTAATTCTGTTTTGCAGACTGGCCATAACTTTTGAAAGCTCGGCTAAGAACATGTCCTCACCCAAAGAAACAGGTACCATGCTTTTAGCAACTGACTTGATTTTAATTTAAAAAATAGATAGATAGATAGATAGAAAATAATCCACTTTAGGTTTTTGGGTCATCTGCATGCCTTAATGTTGAATAAAGATGGGTAAACATAAAGACCTGAGGATGACTTTATGTTCTTTCAAATTTTATTAATGAAATGAAAACTGCAGCTTGACCACATCGGTAGATATTTATGGACCGATAAAGCTGTATTTGTGTACTTTGTTCATAGAAAGTAAAGCAAACAAAATTAAGGTTTATAATAGCAATAGTGTCATCCCGAGCAGGCGCCATCTACAGTCAGTGATAGGAAGTACAGTACAATCTCTCACCTGAGGCCTAAACGCAGGTCCAGCTGTACATCAAGGGGGAAATTTTCAGAACTGTGCAGGCAGGTGCAAAGTCCACAGCTACTTTTCCCTCCGCATATTGGGGTAGGTTTTAAAAGAAGCGCGCGCAGCCTACATGTGCGCACGCTACCTGGTGTGCGCATATGTACTCCTGATTCTATAGCAGGCACGCGCGTGTTATAAAATCCTGGTTCGGTGCATGCAAGGGGGTGCTGCACCTTGCGCATGCCGAGCCGCGCTGCCTTCCCCCGTTCTCTCCCCCCTAGCCCTACTCTAACCCCCCCCCCCTGACCTTTATTTTAATTTTGTGCCTGCAGGCACAAGTTGTGCGTGCCGGCCGACTGCCGGCCCGCGATCCCTGGCACAGTGGCAAATATGGCCGCTGTGCTGGGATCCTGACCTCACCCTGCCCCCCGGACCGCCCCGCTCCTGTAGTCAAGCCCCGGGATTTACACGCGTCCCGGGGCTTTAGACCCGGCGCCCGTAACCTTTTTTAAAATCCGGCACATTTTGCACCAGTTCTCAAAGTCCATGTGCCCTTTCCCTTTGGAAACTGCCTAAAGGGAAAGTACCTGAAGAGATCTGCAGCTCTTTTTTTTTTCTAAACAGTACTTTTCCCAGCAAAAACATCACACCTAGTTTTGAAATGAAATAACTAAGCTTGATGTTGCATTCTCCACCATAACATCTCCCTTCCCCCACCCTCCAGGAACACCTCTGCTCAATGCAGGGAAAAGGGTACGCGTTGTGGCAGAGTATGGAACGTACGCACGTGCTTTTACCTGCATGCAGTGTGAGAAATTTTCCAAAAACGTTTCGACCTGGGGGAATAGCTAGGGGAAATGGCTTTCGAAAATGACCCTCCAAATGTGTGTGTAATACCTGCCTTATTGTCCCAGTACGGTCCAGCGTTTTTCAACCACCAATGAAAACGCATTTCCAGTTCATTTGAAAGATGTCTGCCTTTGGCTTCACCCATCTGCCCTCTGGTCAGCGGTTCCTGTGTTGATGCACACCTCAAAGTATGAGATTAAAACACTGAAGGCAATTTACAGCCTCTTCACCCAAATGCCTGCAGATTTACAAAGTATCATAGTCATCTACATTCTTTGCCAAGGGCACTAGCATCTCCACATCTGTACACAACAGCGCAACAGGAACCACCCTTCCAGGTGGAATCATATATTTGTTTAGTCCCCAAGAAGGATTGTTCTGGGTGTGTGCCGTGCCTACAGTTGCTTTTAAACTGAAATATGGGCACATTCATCAGCCTGTGAAAATCATTATTACGCTGTACAATGGATTTGGTCCTTAATAAGACTCAACCTTGACTGCCCATGTTCCCAGCCCTTTTAAGTAGGGTACAGAATGGTTTCAGGATAGTTCTTTCTGGGGAAGGTTTTGTTTGTTTGTTTTTTTAATAGTCACATTCCTTAAAGCTGCAGTTTAGATAAGTGAAGTTCCCCTGCGATATCCTAATTAGGTCATCAGAGATTTATTGCTAAGGTCATTACTTCAGTGTATCTTGGAAAGTACCATATTACTATTGATTGCAAAGTGTAAACAGCCTTTGTGTCTCCTCTTTTCAAGCACCTTCAAATGTAACCTATGAGATCATCATGGTGTCTATCAGTGGAAGCATCTTGCTGCTATCAGCGATTATATTAATAGTGGCGGTTATCAGAACGTAAGTAGCAAGCACAACGCCAAATCAAGAGCCAAACTATGCACAGGGTGTAATAGGTAGATATAGCAAGACACAGATACAAGAAGTTACAAGGAGAAAGGACCCGCGACTGCAAATGTTTATGAAATGCATTGGAATACATGATTGCAAAATATCCTCAGTGAACATTCTTGATCTATGAGATAGATTTATTAAGCTGCATTGAGGTTTTACCGTGCATCAGGTTTAAATAGTCCATTTCAGCTGTCAGTCACAAGAGAACAAAAACCCAATTGGAAAAAATACTTCACTCCCATATCCCAGACAGCAACATCTACTTTCAATAATAAATGTCCATCTGGCTGTAATGAGCTATTGAAACATGGCAACTACAGGAGTTAGAGACGTATATCATCACCTTCTCTGCTCTAGCTGTAATAGATAATATGATAGAGGTGTTTAAAATCATGAGAGGTCTAGAACGGGTAGATGTGAATCGGTTATTTACTCTTTCGGATAATAGAAAGACTAGGGGGCACTCCATGAAGTTAGCATGGGGCACATTTAAAACTAATCGGAGAAAGTTCTTTTTTACTCAACGCACAATTAAACTCTGGAATTTGTTGCCAGAGGATGTGGTTAGTGCAGTTAGTATAGCTGTGTTTAAAAAAGGATTGGATAAGTTCTTGGAGGAGAAGTCCATTACCTGCTATTAATTAAGTTGACTTAGAAAATAGCCACTGCAATTACTAGCAACGGTAACATGAAATAAACTTAGTTTTTGGGTACTTGCTAGGTTCTTATGGCCTGGATTGGCCACTGTTGAAAACAGGATGCTGGGCTTGATGGACCCTTGGTCTGACCCAGTATGGCATGTTTTTATGTTCTTACCAGTGAAACAAAACTTTATAAAATTATATAGTTGAAGCCAAGATAAAAGATATGATCGGTTCTTGAAGCTGGATATTCATTCAGGCCAATACAGTACAGTGCACTTCGATGGAGCGCACTGTTAACCTGTCCTTGGACGCGTTAACAGTAAAAACTACTTTTCTGTGCACCCTCCGACTTAATATCATGGCGATATTAAGTCGGAGGTCCTGAAGAGTAAAAAAAGTAAAAAAAAAAAAGAAAAAAAAATGTTAAATGGGCTGGCGGCTGTCGGGCCGAAAACTGGATGCTCAATTTTGCCAGCGTCTGGTTTCCGAGCCCGTGGCTGTCAGCGGGCTCGAGAACCGACGCCGGCAAAATTGAGCGTCGGCTGTCAAACCCACTGACAGCCGCCGCTCCGGGTCAAAAGGAGGCACTAGGGACGCGCTAGTGTCCCTAGTGCCTCCTTTTGCCCGTTTCTACCACACCACCTAATTTAAATACAGAAACCCGTGCACAGACGAGTGGCCTGTGCGCGCGCCGGGAGAGCGGGTGTTCGTCCGCTCTCCTGAGGACTTTACTGAATCGGCCCGATTGTTATTTAAGACATATTTATTAAAAAAAAAACATTTTCAAACAAAGTTTTTCTTCATTGTAGAAGTTTTGGCAGGTGATGATGGTTAGTGGGGTAGCCAAAGTTTAGCTTACAGCTCCATGTGTACATAAGAACATAAGAAACTGCCATGCTGGGTCAGACCAAGGGTCCATCAAGCCCAGCATCCTGTTTCCAACAGAGGCCAAACCAGGTCACAAGAATCTGGCAATTACCCAAACACTAAGAAGATCCCATGCTACTGATGCAATTAATAGCAGTGGCTATTCCCTAAGTAAACTTGATTAATAGCAGCTAATGTACTTCTCTTCCAAGAACTTATCCAAACTTTTTTTGAACCCAGCTACACTAACTTCACTAACCGCATCCTCTAGCAATAATTTCCAGAGCTTTATTGTACATTGAGTGAAAAAGAATTTTTTCCGATTGGTCTTAAATGTGCTACTTGCTAACTTCATGGAATGCCCCCTAGTCCTTCTATTATTTGAAAGTGTAAATAACCGATTCACATCTACTCGTTCAAGACCTCTCATGATCTTAAAGACCTCTATCATATCCCCCCTCAGCCTTCTCTTCTCCAAGCTGAACAGCCCTAACTTCTTCAGCCTTTCCTCATAGGGGAGCTGTTCCATCCCCTTTATCATTTTGGTTGCCCTTCTCTGTACCTTCTCCATCACAACTATATCTTTTTTTAGATGCGGCAACCAGAATTGTACACAGAATTCAAGGTGCGGTTTCACCATGGAGCAATACAGAGGCATTATGACATTTTCCGTTTTATTAACCATTCCCTTCCTAATAATTACTAACATTATGTTTGCTTTTTTTGACTGCTGCAGCACACTGAGCCAAAGATGTCTTTTAGATGTCTTATATATCTTAGGTCATGACTAGTTAACAGGTCAGCATGACCTAGGTCTTGACTTGAATTACCGACAGGCAAAGCACATTTTTGTTACCATAAGAAAGGATCACACATCATTACATCTATTGTCTACCAAATGCAATTAATTCTACAACTTTGGCATTGTGGTACTCTGCACATCTAAGGATTGTTTAGACCAATATTTTTCCCCATTACATCTTATCTAGTGCAGGGAGAAAGTTTTGAAACAACTGTTATATATCTTTTATTCTTATTAAAATCTAAAATGGTGTTCATAGCAAGAATCAGTAAAGAATTGAACTATATTGAATTATATTGAACAGAAAGACACAATACAACCTTTGACCTCGTCACCACCCGCTCCTGCCCTGTACCGGTACAGTATCTAATGAAACCTGCTAAGGGGCAGACATTCTGCATAAGGGCTGGGCCGAGTGGGTAAGCTGGCATGTGAGGTCAGCAAGAGAGGCTGAGCTGGCCTATGTTTGATGTTCTTATAAGGACCAGGATGCCCTGCCCAACCCTTCAACCCCCACTGTGGTTATTTGCCACTACAGCTGGTCTGATGTCAGCCGACCCAGCGTAGAGGACTCTGAGCCAGGGACAGAGGTCAGGAAGCCATTTCAAGCCAGGGGTGGCTTCCATGTCATGTGGCAGTGGGCATCTTTTGCCCTCAGCTGCATTAGCATGCGGCAGATCTGGGTCTTTCTTGGTATTTTTATAGAGATGTGCATTCTTTTATCACGAATTAGGCAAGTTCAACAAAATTTCCTAATTCGTCCTGGTTCGGGGGACCCAAACCCCGAAACGGATTTTCCCCGAACTTCGGGGAAAATTCGTTTTTCGGGTTAGTGCAGGGGGGAGGGGCACATTTATTAAAAAAAAAAAAACAAAAAAAAACACCCCAACCCTTCAATTTTACTTTATTACAACCCCCCCCCCCCCCCCCCCACCATCCCAATCCCTCCCCAAGACTTACTAAAAGCCCTGGTGGTCCAGCGGGGTCCGGCGAGCGATGTCTCCCTCTCAGGCCGTAGGGCCTACCACAAATCAAAATGGCACCGGTGCCCTTTGCCCTTACGATGTGACAGGGGCTACCGGTGCCATTGGTCGGCCCCTGTCACATGGTAGGAGCAATGGACGGCCGGCGCCAAGATGGGCGCGGGCCGGGGTCCCCTGCCTTGTAACTTTACTTCTGCTCTGGATAATGTGCAAGTTATAAAATAAAGACAAATAGATCGGCGGGGTTTTAAGAGTCAGAGCTAACAGGGGAGAAGGGAAGCTATTAAATTAGGGGGGGCTGAAAGTCCTATTCCTGAATCCTTACCTCAGCGTACTGGGAATAAACTGGTAAAATTGGTAATGTCGGTGGGCAGGTCTTTTAAAATCCCCCTACTTACACAGTAAAAGTGGGATTTGTGCGCCTAGGAGCACATCCACTTAAAATTGCGCACATGTGCACGCGGTCAGGCTATTTTATAACATATGCACATATGTCTTTGTGTTTTGGCTTGGGTATGGAGTAAAAATAGAGTTAACCCTCCTAAATAAGCCATAACTGGGCAAGTGTATTTTTAGCTGTCAAGAAAATATGAGGTGAACTTTCAAAAGATGCACGTGTAAATAGATAGACATACGTGAATATAGGCTATTTTAAAAACTGCAGAAGCACAATCCCCTCACTATTAACAATATCCCAACAAAAAGAGGAAACAATTTGATTTCTCAACAACCACTAGCAAAAAAATTATTTAACAAATAGGGACGTGCTGCGACCGTCGCTGCCTGATATCTCCACTCCGCCCACCTTACCTCTTTTGCGACTCCCTCTTTGGTTGATGGAAGTTTGGCTGCCGCGGCGTCATCTTGCCGACCTCCTCCGGCGTCCCCGGACCAGCTAGACGCTGCCTTCCGCCATGTTCTCCTGAAGCTTAAGGGCGCACGCGCGGCGCAGCCCCGACTCAAGTACCAGCTGTGGCGCAAACCTCAGGGCGTCCCCCTGAGATGATGTCATCCTCACCGGATACTTAAGGTCTTTCGTTTTGCTAGCTATTCGAGTTAGCAAAGGTTACGTTTACCTAGCTTCCTCCAGGTATTGCTGCGGATGGGATTCGCTCTCTGGATACCTTGCTACTCTGCCTCCTCGGACTTTACCAGGGATACCCGCTCCTCGGGGGCCTCACTCTCTCTTTTGCTTTTCAGGTCGCAGTCTGGAACCGGTACTCGCTCCTCGAGGGCCCACGTTCCCGGACCTGCTACCGAATACAACTTCTGCCAGGAAGTCACCGCTGCCTACAACACCAGTGAGTTACCATCTCTCTCTGAGGTTTCCCTGGAACCAGGTACTCACTCCTCGGGGGCTACTCCATTCCAGCCTCTGGGCTGCTTCAAGAGACTATTGTGTGAGTGTTACCATCAAGGTTCTGCTCCTGAACTCTGCATACTCTGCCTACTCACTATATTCAGTTTCTCTACAGCTCAGCCATCCTAGGATCACTGTTCCAGTGCCTGAAAGACCACAGCCCAGCCGGGCTCTTCCAGCTCACTACTGCCACCTCTGGTGGTTCACTATACAGTTTAATAAAAGATCTAGTGTGTGTCTGTCTCCCAACTCTGAGCCTGACCGGTGGCCCCTCTCGGGATCTTCCCCCGGGGGCGTGGTCATCTGCCACCGGCCCAAGGATCCACCCACAACTATCACAAATAATAACAGATTGCTAACTCCATGGATCTGGCACAGCTCAATGCCTTACAGGCCATACCAGGCCTGGCCCTGCGCATTTCGAAGCAGCAAGACGCCTTGGAGAAACTTCCATCAGCTACACACACAGAAGGTTCAAGGCACAGCTTCCAGCCATGAAGGTCAGTTACAGGAGGTAACTTTAAAGACTGCTGTACCACTGGCAGCTCCAATTTGTTTTCCCGGAGAAATCCAGAAGACCCGGGGCTTTTTAAACCAGTGCTGCATGCATTTTGCCTTACAGCCATCTTTATTTCCTACGGCTCTCTCCAAGACTACCTACATCCTTTTATACCTGGATGGTAGGGCTTTGTCTTGGGCATCTACCTTGTGGGAACGCAAGGACCCCATTTTGCAGGACATAGAAGGATTTATGGACTTATTTAAATCCGTTTTCGATGACCCTGCTCGAATTTCTGTCACCGGTTCTGCTTTGGTTGAATTGAAGCAAGGCAACAGATTATTGGCTGAATTTGCCATAGAGTTTAAAACTCTTGCGGCGGAACTCTGCTGGGACCCCAAATGTCTTAGGATCCTCTTTTTCAGAGGCCTGGATAACCGTTTAAAGGACGAGCTGGCTGCTCATGAAACACCTGACTCGCTGGACGAATTAGTAGCCTTGGCCACTTGAATTGATCACCGGCTTCGGGACAAGGTGAAGGAACTCCAGCCTAAGGTGTTACCTGGGTTGAAACAGGCTAGTGCTATACGTGCACCTCGGATGGTTCCAGTAATCCTTGCTACTGATAAAGATGAACCGATGCAACTTGGTCATGGACGTTTGACTTCCAAAGAGAGAAGACTTCGGAAGAGGCACGGCCTTTGCATGTACTGTTGTCAACCCTGCCATGATGTCTCTACATGCTCCATTCGTCCGGAAAATGGACGGGCCTAAGCCTGCAGGAGGACTGTTCACTAATTAGGTTTGGCTGTCCTCTGGGGTCATGTGAATTTTCAAGTGCTAAAATGGGGTCACATTAGCTAAAAGTTTGGGAAGCCCTGATCTACACTGTACCTAAGGCTCATATATCATCTACAGCTCCAGCACGAAGCTCCATCATTTCAGTATATGGCTCTGTTTTAGAACTGTTATTAATTTTGTTGATACTTTTTTGAAATCTTTTGTGGCATTATCTAGATCATATGTGCAGATTCTACACATGTATTGAAGAAAGTATGCCACATTTCTGGGTTAACATCAGACATGTTATTAATTATGATTAAGCTTGATGCTTTGTATACAAGTATTCCCCAATTGGCAGCATTATAAATGGTTGTTTCCATTTTAATTAACAGATTCAAGCAGAATACCCAACTGATTTATAGTGTCATTGACACATATTGCTTTATACACAAATTATTTTTGTTTTGACAGACTTTATCTTCAGATTCATGGCACAGCTATGGGGCTGCCATGGCCTCCAATATGGCTAACCTGTTATCATTTTGAAAAGGTGGATGGTAATATACTCCTATTGCTAAACTTTTCCCCAACACACATGGGATTTCTACCCATAAAGATTCTACCCATGAAGATCCCGAGACAATTTCTTGAAATAGATAAAATCTTCTAGCTGGAAAAGTATTTCTACGACATGCTGTTGTATTATTTATTAGAGATGTGAATCGTGTGATCGATCGTCTTAACGATCGATTTCGGCTGGGAGGGGGAGGGAATCGGATCGTCGCCGTTTGGGTTTTTTAATGGCGCCGGCCGTAGACAACACGATTCGACTGCAGGAGGTCGTTCCGGACCCCCGCTGGACTTTTGGCAAGTCTTGTGGGGGTCAGGAGGCCCCCCCAAGCTGGCCAAAAGTCCCTGGGGGTCCAGCGGGGGTCCAGAAGCGATCTCCTGCCGCGAATCGTTTTTCCGTATGGAAAAACCAAAGGTAGCACCGGCGCCATTTCTACAAGCACCGGAGGTCCGAGAGTGGAAGATCACAGCGGGACCCTTCCTCTGGACCCCAGGTAATTTAAGGTATTTTGGGGGGGTTCGGGAGGGTGGGGGATTTATTTTAAAGGGTCGGGGTGGGTTTTAGGGTTTTTTTAGTGTGCCGGTTTTCCCGCCCTCCCCTTTCCCCGATTTACGATTTTTGACGATAAATCGGGGGAATTGTTATTGTATCGCGGCTCTAACGATTTTTGACGATTTAAAATATATCGGACGATATTTTAAATCGTCAAAAAACGATTCACATCCCTATTATTTATATGACTATAGTGCTGCCCTTATCAGCAGGCTTCATTACAATGTTTGTATTATACTGAAGTTCCCAAAGGACTTGCCGTTCCATGGAGCATACATTGAAAAAAAATGTGGCAGATGTTTTCTCAATCAAATTAATTTCCTTCAACAATAGTTACTGAAAAATCACCTAATGTGACTCCAGTGGGGCCCAGAGAATCCACCTACATCTTGATCGTACCACTGAAATTTCAGCTTCTGTAGTGGAAGTAGAGAAAAACAACTTAAGGTGTAATAATAAAAATAAAATCAATAGATATTGACCCGTCATTGAAATAGATTGTATGTCACAGACTCCTGTAAAATTTTTAAAGGCTCACCTGATAGTTTGATGACTGCTTATTATGGCATATCTGTGAATGAGTGGTAGGTCTGATCCATCATTCTTCCTGCAATGGAAACCTCCACATTTGTCAATATGTACTGTAGTAAGATCGACTTTACCTCTGAACCATCTTCCACCTATATGTTATAGTGGTCATCAATCACATGGATCATGTGTCTTTTGTGAATAAACTGAAATAGAGTCACCATGGATTCATCCTTCTATATTTGTGAGTTTGTGGACCCTTGGAATGAGGCAGGACTGACTCTATGTGCAGGGAGGAGTCCTGCAGGTTTCTACTGTTGGCAGGTGGACACAGGTGAGACAGAGACCCAACTGGACCTCCACCTATACCAGCCCTCATTCCCTTCCTTTTGGGTGCCGGGGCCAGCAGAACTTAGGTGGGGTCCCTGCAGGTGGCAGATGGAGAGGTCCATGGATGGCTAGGGTCATATGTGAGCAGCAGTCAGATATATCCTTGATCCAGGCAGAGGTCAGAGGCCAGAATCCAAGCCAAGGTAAAACAAGATATTCCTCTGAAGGAAGAGGGAGGTGAATAAATCAAGCAGATAACACAAGAGAAGATAAACTGGACCAGGAGGGAAGACAAGCTGGAGCAGAACTGAAGACAAGCAAAGACAAGATGCCGGAACAACACACACTATGATACGTAGGTGGACCTGCTGCTGAGGCAATGAAGCAGAGGCAGTGAGGGCCTTTTGCATGTGACGTCATCCAGAGGTGCCAAGGGCTCTTTAAATCAGGTAGTGTCGGGCGTGCTCACATCTAAGGAGGAGTACGGCTTGTAGCGATAGGTGGCATCCTGCCACATGGAGCCTTGGCAGTGGCTTGCACTTCAGAATGTGGCGTTCTGCCGCAAGGAGAGTAGGGGGGCTTCAGATGTGTTGGAAGCCAACAGGAGTGGCCCATCAAGGAGGGCGAGTGCAGCGGTTCACGGGAGCAGCTCATAGACTGCCAAACATAACATACATGTCAAGTTAGGATTAAGAGCAATATAAATTGTCTATCTCAATTCATGGTATGTATGATCAGCAAGATCCTAAGATGCTTTCAGACCCGTTGCCACTCGAATTGAAATTCTGGGAAACCCAGCAAAGACAGATTGATTTTCAAGAATATCAGATGCCTTTGTCCTAAAATCTATGTAGGGCACATCAAGTACTTGATTAAAACCAGACATTGAATATCGTAGCTGTATACAAACAAAGAAAATCAGTGTAATTTTATTTTATTTATTTTTTATTTATTTATTTAACGTGTTTTGTATACCGTCATTTGGTTTCGCCATCAGAACGGTTTACAGTGCTCGTGAAATAATCTTGGTTACAAAAATCAATGTAGCAAAAAGTCATCAGGAAGGAAGGTTTTGGGATTTGATTGTTAGTAGAATACATATACAATAGTTATTACAAGTTAACCATCTACTATCACAGCAACGTTCATACATGTGGTAATGTTGATACTTAATTTTAATTACTTAAAATGTTGATACTTAATTTTAATTACATTTTCTAAAATTTAAAAAACACATGTTTCAATAGGACCAGTAATTCTAATCTACAAGCAGAAGTCTGTGATTCCAGCTTGATTGTGATGGTTCTTTTGTATCTTCCATAGTATTGCTGGATGTGTATCTGCACTTATTCTTCTGATTCTCAAGACAGCCTGTGGTAAAATAGTTTGAAGTAATAAAAATTTCTCTTTGGATTGACTTTTTTTGATTTGTGTATTAAAAAGCATCATCCAGTATGGGGAAATATTTGTTATAGACTTTTCCTCCAGGAACTTGTCTAAACACTTTTTAAACCCAGCCACATTCTCTGGAAACAAATTCCACAGTTTATTTGTACAATGACAGGTAGATTTTAAAAAATTGCTCGTTCGCGTACTTTTGTTTGCGCACCAGGCGCAAACAAAAGTACGCTGGATTTTATAAGATACGCGCGTAGCCGCGCGTATCTTATAAAATCCAGGATCGGCGCGCGCAAGGCTGCCGATTTTGGGCAGCCTGAGCACGCCGAGCCGCGCAGCCTGCCTCCGTTCCCTCTGAGGCCGCTCCGAAATCGGAGCAGCCTCAGAGGGAACTTACTTTCGCCCTCCCCTCCCCTCACCTTCCCCTCCCTTCCCCTACCTAACCCACCCCCCCAGCCCTATCTAAACCCCCCCCCCACCTTTATCCATGGATTTACGCCTGCCAGAGGCAGACGTAAATCCACGTGCGCCAGCGGGCTGTTGGCGCGCCGAGACCCGACCCGGGGGCTGTTCCGGAGGGCGCTGCCACGCCCCCGGAACACCCCCGGGCCGGCGCCACGCCCCCGGGCCCGCCCCCCAAATGCCGCGCCACGCCCCCAAACACGGCGTCACTCGGTGACGCCCCCAACACGCCCCTTTTCAGAAACCCCGGGACTTACGCGAGTCCTGGGGCTCTGCGTGCACCGGCGGCCTATGCAAAATAGGCGCGTGGCGCGGGAGGGCCCTGCTCGCATAAATCCGGCCGGATTTACACGAGCAGGGGGTTTAAAATCCGCCCCGAGTGTAAAAAAGTGCTACCTATTAGCTTCATGAAGTGTCTCCTAGCACTACAGTAGCATGCAAAATTAAACACAATATCCTTCTGCACATTTTAATGCAAACTGACTATTTGCTGATATTAAAATATTGAAAATAATAAACAGTAAATATGGTTGTGCAATAAGATGGACAGAAGATTCATTGCTACTTGAAAAAAAGTTGATTTACTTGTTAGGCCTTCTATTAATCAGGTGAAAAAAGTTCCACAGTTGAACACATACTCAGACCCTTTTAACTTCTCAGTTTGTGATAATTTCATCTACTTTCATCAATAATGGGCTCCTCTTAGCAGCTGTCAGAGCATTTGAAAATGAAGATATTATAATTCTTTTAAAGCAAAAGGATATAAAAAAAACTCTAAATGCTTCCAGCTAATAATTTGAGCTGTCAGAATCATTGTTAAGAAACGGCTGTGGCCAAAAGGTTCAATTTTCGTTTCGTCAATCTATAGCACTTGGTTCCAAAAAGATTTCAGGCTTATCAAGGTTGCATTTTATATGATGACTTTTGTGATGAGATCATAGAAAAGGTTTCCTTTTGGCAACTCTTTCATACAGACCATTCTTGTATAAGCAACATTGTACTGTGTAACTATAGACAACTAATCTAGTTTTAGCAAAACTTTTCAGAGGGTCATTTGCAGTGATCTGTGGGTCATTTGCAGTGATCTGAGGGTTGTTTTACAGATCTGACCAGTTTTCAGGCTGTTCTATCATAGATCTTTCTTGATCTTCCAGATCTTGCCTTGATTTCAACAGTTCCATGTAACTTTAATTTCTTAACAGTGTTTCTGATAGCTGAAATTGCTAGCTGGAAGCATTTAGAGATTTTTTTTTCTAGCCTTCCCCTGATGCTTAGAGGAGCCCTAGTTGTTGACAAAATAATAATCACAATCTGAGAGGTTAGATATCATTGTATTTGTTCAACAATGGAATTGTCTCTTCCTGACTAACTGAAGGCCTAAAACGTCAATCAACATTTTGGGACTTATTGAGATATTTTTTATAAATCAACAGAATGGGTTTCCAAATGTTTGCACATACCGGGCCGGATTTTAAATGCCCTGCACGCAGGCGCGCCTATTTTGCATAGGCCGCCGGCGCGTGCAGAGCCCCGGGACGCGCATAAGTCCCGGGGCTTTGTAAAAGGGGCATGTCGGGGGCGTGTCCTAAATGACGCGGCGTTTCGGGGGCATGACGCGGCGTTGCGGGGGCAGGCCCGGGGGCGTGGTGCCGGCCCGGGGGCATGGTCGAGGCCTCTGGACCAGCCCCCGGGTCGGGTGATGGCACGCCAGAAGCCCGCTGGCGCGCGCAGATTTAAGTCTGCTTTTAGCAGGCGTAAATCATGCAACAAAGGTAAGGGGGAGGTTTAGATAGGGCCGGGGGGGTGGGTTAGGTAGGGGAAGGGAGGGGAAGGTGGGGGGAGGGCAAAGGAAAGTTCCCTCCGAGGCCGCTCCGAAATCGGAGCGGCCTCGGAGGGAACAGGCAGCACGCGCTGGGCTCGGCGCACGCGGGTTGCACAAATGTGCACCCCCTTGCGCGCGCCGACCCCGGATTTTATAAGATACGCACGGCTACGCGCGTATCTTATAAAATCCAGCGTACTTTTGTTCGCGCCTGGTGCGCGAACAAAAGTATGCGCTCGCGCAAAATTATAAAATCTACCCCACCATATTTACTCTTTTATTATTTCAGTCTCATCTACATGTCGTTCAGTAGTTGGTGTGATTCTGTTTTTAGTGATCTGCAAAACTGTCTATCATGCATGTGATAGCAAACTTACTGTCCTATGATCTCCATACTCCAGTGCCTCATTGATTTTAATGATTGGAATAATGGTACTGACAAGAAATCTTTCAGGAATTCTCCAGACGTATATTGTATTATCATAAATATAATCAAAAGTAAGTCAACCATTCCAATTACTGCTTGCAAATAACATTTATTTCCATGATTTAGGTTCTGGAAGGGTTTCTCCAAAGACCAGCATCCAGACGAGAGTGCTGTGGTAAACATTAGAATGAAACGAATCACTTCTGACCAGATTTCAACAGCAGATATTGTTGGTCCAGCACACATCACCTACATTTCTGAAGAAGAGAAAATAGCCCCTGATGCTCCTGTCTCTAAAGTGGACCTTGGCAGAGATGCTCTCCTCTACATCTCATTATTAACCTGTGTCACACTACCAAATGTGCCATCAGAGCCTTGATGATACCTGAGACCAGAGCCCTTACCACTGCAATAGAAGATGCCATTCTAACAGATGAATGGACTGCAGGGACTTAAGTTCTACGAGCACACATTAGTGAATTACAGTCTGAAGGCTATCTCGCAGCATTCATGAATGATTCAGTTGGCATCTACAGTACTAGGACATGAATTTTCATGACATGGGTATGTCAGGAAAGTGAGTCTTAGAAAAACCTCCAAGAGCTGAGTATGATACACTGCACTGATAGGTTAAATATGCTGCATTGCATAAATGGACGGGTGCGGGAAAGAAAGTTCCATGTTTCCCATGGGAATAAGCCCCGGCTAAAGAAGGAGGCCGCTAGTTCCAGGAGAAAAGTGCAGTTGATTTGGTTTGGGGCACGGGGGCCATGCACATACATGGGACAACAAATTTCTGGCACTGACCTGCCCTGACTATATAGGACTATGTTTGTGTAATTCCACAAACAATATAAAAAAAAGCCAAATATTATAATTTTATTGTTAAACCACTTTGGTTGTTTACAGGAAGGAGGCAATCATATCAAATTAGCTAACTAACTGTTATTAAAAAAATGCACAAACAAACCAGATTAGCATACGTTTTTTGATATATTAAATATTACTGCGATGAAACTATAACAAGATTTATTTAAAGAAATGCTTCCCTTCCTAGTGGAATCCAAAAATCTCAAAAGTTTATGACTGGTTTCTCTTTGTCTGAAGAGTAGGAAGGTTGAATGGGCCCGGATGATGATTAAGCCATATACAAATATGCACTAATATAAAGACAAAGCTATTGGACTACCTATTTTTTTCTGCAGTTTTAAGTTGTTTTTACCTTAAATGGTTTTCATCTTTTAAAATTTACATGCAGGCCGGCAGGTACAAAGTTCCAAAATTATCCTCGCTGATGGTAACTTTGTACCTGCCCACATTGGTGCAAAGTCTGTGGGTGTCTTTTAGCCACAGGCTTTACATGAATTTTCAAAGTGAAACTAGGCAAGTTATTTCATTTTGAAAATTGCCTAAGAAAACTACCCGCTAATTGGTATGAGCAAAGCCAAATATGGGACAGTGATCTTTAATATGTATTTTTTTTTTACCTGTACATAGTATATTTGTATTTAAACAACAAGGTTCAGAATATCTAACCAATAAAAGAAATGTTTTCTTACATATAGTGCCTAGACTTCTTTTCAGAGGGATGATACCTGATCGTACAACATATTCAACTTTTATGTACATCAGATGTAGGTACATTTTACTTTTATGTATAAATCTTCCAGGCCTATTTTTTCCCCATGTCACCCATCTACTTTAGTTACATTCCAAGCATATTTTGTTTTGGTTATATGCAGAAAAGCTAAGAAACAGGGGTGTATAATCCTACATATCTGTCAAAAAGAGGGAAAAAAAAATCACATTTGCTGTTATTCTGCAGCTTCAGTTTCAATAATTATTACATTTAATTTATTGCTTTTAAACTCCAGGTCTGCTCATGAAAGACTGAAAAGTAACATACGAAAAATATAAATTTCCAAATTTTATCGCATCATGAAATTTAGAAACATTTCAATTAATTACTCTGGGGAATATTTATTAAACCATATTTCACAGTGTTGCGTTTGGCTGGCCGCGGGCAGGCCCCACTCACCGCTGGACGGTCCTGATACTCAGCTGCCTCCAAAGTGGCATGGACGCCGCCATCGTGCTACTGCTTTGGCCCACCTCAGGTGTGCACCAGAAGATAAGGATCCCGTGGTGGGAAACTGGAGCAGTGCTGGCAAGATGACTTCAGTTTGGGCTGGGAATTTAAACCCCAGCCATGCTCCCAACCAGCCCCTCAGCAGCAGATCCTCCTGCCAAGTACACTGAGTGTTGCTCCAGCCTTGCCTCATCCACCATTGCCTTGCCTCATCCAGCCTTATCTCATCCACCATTGCCTCATCCAACTTTGCTTTGCCTCATACAGCCTTGCCTTGTCCAGCTTTGTCTTGCCTCATCCAGCCTTGCCTCGCCTTGTCCAGCTTTGCCTCATCCAGCCTTGCCTTGCCTTGTCCAGCCTTGCCTCATCCAGCCTTGCCTTGCCTTGTCCAGCCTTGCCTCATCCTGCCTTGCCTTGTCTTGTCCAGCCTTGCCTCATCCAGCTTTGCCTTGGCTTGTCCAGCTTTGCCTCATCCAGGTTTGCCTCGTCCTTACTCTATACCCTTCCAGTCCTTCTGACTGCTCATCTGGATCTGAACTCTGCTACGGACATTGACTACTCTTTTGCTTACCACTTGGACCTGACCTTGCCTTGAACCCTGATTACACCCTGCCTGCTGCCTGCCCTGACTTTGGCTTATCTCTGGACTCTCTCTTGTACCGCCCTCAGGACCTACCTAAGTCCTTCTGGCCCCCTGGAACCCAAAGGCTCAACTTGCAAGGTACAGGGATGGTTAAGACAACGCTCCAGTTTGTCCCCAACCAGGGCATGTTCAACAGCTGTTGGCGGGGGCCTAATGAGTTTGCCTACTAGGCTACATTGACCTTGCCACAGCACAAGAGCTCACAATCATTGCACATAGAACAGCCAATGGCACATTTTCATGTTGGTGAAATTTGGTGACTTCATCATTTCTAATGATTTTTGATTCCTGAAAATTTTAGCCCCCCACTTTGTTTTTTCTCCACAACTCAAACTGCTAGAGGCATGTTTTCATATTGGAGAATTTTCTCATTTTCCACTCATCATGATTCGTCTTTTGAGGTGCTTTGACTTCTATCTGCACTCTGACATGGATGAATTGATGCAAGAAGCATCAATTTGTTTACCATAAAAATTTGTTTTCTTTTACTGATAGAGCCTACTATATAGCAGTATAAAAAGGTGTCAGTGGAGCTTTTAAAGGCTTGCACAATCAGTGTACATGATCGCAGTGGGTTGCAATTCTGTAACAATTCTTTATTTATGATGTCCTTTGATTCCCGAAAATTTTATCCCTCTGCCCCCTTCACTTTTTGCCATAAACCCTAAAACAACCAGGACGAAAATGTGCTACTGGATGATTTTCTCAATATCTGCTCATCCTAATTCATCTTTTGAGGTGCTTTGACTTCTAGCTATACTCTAACACTTGTAGCTAACAAAGCATCAATTTGTTCACTATAAAAATGTATTTTCTTTCACTGTTAGAGCCTAAAATAGAAGTGGCATAAAAACACGCCGATGGCTATACTAGGGTGTAAAATAGTTGTCTGTTCTAGTGTTAATGCGCATTATGTATCATGGTTATCATTGTTTGTGATGGGGGTCTAGTTACTAATAATGCATATTAATGCATGTTACCAGACAACGCAGGTTCATAAATATACACCTATGTACTTTGAGTTGTTTGAAACAGGAGTATGATATTTTCAAAGTCTTAGAAGTGTGCAAGTATGAGAAAAATATCCATTATATACTGAAATGCCAACAACACAGAAATGCCGTTGGACTTAACATTAGCCAGTATTTCATAACCCTCCCAGAAGTTTGAGTTAACAATTTAGAAGTTTGTCTTTAAACCCATCTTAATAGATCAAATTCCATTATTTAGACCAGTGGTTCACAAACCTGTCCTGAGGGACCCCTCCAGCCCATTGGGTTTTCAGGATATCTAAAATGAATATGCATGAAATAAATGGGCATATAATGGAGGGAATTCATGCAAATCTCTCTTATACATATTCATTTTATGTATGTGCAATGTTCTGTTGTGGATTGAGAACTGATTAAAAGATAGAAACAGAGAGTAGGGCTAAATGGTCAATTTTCTCAGTGGAGATAGATGAATAGAGAAGTGTCCCAAGGATCTGTACTAGGACATGACTTTTTAACATATTCATAAATGACCTAGAGATGGGAACAGCAAACGAGGTGATCAAATTTGCTGATGATAGAAAAGTATTCAAAGTTTGTTAAATCACAAGAGGATTATGAGAAATTGCAAAAGGACCTTGCAAGACTGGGAGACTGGGCATGGCAGAAGACATTTAATGTGGACAAGTGCAAAGTGATGCATGTAGGGAAGAGCAACCCAAATTATAGCTACACAATGCAAGGTTCCATATTGGGAGTCACCACCCAGAAAAAGGATCTAGACATCATCGTGGATAATATGTTGAAATCCTCTGTTCAGTGTGCGGCAGTGGCCAAGAAAGCAAATAGAATGCTAGGAATTATTAGGAAAGGAATGGAGAATAAAACAGAGAATATCATAAAGCCTCTATATCACTCCAAGGTGCGAGTATTGTGTGCAGTTTTGGTCACTGCATCTTAAAAAATATATTCTTGAATTAGAAAAGATAAAGAGAAGGGCGACCAAAAAGATAAAGAGGATGGAACGATTCCCCTATGAGGGCTCTTCAGCTTGGAGAAGAGACGGCTGAGGGGAGATATGATAAAATAATGAATGGAATGGAACGAGTAAACATGAATCAGTTGTTTACTCTTTTAAAAAGTACAAAAATTAGGGATCACACAATGAAGTTACTAGGTGATATATTTAAAACTAATAAGAGAAAATATTTTTTTACTCAATACATAATTAAGCTTTGAAATTCATTGCTGTTGCGCCCGTCAGTCGCAAACAGCTGCGACCTTTGCTGCTCACCTCTTTTTGCCCTGCAGCCCCAACTCTGGGATAGATGGCCACCTCTGCCTCTACATGCTGACATCCGTGGCGTTCCTGGGACAGCGTGGGCGATCCCGATCGCCATCTTGGTTCGGATGTAACTTAGGGCACGCGTGTGCCTGCCTCCCTCTTATCCACGTCATGGCGTCCCTGCCGCATGATGTCTCCTGCCTACGTATACTTAAACCCACCAGACCTTCCTACCTATGAGTTAGCAAGGATTTCCATCTTGCTCAATTCCGCCTCTCTGAGACGTTCGCCTCGCTGTTCCTGCGTTCCAGACTGAGTGACTCCTCGGGGGCCTCTCTGCACTCAGAACTATCCGCTCTGCGGAGAGCCTTCTCTGCGAGTCTCATTCTCTAACTTACTGAATACTCTTGCTGCTACTACGGATGAACCTCCAGTGCTCCTGTGCCTCGGGTCTCCACTGTAAGGACAGTAGCTTTGCTGCTACACTTCGGAGTGAATACAAGGTCTACTCTACTCTCCTCCTTCCTTCACTGTGAGGATTCTCAGGTTATCCTGCTCCGTGGACCACTACCAGATCCACACTGCCTTGGGCCTACTTCTATCACCAGCCTCTGGCCTATTCCATGCTGCGGGCCACTACCGAAGACACTCTGCACAAGAACTGCCAAGAGGAGGTATTCCCCGGGTTACCCGTTCTGCGGGCCACTACGGGAGAATCCAGCTTGAGAACCTTCTACTCTGGACTATGTCTAATATACTCGCTCCTCGGGTTATCTTGCTGTATAATAAAACCTCTTGCCTCTCGTGTCCATCACTGCTGAGACACTGCCTGTTGTGGTGAACCCCCACAGGGCTCTTCCCTGTGGGTGGAGTCAGCTCTCACCACAACCCAAGGACCCACTATCCAGTTCTACCATAACACTTCCTAGTCACCTTTTCTGCTTTTTTGAGCTGATTGATTTTATTTTTTCCTCCCACTTCCTGTATTGCTTGGGGTGACATGACAATTTCATTGGCCATCTCCTGCCAGCCCCATTCTTTAGTTTAAATGTCTGATATTATATCATCTGAATTTCTCACTTAGCATCCTTCTTCCTGCTACAGACAAATGTAGGCCATCCTTACTTTATAGCCTTTTACTGCTCCAAGCACGACTCTAGCCTCCAATGTATCCAAAACCACTGGTTTTGAGCCAGGAACTGAATTCTGGAACCTTGGAGCCAATATAACAGGCCGATACAGTACAATGCGCTCTGGTTTTGGACGCGCTAGCTTTACCCCTTAATCAGAAAGGGGTAATAGCGCGTCGAAAACGCGCGTCCAACCCCCCCCCCCCCCCAAGACTAATAGCGCCCACAACATGCAAATGCATGTTGATGGCCCTATTAGTCATTCCCGCGCGATACAGAAAGTAAAATGTGCAGCCAAGCCGCACATTTTACTTTCAGAAATTAGCGCCTACCCAAAGGTAGGCGCTAATTTCTGCCGGCACCGGGAAAGTGCACAGAAAAGCAGTAAAAACTGCTTTTCTGTGCACCTCCGACTTAATATTATGGCGATATTAAGTCGGAGGTCCCTAAAGATAAAGAAAAAAAAAATCTGAAATCGGCCTGCGGCTCGTGGGTTGAAAACCAGATGCTCAATTTTGCCGGCATCCGGTTTCCAAACCCGTGGCTGTCAGCGAGCTCGAGAACTGACGCCGGCAAAATTGAGCGTCAGCTGTCAAACCCGTTGACAGCCGCCAATCCTGTCCAAAAAGAGGCGCTAGGGATGTGCTAGTGTCCTTAGTGCCTCTTTTTACTGCCGGCCCTAATTTAAATATTTTAGTTTACTGAATTGCGCGCACAGGACACTGGCCTGTGAACGCGCCGGGAAAGCAGCCGCTCGCCTGCTCTTCTGCGAACTTTACTGTATAGGCCCATAAGAGAGGTATTGTATATGGGAAGTAATGATGGAAGACACAATTGGCGGTGGAGGGGAGAGGAGTACCATATACCCTCTGGAAGGCATGGTTTGTAATATTACAGTTAATAATATGTTTGTTTGGAAATAAATGCTACTACAGTCTGGCTGTGGAAGCCAATTCATTCCTGATTTAATCAATGCATTTTAAAAACTGTTGTGCAAATTCTGACTTATAGAAATCCCAGAAAATAAAAGTTCTGGTTTTGAATACATCTTGGAGTGTGTCCCAATTTGATCTACTGGTATATCTGAGGAAAATGTTGGGGAAACAGAGGACTTCAAAGAAGGAAGACCTAGATAGTTTGTTCCTTGTCCAGATCAAACAAAATAACCCTTGTCTCTGGGCCCAGGTCCAGCTACAACATCTGCTTGACCCATTATTTATTGGTGCTTCCAAACAGGCCCCAAACTCTCTAACCTTATCTGTTCCCTTCCAGGGAGGGTTACATGTGTCTTTCAATATTATTACAAATATCAAGAATCAGTTTCATTTTGACCATTGTCAAACTTACTGGCTTATTTCAGCAATGCTGTAACCTTTTCTCCAACTGTTATCACTGGTATCAGAACCATAAAGCTAGAAAGAGATTGATTCAGATAAGACTACTCCTTCACACTATCAATACCTTCCCTGGAGTCAGATGACCATTAATCTCTTGCATCTCTTTATTGCTGGGTTTTATGACTTAGAATGAATTTGATGTTTAATATTGTACAACCCCACCCACGCAGGTGGATCATTGTTGCCTCCTCTATTACAATGATTTGTATGGTGAGATAGGATGGTATGTAATGAATGCACTATTAAGGAAGGATTCACATAAGTAGCCCCACTTCGCCATTGTGTTACTAGTTTCAGAAAAAAACAAAACAACCAAGGGGTCTTCCAGAGTTAGGGAAAAGCTGGAGCAAAATATAAGGGGCAGGGTTTTACAATATCCTTTACAGCACAGGTGCCCAAACTCAGTCCTTGAGGGCTGCAACCCAGGTAGGTTTTCAGGATTTCCACAAAGAATATTCATGAGATCTATCTACATACAATTAATACAGTGCATGCAAACAGGTCTCACGCATATTCATTGCGGAAATCCCAAAAAACTGACGGGCTCACAGGCGGGCCTGCCCTTTTGCTGGCCCCTTCGCTGGCACTCTTTTTCACCTTTTTGGCTTTTTGACATTGTTTTATTGATGCTGAGTTCTTATTCCATCCCCGTGGTAATCAGCAATAGAAGGTACAGTAACTTGGATCAAACATGCCCCAATCCCCTACAACGGCCCAGATGTCTGGCCTATCCTTTATGTCCTATGTCAAGTTCTCAACCACCATCTGAGCCAGGACACCCAGAACCTTGTAATCGTTCCTTGGCCTATATTAATATATCCTCCATGTTTAAGAAGGCTGATATTGTCTTGGGCTACCTTGACACAGGATATTACTTTATACTGAAACCTGGCTATCTCCCAGAATTTGACTTGTCCTACTTGCAATAGATAAGAGATGGGAGATGGGAAGGAGGTGATATTGATGGTTTATAAATCTTGTTTGCAGGTCAGATCTCTCACAGCCATGTCCATTTCTTTTGGCCATGGCTGTGAGAGCATAGTTGCTAAGTTGGAGGACTGGATTTTTGTTTTAATATATTGCCCTCCAGAGGTGATAACAAAATATGTATTACCCATTTCCAATTTTTTAATGAGTCTTTTACCTCTCTCTAACAAAATATTAGTGATTGGAAATTTAAACATCCATATAGATAGTAAACCTACTGGTGTATTTCAAAAATTTTGCAAACTTCAAGATGCAATGCAACTCATAGAGCATGTTATCAGTAACCTTTCTATTATACCAGTCTTATGGTCTGATCATTATCTAATTTCTTTGAAATTCATACAAAGGGCCAATCACTCCAAAGTAACCTCTGCATCAAGAATGAAAAAGACCCGTGGACCCATAGATCTTTGTGCCTTCAGAAATTAATGGTTGCTTGCTAAGAATCAATTGGAGCTGGGAAATACAAATTGCAGGATGCCGTGGTTTAATAATGAGTTGCTTTCAAATAAAAAAGAAATGAGGAAAGCAGAAAGGAAATGGAGAAAATCCTCTTTCCCATCTACTCGTCAACATTACTCCAAGCTACAGGCCAATTATAAAGCCATTTATGTTGACTAGAAAGTGGTTTCCAGTCTTCTCTTAACCACCCCCAAGCGTTGTGTTGGGGCATCAAAACATTAATTGATAACCCAAAGAAGTAGCAGAGTCAGCCTCTTTTTGGTCTACAAGATTTTGTGAACTATATTCTCCAGGAGCTTAATCTGTTACGGCCTACGTCAGCCAATCTTTCTAGCATTGTGCCAAATAAGTCATCCTTGGCAATACCACACCTCCAACAGGACTGTGACTTGGAATACTTTTGAAGAAACTACCCAGTCTAAGGTTGAAGTCCTCATTGGTTAGTTAAAAAATTTGTTTTGTCAATTAGACCCCTGTCAGTTTGCTGTTCTATATTCCCAGAGGGATGTGTTGACCAACATTATTGACAATCTTATAAATTATTCATTACAAGAGGGTGTGGTACCAGCCACATTGAAGAAGGTGGTTGTACAGCCTGTTCTTGAAAGGAACAATTTAGCAACTGATTTACCTTTATACTACCGGCCAATCTCTAACCTAACTACTATTGGGAAACTACCAGAAAATGTTTGCTGATTTTCTCCAGGAAAATGATATATTCCATCCTCACCAATATGGTTTTCAGCACAAAATAGCACCAAGACCTTTTTACTATCGGTGTTTGATTTTCTTTTGAGTCAATTCAACAAAGGAGGAGCTGTTATCGCAATTTTTTTAGACATGTTATCAGCTTTCGACACGGATCCCCATGACATTTTGTTGGCACTTTTAAAAAATCTTGGAATCAGTGGAGTTGTCAATTCCTGGTTCCTTTCATATTTGAATAAGAGACAACAAGTTATTTTTAATGATTCTTGCTCTGAATGGTTTACTACCCTATCTGGGGCTACACAGGGCTCTGTGTTTTCCACGGGTCTTTTTAATATCTACATGCAGTCTCTGTGTACTTTGTTGGTGCAGCATTCTGATTTTTTTTGTACATTTTATACTGACAATATTCAGTTTTATTTTCCAGTGAATGGTGATTTATCCCTAGTGCTAAACATGATTTCTACTATATTTCAGTTGACTCAAAACCATTTAAAATTAAATATTAGTAAAATCAAAGCAATCTGTTTTTCCAGGGATAATGAATTTTTGATCAAACAAAGCATCACCTCTATTTCACTGTTTGGAGCTCTGTTCTCTTTTAGGACACAGACCATAATTGGGCTTTATTTTGATTACTAGACTCTTGTTCAAACCACACATCCATCAGATACTTAGAACAGATTATTTTAAGATGCGTATGCTTTGCCACTTAAAAAGTATCTTACAGCCAAATGATTTTTTGATCTATTGTCCAAGCCTTTATAATTACAGCTATAGATTACTGTGATTCTCTGTACTCTGGGCTCCCCGCTTCCTCTATCAAGTGCTTACATGTCCTACAAAACTCTGCTGCCCAGTTGATTCTCTCTCCATTATTGTATTTATTAACAGTGGAGCCATTTGAACTGACAATTAAGTCTTCTCGATTATTAGAGGTTTGACTTTGGGCTCTTCGGAATTTTGTATTTGCTTGTTTGCAGACGATATATTCTTATTCTTGAGTAACCCTCAGGTGTCTTTGCCCCATGTTTTAGATTTGTTCAATTTATTCAGAAGCCTTGCAGGTTTAACAATTAATTTTGCTAAGTCTGAAACTATGGCTATTAAAGATAGCACTCGGCTTACCTGGCAAGGGGATTTCCCACTGAGCTGGGCACCAACTTAAATTGAATATTTCGGAATTAGGGTTCTTTGGGACAAATATTTTCTCTGTCACATCAATATTAAATTGCTGATTACTGAAATGCAATTACAGGCTTGGATTGATTTACCAATTACATGACTTGGTAGATGCACTTTGTATAAAATGGTGGTATTTCCGAAATTGTTGTATAGAATGCACATGGTACCTTGTTGGATATCTAATGGAGATTTAGCTCATTTGAAGTCTATAGTGATACAATTTCTGTGGCATGGGAAGAGAGCCTGGATGAACTATTCTAAAGTATTGTGCCTCTACTGCTGGGTCAACCTGTGGTCTTTTAACCCTGAAGGTGTTCTCTTTGATAAAGCATCATCTTTTCAGATATGGGGGTGGGATAAGTGTTTATTGATCCGGAAGGCATGTCTGATTGTAAAGACCATTCTCTTACACTGGTGTGAGCAAGACCGTCCAGGTTTCTGGCTAAACTGCATGTGTTAATGCAAATGGAAAATCAGATTACCGCGTGCTTGTTCAAATGGAAATGTACCTTCAGCAGTATTTGGCATCCTTATTTGCAAAGATTGTCTTCTAGGGCAAGAAGTGACCTTATCAGCTACCCCTAAATGTAATGCTTTGGTTTTTACAACAAGAGATTTTATCCTGCATTTTTGTTTTAGCCTTGTTTGTTCAAATTTGGGAGGGGGTGGTTCTCTGGGGAGGGACATATATATAAAAATTGTTTATTTGCTTGCTCATTGCGGCGGTTACTACCCCTAACTAATTAAGCTAGATATTTCACTTAGATGCAGCTCCAACACTGCTGTCTACATTAATGGTGGGGGTGGAAGGGAAATAGAACCAAAAGGTTACTAAGAGCCAAGAGTAACAGATAAGTATGAGAAAAAAAAAAAGTGTGAAACTTGCTGGGCAGACTGGATGGGCCATTTGGTCTTCTTCTGCCATCATTTCTATGTTTCTCTATTGCAGAGAGTGGATAGACACGTCCCTTAGGAGGTTCAGTGTTTGGTTTCAGCCGAATGGCACAGTCGTAAGATCTGTGTAGAGGGATGATGTCAGCAGCTTCTTTGGAAAACACATCACTGAATGATGCGTATTGAGGCGGCAGTCCTGCCATCACTGGAGTTGAAAGCATGCAGAGAACAGGAGAAACTTCTTAGTCTCATTTGACATGCTTCAGAGTCGTGCATATCAAATGTGTGTGTTGTACTGCTGTTCAATAAACGGTTTTACGTAAAAGGCCTACATGTGCCTAAACTAAGATACGCACATGGCCGGGCCGCGTGCATATTCAAAGGCCCGCAGCTACTCTCGTATCTCCCGGTATGTGCAGAAGAAAAACCTGCCGAAAAAGGGGTGGGCTGGAGGCAGGGTCTGGGCAGGGCAGGGACAGCACCATTAAGGAACTGACCCATTGCCACGCGCACCAATAAGGAACTGACCCATTGCCACACGCACTGGGAATACCGGACCCGCTCAACTTGCGGGTCCAGTATTCCCAGTGCAAAAACAAAAAAAAAAGTGAAAAAACAAAAAAATGTAGAGCAGTTAGCAGGGTTTTAAGAGTCGGAGCAGATAGGGGAAAAGGGAGGCAGGTTAGTTAGGGGGTTTAGGAAGTTCCCTCCCAGTCCGCTCCTTTTTTGGATTTTATATCAACTCGCACATGTGTTTTCATTCATGTACACATGCGCAGGGAACCCTGGGTTCACGTACCGGGAACCATGCGTACATGGACACCCGCGTGCGGGTCTTAAAATTTCCCTTTTAGTATCTTGGAGGACTTAATCTCCCAGATACATGATCTTACAATATAGCTTGTCAACTTCATTTTTTATGGGAGTGGATTTCTCTTAAATTTACTTTTTGTACTCCTCATTTGGTGGCTGCTAAGTTGTCTCCTTCCTCGCTTTTGACTTGGCTCCATGAATAGGACCCTGAAACAGTTCATTCGGGCCTATGTGAGTTGCCGTAAGAAAAACTGGGCCGAATTGTTACCATGGGCTGAATTCTCCATTAATTCTCATCCAGCAACATCAACTGGATCAATACCATTTGAAGTGGTTTATGGACGTTTACCATCACCGCCACTTCCACTGAAGCTCTCAGTGATTATCCCCTTGTACAGGTCCTTGGTGAGGCCTCACCTGGAGTACTGTTTTCAGTTCTGGAGACTGTATCTCCAAAGAGACAGAGACAAGATGGAGGCGGTCCAGAGAAGGGCGACCAAAAAGGTGGAAGGTCTTCATCGAATGACTTATGAGGAGAGACTGAAGAATCTAAATATGTACACCCTGGAGGAAAGGAGGAGCAGAGGTGATATGATACAGACTTTCAGATACTTGAAAGGTTTTAATGATCCAAAGATGACGACAAACCTTTTCCGTCGAAAAAAATCAGCAGAACCAGGGGTCACAATTTGAAGCTCCAGGGAGGAAGACTCAGAACCAATGTCAGGAAGTATTTCTTCACGGAGAGGGTGGTGGATGCCTGGAATGCCCTTCCGGAGGAAGTAGTGAAGACCAGAACTGTGAAGGACTTCAAAGGGGCGTGGATCCATAAAGTCTAGAGGACGTGAATGAATGTGGAAAAAAGGATTTGCATTCACAAAAAAGCGGGGAGTAGCTTGCTTGTTACGGCGGTTACTACCCCAAACCAAATAAGCCTGATACTTCACTTTCAATGCATATCCAGCATAGCTCTCTGCTTCAACGGCAGGGGAGAAAGACTGATACTTAGCTCTCTGCTTTAACGGCAGGGGAGAAAGACTGATACTTCACGCATATCCAGCATAGCTCTCTGCTTCAACGGCAGGGGAGAAAGTCTGATACTTCACTTTCAATGCATATCCAGCATAACTCTCTGCTTCAACGGCAGGGGGAATGAAGAAAAGTGGATCTATATACAGACAACAACCAACAAGGACTGAATTACATAGTCTGGGTAAACAAATAAGCATGGGTGTAGCTTGCTCATTGCGGCGGTTACTACCCCTAACTAATTAAGCTAGATATTTCACTTAGATGCAGCTCCAACACAGCTGTCTACATTATTGGTGGAGGTGGAAGGGAAATAGAACCAAAAGGTTACTAAGAGCCAAGAGTAACAGATAAGTATGAGAAAAAAAAAAAGTGTGAAACTTGCTGGGCAGACTGGATGGGCCATTTGGTCTTCTTCTGCCATCATTTCTATGTTTCTCTATTGCAGAGAGTGGATAGACACGTCCCTTAGGAGGTTCAGTGTTTGGTTTCAGCCGAATGGCACAGTCGTAAGATCTGTGTAGAGGGATGATGTCAGCAGCTTCTTTGGAAAACACATCACTGAATGATGCGTATTGAGGCGGCAGTCCTGCCATCACTGGAGTTGAGGCATGCAGAGAACAGGAGAAACTTCCTTGAGGCAACTGCAATGACAACCTGGGCCTCAATGGGAGAGTTCTAAGGAGGACCAGTCGAATTGAGGCTGATGCAACTGCAGCCAGGGTAACCCCAGAATGATAGGGTGCATGGCCTTCTCCAACACAAAGAAGGGGATTGTCTCCGTATGGAGGGCTCCAGTGCGAAGAGTCACTGGTTCGGTGCGATAAGTCACATCACCGGGCAAAGGCTCTCCATGGTTGGAAGATAAGAGTAGTGGAGCTTCTAAAGTAACGAGGGGAATCCTCAAATGTTCCACTAGGCGTCAAAGTATAAAGTTGCCTCCTGCCCCCAAATCCACAAGGGCAAGAGTTTGGATTGTAAATGGTCCACAAGTCAGGGAGACTGGTAGAGAGAGCGGAGGAGAAGGTGTAGTAAGGCCTAAGAACAGTCCTCCTGCAGGACTTAGGCCCATCCGTTTTCCGGACGAATAGGGCATGTTGGGACATCGTGACCAGCTTGTCCACAGTACATACATAAGCCATGTCTCTTCCGAAGTCTTCTCTCTTTTGAAGTCAAATGACTGTGACCCATTTGCATCTGTTCTTCTCCACTGGCAACAGGTACAGTTGAAACCATCTGAGTCTCCTTCTGGCAACAGGTACAGTTGAAACCATCCAAGTCTCCTTCTGAATCAGTCCTGTAGTAGGCTTGAGTTCTTTCACCTTATCACGAAGCCGGTGGTCAATTCTAGTAGCCAAGGTCACTAGTTCATTCAGTGAGTCAGGTGTCTCACGAGCGGCAAGCTCGTCCTTCAAGCGGGTATTCAGACCTCTGAAGAAGAGAGATTTCAGGCATCTAGGTTCCCAGCATAATTCTGTAGCAAGAGTCTTGAACTCTATTGCAAAATCAGCCAGTGGTCGATTGCCTTGCTTCAGGTCCACCAAGTCATAACCAGCAACAGTCACTCGAGCAGGATCGTCAAAAACGGATTTAAATAAGTCAATAAATCCATCAATATCCTGCAGGATTGGATCCTTACGTTCCCACAGCATTGAAGCCCAAGACAAGGCCCTTCCATCAAGATAAGATAGAATATAAGTAGTCTTGGCATAGGCTGTGGGGAAGTGTGCAGGCTGCAAGGCGAAATGCATGCAGCATTGGTTTAGGAATCCTCTGGTTCTTTGAATCTCTCCAGAGAAACGAACTGGAGCAGCCAGAAGTACCATAGTCTTTATAGTTACCTCAGGTAACTGACCTTTTTTACTGGAAGTAGCGCCCTACGTCTGCTGTGCTTGTAACTGATGAAACGCTGAAGTGAGTTTCTCCAAAGTGTCTTGTTGTTTGGCAATGTGCATGGCCAGGACAGGCCAGGGACGGCCTGTAAGGCATTGAGCTGTGCTGGATTCATGGAGTTAGCAATCTGTTATAATTAGTGAGGTTTGGGTGGACCCTTGGACACTGTGGCAGCTGACCATGCCCACGGGGGGCAGTCCCATAAGGGGCCACAGGTCAGGCTCAGCTGTGGACACACAAACACAGAGATTGATCTTTTATTAAACAATGTGGTGTAGTCACCAGAGGTGGCAGTGATGAGAAGTTGGTGTAGCCCGGCTGGGCTAGTATCCCTCAGGCGCTGGAACAGCGACTCCTCCGGTAGCAGTGCTGTAGTGGAAAGAACTGAGAACAATGAGTACAGTGGAATATGCAAAAGCCCCAGTATGGAAAACCCCAGGATAGGAAGAGCAGGCCCTCGAGTAGCAAGTACCTGATTCCTGAGAGCTAAGAGGCTTGAAGGAGATGTACTCACACAGCAGTTCCACGTAGGAGATGGCACCAGGGATGGAACAGAGGCAGGCCCTCGAGCAGCGAGTACCTGGTTCCAGGGAAAGCTCTGAGGTGAAGATGGTAGTACTCATATCTTGACATTCTTATCACGTTACAATCTACGGGATTTAATTTTTCTATCTATCGTAAACCAACAGATAGAAATACTTTATTAAGATATGATAGCTGCCATCCACAGCATCTGCGGTCTAATCTGCCATACGGGCAGTTTTTGAGGTTGAGGAGATTATGTTCTGATGTAAAAGATTACAAGGCAAAGGCACGAAATTATGATTCAGAATTTTCAACAAAGGGGTTATCCCCTGCAGATAATTAGGAAAGCCTATAAACGAGCCCGGTGGGTAAATAGAGATTTTCTCTTTTTACCCAGTAATCAACAACAGGACTTGAATAGAACTGTATGTGTTCTGCCATTCTCCCCCCAGATATATAAAGTGCAGAATATCATCAAGAAATATTGGCATGTGTTAATGCTACAAGATGGATTACGTGAGCTACCGAGATTTGCTTTAAAACGGGGGAAATATTTGAGAGATATCATCATCCACTCTGATTTCGCAGATGAAAGGGTGCAAGTGACATCTGAAAACCTGAATGTTAAGGGACATTATCCCTGTAGAAAATGTACTGTTTGCACTCAGTCATTTTCTGGTGAGGTTTTGCCATTTTTTGCTAACGGGAAATTTAAGCTCCAGTCATTCACAGACTGCGAATCGAAGGGTGTGATATATGGGCTGTGGTGCCCTTGTCCCTGTTTATATATTGGTAAAACCAAACGGAGCTTGAAGACCCGCATGATTGAGCATAGGAGTGCCATTGTGCGTGGCGAAGTTGAAGCACCAGTAGTACAACATTGTTTACAGTACCATCATACCTTTGATGATTTAAGATTTGCTGTGATAGAAAAACCACTACCTTGTAATCGTGGGGGGGACTTTGATGGGTATCTACTGCAAAGAGAACAGAAGTGGATACATTTTTTCGATACGGTTGACCCTAATGGACTCAATAAATATATTGATTGGTCTGTTTTCTAGTTTGTTGGCTCTGTGTCTTTTAATTAAGGATTGTGGGAGTTGTAGTTCCTACACTGAGTGACTAGCCTGGATTTCTTGTGACGTAGTTCGAGTGATACATTTAAACTGGTGGGGTTAATGTTTGAATTTGACATCTAAGATGCTGTGGCGCCATGTTTGAATCCCTTGAGAGACGCTAAATATGTGTCCAGGTGAGTGTTTAGAGGAATAAGAGTTTGGGATGGTCTATTATGAAGTATTTTTGCACCAATAGAAGGGATTTAAAGATTTATAATTGAAGCTGGGTCGTCTAATTTGATTGTTTTTAATTTTTGATTTTTAATTTTTAGGGTTAACAGAATAGATAACAGATTAAAACAATTCCTCTGAAGAAGACTGAGATTCAGTTGAAACATGATTCATGTTGGGAACATTTGAAAACAGCATAGCTGATTGATTTAACAGATTTGCTGGCTAAGTATTCTCTTCAATTTTTGATGTTTGGTGATGGTGTGTAAGAACATCGATTCTAATAGTATAAGATTCTATTTAAAAACTTTTTAAAAAAATTAAGTATTTGAGGTTAGATATTAATGACAAATGACAATAGATGATTAAAATCAACACGCTCTAAAGGCTGAATACAGCCTGCGGCCCATTGCGTGGCGAGAGGCCGCAGATTAAAGTTTAATAAGAGCTTAAGATCTATGATATTGTCATTTGATGGGATTAAAAATTATGAGATTACAGTTTATGGAGTTATAGAGTACATTGTGTCTCCTCTCTCCTTGTATCTGGTAGGTGATTAATTGGAAAGGTAGCTGCTTCTTTTTGTTGGGGGGTTTTTCTATGTCATTTATATATTGTTGATATATTCAGTTACATTTGAAGTTTTTCTATGTCGTGTACCATGATACCAAAAATAAAAATAATAAAAAAAATGTTAGCACACATTCGTATTTCAAGAACAGCCTTCTGGAGGCACCCAGACTAGGGGTTATAGTTAATGAGGAGATCCTCTAAAGAAAGGACCTTGAAAGTGATGGCAGAGGTACTCAAAGGAAAAATACCAAACTCTAATAGGGGACTCCATAGTTGGGGGTATAGAGTTGGGAAATAACCCTGGAGAGACTTTGTTTGCCTTCCAGTTGCTTTAGCCTGTAGGGATGGGCAGAGTCCAGAGATTAGCTAAAGAAATACTTAAGAAAGTTGAACCATATATCATTGCATACCTAGGGACAAATGACCTGGCTAATGGGTTTGTAAAGATTCAAAAGGAGTTAGAGGCGTTAGGGAGAAGATCTTGGACAGATTGCTACATTTATCGCCTTCTCAAAAATGCTACTTGCATAAAAACAGGGGAATAAAAAAAAAAATCATCCTTACAAAGGACTTCAATTTAGAGTTGAAAGACTGGAGCAAGGAAAATGGAGACTGGGTATGGAGCTGGGAAGAAATGGATCTATACTTAGATCTGTACTTAAATTAAGAATGAGGGAATGGGGAGGTGCATATTAATTGCTTTCCCCATAAGCAAAAACAGTTGAGGTAAACAGTGTACGTAGAGAAACTGTGTTTGATTCGCAGGCCAGCCAGAGCTGGGATTGCCACGGAGGCAGCATTCATAGCTGCAGGAGGAGGAAGTCTCAGTCATTGTGCAGTGGTTGGAGTTAGGGACTCACGATTGCCCACACTATGACTGCTGCTGCTGATGCGATGACGGGGCTAGGCAAATTTGGGACGTGGTATAAAACGGGGAAAAATTCCTTACTTATTTGTGAATTAACACTTGTGATGCCAATTCCCAGCCCTGGTTCCAATTTAGCTGGAAGCCCAAAGGAGGAGGTGGAAATTGTGCTCCGTCCTCAGCTCCCCCCACCTAAAAAACAAAAATGTAGAGGAGCACAACAGAAATATCTTGAAAAGCTACGTCTGCAAATGTTGGAAGTCTTATTTACAAAATCCCAGACCTGGAGGTTACCATGGCAGAAGTACACTTGGATGTAGCTACAATCCCTGATATAATATAAATTGGGATTGAGATGTGACCATTCCAGGATACAATGTGTAGCTCCATCCAAGGGTGTTGTCTGTATGACGGATTCTCCCTCTGTAAATAGACTTCCAAGGGCAACTGTCCCTGACATGAATATCTGAATACTGCACCCAACTCTTTTACCTGGGAGCCACCGAACACACCAAAGGAAGTCACTGCTTTTATTAATTCAGGAAGCAGGACTATGGTAAGAGAGCTACACATAAGGGGTTAAAAGGACAGGTGCAAATGTATATACACAGTGTGAACCAGATTGAAGTAATACTCTGCCTTTAGAGCAATAAACTATGAATAATATGTATCCTTACATTTACTGGTACCAAGACCTGCTTTATCTTTAAATTATCAGCAATATAACCTCGAGGGTCTAGCACGTCAATAATCACTGGAGCCAGTAATATACATGCAAGAATATATACAATTGACCCCAATCCCGCTATAGGCAATTGCTGCAATGCATATTGTTCCTTAACCTTCGGGGTTAGAAGCCATATAATGTGCCCTCAGGGCCTCTGAGGGCAACAGAATGAGTTCAACTGAAAAGTGCAAAAACATGCCCCTTTCATCTCAGGGGTAAGTCAATGGGACTAGAGATTTTATATTTATTTATTTATCAGGTTTTATATACCATCATTCGGCTTCATTATAAAGCCATCATAATGGTTTACAAACATGGGAAGGTTACAAACATATTAATATGACTGTTAACAACAGTTAATAACAGATTCAAGGATTAGCTTTGAAAACAACATAGAACTTGGGTTTAACTGTAATCCATGGGCTTATGTATAATGCAGATGAATACCTGTAATTGTAAGGTGGTGATCAGAGCCACTGGAGTAAAATCTGAACTCACTAATTTGTACAAGAGCTCAGTACAAAAACCTTTTCCTCTATATGTGCCTGAAGAGAGAACTCACACTCCCAAGGGCTACTGCATAGTGTTCTGCACTCCACTCCTAAAGGCCTTTATCCTCTGCAAGTTCGCTGCAGCAAACAATGCTCCAGTGGCTGCATCCTGATGTTGCAGGCATGGATCCTAGGACTGAGGTGAGGATGACGCTAGGACTAGTAGATGTGAAGCTGCCTAGGGTCCAGTTAGGGCAGGTGAAGGTTGCAAAGTAAAAGGTAACAATAAGAACTGTAGAAGGCTTGATCAGCTGGGCTGTATGAGGAGTGATGATGCCTCAGAAACAGAAGAGAACAAAGGTAACAATCAGGAGTCTAGCTAGCTGCAGGTTAACTAAAGGCTCCAAGGCTTGCAGAACTCAAATTTTCAAAACGTTCATTCCAGACAGAGATAACAGATGTGCACACTAAAGCCAGTAATGGTTGGAGACATAGACTTGTTTCAGGATGTAACAAACCCAGAACTTAAAGAAGGAAAAAGGATATCTTGTTGCGGTCTCTGCCGCTTCCCCTTCTCTAGCCCTGAACAGTGCCTACCTCCGCTGCTGGAAACACCGCGTTCCGCGTGGCTGGGACTCCGGCAGCTCTGCCAGTTCCACGTGGCGGCCGCCATTGCTTGCCCGTCTCCCCGCTGCCTCGCGTGCGCGTGAGGTCGCCCACTTTGTGCGCACAGCTCCCGGAAGTCTGGCCCCGCCTGTGCTGATGACGTCACACCCTAAGCCTGATATAACCGGCGTCCGGACTCCTTCTCCTGGCCTTGCAACGAGGTTCACTACTGCCTAGTAGTTCTGAGTTGCGCTTCGTCTGTTCCTCGTTCCTGACTTGACCTTTGGACTGCCTTTGACTTCGCTTCAGCCTGTCGCCTGCCTCAGACCTTGGTCCGTTCCCGACTTCGCTACAGCCTGCTTCAGTCCACAGCCAGCTACAGACTCCGTTCCAGTCTACAGCCTGCTTCAGTCCACAGCCTGCTACGGACCTCGTTTCAGCTTACAGCCTGCTTCAGTCCACAGCCTGCTACAGACTCCATTCCAGTCTACAGCCTGCTTCAGTCCACAGCCTGCTACAGACTCCAGTCCAGTCTACAGCCTGCTTCAGTCCACAGCCAGCTACAGACTCCGTTCCAGTCTACAGCCTGCTTCAGTCCACAGCCTGCTACGGACCTCGTTTCAGCTTACAGCCTGCTTCAGTCCACAGCCTGCTACAGACTCCATTCCAATCTACAGCCTGCTTCAGTCCACAGCCTGCTACAGACTCCATTCCAGTCTACAGCCTGCTTCAGTCCACAGCCTGCTACAGACTCCAGTCCAGTCTACAGCCTGCTTCAGTCCACAGCCTGCTACAGACTCCATTCTAGTCTTCAGCCTGCTTCAGTTCCAGCTTTCTACAAACTCTGCTTCAGTCCACAGCTTGCTTCAGCCTCCGGTTAGCTACAGTCTCCGCTGTCGCCCGCTGCCCTGTCATCAGCTGGCCCTCGGCCTGTACAGCCGGTTCCTTGTCTACCGAGTACCCTTGGACTTCCTTACGCTATAGCCCCAGCCTAAGGCCATCCCTGCCTCCGGACTCTCTGCCTGTTTACTACAAACTCTGCTTCAGTCCACAGCTCACTTCAGCCTCTGGTTAGCTACAGTCTCCGCTGTCGCCCGCTGCCCTGTCATCAGCTGGCCCTCGGCCTGTACAGCTGGTTCCCTGTTTACCAAGTACTTTTGGACTTCCTTTCGCTACAGTCCCGGCCTAAGGCCTTCCCTGCCACTGGACATTCAGCCTATTTCCCAAGTCCCAAGGTTCCAGGACCCTACGGGCTCCTCCTGGGGGGTTCCTGGTTCCCAGGTGAACACCGCTAGCCTGTGGTTCCGCCTCCCGGCCTACCCTGTCATCCTAGGTGGGCCGGCCCAAGGGTCCACTACCTCGCCTGCAGTATCCGACTGCAACATATCTATCATAAAGCTTCTCAAACAATCAGATAGATACATGTAATTTTTTTCTCTCCGTGATAGAGAAGTTCAGCATTATAGTTACTTTCATATCCTTCATATCTCAGGTCAGATGCAAGGTTTATTTCTTTGCCTTTTAGGTGAAGAGCTGACAAGTAGGCAGAAAGTTGAAATTAATTCATATTTCTCAAAGGGGACTCAGATTGCAAACACATAGAAAAGTGAAATTGGATTCAGACAGCAACGAGGGCCCTGCCTTTTACGGTTTGGGGAACAAATAAACATGGGGGTAACTTGCTGATGAGGTGCTTACTACCCTCAATCCCTAAGCCTGATACTTTTGATGCAAGGGTTAAGGGCAATTGGATTCAAACAGCATCTGAGGGCCTTGACTTTTACGGTCTGGGAAAATAAGCATGGGTGTAGCCTACACAGTGCAGCAGATACTGGCATAAGCATAAGCTTGCTGGACAGACTGGGTGGATCCTTTGGTCCTTTTCTGCTGACATTTCTGTTTCTATGTTAACAGTACTGTCTACAACTAAAATGAGAGGGGCGACAACCTGCAAATCAGCTTTTGTTGGTAAATTCACAGTATCAGATGGATTTCCATTCGGAGGCCATGAACTTCCGCAGAATGTCCGGCACTTGCTCTTTTCATGTACACATCCTGATTCCACTGTAAGTTCTAGTCATAGACACTTTGGTTCCACAACAGAATATAGTTCTAAAAATAAAACAGAACATGGTTGCAACATCTAATAATAATAAAAAAGGTTGCCCAATGGCAAATGCTCTAAACTGTAAATTAAAAACTCAAAATAGATTCCAGGACTCAGCCCTTGTGCAAAGGAAAGCTAGCTATTACTCTAACAATGAAGCTTGTTGTTCATCAAGGAGCTATCCAATGTACTGTAGCTCTAGTTCGTTCTTCAAGCCAGAAGATGCAATAATATTTAATCTGAACATGAAAACTGAGTATGGGAGAAACTAGAAAAGCTGTCAAGAGGCTATATGCTATAGACTTGTGCAAGGAACCTACTATTCTACCAATGGTCAAGAGGGCAATTTTCAAACTTTTCCTGCAGACAGCAGCTAAGAAAAGGGGGGGGGGGGGGTCGCTTCAGCACTAACACTTGGAGCATTTTTTTTTTTTTTTTGTGGGGCGTTGTTGCACCCCAGCCTCCCAACCTACACCTACGCTTCAGCTCATCTGGATTCAATAGCACGCCCGGACACAGCCCATCAGTTACAGACATGCGTCCATTCTGTTATCAACAGCGCAAGAACCGATCACCGGTTCATCCCTGGACCAGAGGGATTCCCACGCTTACTCCTCTCACAGCATTTTCTAATACTATTTACTTTTTTTGCAGTTAATTTGAATTTTTTTCTTATTCCGACTTTTTTTTTTTTGTGACACTTCCAAACGGAATACATTCAGGTACTGCGGGTATTTCCCTGTACCCGAGGCAAAGGAGGGTAAAGAGCTACTAGGCATGCAGCAGGGCACGCTACGGGCAGACGTTAGGAACAGTCCTTATTCCATGCAGTTTATAATCTTTCCCCTCTCCTCAAATCCCCAGGCCTTCCTTCCCCGAGCGACCTCAGTCTGCTCTTCATCCCTCCCCCAACAGCGTACGCGTAACGCGGTGCACAAGTTCACATCCTGGCGTAGTCCAAGAAATTTATACAAATCTTGCGCGCTCTTTGCCGCCAGGAAAACCTACAACGCATCGCGCCGGCCACCAGAGCAACGGCGTCGAGAGAGGGCAGCGCGCATGCTCAGTATAAATAGTCACTGCGGAGCCGGAAGTGGATTCCCCGGGCAGGAAGCCTGGGATGTCTCCGAGTTCGCATATGAAGGAAAAAGGGGAGGGTGTGCACATGCGCAGCAACACGGCCAGAGCTGAAGGCGGAAGTGAGGAGGAAGAAGAGTCGTGGCTCGCCGTAAAACCGCCTACCTGGCAACAGTTGGGCCGGGCGAGAAGTCGGGCATTGTCATGGCGTTTACTCTCTACTCCCTGATCCAGGCGGCTCTGCTCTGCGTGAACGCCATCGCCGTGTTGCACGAGGAGCGGTTCCTCAGCAAGAGTGAGTAATACCGGACAGAACCAGAGCCCATCGATAGCCTGCCCGTCCCGACTTCGATCTTCGTGTCACATCATCCTCATCCCTAATCATTATTATCATTACCATGTCGGATCTGATCTCATCTACTCCTCCTCCTCCGATCTCTGTTCCAACCTATCGTAATCCCTTCTCAAATTCACCAGTACTCCAGTTGCTTAAACCAGTGTTTCCCAAGCCTCTCCTGGAGGCACAACTGACTAGTCTGGTTTTCAGGATATCATTAATGGCTGTGCAAAAGGTTAATGTGTATACATTGGAGACCTAACCTATGCAAATCTCTCTCGTGCATATTTATTGTGGAAATCCTGAAAACGCAACTGGTTAGGTGTGCCTCCAGGAGAGGCTTGGGAAACACTGTCTTAAACCACTTCATGCAGGGCTGGTGTGTCCTTCTAGGTGGTCGCCTAGGGTGCCAGTCATTAGGGGGTAGCAAAGAGCAGACATGGGCCACGAGCGAAGCCCATCCCGTTCACGGCCAAGAGGAGTAGAGACTCGGTGGGCTACGAGTGGCAGTGGGGGTAGGTGGGCCACAAGGCACAAGATTCTTCTAGGGTGAACCCTTTCATCGGTCCTGATTTCATGCTGAATAGTGTGAAAAGAAGGTGATGATGATCCAATATGGGTTATTAATAGGGATGTGTGGTCACAATATTTTTTTTGTTGGGAGGGGGAAGTTTGGTTTTCTTTGTTTCTTTCAGTTTGGTTTGTTACCAACCCAAAATAAACCTGAAATGCCCCACTCTCACAGTACCCCTTGCTGCTTGTGGACTGCCTAAACTCTCTTACCTCCCACTGCCACTCCCCTGTGCCAAAAAGAAGAGCCATGAAATAAAGATGGTGGGACCTGGACCTACCTGGCTGGACTAAGCTGAGCCCAGCTGGGCCTCTCCAGGACCCTCTGACCCCCGCCCCCCCCCCCCCCCCCCCCCGACTCAGATAAAATGGGCAGTATCATCCCCACTCATGCATTCCTTGGGAATCCTTTGTCTATCTAAAAGAAAGAAACAGGGGCAGTCCCCAAGTGCACCTGCTTCTGCTGCATCTATTTAAAAATGGTACTGAGCCTTGTGAATGGTGCCAAAGTGATGTCACATTGGAATGGATCTCATTTTTGGAGCACTTGAGGATGCTTCTGTCCCTTTCTTACCTAGACAAAGGACCCTTACAGAGGGAGTACGTGGGAACCAGGTTGATGCCTGGCCCCAGATGCTTTATCTGGGGCAGGAAGGATTTTGCGAGGCCCTGGCTGGGCTTGGCTTAGCCCAGCTAGGTAGGTCCAGGCCCTACCATCTTTATTTAGTTGCCTTTCTTTTTAGAGAGCATGGGGTAGATGGTCAGAGGATCCTGGGAGGCCTCAGAGCAGTGGCAATAGTGGGTTTTGTTTTGTTTTTTTTGTTCTTTCCAAATAGTGTGTGCTATTAGCAAATAATGCACAACTATTTGGCCAAGACTGAAAAAAGAAAAATACAAATTTTCATGCTTTTTGATAGGCTTGTGCATTGTTTTGGGTAAAATAAACCAAAACAATTTTGGTTTGAAGAACCCATTCATTTAAAACAAATGCACATCCCAGTTATTAGTGAGACCTCACCTGGAGTACTGTGTCCAGTTCTAATGGCATGTCACTGTAAAGATATAACAGGTTGGAGGTGGTTCAGAGAGAGGCAATCAAAATGGTGCAGGGTCTCCACCAAAAACCATGTGAGATGAGACTTGGAGGTCAGTTTTCAAAAGCCATTTATCTGGGTTGATACTGATTTACCCAGTTAAAAGTGCTGTCTGAAAAATTGCCCACCCTTAATCTAGCTAAAAGTTTATGCAGGGTACCACAGTGTGCATAGCTGCATTAGGTGGAGGCTTCCCAGGGGCGTGTTTAGCTCAAGAGAGTAAAGTAATGCACGTGGATTCCATTTTCAAATTTAGGCATGCTATTCTCCATGAAAAAAAAGTACCTGCAGAAAAGGTAGGTGTGGGTACTTTGTGGCAATTTTCAAAGCAAAAGTACATGTGGACTTTCCTTTGAAAATTTGTACAACGTCTATGCATACAGAGTACCCATAGACCTTTGCAGTTGTGTGATCAGTTTTGAAAATTGCCTCCCTCAGAAAATAATTCTCCACAGCATTTCCTAAGGTTAAAAAAAAAAGGCTATTTGTGGGCTTCAAACAAGGGTCCACCCAGTCAAAAGCTGGTGCCCTGCTTATGAGGCTATAAAGTGGCTTAAACTGAGGCAGCTTCAGAATGTTATTAGCCCGGGGCTTGGCCCCGCCCCTGAGGATTCAGATGGGTCCTCAGGGGTTTCAAAAGCAGTTGCTGGGAAAGGCCGAGTGTTCTGGCAACTTACTAGCTAAGGGCTGCACTGTGTGGCTGCCACAGGAGATGCTGGATCCTGAACAGAATATCAGTGAAGTAACCTGTATGATCAGACCCAGACTGATGCTCACAGTGAGTAATGACTGCTGGATGGGGATAAGCACCACGTATAAAGAAACTTGTATATTGCCTTGATTTCAAGTCTAGAGAACTGTATTGTGTCCTGGGGCCACTCTCTGCTCACTGTGCAGGTAATCTTCTGCACATATGGCCTAGTCGAATGTAAGTTTATCTGACACTGGCAGAGCTGAGGAGGGGTTTGGTTTAGGAACCTTAAAAAGCTTACGTTGTACATTTTTCTGCAGCATAATAGCAAGTATAATGCCTGCCATCAATTTGGGGGACGGTTTTCAAAGTGAATGTAAGCGTGTAAGTCTGCTTTGAAAATTTGCTGCGACTTACATGTGTTTCTGCTGCAAAATTTACGAAGGCTGTTTTGAAAATAACTCCCAAAAATATCTAGATATGTGTACCTTAGAGAAATATGATGAGACATTTTAAAACCTTAAAGATACAAATAATGTGCAGGAGGAGGAAAGTTCTGGCAAGCAGAGGTCAAGATATGAGGCTCCAAGGGAGAGGCCAAAGATCCACAGGTGTCTGTGGCATTGCACCCAGGAGTCTGACCTTATCTACTGTTATATTCTGTTCTGTCTCATCCCCTTTTTGTCTCATCTCAATCTCAACTAAAAGCAGAGGTAGGGAAGCTATCCCTGCCCTGCAGAATCAGCCTCTGCACCTGTCCAGCATGCTGCCAACCTGTCTTCAAGATGAAAATGGTAGACTAGGCCTCATGTCCTAACTCTCACTTCAAATACTCCGATTCTTTGAGGTCTTTGTTTCTGTAAAAAAGCAGGATTTACAGGGCCTAGAGCGCACAGAGATGGGAGCTAGAAAACCCAAGATTGAACTCTCTCTCAGGTTGTCCATTCTCTAACCTTGGAGATTGTGATCTTGATGCTTATGAAAACTATTAAATATTAATAAGGGTGAATGAGGGAAGAAGAGGTCAACTGTCTTCTAGTGAGGCTTCCGAAATAAGATTGTCAGAAAAGTTTGTCGACTGCAGTTAACACAGCATCATTAAGATTTTACTTTTTAATTCTAATGTGAATTCCTAAAGAGCTGCTTGTGTGTGTTTATTGAAAGCAGCCTCCTCCTCCTCAGTCACTCCTACCATTCTGAATCAAATGGATGCATACATATAAATTGTGAATATAGCGTGACCAGCAGGAAGATTTTTAACCAGAACAGCGGTCATGATAGGAAGTGCACTTTTGTTTGTTGTAATTACAGATATTAGAAAGCCCTGGGGGACCCTGGTGGTTACTGGCAGTGCTGTGCACCAACATGTAGAGGACATGGGTTCTGTTCCTGGATCAGGTCAAGCTCTGGCCAGCTGGGGCTGGGGATACTGGGAGGCAGCATTCACAGCCCCTGGGAGGAGGGAGACCCGGTCATTGCTGGATGTTCAGCCCCTAATTGCAGGCTCTGCCTGGGACCCAGCTGAGGACAGACACTGCAGTGAATTGAGAGGGGTTATTAAATAGAGGGGAAAATCCCAGAGAGTTGTAAAGGAAGGCTCCTGGCACCAGGTCCCAGCTCTGTTTCCAACTGAGCTGCATATAGACCAGAGAAGCAAGAGGAAGCTGCTGGATCCCTCCGTGTCCCTCGCTCCTCACCTCCCCAAAACAAACAAATTTTAAAAATCTGGGAAAAAATAAAGGAGCACTGGGAATAAGACCACAAGACAAAGCAACAGAGCCAAGAAGTAAAAGAATTTACCTCGTTTAGCTGCTTTAAAATACCCTACCCTTACTCCCTCCTTCAGGTCAGAAGAGTTTAGAAATCAAGTCAAGAAATGTATTTTGTTAGTTCATTAAAAGGTATCGCATGATTCTGTGTTTTGTCAACGTTTGTCTTTCTTTTTTTTCCTATAAAGAACAGCTGTGCCTGAACAATGGGATAAGCCGCCCCTTGAAGTTGCTCGTTTTCAGAATCTGTAATGCCAGAGTTCATTCACTGCGCAGTCGCAGTGTAAATGTTCACCTGCAGAGAATGCTTTTTGTGGCTTAACACCAAATCAGTCTATCTGATTAGCCATTCTAGGAAGGGAGACTGGCTGCGAAAGTGCCATATGCAGTTGTATGTATCAATATGAATTGAGATTTGATGCTTCGTTTTGCAGAATTATAAAATCCTAATGTGAAAAAAACCTTGGTAAATAGATGTCAGGTTATCAGGCTTCTGACCTTTAGTGTCTGTGTTTTTTAATCAGTCTAAACAAAACTGTTCAAGTTTCAGAAGTCAATGTGAGACAGAAACTGAGGTGATGACTAATGGGTATATATTTCTGTGATTATAGCTTTCTGATCAGCTTTTAAATGAAAGATACAACATTAATTATTTTTTTAAAATTGTGATACCACAGTTAAGACCCAAGTACATAGGAAGATGATTTATGGTAAGTTAAGCTGTTGTGTTTTTGTGCTATTTAGTTGGTTGGGGTGCAGACCATGGCATTGGAGGATTCGGAGAGGAACCAGGAGTTAAATCACAGCTAATGAACCTTATTCGATCTGTACGGACAGTTATGAGAGGTAAAGAATACAAGGCTTGCTGCTCTGCATGGTCTTTGGGTGTCGAGGCTCAGATATTTTGAATGTGCGCTCATCTTCATTGTACAACCTTAGAGAACTCCACCCAAAAACTGCTAGTGACTGCTTTTAAGCCTTTACGCTCATGTGCTGCCGGTAGTCGGATCTCTGCCCCTCCCAGCATGCCTCTGCTCAAAAATGGACAGAGATGCAGAAAACACGAGCTCCAGGCAAAATGTAAAAGAGCCAGGGCAGAAATGATTTGTCGCTTTTTATTTTTGAGGTAGGGGATGTTTTGGTTTTTGCTCTTGTTTTGTTTCTTTTCCTTTTTTTTTTTACTTAGTATTTTTTTTCTATTTTTCAGCTTTCTTTTTAAATTTTTACTTCATTTTGTAAGTCTTTTTTTACTTGATGAAGAAGGATCTAGTGAAGCTTGAGGAATGATCTAGGACCTGGCAGATAAGATTTAATGGTAAAAAAAAAAAAAGAAAGAAATGCAGTCACATCTGGGATAAAAAAAAAATCCAAGTGAGCAGTACAGTAGATTGGGTGAAATTCTAAGCATGAAACACAGAGCAGGGTCAGATCTGATGATCTTAAGGTGGCCAAACAGGCAAATAAGGTGACAGCAAAACCAGAAGGATCCTTGGTGCATAGGGAGGGGAATGGTCAGCAGGGGAAAAGGAGGCGATATTACTCCCCTATAAGTTCCTGTGATACCTAATTTGGAGAACTGGGTGATATTACTCCCCTATAAGTTCCTGTGATACCTAATTTGGAGAACTGGGTGATATTACTCCCCTATAAGTTCCTGTGATACCTAATTTGGAGAACTGGGTGCAGTTCTAGAGACCGCATCTCCAAAAGGATATAAACCAGATAGATTTGGTCCAGGGGGTGGCTTTGATTCAGAGCATGTGGGGACAGATCTTAAAGATCTAAATGTATATAATCTAGAGCAGGGATGGCAAACTCCAGTCCTCAAGTGCCACAAACAGGCCAGGTTTTCAGGATATCCACAATGAATATGCATGAGAGAGATTTATGCAAATCTTTCTCATGCATATTCATTGTGGATATCCTGAAAACCTGGTCTGTTTGCGGCACTCGAGGCTGGAGTTTGCCATCCCTGATCTAGAGGAAAGGGAGATACTTTGGAGGCATTTAAATATCTCTGTATCAATGCACAGGAGCTGGGCCTCTTCCAATGGAAAGGAGGTTCTAGAATGAGGGATCGTCATCTTTGTTGGTTCTTACTGAGTTTTTTTCCAGGAATAAAGTACAGCGTGTGTTAGCACACAGTAGGATGCATAATGTACTTAATAAATAACGATCTAATAAATAGAGCATAAAAGATCAAGTTCAATGCATAATGACCCTAATGATTAGATAAGGATATAAATAAATGAGACATAGCAATTCAGAACCAGCTATAGATAGTTTCCAATGGCTCTAGGGACTGCATGCTAAATATTGAGATCTTCCAGGGATTGGGACAAGAGGAGCAGGTGTCCTCATGCTGAGGACCTTTTGGTATGTCTTTAGGTTGGGGGAAGGTGTAGGAGGAACTGAAGGTTTGTGGTATTGCTCACACTATCCCATTGGAGAGGCTTGTTTTCACTTGGGGTTCCAGAAGAGTGGTTGGAGTTTATAAGAAGAGCGAGAGTTCATGGCCTGGCTTGTGCTATGTGGGTGATTTGAAAGCTGCATTTCCTGAAGGAAAGGAGATTCTGGTCCAGTCTGATGTAAGGTGGTAGGGAGTCCCAGAGTGTTGGGGCAGCTTCTGTAAAAGTCCTCTTCCTGGTGCAGGTGAGGCACGATGCTTTGGGTGCTGCTTTGACTGGTGGTGCATGTCATAGGATGAGTGTGAAAGGTAATCTAAGGAAATCTAATTTATACATTTTTGTTTAAATGCAGATAAATTGCCCAGTACACATCAGGTATTGCTGTAAGTCTAAGAAATGTGAACTATGGTTCATGAGAAGTCCATTTGAAACAAATTATTTTGAGACACAGATCTGTGTCAGCGCAAACATGGACTCCACATTTATTTATTAAAAATCATTTATGTTCCATCCTAGCTGGACAAATAGCATTTTCCACTAAACTTCTGAAGCTCTGGGCCAGCCCCATGACTCAGTAGTGGTGCTGTGAAACGGGAGATGTGGCATCTGCGCCAATAGTCAGTCAGGGTTGGAGATGCAGAAGAGCATCATTCACAGGCCACAGTGGTAGGAAGGAGGATTCTTGGCCATTACACGATGACACATAGCGCTCGGATTCAAGGTACACACACATACCAGGTTTTGTGGCCCCTGGCCAAAGATTGTCCCTGTATCAGATGGCTAGACAAAGGAGAGGGGTTAAGAAGGAGAAAAAAAACAGTTTGTGAATGCAGGCTTTTGGCTCAACAGAGGCCAGTTTTGATAGAGCTGGAAATGCAAAGGAGCAAGAGGAAACTGCCGAGCCAATACAAAAACCAAAACTGGTAATGCTCTAAATTTGTGTTCAAAGAGAGCCCTTTAATACCATAAAATAAAATAGCATGATAATAGTAAATGATCTCTTTTTATTTTTGTTACACATGTTGTGCTATATTTAAACTCTATAATTTTTTTCTTTTTGCAGTGCCACTAATAATAGTGAACTCAGTTACAATTGTGTTGCTGTTACTCTTTGGTTAAAAGATGACTGGGAGAAGATTCACTGGCGGCCCAAACCAGAGGGAGACCAGCCTCAGCCAGCCCTCGAAGTCTTACCCAGACACAAGACGAGCCTTCGCTCACACATCAGCCAACTTCGGCTTACATGTCTTCATTATTTTTTTTTCTATTTTTATTTTTGGCCCAGCCATCACAGCGACTGACCACTGTCAGGAACCACAAACTGGGACCCTAAGTTTGGCCACTTGTGGCTCTGTCGATGGAGGAGACTCCCTCCCCTCGGGGGCTATGAACACTGCCTTCTCCACTGCGTCCCCGGCCGGCCCAGGTCTGTGCAGCATTTGCCACTGAGCCAGAACCCTCTCTTTTCAAAGTCCAGATGTTTAGACAGTAGAGTCAGGGCTCTTGCTTCAGGAAGGCTTCTGTACCTGTGACAACGATTTGGAAATGGAAGGCCCCTTCAACCCATTTTATGAATGACTGTTAATAGCATGAATTGTTATGAGCTGTGATGTGCTATATTGATTATTAAGAGTGGGGAGTGTTCTTTGCCTGCCTTATTACTAAGACCCTATTCGTTAGGGACTTTTCTCCAGCAGTGAGTAATAGGCCACTCGGAGCCTTCTGTGCTCATTAATCTTTAAATAGTAAATCAGGATAGCTCGTTCTGCTTGTGGAAGGCACCCTGTGTGTGCCGGACATATGTTGCTGGATTGAATCTTAAGGGTTTTTGTGGTAGGCAGAGAATAGGAGAAGCTCATATTGAACTAAAAAAAAAAAAAAAGGAATGAAGTACTAACATCCCAATAACTCTTGATTCAGACCTTGAACTCTAGCACATGCCTGCAACGGAGAGGGGATTTACAGGCCGAGCCGACTGACAGGTTTAGCCTCTTCTGACATACAAATCCTTTCTCTGTGTGACACATGCTGGCGTCTAGGGTTTGAATCGGCCCTGAGAGCATTAAAGCTTCAATTAGTTGGTAACGTATGAGCCAGCTCTTAGTTGTTTGTCTGCTAAATCGCCATCTGCCACACTGTAGTCTGGTCAGTAAATTGTACGCTGAAACCTGAAGTTTTAACTTGTTGTGGGCTGTAGTAAAGAATAACACTGCACTCTTTTTCCCAACCATAATTTATTTCAACCTGCAAAGGGAAGAGCATTTCAAAGTACTTAAAAGAAAATGAATTGCTTTATGAAAACCATGGAACTCGGTTATCTGTCCAGGCCATATGTTCTTCTAGAGCATGGGTAAGCTATTCTGGTCCTCGAGTGCCCATGAGCTGCTTGTGTTTTCAGAACCTCCACAATGAAGATACATTCACACTCTCAGTGAGGGCAGTGCATGCAAATGCAGCTCATGCATCTTCATTGTGGAGATCCTGAAAGTCCAACCGACTTGTGGCACTCGGACTGATGCTGCCCATCCCTGTTCTAGACCCATTCTGTCTCAGTTATTTTGCTTGTTTAAAAAATGTACAGTATGCTTTTGCTTTCCCCAGGTTTTAAGATTTTATTTCCATATCTGGGTACTGACTCAATCTAAATGTTTCTACAAACGGTTTAATTTGAAATTTGAGTGTTCAGTCCATTCTTTACAGTGTTTTGTAGTCATGGAATTCTCCTGCGGAAATGTCTCTTGATATTTGACATTTGTAACATAGTAATGAAGAGCAGAAAAGGACCAGATAGCCTACCCAGTCTTCCCAGCAAACTTCGTATGGTAATATCTGCCGTTCCGTGCAGGATACCCCCATGTTTATATAAGAACATAAGATATGCCATACTGGGTCAGACCAAGGGTCCATCAAGCCCAGTATCCTCTTTCCAACAGTGGCCAGCCAAGTCGCAAGTACCTGGAAAGTACTCAAACATTAAATAGATCCCATGCTACTAATCCTTATTGATTAATAGTGGTTTATGGACTTCTGCTCAAGGAACTTATCCAAACCCATTTTTAAACTCTGCTACACTAACTGCCATAACCACATCCTCTGGCAATAAATTCCAGAGCTTAATTATGTGTTGTGTGTGAGAATTTTCTCAAATTTGTTTTAAATGAGCTACTTGCTAACTTCATAGAGTGCTTCCCTAGTCCTTGTATTATCCAAAAGAGTAAATAACCTATTCACATTTACCCGTTCAAGGCCTTTCCTTATAGGGGAGCTATTCCATCCCCTTTATCATTTTGGTCTCCCTTCTCTGTACTTTCTCCAGTCAACTGTATCTTTTTTGAGATGCAGCAACCAGAACTGCACACAGTATTCAAGGTACAGTCTCGCCATGGAGTGATACAGAGGCATTATGACATCCACCATTTTAGTTGCCATTCCCTTCTGTACAGTGCAGTTTACCCCCAAGCCTTATGATAAGGGTAGTAATATTTACAATCAAAACCAAGTAACTGTCAACCCATAAATTACTGCTAGCAACATTTTTACTGGATGAGGAGCCTTCTTGATAATTCAGACAATGCTGCTTGATGTTCTCTGCTTTGGGACTTGGCTGTAGAATTTGTCCTACTTCTCCCCTTATGGCTATGTGTAAGTACACTGACCGTAAAAGTCAAGGCCCATGTTAGTTGTCTGTATCCAGTTCCCCTTTCCTGCCACCATCCCCCCCCCCCCCCCTCCCTGCCCCATCATCAAAGCAAGAAGCAATGTTGCAGTTGCGTCAAAATCATCAAGGCTATTGAGGGTAGTAATCCCCATGCCTCCTAAGTAGTAACTGCCACTCTGTGCAGGTTACCTTTTATGCACCTTCTTCATTTCCATCCTCTAGCCTTTAGGGATCCACAATGTTTATTCCATGCCCCTTTGAATTAAATGTGTTTGCTTCTTCACCACCTCTGGAAGAGCATTACAAGCATCCACCACCTTCTCCTTGAAGAAATATTTCCTGACATTGGTTCTGAGTTATCCCCTCTGGAGTTTCATTTCTGACAGAAAAGGTTTGAAGTTTGTGCATCATTAAAACCTTTCAAGTATCTGAAGGTCTATATCATATCTCCCCTGCACATCCTGTCTTCCAGGGTATAAATATTTATATTCTTCAGTCTCTCCTCAAATCTGTTTGATACAGACCCCACACCATTTTGGTCACCCTTCTCTGGACCGCCTCCATCCTGTCTCTATCCTTTTAAGATACAGTCTATAGAATTGAACACAGTACTCCAGGTGAGGCCTCACCAAGGCCCTGTACAAGGGCATTATCACCTCCTTTTTCCCGATGATTGATTATTCCTCTCTCTATGAAGCTCAACATTCTTCTGGCTTTAGCTATTGCCTTGTCACGTTGCTTTGCCACCTTCAGATCGCCAGATACTATTACCTCACAGTCTCTCTCTTGGTCCGTGCACATAGGTGTTTCACGCCACATCATATTATATAGCTCTTTCAGATTACCAAACCCTAGATGCATGACTCTGCACTTCTTGACATTGAATCCCAGCTGCAAATCTTCAACCAAGCTTTCTTAAATCACTTTTCATCTCTGTACTCCTTCAGCCGAATCCACAGTATTGCAGATCTTAGTATCATCCGCAAATAGACAAACTTTACCTCCTATCCCTTCCATAGTGTCACTTGGAAAGATATTAAACAGAATCGATCCCAAAATCGATTACTGTGGCACTCCGCTTAAGACAGTTCTCTCTTCAGAGTAGATTCTATTAATCATTATACACTGTCTCCTGTCAGTCAACCAATTTGTAATCTATACCACCACCTTGTTGCTTACTCCCATGCTTCTCATTTTATTCTCATTTTATTTGTAAATAGAATAACATTTTGTAAGAGAAGCCTTTCGTGTCTGGAGCATCAATCCAATTTTTCTTTTACAGGTGGTGATAGGATAAACCTAGAATTACATTTCCTGTGCTAGTGCACGGTTTGATTGGAGAGCTTATTGGGTCCGGCATTCTTCACTTACACATTTGAACACACATGCACAACGCTTAAGCCAACAGCCTTTCCTGGTCCTAAGGCGACCATAGCAAATTGCCAATCCAAATGGAATGTTTTCATGGAGAATTTAATTTTTCTGTGCTGCCTGTTAACAAAATGAAAATCAGAGTTTGGATGAGCAAGATCTTGCAACAATCCTTGTTAACAACTGATGTTCTAACAAAGACTTGGTTACACAGCATACCCAGATCAGCAATAGTGCCACGCTGTACTTGCATATCCTCTGAGCAGAGCACAGTAGAAGATACTTAAGCAGTTTGATCTGGTAAAGCTAAGATATATAGTGGCTATACAAAGTCTATGCCGTCTTCCAAAATGTTCAGTTTGTTGCCTTAGAGCCTGGAAGTAAAATGTTTGTTCCATGTATTGATACATCCTACTTTATTACTACCAATTGAAAATATATTCCAGAATTCCTTACTAAAAATAGAAATAGTTTTTAAATAAATAAATACATTTTCTATACCGACATTCATATAAACTTATCACATCGGTTTACATGGAACTGGAATAGAGTAAACTAACATGGAGAAAAGAAGACAACGTTACATTGAACAGGGAGAAAGTAACTTGGAAATGGTAGGGAAAACCGATATCAACATCGAGATTAAAATAGAATAGTGGAAAAAAGGTGGCTAAACTAAGGCATAATTAAGCTAAATGAATTAGGCAAAAGAATGTCAAGCGATAACCTTTGATTTATATAGATTAAGAGGGAATAGGGGAAGAAGAAAGGCAATAGGTGTCAACCAATAAATGTAAGGATTATATTGATTAAGAAGATAAGGTGGAGATGGGCTGAAGAGAGAGTAAGGAAGATGGGAAAGGGGGTGAGGAGTGGAAAAAAGGGAGGAAAGTTACTGTAGGGTACCATAGTTCTTAGTGGGTTCTTACTAGGTTGTAAGGGGGTATTGGGTAAAGTGGGGGTTACATCAGGAGAAACCGGGCAGTGGGAATTTGTTAGTAGCAAGGAAGACACAGATGGGGGGGATGAGATTTTGGAAAGGCTTGTTTGAACAGCCAGGTTTTTTAGTTTTGTTTTTTAAGGTTTGGATGCAGTGTTTCTAGGTGCAAGTCTGGAGGCATAGAGTTCCATAATGAAGGTCCTGCTAAAGAGAGGGCACATTCTCTGGTGGAAATGTGGTGGAACAGTTTGGGGGATGGTATGTGGAGGGACCCTTTGTAAGCAGATCTGACAGGTCTGTTGGATGTGTAGTAGTGTAAGGAATCATTTAGCCAGTGGGTATGTTCGTTGTGAAGTGACTTGTGGATGATGTTAAGGCTCTTATGGGGTATTCTAAACTGGATAGGGAGCCAGTGGAGATCTTTGAGGCTAGGGGTAATGTGCTCTTTTTGCGGGGTATTAGTGAGGATTCTAGCCGTGGTGTTCTGGAGCATTTGGAGGGGGGTTTAATGGTAGTCGTAGGGAGGCCTTGGAGCAGAGAATTGCAGTAGTCAATTTTGGAAAGTAGAGTGGCTTGGAGTACTGTGCGAAAGTCGTTGAAGTGGAGGAGGGGTTTAATCTTTTTAAAACTTGGAGTTTTAAAGTAGCTGGTCTTTTATTGTGGTGGTGTTACATTTTTTTGGTTGTCCAGAATGATACCAAGGTCTCTCACATGTTGGGCAGTTGTTGCGGCAGGGTCAGGGAGGGTGGGGTTGTTTTGGTCAGGAGAGATGAGTAGTCCGTTTTGGCTGTGTTAGGGTGAGATTGAGGCTGGTAAGGAGATGGTTAATCAAGTTAAGGCAGTTGTCCCAGATCTTGAGGGATTTGGGAATGGATTCAGTTATGGGGATGAGGATTTGGACATCGTCCGCATAGATAAAGTAAGACCTAGGTTAGCTAAGAGTTCACAAAGGGGGAGGAGGTAAATGTTGAAAAGGGTCGGGGAGAGGGAAGAACCTTGGGGGGACACCGAGTTAAATTTATGGGACTGGATTCCTTATTACCTATTCTGACATTATAGTGTCTATTGTTAAGGAAGGATTCAAACCAGCGATGGGCGGTTCCTGTAATGACAATTTCGGTGAGACGATTTAGAAGTATGTTATGATTGATAGTGTCAAATGCTGATGAGATGTCTAGTATGCGAATATGTAAGTGGTCCATATCTAATCCCTTGAGGAGGGTGTCAGAGAGGGATATTAGGAGTGTTTTCGTGTTGAAGAATTTACGGAAGCCGAATTGGGATGGTAAAGAACATTTTGTTTTTTCCAGAAACTCAGTCAGTTGGATGTTAACTAACCTTTCCATGAGTTTTGCTATAATGGCAGGTTGAGATTGGATGGATGTTTGCTAGATCTCCAGGGTCCAGGTTAGATTTCTTCAATATGGGTTTGAGGATAGCTTGTTTCAATGAATTAGGGACGTGTCCGAGAGAGAGGGAGCAGTTAATGATATCGGCAAGGGGTTTAGCAATTAAGTTTGGAATAATCAGTATATTTTTTGTGGGGATAGTGTCGAGTGGTGTGTGAGGATGGTTCATTTTCTTTAGCAGGGATTCTATTTCGAGGGAGGATGTGGACTCGGAGTTAAAGGAAGCTCCGGAGTTGTTAGGGTTGGTTGAGGGGGGAGATGTAAATCGTAACAAGAGCTGGAGATTTTGTCTTGGAAGAAGACTGCAAGTTCATCACATTGCTTTTGGCCTCACTTTCAGGGATGGGGATGTTTTTCGTGAGGGCCTTGGGGTCATATTGAAAGTTGTGGATTTTGAGAGCATAGAAATCTCTCTTCGTTTTGAGGATAGTGGATCTGTAGGTGTGCGGGGCGGATTTATAGGTCACCAACATAGTGGCAGAAGGGTCTTTGCGCCATTTCTTTTCTTTAGTTCTTAGTTCATGCTTTAGTTTTTTAGTTCCGGTGTGTACCAGGGTTTTTTTGGTATTAAGAGCTATTTTTAATTTTTTATTCATTAAAGGGCAAATTTTATTAGCAATGTTGTTGGTTATTTTGTTCCAAGAGGAGAAGGCCGATTCTGCATTCGAAAGATCAAGGTTGTTGATGTCATTGGAGAGGTGGGAGATTAGGTCTTCTCTGGCGCAGGATTTTCTTAAATGAATGATATTTTGTGTAGGGGTGTAATAAAGCTCTGGTGTAACCAATCACCTTCAAAAGCACACACAAAGTTAACTGGTCCCACCTGTGTTAGTCCTGGGGTAATTCTGCACAGAATTGCCAAATTCTGTGCAGAAAATGGCAAAGACCCGGCATGTTGCGAACGGAAGTTGAAGGCCCCCAGCATGCCAGTTGTGAACATGAAGGACCCCAATGTGCCACAAATGGAGCACGCGCGCCATTCGCGGCAAACATGAAGGCCCCCCGCGTGCCTTGGGATGCACTCCATTCAAGGCAAAAATGAAGGCCCCAGTGAGCATGAATGTATGAAGAGAGCTGTGTGTGTGTGAGAGAGAGGGGGAGGGAGTGAGAGACAAAGAGTAATGCGTGAGCAGGAGGGGGTGAGAGAGCAGGGGGGGGTGTTTGTGGGTTCCAGCGAGAGGAAGCCTATCTGAGGAGATTGTTGAAGGAGTGTATATGTGTGTGAGAGACTAGGAGGGTGGGTATATAAAAAAGGGATCTTGTGTAGGTGAGGGTGCTAGTCTGTGTGAAGGGATTGAGTATGTGTGAGAGAGAGCCTGTGTGAAGGAATGCGTGAGAGAGAGAGGGAGTTTGTGAGAGTGTGCATGCAAGAGAGAGGGACCCTGTATAAGGGTGTGTGTGTGTGAGAGTGTGAGTGAGAGAGAGCCTGTATGAGGGTGTGTGTATGTGTATAGAGAGAGGGAGGAACAGAGGGAGCCTGTGTGAGTGGCAGTTATTATTTGTTTTTCTATACCGCTATTCGATTCGAGATCACACTGGTTTACATACAACAGGATGTCTCAAGGCAAGCCTTTTGGTGACATGAAACAGTTATAAACAGATTACCGAGAGAAAATACACAGAGAACTTGCTTTACATGATAACTATCTAACCCGAAAACATGTTCTGAATTTAACCTACTATGTACAAAGGCAGGGGGGGGGGACGGGGGACAAGGAGGGAATGCTTTTCTAAAGAGTCAAGTTTTGAGATCCTTTCTGAAGGAAGGCATTGAGGGGTCAGTTCTGAGGGGAGTTGGGAGAGATGAGCGGATGGTTCCTTGTAGGGTTGCAGGGGGTTAGTGGTCCTTGTAACCATCTGGCCTTGTCATTGTGGATGCTTTTGGGATGAGCATGAGGATCTTTATATTGGGATCTGAAAGAGATGGGTAGCCAGTGGAGTTATGTGAGTAGGGGCGTGATGTTGATCTGTTTAGTTGGGGATCTAGCAAGCTGCGTTCTGGAGGGGCTTGAGGGTGGGCGGCGGGCAGACCTATTAGGAGGGTGTTGCAGTAATCTAACTTGGCGCACGGGATCAAACTCTGGGACTAGGTGATAGAGTGGAAGGGGTTGAGCCTAGAGGTGGAAGGGAGAGATACTGGCAGGTGGAGGAGTTGGGGCCTAAGAGGGCAAAGTAGCCAGGGAGTAGGGAGAGAGAGTGGAAGGGACACTCTTACAGTGAATTTCTAGGGAAATTCTGCTCCAAAATATTTAAATTCTGCATCTTTAAGTAATAAACTTTTTTCTGTATTAATTTAAAATGTAATTATTTAACACAATTTACATAACAATCATTATTTTGACCAATATAAAGTTTTGCAGAATTTTTTGTGCACAGAATTTATATTTTTTATGTGCAAACTTCCCCCGGGAGTACTGTGTTGTAGTGATTCACATGATAACAAGATAAGCTCAGTAGTCCTGTTGGTTCTCTGCCGGGCATAGATTGCAAAGCAAAGACCCAACTGTGAACACTAAGGAGCCATCAACGAACTCCAGAGAAAAGTTGTGAAAGCACAGATCTGGAGATGGATATAAAGAACTGCACAGTCCTTGAATATCTCTTGGAGTACAGAAAAGACAATTAAGAAGTGGGAGATATATGACGCATCACCTCGACCCTTAGCTTAATCAGACTGTCCTCCAAACTGGATCACCAAGCAAAAAGGAGACGGAGTAAGAAGGCAACTATGAGGCCAATGGCAACTCTGAAAGAGCTGCAGACTTCCATCTCCTGAGACTGCCAAAGTGTGCATGTAACAACAGTATCCCAAGCACTCCACAGAGCTAGACTATGGTAAGTCAGCAAGAAGGAAGCCCACCTTGAATCCCCTTTAAAGTATACAAAGGACACTCAGGATCCTATAGCCATGTGGCAAAATGTTTTGTGGTCTGATGAAAATAAATTAGAAACATTTGACCTGAATGGAAAGTGTTATGTTTGGCGCAACACCTCACCCAGAGAACACAGTCCCTACTGTGAAGCATGGTGGTAGCTGCATCATCTCTCTGGGGCATTTGTCAGGGACTGAGAATAGAGAAAAATATAGAGAAGTTCTCACGAAATATCTGCTGCCTTCTTCAAGAAAAACTCAGACTGATCCAGAAAACTGGGCTTTTCGGCATAATGACAACCTGCAGAACCCAACGTAAGCTACACTGGGAAGTGGGAAGTGGCCTAGAGTAGCCCAGTCAAAGCCCTGATTTCCATGAGAAATCTGTAGCCTGACTTGAAGATTGCTATCCATCAGTGCTCCCCAAGGGAACTTGACGGCTTTGTAAAGAAAGAGGGTCTGATGCTGACAAATCTAGGAGTGCAAAGTTGATGGAGATCTATCCCAACAGACTCACAGCTATAAGGGCTGCCAAAGGTGTTTCCACCAACTATTAACTCGGGGGGGGGGGACACTTATCCAGTTGTTGGATTTCGGTTGTGTGTTTTGGATACATGCATGCATGCTTTGTCTCCCAGTGAAACGTTTTTGGCCCTGAAAGTTGTGGCATGTGGTGTGTTGAATGGAAAACTCCTCTCTTTCAAGCAGGCAAGTCTGATGCATTGACACAACAAAACGTAAAAAATGTTAGAACATAACGTAAGAACATAAGACTTGCCATCCTGGGTCAGACCAGAGGTTGATCAAGCCAGTATCCTGTTTCCAGGTCACAAGAACTGGGCAGGATCCCAAGGGATAGATTCCAAGCTGCTGATCCCAAGAATAAGCCGTGGATTTCTGCAATTCTACCTTAATAATGGTTATTAGACTTTTCCTCCAGGACCTTGTCCAAACTTTTTTTAAGCACAGCTACACTAGTAGCTTTCACCACATCCTCTGGCAACAAATTCCAGAGCTTAAATTATGTGTTGAGTAAAAAACATTTATCTTAGTTTTAAAATCCTAGTAACTTAATTGTGTCCCCCCCCCCCCCTAGTCTTTGTATTTTTTGAAAGAGTAAACAACCGATTAATGTTTATTTGTTCTATTATATTCATTATTTTATAGATCTCTGTCATCTCTCTTAGCCGTTTCTTCTCTAAGCGCATCATTTTGCACTTGTCCACATTAAATTTCATTTGCATGCCCAGTCTCGCAAGGTCTTCTTGCAACCTTTCACTGACTCACAAAAGCACACCAAGCTCACCCTTGAGAGATACATTGTGTGACCTGGAACACAAACGCCTTAACTGTCAGACCTGAGCCAAAAAAAAATCTTCAACACAAATTTCAGATTTTTATAAATCCACTAGTGGAACCTACACCAGACCCAAGGACTACCCAAGATGATCCATCCTCCCCAGGATGATTGCCCTTGCCTCTGGCGTCTCCAACCCCAACAAAACGGTGACTCAGACTTGAGTCTCCTGTGCTGCAATGCTATGTCCTGCACTACAGGGCTAGCCCCCAGTAGAAATAGCTACATTTGTGTATATAAAAAAGGGCCTCATTTATAGTAGTCTCCCCAACATTGCTGGTCTTCTATACATAAATGTAAAGGACTTGGGGATATTCCACCTGCTAATTTACTAATGAGGATGCATCTGTAATATTCCAGAGAAATTAAATTAGAACCTTCTTACCTAGCCAACTCAGAATTCGGTTTAGGTTCAATATCCTTTAGGGATCTAGAGCTGGACTTCACTGAGAAAGGGACTCCCCAGTAAAAACATCCTGAGTGACAGGTCTTGTGTCTACAAAGCTATGGGCTCTGGCTCTCAAGGCTGCAGCACTCAGGAACCAGGTCTGCATCTCAATGAGTCTTGGCACAGTAAGTCTTGCTGCACACAAATTGAAACAGTAGAATGTGTGTCTATTTATTTAAAAATGTATATTTCCACTTTATTCAGCTACTTGCTGATCTAGGCAGATTATAACCTAACTATAATAAGAAGAAAATTGCCCTGAACTTGCATCACTGGTATGTAAGAGTTCCATCCCCCTCTCTGTACTCTCTAGGTCTGTCCCCTGGAAATTGAACTCCGCCCCCTCTCTCTCTCTGTACTCTCCAGCTCTGCCCTGCTATCTGAATTGTTGAATCCACTCTCTAACACACACAGTATACCCAAACTCAGCCTGCACACTCTACTACTGCACATCTCAATTATGCACTTCCTCCATTTTATAGTATTTCCCCATCCTTGGATGGTGCTTTTACTACTAGGTGAACATTAAACTATAAATATCAGAACACTTAAACAAACAAAAACATATAAGACATAAAATCAGGACAAATCAATAAGCCCAACACCTCCCCCCTTTCTTAGTTATAGACTTCAAGAAATTGCCCTCATAAATATCTCATGTACTAACCTTACATGATACAAATTCATTGATCATACTAAGAAAAAGTCTGCCTAAATAAGCTCTCCAATGTACAAATTACAGGCTGGTCAACTGTCCTGCAGTTAGAGGGAAAATAATAAAATTGTCCCTAAAAAAAAGTTAGGTTGGTAGGAATCATTTCCACAAGTCACATTTTCCTGTTTTCTGTTCGTGAATATTTAAGGACTGATTTAGTTTTCTTCTGTGCTGTATTTTATAATTCTGTTGTGATCAAGACATTAAGAGCCCTGGTGGTTCTCAAGCCTCACATTAAATATCACTACATCTGATATGGAGAGCTTCAGTTAAAAAAAAAAATCTCTAATTTGAGGTTTAGCACCTATCCAAGAACTGTTTCTTTTCTTCTAGCTGGAGCTTAAAACTCTTTTAGCCCATAGGCTCCCAATAGGCTCAATGTGGGGAAAAATTGAGATTCGTCAGGAGACTTCCAGAGAATTTAACTTTATATTAAAAGTTATTTAGTTATAGTCTCCTTCTATTGGTGTGCAATGTTAGATTTTATTGTGGATTGCAAGCAGCTGACTCTTCAGTTGACTGAACTGAAAAGCTGGTTTACTGATTATGTGTTATTGAATTCCAAAATTATTAATGTAATTCACCTTGTGACTCACTTCAGCAAAGGCGGAGTATCAAAATGTTCATTCATAAACAAATCGGACCTGATTTACTATGGATCCCCTCCCCCTTTTGCGGCTGTGAGCATAAAGCTTAGTAAATCTGGATGGAACTCAGGAAAGAGGTAGTTGTCTCCAAAAGTCAGGGTGAAATATATTTAAATCTTTTTATTGAAAATGAACCACTATACAAACAAAAAACTCCTGATGTGCACTGGTACTTATGCGCACCAGGGAACAATAAAAATCACGCACAGAATTTTACAAGTGTCTTCCCAATAGAAACCCCAACTTACCCATAAACCATCATGAAATATTAACGTATAGCACTGTACACACTCAAAAGAGAAAACTCATTTTTACATTCTTTTCTCTCTGACTCCTATTTTAGCAGGTGATAGAAGGCCTCCAGGCCTGTGGAGGCGTCAGGTAGTTCTACATTCCTGCACTATTTCCCCTGATGATAAAAATCTGCCAAAGTTAAATTATTGTCTCCTTTTTCGTGGGTATGATGCTCAAGAGGCCACCACGGTCTAAAAATTCAAGAATTCGTGGGGCAAGCACAGAGGATCCTTAGCAGCTGAAATATGGGAAAATGGGTGGCCAGAGATGACCTCTGCTAGATCCATTTCAACCTGTTGACTTTTTGGTAATCTGTCTCTTTGAAGCTGAGCTTCTCACTGGATACCTTCATAGCTTTTAAAAATAGCCCTCCTCCTCCACTCTCCCAGAATGGGAATGGGGGGCTGGCAACTGCTAGATTTCTCGCAGAGAGCCCTTTTCCCTAACTCTGTGTTTTCATATTGTCCTCCCAGAAATGAAATCTTTTCTCTTCTGACAGCTGGCAAAAAACAGAAACTGGGAATAAATTGGCCCATCTATGGGCACAATGCTTGGGGGCCAGAGGACAATATGGGGAGTTTAGGGTCTTCCGGGGGGGCAGAAGAGAGGCAAAGGCTTGGGGGCACCTGGGGGCAAGATGTAGGGGAGGGAAGCTCAGAGGTATCCAGGACAGAAACGGAGCTGGAGGGCTTTCAGAGGGGCAAGATAAAGATGGGGGGGCTTGGTAGCATCCGGGGGGCAAAAGAGAGATAAGGAGTTTGGGGATGTTCATAGAAGAAGAAAGACACGGGGAAGGGGGAAGAATCGGGGGTATCTTGAGGGAGCAAAAGGGATGGGGGGGGGGGGCGTCAGGGGGTATCTAGGGGGCAGGAGAGATGCAAGGGGTAAGAGCGAGGCGCGCGCCAGCTCTGTTCCCGTCCCGCCCCTTGCCCGGGGAGGACTCTCTCTGATCCGGCAGGGCGGCCGCTGCAGCAGGTCGGGGTAAGGCGGGGCGCAAGGACGCGGCTCGCGGCCTTTTCTCGGCGGCCCCGGCAAGTAACGTCGGGCACACGTTGCACAGCAAGGGCGCCCCGGGCCGGACCGCAGCCCCGGCGTGCGCTGCCAGCGAGCCCCTGCCCTGCTGTGGAAGCTCCCGGACCGGCGCCCTGCGGCCTGGGAGCCTCCGGAGCAGCTCTCGCCCTGCTCATTGGGAGGGGAGAGGAGCTAATCCGTAACTGCAAGCTTCCTAAACCAGCGTTTCTGTCAGGGTTGCCAGGTTTTCATGAAAGAACAAGCACTTTTTTCCAAAAAAAACAAGCCCAAAAAAGCCCAAAACACGTGAAATTGAAACACCAATGTCTGTGAGTCGCATAGATGACAAAGGAGCTTAGCTTTTTGCATGTTTCTCTTGTTTTAGCATGTTGCAGAAGGTCTGCATGATGTGCACGAATGTCACACTTGCAAAATTTGCACGTAGCCTTATTCTCATTGCTGAAAACAGGCTGAATCCATGCTTTTAGTTCACGTTCCTCTTCCCATGCTTTGCAGTACTTTACTGTATTTAGCCCCAGTTCTTTACTGTAGCCATAGTAGATCAAAACCATTTAGTAGTGTAGCAGCAAGGACAGAAACAGTAGGTATAGACTGGCTTTCTTACAGAGATGATCTTCTGCAGGGAGAAGAAACGAAAGAGAAAAAAAAAAGGCAAAATTAGAGGAAAGCAAAAGTGGTGTAGAAAAATAGCATTACAAGTTTCCATGTCACACTTTTTTTACCTGTAGTCAGCAGGTATGGACAAGCTTTCTTTTTGTCAAAATAAGGGTTTTGTTTTTTTTTTTTTTTAATAAAGGTGATCAGCTACAGGGAGAAATGAGAAAAAAAATAGATGAAATCAAGTGGAGTAGAACAAATTGGAGAAATTACTTACCTGATAATTTCGTTTTCCTTAGTGTAGACAGATGGACTCAGGACCAATGGGTATAGTGTACTCCTGATAGCAGCTGGAGACGGATCAGATTTCAATCTGACGTCAGCCCCTAGTACAGTGATGGCTAACCTTTTGCGCTCTGTGTCAAAATTCATAAAAAGACAGAGCATAACTCGGGGTGGTGTGTCACTTCTAGAAAAATCCATAATTTTGTGATATTTGTAGCTCTAATAAAACGGAAAATGTCATAATGCCTCTGTATCACTCCATGGTGAGACCGCACCTTGAATACTGTGTACAATTCTGGTTGCCGCATCTCAAAAAAGATATAATTGCGATGGAGAAGGTACAGAGAAGGGCTACCAAAATGATAAGGGGAATGGAACAACTCCCCTATGAGGAAAGGACTAAAGAGGTTAGGACTTTTCAGCTTGGAGAAGAGACGACTGAGGGGGGATATGATAGAGGTGTTTAAATCATGAGAGGTCTAGAACGGGTAGATGTGAATCGATTATTTACTCTTTCAGATAGTAGAAAGACTAGGGGGCACTCCATGAAGTTAGCATGGGGCACATTTAAAACTAATCGGAGAGAAAGTTCTTTTTTACTCAACGCACAATTAAACTCTGGAATTTGTTGCCAGAGAATGTGGTTAGTGCAGTTAGTATAGCTGTGTTTAAAAAAGGATTGGATAAGTTCTTGGAGGAGAAGTCCATTACCTGCTATTAAGTTCACTTAGAGAATAGCCACTGCCATTAGCAATGGTTACAAGGAATAGACTTAGTTTTTGGGTACTTGCCAGGTTCTTATGGCCTGGATTGGGCCACTGTTGGAAACAGGATGCTGGGCTTGATGGACCCTTGTTCTGACCCAGTATGGCATTTTCTTATGTTCTTATGTTCTAATATTAATAACAACGTTATAATTTTAATATATGTTCTGTATTTATTAATAAAGCAAAAACAAATAATTATTGCCTTACCTGCTTAGTGACTTTTTTCTGCTGAATTTCATTGGCTAAATCTTCAATTAAAACACTCTCTCCCCCTCCACCCAAACTCTCACTCCCTGGATTTTCTCATACACACAGAACCCCATGCAGGCTCCCAGTCACTCTCACACCACTCCCACTCCATCCTCCAGGCAGGCACCAATTCATTCACACACATACACCCCCATGCAGAGTCCCATTCATTCACATGCACACACTAAAGGCAGACCCCCCTCTCTTTTTGCCAGCAACCTCAGAACCTCTCTCATTCCTCTGCTGCCACTGTCACTGCTGCCGCATGGCTATTTGGGAGGTGCCGATTGCTTGCTACTGACACTGATGCCCATTCTGCTGCCTCCTCTGTGCAGGCCCCGTGGGCTTCCATTTTCTCCATGCTGATCTCGTACATTGTGAGATCCGCATAGAGAAAGTGCTATTCTTGCACATTCCCAAAGATTACATGTGCCAATCACTAAAAAGTAATTTATTTTGTTTTTTTACCTTTGCTGTCTGATCTTCATTTTCTAATTGGTGGTCACAGGCTTTTTTTCCCCCACCTTTCCTTTCTTATTTTTTTTTTGCCAATTCCTTTTATATTGTCTTTTTTTTCTTTCTTTTCTCTCCATCTTCTTCCCTCAAACACACAGGTTCTCATTCTCACATGCTCTTCTCTCTCTCACCACACACACACACACAGGGCTCTCACTGGCACATGCTGTCTGACTCACACACACAGGCTCTCTCTCACTCCCACATGCTGTCTCTGCAAACATTCAAGTCCTCACTCTCACACACAATCTCTCAACTCATCTCATACACGCACACACACACACACACCCTCTACAGACCCTCAGCCTCTCTCTCACCTCTGGGACTCCTCTTCGCGGGTAGTCACAGGATGGGCTCTGCGGCAGCCCTGCTACCAGGCCTCTTTCTCTTCTCGGGCCGCTGCGACTTGGGATTCGCGGCTGCCCGTAAACGCAAGTGCTGCTCCTCTTCTGCACACGCCGATGCTTCACCTCCTTCCAGCCCACGTGGCTCCGGCAACGTTTAGTTCCGGGGGCTGCACAGGCAGGAAGGAGGAGGAACATCAGCGCGTTTAAACGTGATCTTTTTCTTCGGGCCGTGGCCCTGCCTATCTGCCTGTCGCTGCGCCCGGGGGCATTGGGGAGGTGGAGGGGACACTAAAAAACTAGTTTTAAAGGCTCGGCGCAGCCAATTAAAAAAAAAATTCCCGATAGTCCACGAAAGGCTGCGTGTGTCAGCAAAAAATCTCGGTGTGTCACCTCTGACACGCGTGTCATAGGTTAGCCATCACTGCCCCTAGTACACATACCCCTGCAGGAAGTGCAGCTCCTCAGTATTCTTCCTTGAAAAGCGTTGTGGATATATATGTGACTGACTGATTAACTTCATATTATGGTTAAACTTAACTAACTTGTTAGAACGTTTAAACTCGATTAAACTTGATTAACTTGAACTGATTGGTTGACTATAGCTGGAGACCGCCAGTGTACTCAACCGGAAAGCGTCGACACCGGGCAGGGTGGACGTCTTAGGTAAATAAAGACATGGCTTACCCCGTAACTCATTGGCACAGTGCCTCAGGGCAGCCCAGGGTGGGATGCTGAGTCCATCTGTCTACACTAAGGAAAACGAAATTATCAGGTAAGTAATTTCTCCATTTCCTAGCATGTAGCAGATGGACTCAGGACCAATGGGATGTATAAAAGCTACTCCCGAATCGGGTGGGAGGCTGCCCGGGGTCCACTTAGAATTGTCCTTGCAAATGCCGTGTCCTCCTGAGCCTGTACGTCCAGACGGTAGAATCTGGAGAAAGTGTGGATAGAGGACCACGTTGCCGCTCTGCAGATGTCCGCAGGTGACAGCATTCTAGTCTCTGCCCAGGACACCGCCTAGGCTCTGGTTGAATGGGCCTTGACTTGTAGAGGTGGTGGTTTTCCTGCTTCTACATAGGCCGCCTTAATGACTTCTTTGATCCAGCGGGCAATGGTTGTCCGCAAGGCCGCTTCCCCTTGCTTCTTTCCGCTGTGAAGGACAAAAAGGTGGTCTGTCTTTCGTACCGGTTCCGACCTTTCCAAATATCTGGCTAGGAGTCTGCCGATGTCGAGATGATGGTAGGCTACGGTCTTTTCCCGAGTTCTTCACGCCGTCCATCGTTGGTAGTGCGATGGTTTTATTGAGGGGTGGAAGTGTGAGACTACTTTAGGGAGGAAGGAGGGAACTGTGCGTAGTTGGATGAACCCCGGGGTGAATCTGAAGAACGGTTCACGGCAGGACAGTGCTTGTAGCTCCGAGATGCGGCGGGCCGAACACACGGCCAGCAAGAACACTGTCTTTAAGGTTAACAGACGGAGAGATAGGCCTCGGAGGGGTCTGAAGGCGGATCCCGCTAGGAACTCCAAGACGAGGTTGAGGTTCCACAGAGGTACCGTCCATCTTAGAGGTGGGCGAATGTGTTTGACTCCTTTCAGGAAGCGTGATACATCCGGGGGTACGAGGGCTATGCTGTTGCCCTCGCTCCTGGAGCAATAGCATGACAATGCTGCTATCTGTACCTTGATGGAATTGAGGGACAGACACTGCTGTAGCCCATTCTGTAAGAATTCCAGGATCACGGGAACTCTGGAGGGGGCGTGGCTTGATGTTTGTGGTCTTCGCACCAGGCCTTGAAGACTCTCCAAATCCTTATTGTACGTTAGAGATGTGGAGAACTTGCTGGTCTCGGAGGAGAGTATCTATTACTGCCTCCGAGTATCCGCTCTTCCTCAGTCGAGCCCTCTCAATGGCCAGACAGTAAGCGAGAATTGAGTCGGGTCCTCGTGAAGGATCGGGCCTTGTTGGAGCAGGTCTCTGTGCGGCGGCAGGAGGTAGTGGGTTCCCTGCCAGCAGTCTTCTCATGTCTGCGTACCAGGTCTTTCTTGGCCAATCCGGGGGCCACCAGGAGAACTAGTCCCCTGTGTCGCTGTATCTTGTGAATGATTGCGCACAGCAAGGGCCACGGCGGGAAGGCGTATAGAAGGGTCCCCGGAGGCCAGGGCATCGATCCCCTGGGACTGCGGGTCCCGTCTGCAGCTGAAGTATCTGGGTACTTGAGCGTTGGATCTGCTTGCCAGAAGGTCCATGTTTGGGATCCCCCACCGATTCACTATCATTTGGAAGGCTGTGGATGACAGTTTCCATTCTCCTGGGTTTAGACTTTCTCTGCTGAGGAAGTCTGCCGCGATGTTGTATTTCCCGGCAATGTGGACGGCCGAGATCTCCTGAAGATTTGCTTCCACCCACGCCATCAGGAGGTCTATTTCTAGGGGACACCTGTTGGCTTCTGGTTCCGCCCTGTCAGTTGATGTAGGCCACCGTCGTGGCGTCGTCCGACATCAGTCAGACCGCTTTGCCTCGAAGTCTGTGGGCAAACCGCAGACAGGCTAATCTGGCTGCCCGCGCTTCTAGGTGGTTGATGTTCCATCCCGCCTCTTCTGCGTTCCACTGCCCTTGGGTGGTCAGCTCTTCGCAGTGTGCTCCCCATCCGTGTAGGCTGGCATCTGTGGTGAGCAGGGTCCAGGTTGGGGAGGATAGGCTTGATCCCCCTGCTCAGGTGGCTGTTCTGCAGCCACCACCGTAGCTGGGTCCAGGACGCTGCCCGGAGTGGAAGGCGTACGGTGTAGTAGTTCTGGGACCGTGGAATCCACCGCGTTAGAAGTGAGCGCTGTAGAGGTCTCATTTGTGCTTCGCGCCCATGGCACTACTTCCACGCGTGGGACGCCATCAGTCGAGGACTTGCAGGTAATCCCATGCTGTGGGACGAGGAACGCTCAGCAAGGTCTGAAGCCGGCCCTGCAGCTTTGACCTCCTCGCGGGGGTCAGGCTGACCTTGTCTTCCTTGATGTCGATTGGAACGCCTAGGTATTCCAGCGACTGTGCGGGCTGTAGGGAGCTTTTGTTTATGTTGACTACCCATCCTAGGCTTTCCAGTAGTGCTATGACTATGCTGGTTGCTTTGGTGGCTTTCCCTCCGGTGACTTCGCCCTGATTTTCAGGCCAATCGTCCAGGTAGGGATGAACGGAGGATTCCCTCCTTCCTGAGTGTTTGCCAGCCACTATTACTATTGACCTTGGTGAGAGCGTCCGGGTGTCGCTGTGGCTAACCCGAAGGGTAGTGCCCGGAACTGATAGTGACGATTCAGGACCTTGAAGTGTAGGAAGCGCTGGTGTTCCTGATGCATTGGGATGTGTAAGTAGGCCTCCGACAGATCCAGGGATGTGAGGAACTCTCCTGGTTGTATTGCCCGTATGACGGATCGTAAGGTTTCCATGCGGAAGCGGGGAACCCTTAGGTGGGGTTGACCGACTTGAGGTCCAGGATGGGCCTGAATATGCCCTCTTTCTTGGGTACGATGAAGTAAATGGAGTAATGTCCAGTATTCATTTCCCGTATAGGCACTGGGGTTATGGCCTCGAGGGTCAGAAGCCTGTTCAGTGTAGCTTCCACTGCCGCCCTCTTGAGGGGGTCGTGGCAGGGAGATTCCACGAATTTGTCGGGGGAAGTTCGAATGAAGTCCAGGTAGTACCCCTCCCGGATGATGGCCAGGACCCATTTGTCCGTAGTTATCTCGACCCATATGCGGTAGAATAAGGCTAGTCTGCCCCTATAGCATCTTCCCTTGGATGGGTCGGCTGATTCTCATTGTGGGGTGCGGCGGCCGGAGGCCTGCACCCGCACTGGTTCCTCTCTTGGTGTGCTTGTTCCGAAAGGACTGGCTCCTGCCTCGTAGGGTGGGGTGCTCGATAGTTGCTTTTGAAAGGGTTGAAGCGCTGTGAGCTTCTTGCCTCTGGCGGATCTGTGGAAGGGACGCTGGTTTCTCTTCGTCTTGTCTTCCGGCAGGCGCCAGCTAGTAGTAATGGGGAGTCACCCCATTTGTTGGCCAGTTTCTCTAGTTCGCTGCCGAAAGAGGAGGGATCCTTTGAAGGGCATCTTTGATAGACTCGTCTTGGAAGAGGCGTCTGCCGACCAATTTCGGAGCCAGAGCTGTCTTCTGGCTGCCACAGTGGACGAGACTCCTCTGGCTGTTGTACGCACTAGATCGGAAGCCGCGTCGGTGAGAAAGGACAGAGTTGATTCCATGTCCTCTCCCGGGGTGCTGTTCCTGGCTTGAGATAGGCAGGCACGCGTCACCACGGTGCAGCAGGCCGCACATCTGAAGGGACAGAGCTGCAACCTCGAATGACTGCTTTAGCAAGGCTTCTAGGCGCCGGTCATGAGCGTCCTTGAGCGCCGCTCCTCCCTCCACTGGGATGGTAGTGCGCTTACGCTGACCGCGCAGACCATGGCGTCCACGCTAGGGCACGCCAGTTCTTTGGTAGCTGGGTCCAGGGGAGACATGGCCGACAATGCTCGACCCCCCTTTGAAGAGGACTCTGGAGCATTCCACTCTAGGTCAATTAGCTGATTTGTGCCGCCTGTAAGAGGAGGGAAAATAGCGAGACGTACTGACGAAGGCCCTCCAGCAGGGGGTTCATTCTAGGTTCCATTGAGGGGCCCTTGGCCCGGGACTAGCGAGTTCCGTTAGACATTGGGAGACTAGGTCCGGGAGCTCATCCTTTGTGAAGAAGCGTCTCATGGGTTCGGTGTGGCTCTGTCCCGGGGGGAGTTCCCCTTCTTCCAGGGGCTCAATTTCCTCTTTCAGAGTGGTCTGTGTCCTCGTAGGCGGAACTTCTGGACGGTGTGGACCTGTGCCTAGGCCTAGAGGGTCCTCCTGGGGCATGAGGGTCCTCTGGAGGGCACCTGTGGCTGGACCTCCCGGGGTTCAGTTTGCATCCTGACAAAGGCGTGAATCCCCTTGAACAGCTCAACCCACGATATCGAAGCTGGGTCTAAGTTTGAGGGGCGCTGGTTCTCTGGGAGTCCCCGAGTGCCGGGGTGGACTCACTGGGGCCTGCTAGGTCCGGGGTCTGCCCCCTGAAGAGCTAGCATTGGGCCCTGGCTGGAATGGCCCTGGCCTGGATCTCCCAGGGCCTCCTCCAATGTACGGACAGGGCGTCGGCCTCCTCGCTCTGTGCGGCTCTGACGTGGCATGCTTGCAGAGGCCTTGCGCTTTATGCCCGACTCTGGAGCTGCCATGACTGTGGCCGCGTGAGCTCTTGTGCGCTCCAGTGCGCCTCAGATATGCGCTGAGATGTGCGCCTAGCCGCAAGATATGCGCTTGTTCCGTGCGCGCAACTTATGCTCGTGAGGTATTATGTGCGCCTAAGTTTATGCGCACAAGGGACTTGTGCGCTCGAGTTGAACGGCGAGGCGGGTCAAGATGGCGACCTCCTCGGAGGGTCTCCACGTGGGTAGACCTCGGGAACAGCCGGGGCTAGCCCCTGCTAGGGTGGATCAATAACCCAGCGGCACTGGCTCCGATCAGCAGCCTGTGCTCCTCTTCGATCCTCGAGACTGTTTACATAGAAGATTCTACCTTACCTTGTCTTCGGCGCTTCCCGGTTTCGTCCTGGGCGGTCTCCGGCTGCGGGGGGAGAGGGCAAATACCTTCATCGCCGCGCTCGAGGAAGCACCCGCTGCCTCTCAACCGTGCCCGAAATCAGGGGCTAAGTCCCTGCGAAGATTTGGCCACCGGACCGAGGCTCAACTCTGAGGGACCACGGAAATCACCTCAGGAATTTCAAACTGGGGGAGGGACCCGAGGGTATCACCGCAGGAGAGCGGGGCTAGTCTTCAGGTAAACTTTTCTTCTTAAATTTGGGTTTTTCCTTGAATTTTGGTTCTAACGCTCAGAGAGCATGCAGATAGTCCCTAACTGCTTTGGAGACGGAAAATACTGAGGAGCTGCACTTCCTGCAGGGGTATATGTACTAGGGGCTGACGTCAGATTGAAATCTGATCTGTCTCCAACTACTAACAGGAGTACACTATACCCATTGGTCCTGAGTCCATCTGCTACACGCTAGGAAATAAAAGATACCAACCCCTCACACTTATTCCCCTCTCCGAGCACATCCCTGGCCCCACACACTCACTCATTCCCCTCTCCGAGCACATCCCTGGCCACACACTCACTCATTCCCATCTCCCACCCCCTCCGAGCACATCCCTGGCCCCACACACTCACTCATTCCCCCCTCCGAGCACATCCCTGGCCCCACACCACACACTCATTCCCCTCTCCGAGCACATCCCTGGCCCCCCACACACTCATTCCCCTCTCCGAGCACATCCCTGGCCCCCCACACATCACTCATTCCCCTCTCCGCACATCCCTGGCCCCCACACACTCACTCATTCCCCTCTCCGAGCACATCCCTGGCCCCCCACACACTCACTCATTCCCCTCTCCGAGCACATCCCTGGCCCCCCACACTCACTCATTCCCCTCGCCCCACCCCCTCACACTCACTCATTCCCTCGCCCCACCCCCCTCCGAGCACATCCCTGGCCCCCCACACATCACTCATTCCCCCGCCCACCCCCCTCCGAGCACATCCCTGGCCCCCACACACACACACTCATTCCCCTCGCCCACCCCCCTCCGAGCACATCCCTGGCCCCCACACTCTCATTCATTCCCCTCTCCCCCCACACACTCACCCTCTCCCCACCCCCCCTCCCAGACATCTCTGGCCCCCACACTCTCACTCATTCCCCTCCCCCCCCCCCTCCCAGCACATCTCTGGCCCCCACACTCTCATTCATTCCCCTCTCCCCACCCCCGTCCAAGCACATCTCTGGCCCCCACACTCTCATTCATTCCCCTCTCCTCACCCCTCCAAGCACATCTCTGGCCCCCACACTCTCATTCCCCCCTCCCAACATACTAATTCCTCCCCTCCTGATACCTGGCTGTAGCTGCACACAGTTGAAGATTCCTTTGCTGTTGCCCTTCAATGCCGTGCTGCTGGCCTTCCCGTTCCAGGTCTGCCAACAAAAAATGTGTTGGCGAGGTATCCATCAACAAGGCTTGCAGCTCACTCTTGAATCCTGCTCTGATTGGCTTTACTGCTGCAAATAGGTATAGGGTGTGCCTGCTATGGAACAGGCTTCATCGCAGCAGGCAGCAGACGCCAATCACTGTACATCAGAGCACAAGTCCCGCCCAACAAGCCCAAAAAACCGCGAACTGGCAGAAAAAAATAGCCCAATTTAAAAGCAACCCGCGAATCGGAAAAAAAAAACGCGAATGACTAGGAAAGAAGCCCAATCTCGCGGTAAATAAGCGATGGTTGGCAACACTGGTTTCTGTCGACATTAATGCGCAGGGAGAAAACGGGGGACGGTTGCAAAGTATTTCCCCCGCAGATTACAAGGTGGGGTTTTTTTTTTTTGTTTTGTTTTTTTTACCAGGCGGTTTATTTTTTTCTTTTGGGCTTCCAGGTCACTCAGAACTGGCCTCTGCTGGTATGTCGTGGAGCGCCTCGGAAATGTTAAGTTAGTAGTTACCGGTACTTTATGACATGCCCCAAGTCTCTTCAGCTGTATGTTTATCTTGATTATAGAATAGGGGACTGTCTCTTATGTGTTGTTTGTACTAGTGGCATAGCTAGAATTGATTTTTTTTTGGGTGGGCACAAGGTTAATTCGGGTGGGCTGTAGGCATGCGGGTCTACTAGTTGTTTTGTTATTGATAAATAATGCCATATACTGCACCCTAGAATGGCTTTCTAACGGGCCGATACAGCCGGCATTTGGACGTGCGTTTTGGATGCGCTAGCTTTTACCCCTTATTCAGTAAGGGGTAATAGCGCGTCCAAAATGCGTGTCCCAACCCCCCCCTCCCCCCGAACCTCATAGAGCCCGCAACATGCAAATACATGTTGATGGCCCTATTAGGTATTCCCACTCAATTCAGGAAAGCAAAATGTGCAGCCATGCCGCACATTTTTACTTTCAGAAATTAGTGCCAACCCAAGGTAGGTGCTAATTTCTTCTGGCACTGGGAAAGTGCACAGAAAAGCAGTAAAAACTGGCGATATTAAGTCGGAGGTCCCGAAAGTTTAAAAAAGTAAAAAATTCAAAATTAAAAAAAATTTAAAATGGGCCCGCGTTGGCGGGTTGAAAACCAGACGCTCAATTTTGCCGGCGTCCAGTTCCGAACCCGTGGCTGTCAGCGGGCTCGAGAACCGACGCCGGCAAGATTGAGCGTCGGCCGTCAAACCTGCTGTCAGCTGCCGCTTCCGTCAAGAGGCGCTAGGGATGCGGTAGTGTCCCCTAGCGCCTCTTTTTACTGCCGGGCCTAATTTAAATAAATTAAAATACTGTATCGCGCACACAGGAGTGGCCTGTCGCGCGCCGGGAGAGCGGGCACTCACCCCGCTCTCCCGCGATTTTACTGTATCGGCCCGTAAGTAATTTGCAACAGCCATTATGCATCATGCGTGAAACTTTAAAATAATTTACCTCAATTATTTAAGTACTTTCCAGCATTAAAAATTCCTTATTAATCAGAATTTATTTTATATTATTGCAGTTTATAAATGCACAAGTATAGAAAACAATCAGATCCAATCATGTAAGAAAACAAAAATTAATGTATTCTTTCATGAACCATCTTTGCAGAAAACCAGAATCATCATAAATACAATAAAATATAATTAATCATCAGAATAGGTGCAGCATAGAGCTAGGGCAATTCACATTACAACTAACATGAAAAATAAATTCAAATTCTGGTTGTCGCCTCAGCAAAAATAACCCTCCACTGTTATTTTGTGAAGTAACACAAACTCTTGCAAAGAAAGAGGCATCTAGAACCTTGCCATACAGTCACAGCACTGACTCTCAGGATTCAAAATAACAGCAACCTTATGAAATAGCAGCAATGCAAATACTACACCAGGCCCTAGAACATTAATACATCACCTACTGGAATAACAGAACAAGCTGACTACTATACAGAGAAACTACACGCTAGCATACAACAAATGGTGTTTGTTGAGCTTTCTAAAGGGCCGATACAGCCATTTGTTTGTGTGCTGCAGGGTTGAGCCAGGAGCGGCCGAGAAAATAAGTTGAATCCCCTGAAGCCGGCGATATTAGCCGTCCGAAACTTGCAATGTTGGGAGGTTGGAGAGTTTTTTTAACGCCAGCAACATGGAAGGCAGTATTGAAAGAAAAAAGAATGAAAATGATGGTTTTCTGTTGGGAGTGCGGGCACACTGAGGTGTACGTAAAAAAGATTGGGGGTGTCGGTGAAACCACGACAAACAATTAAGATAAGTTGAAATATAGCACTTTCAAAAAATTTTTGTTTAAATAAGCATTAGGAAATAGTAAATGAAGGTAAAAACTAAGTGCCACATACACATGAAGTTGGTTGCAGCCCATTGCGGCAAGAGCCCAAACGACTGTATATATGTGAGCACATTAACATCTGATACTAATTTCCTTAATATTTACAAGAAAATCGCTAATAAATCTTTTAAAGGAGTTTGATAATCCTCATTATTGTGTTGATTCAATATTTAAATTGCTAACATCTCAAAATAATTTTTTTTTATCTTTGTTGTCTGATCTTTGTATTTTTCTAATCAGTTGGTCCTGGTCTCTTTTTCCTATTTTTTCTCTTCTCTCATTTCCTAATTCCTTTTCAGTGTATTTCTTCTAATAGTGTCTTCTTCCCTTCCACACACACACATACACGCTTTCTTTCACAGACTCTCTCACACACTCAAGCTCTCACTCACATAAGCTCTCCTCCCCCCCCCCCACACACACAAGCTCACATTCTCTGCAGACACATACAAGCTCTCACTTTCTCACCCTCCCCAGGCTTACTTTCTTATGAACACACAGACACACATCCAGGCACCCATTCTCACCCACTCCCATTCTCACCCACAAACCCATGCTCACCCACACATACACCCATTCTCATCCACATATTCAGGCTTCCATTCTCACCCACAAACAAACCCAGGCTTCTATTCTCACCCACACAGTACACACATTCAAGCTCCCATCTCACCCCCCCAACACATACACACCCAGACTCCCATTTTCACCCACACACAAACCCAGACTCCCATTCTCACCCACACATACACACATATAAGCACCCATTCTTACCCACATATTCAAGCTTCCATTCTCACCCATACACAAACCCAGGCTCCCATTCTCACCCATATATACAACACATCCAAGCTCCCATTCTCACCCATGCATACACACATTCAAGCTCCCATCCTCATTCCCACACACCCATTATCATCCACACATATACACAAGCCCGCGCACAGCTTCCGGTTCTGCTTCCCCCCCCAGCAGGAAGATCAGTTGGCCTCTCCTGCTGCCACCGGCCTCCTACTATCTTCGGGCCGTACGGCCCACCGATCTTCCTGCTTGGGGGATGGGGGGGGGAGGAAGCGTAAGCTGTGCGCGGCACTTCCGCTCCCCTCCCAATCAGGAAGAACAGTGGGCCATACGGCCGCAGGACCAATTCCCCGTGCAAATGCACGGAATGGCGCGTCGGGCCTGGGTCCTCCTCTTTGCCGTTGCGGGGATGGGATTTCCGCAACAGCCTTGCAGTTCCCATGCCAGTTGGGTGGGCCTGGATCCAAATTGGGTGGGCAGCTGCCCACCCGTGGCTACGCCACTAGTTTGTACAGCGCTTGCTATGTCAAGTAGCACTATAGAAATATTAAGTAACAGTAGTAGTAGTAGTTATGGTACCATGAGCCTTTATTTGCAGCTAGGCACAAAACCTGCCACCAACAATGCATTTATGCTAAATGTGGTTTCATCCGGGGTGCTAAGATATAAAGGAGCAGTTGAGTAATCTGATCTGCCCAGTTCTTCCTGGCAATCATTCCAGCCTGTTTCCCTCTGTTTTAGCTCTGGTCAACACTTTTCCTTACAGGAGAGGTGTAAGGGCATCTCCCAACTGCCAGCTATATGGACCTTCACCCACTTGCAGGATGGCGCTATTTTCCAAGTTAGTGGTTGTCAGCCCTCTTCTGTCCTCTGCCATTCTGGACCGATCATGAGCTTGCAAGCTTTCAATTGCCTCAACCAACACTCAGCGCCCCCGCCATTTCTTTTACCTGTCCACGCCTCACCCCTTTTCTTACTATTGTTTCTTTATCTCTCCTATTTATTTATTTATTGATGAGTTTTATATCCGTTATTCGGTTGAGCCATCATAACGGTTTACAAAAGTATACATTTATCTTGTAATTGAGCAGTAATAAGAACATTAACAGAATCTTAACAGTTGGGTAGCAGTACAAACCATTTAAACTATTAAACAATATCAGAGAAATGGATATCAAGTCCAGAATGAATTAGGTTAGAGGGGGAGGGCATCAGGTACAGGGAGAAGGGGTGAATTATGCGGTAAAACAATTGAGAGTTCAGTTGAGAGTTGGGATGATTAGATGACTTAAAGTCAGTGAGGAATGTGTGCTTAAGTTCTGTGCCAGTTCTAGTTTTCACCACCTTCACTGGTAGCTTATTCCAGGCATCAGTCAGCCTCTCTCAGTAAAGAATTTACTCATGTTTTCTCTGATCCTTCCTCCCTCCAACATCATATCATGACATTTTGGTCCTTGAATTTCTTTATCTTTAGATAGTTATAACTTCTTGAATCTTATTGAACTCTGCTAATTATTTCAAGGTATCTATCATGCATGCTTTCCATTTTAAAGCATTCTTGTAAAAAGAACGTCTTGTGGCAGTTGCTACCCTTAACAATTAAGCCTTGATGTCGTTAATGCAACTCCATCATGCCTCTGCTTCAACGACAGTGGGAAAAGGGGAACTGGATTCAGGCAGCAACCCCCGAGGGCCCTGACTTTTACGGTTTTGGGATTACAAATAAACATGGGGGTAACTTGCTGATATAGTGCTTACTACCCTTATATATACCAAAGTCTGTCCAGTCTCTGCATTATTAAATCAATGAAGCTTGCTAATGCGGAATCTCAACCACTAAGAAGACAAAGATACGTTTTTAAACAGACAAAAGATACGTCTTTTGAATATACTTGGATTTGCTCATTTCACAGTTTGGAGGTTTTCAAATAAGCAGTTTCAAAATAGAAAAGTTGAATCTCCTTTCTATATGTTGTTTAAAACCATAAAATTAAAAATTAGCTAAAAAATAAAAAAGAATACAAGTATTTTTGGAGGGTTTTTTTTAAACTAATGATGGTGCCTTAGTCCCCTGATCGTAAGCAATCGTTTTGCCGAGATCAGGCATCTGAAGTTTTTTCCTCCAAATTAAACAAACTGTTTACAGTGCTATTAAGCTTAGGCAACTGATGGCTTTTTTTCTGCTTATTGTATTATTTGCTGCCAATGTTCATCTCCTTGCTTTTGAATCCATTTTCCATTACGCGCTGTCTCCTGTCAATCAACCAGTTTGCAATCCACGCTACTACCTTGGCTCCCACTCCCAAGCTTCTCATTTTGTTCACGAGTCTCGTTATGTGGGACCGTATCAAAAGCTTTACTAAAATCCAAGTAAATCACATCGAGCGCTCTTCCCTGATCCCATTCTCTAGTCACCCAATCAAAAAAAAAATCAATCAGATTGTCTGACAGGACCTTCCTCTGGTGAATCCATGCTGCCTCGGGTCGATCTCCATTACTTTTCCCACCACCGAGGTGAGGCTAACCCAGGTAACTCTTTAGCCAGATAAGAAGAGGCACGGTAGGGGGTGTTTTGGGGACATGGCCTAAATTTAGCCAGGTAATGCTGATATTCAGCACTATCTGGATACGTTTCGGCAGGTGAATCTGGTTGGGGGAAGTCACAGTCCTAAAGTTATCCAGGTAAATCTCTGCTCACAGCACCACTCAGTGGGGAATTCTGTGTGCGAATAAACAGGGTGAAAATATTGACACTCATCTCTGCTCAAAAGTGTGACCTTGACATCGAAGCATCAGTGTACTCCCTGGCAGCGATGTGGATTCCTTTCTGGTAATGGATTTACGTGCACTGGAAGGTGATTGGCTCGGCTTACCTTGTACCTTAGAAGCATTATTGTAGCAAGTGGCTGATCTCACGGGCTGATAAATATGCCCTTATCAGCACTGATAAAAAGAGCAGATACAAGAGAGATTTCAGAGTCAAGACTGCTGAATCACACTATGTGCAATGTTATGAGACCTCATTCAGTTTTTACAGTGCCCCACAGATTCCCCTGATGGGCTGTCTGCCCAAGCGATATCAACTCTTCAAGGACTGCAGGTCCATGTATTCCAGAAGGAAAGCTCAATGGAGCTAGAAAACCAAAATTACATTATTATTTTTTTTCACCTTTTCAAGATTTTGTGGAACAGTTCCATATACAATGCAGCTAACATGGGGAGAGTCATAACAGTGGCTGTCGCCATTCAGTGAAAGAGAAGCTATTCTGTTTTACCAGCAGAGGTAGTGGCAACTGTGAGACCTGTGATGGAATTTAAAAGCACTCAGACAGACAGAGCATGGTGGTAAAGGGCCGGTGATGGGGAACGGATGGAAGAGATGAAAGCCTGGGATATACTTGGGACAGTTTATGGAGGGCAGTAGGAGAGCAGGTTTGAGAGGGCGTGGGGGAGCTGTCGATAGGCTGTATTGATTTGGGCAATGGGAAAATTGTGCGTTCCCGTACCTGAGGTGGGAGAGTACCCGGGTCTAGCAGTTAGGCTGGTTGGCCTTTTTTGTCATTTATTGTGTTGCTGTGACTTTTTTTTTTTTTTTTTTTACAGTTTAAAGAAAGCAGCATGAGCTTCTACCATGCAGGTCAGCAATGACATCGCTAGGAAATAAACGGACTCTCTCTGAGAGGACTGGATTGCACATTAAGGTGTCACGTGAAATCCTGAACTTGGAAATATTTTCCATTTGCTTGCATATTTTTGTTTTTACTGCCTACCTTGACACACCCAATTACATTCTGAGTGGAAGGTGGTCCTCTCTCTTTTTTATCCGACTGGAAATGTCTGATGCCTGCAGATCATAGTATTTGATCAGGATTCAACAGACCTGACCTGCTAAATCTGGTAGCTGTGGATAAGAAGGCAGTCAGTGAACTGGAATCCTTGCTTTCTGCTTTAGCGGCAGCACTGAGAATTCTGGGATGGGATTTTTTTTTTTTTGGACTGTGAAAACAGCAGTTCAACTTAACCAGTTCAGAATTGGGCCAGATCAATCTACGCATCAAGGGATAAAAAATAACTTTAAAAAAATCTTTCTTCCCCAGGGTGGTTTTATCTAAAGTGTACCAGAAGCTCTGCGCTTCTCGGTGAGCCCATGCAGGGATCTGGTTGGCACTCTGTTGTTCTGGTCTCTGACAGCACCCGGCAAAAGTCAGATGTGAGACTGGGGAGGGGGGCAACTGAAGGGCTAGTATGGCAGCAATAACTTTATTTCATAAGGTATTGTCTTTCATAGAGCGTGCAGCGTAATCTACCAGCAGCCAAGCAAGCCTACCTAGCCAAGCTGTGGGTGGCTGTGCAGAGCTGCTGCTGTAATGTAAGTGCCAGTTCTTATTCACCCAAACCCATCCCTCTGCTCCTTGACATAGGGTTCTGCCATTTATTTGATTAAAATGTGCTAACTTTTTTTTGTCTAAGAGTCACTGCCAAACGTGATCTTAGTTATTCTGCGGGTTTCATATTTGTTTCAGGCTTCTTATCCTTCTCTTTGGATTGGGCAAAGACTGTTAGCCAAAATCAGACTGAAATGGGGAGACATTTTGGTCTGATCACACTGGTACAGAATGCCCTTTTGATTCTGTGCTGAAAGGCAGGTTGCTCAGATTACGCACAAGAAACTTTGCCCTTGTAACACTGAGACAGAATCCCTTTTGGATGGGGATGTCTTTGCAAGTTGTGATACCTTCTGTTGCACTAAGGTAAAAATTAGCCAAACACAAGTAGAAACCCATGAAAAACTGCAGAAGTGATTTTTTAAATTTTTTGTAAAATTTCTCCTGCTCTGTCTCTGCGTCTGGGAAGCAGGTAGGGTATCTCCTACCTCCATGCTCCGTGCTTGCTATCTTTCTTCTTCTGTATTCCCGGGAGGGGATTCCTGTGTTGTTGCTGACTCCTGTCTCTTCTCAGACTTGGGGGATAGATCTCCATGCCCATGTCAGCTTCTCTCTCCCCTTGGATATTAAGGGAGGATGTCTTTTGTCCCATACTGACTCTTGCCTCTGCTGAGAAGGGGACCTCAGACCAGCGTCCGCTCTCCCTTTGCACATCGTGTAGAGTGAATTCCTGCACCAGTAGTGATAACTTGAAATCTTTCAAACTGCTTCACATTTTTTTCTTTAAAACATTTTTGGCAAAATTTTACTCTTTCCAAAGACACTTCAACTTTGGGTGTAGGTCAACAGAAAATGACTCAATAGCATTCATACAATAGAGTGAGTTTGATATTAGTATAAAGAGGAGGATGAACATGACATTTAGAAGCCAGATAGACCCTCTTCTTCAGATGGGGGCCATAGAAAAAGGGACCTGTGTGATTTTCAAAAGCTCAGGTTCAACATAATTTCTGGATCATTCATAAATGGGTCCAATGGTTAAAAGGGGAGGAGAAAGAAGCTATTTTAGCCAAAAGATCTTCATTCAAAAATTGGAAGAAGGATCCAATAGAAGAAAATAGGATAATGCATAAGCGTTGGCAAGTTAAATGTAAGACATTGATAAGACAGGCTAAGAGAGAATTTGAAAAGAAGTTGGCTGTAGAGGCAAAAACTCACAGTAAAAACTTTTTAAAATATATCCGAAGCAGAAAGCCTGTGAGGGAGTCAGTTGGACCATTAGATGATCGAGGGGTTAAAGGGGCACTTAGAGAAGATAAGGCCATTGCGGAAAGATTAAATGATTTCTTTGCTTCGGTGTTTACTGAAGAGGATGTTGGGGAGATACCCATACTGGAGAAGGTTTTCATGGGTAATGATTCAGATGGACTGAATCAAATCACGGTGAACCTAGAAGATGTGGTAGGCCTGATTGACAAACTGAAGAGTAGTAAATCACCTGGACCGGATGGTATACACCCCAGAGTTCTGAGGGAACTAAAAAATGAAATTTCAGACCTATTAGTAAAAATTTGTAACCTACCATTAAAATCATCCATTGTACCTGAAGACTGGAGGATAGCAAATGTAACCCCAATATTTAAAAAGGGCTCCAGGGGTGATCCGGGAAATTACAGACTGGTTAGCCTGACTTCAATGCCAGGAAAAATAGTGGAAAGAGTTCTAAAGATTAAAATCACAGTACATATAGAAAGACATGGTTTAATGGAACAAAGTTAGCATGGCTTTATCCAAGGCAAGTCTTGCCTCACAAATCTGCTTCACTTTTTTGAAGGAGTTAATAAACGTGGATAAAGGTGAACCGGTAGATGTAGTGTACTTGGATTTTCAGAAGGTGTTTGACAAAGTTCCTCATGAGAGGCTTCTAGGAAAAGTAAAAAGTCATGGGATAGGTGGCGATGTCCGTTCATGGATTTCAAACTGGCTGAAAGACAGGAAACAGAGAGTAGGATTAAATGGACAATTTTCTCAATGGAAGGGAGTGGAGTGCCTCAGGGATCTGTATTAGGACCTTACTTTTCAATATATTTATAAATGATCTGGAAAGAAATCTGACGCGTGAGGTAATCAAATTTGCAGATGATACAAAATTGTTCGGAGTAAAATCACAAGCAGATTGTGATAAATTGCAGGAAGACCTTGTGAGACTGGAAAACTGGGCATTGAAATGGCAGTTGAAATTGAATGTGGATAAGTGCAAGGTGATGCATATAGGGAAAAATAACCCATGCTATAGTTACACAATGTTAGGTTCCATATTAAGTGCTACCACCCAAGAAAGAGATCTAGGCGTCATAGTGGATAACACATTGAAATCGTCAGTTCAGTGTGTTACGGCAGTCAAAAAAGCAAATAAAATGTTGGGAATTAGAAAGGGAATGGTGAATAAAACGGAAAATGTCATAATGCCTCTGTATCACTCCATGGTGAGACCGCACCTTGAATACTGTGTACAATTCTGGTCGCCGCATCTCAAAAAAGATATAATTGTGATGGAGAAGGTACAGAGAAGGGCGTCCAAAATGATAAGGGGAATGGAACAGCTCCCCTATGAGGAAAGACTAAAGAGGTTAGGACTTTTCAGCTTGGAGAAGAGACGGCTGAGGGGGGATATGATAGAGGTGTTTAAAATCATGAGAGGTCTAGAACAGGTAGATGTGAATCGGTTATTTACTCTTTCAGATAATAGACTAGGGAGCACTCCATGAAGTTAGCATGTGGCACATTTAAAAACTAATCGGAGAAGAAAGTTCTTTTTCACTCAACGCACAATTAAACTCTGGAATTTGTTGCCAGAGGATGTGGTTAGTGCAGTTAGTATAGCTGTGTTTAAAAAAGGATTGGATAAGTTCTTGGAGGAGAAGTCCATTACCTGCTATTAATTAAGTTGACTTAGAAAATAGCCACTGCTATTACCAGCAACAGTAACATGGAATAGACTTAGTTTTGGGGTACTTGCCAGGTTCGTATGGCCTGGATTGGCCACTGTTGGAAACAGGATGCTGGGCTTGATGGACACTTGGTCTGACCCAGCATGGCATGTTCTTATCATAGACAGCACTTCAGGCCCATATGTCCGCTAGGACTCTGCAGTGCTTGGCTAGTGATGTATTCAAAGCATACCTCTAACGTAATGATTTTACTGCAATACTTTTACAGTGTTTCTTTTCAATTTGTGTTGTGTTTTAGACTGGGCAGAAGGATGGCAACACGACGAGTCCTGAAAGCTGTCTTGGTGGATCTCAGTGGCACGTTGCACATTGAAGACTCAGCTGTGCCTGGAGCCCAGGAAGCCCTTAAAAGGCAAGCTAAGCTTCTTATTCAGTGACGTTTCTAGATGTCAAATTGAAAGGAACATGCAATTTGTTACAGTATCACTTTTCTATTAGACAGGGAGTCTGCATCATGCCATATTTCTTCTTTTCATTTTGCTTTTCTTAGTTGTGTTGCTTATCAGGAGGTGCACTCTGCTGCTTCCAAGGGGAAACAGTTCTGATCCCTAAGTATTGAAGCGTCCACTGGGACATCTGCCCTAGTCTTGGTGGTTTCTTCTCACATTCAAAATGTATCCTAGTACTCGTGTTTGCTTTTTATTGAAAAACAGGGATAAAAGAAGCAAAAGTTCAAACAGCAGGCCACATTAAGAGGAATGGAAGTAAACACCTTCTAATCTTATTCTTACACATTGGGGCATCTCGGCCAACAGACCAAACCAATATTTCCTAGCGTGTAGCCAGATAGACTCAGGACCAATGGGTATAGTGTACTCCTGATAGCAGATGGGAGACGGAGTCAGATTTCAAAGCTGATGTCAGCCTACATATACCCGTGCAGGAAGCTTAGCTCTTCAGTATTTCTCCGTCTCCTAAGCAGAGAGGGACACTACACACACTAGAATAGTGTTAGCAATTTTAAACCAAAGAAGAAAGAAAACTTACCTCTAGAAGATGAGCCCCACTCTCCTGCGGTGATACCTAAGGGTCCCTCCCCCAGTCGAGAATTCCTGAGGTGATTTCCGAAATCCCTCAGAGGCAAGCCTCTGTCCGGTTGCCGGTTCCCGGCATGGACTTAGCCCCCAGGGTGGCTGAGAGGCAGCGGGTGTCGCCCCCCCCCCCCCCCCTCCCGCAGCCGGAGACCGCCCGGCACGAGACCGGGAAACACCGAGACCAGGTAAGGTAGAAACTTCTTTAAGTCTCCGGTCTCCGAGGCTCGAATAGCCGCACAGATCCATCCCTTCCGGCGTCTGTTAATCGGTTGAGCAGCCCCATCTGGACTAGACCCAATCCGGTGCCGGGGCCCACACACATGGAGCCCCTCCGTGGGGGGGGGTCGCCATCTTGTTCCCGTGGTCGTCAGCGCCATTTTCCCCCCTTGACAGCCATATTGCCCGCTCAACTGAGCCGTGCGCAGAACCGACTTGTGAGCACAGCGGTGCCATGTGCACAGCGACGCGCATAACTGTGCCAGGCGCATAGCAGCCCGCATAAACGGCCCGAGCGCACAAATATTGCTGCACGCACAAGTAGAAGCCTGCGCGCACTTCTTTATGCATCCCGCACGCACATCTTCGGTGCACCCGGAGCGCACAACTAAGCCTCCCGGCGTGCACACCCACGCACACAGACAAGTTTGAAGCTCCCCAAGAGCACAAATCATGGCACCGCCTGCCAAGAAGGCCAAGGGACAAGCCCTCTGCCCAGCCTGCCACCTGAGAGCTGTGCAACCTGAAGTGGCCTCCTCCCTATGCCAGCAGTGCGAAGAGGCTCAGGGGGAACCAAAGCAAGGTCCCTCACAGCCAGTAGAGGGATCCGGATTCACTAATAATAGTACCCCGGACCTCTGTATTTCCAATTCTGCACCTACACAGGAAGGCACCTCCGGGGCCTCCACTATAGCACCGCCTGGAATCAACATGGATCCAAGGGCTTTTTCCTGGGTGGAATTCTTCAAAGAGCTGCAGACCTTTGTCCAAGCGCACTAAGTACCGGCTGCAACTCTGTCCCAGTCACCACCAGAAGCGCAAGACCTTCCAAGCATCTCTTTTGCCCTTCGAGACATGCCCTTCCTAAGCAAGAGCCTCCCTACCGGGGATACAGATACCTCGGAAGACGAGGCTGACTCCCTGGAGGAAGGAGAAGTCCCCCCAGGGATGGAACCATACCGAACCATGCTGCGATTCTTCTCCAAAGATGAGTTACCATCTCTCGTGACCCAGACCCTGAAGACGCTGGACATTCCAGGCACGGACACCACAGCGGAACCAAAGATAAACCCCATCTTGGTCTCCCTCCTTCAGGCCTCATTCTATTTTCCAATGTTGCAAGCGATACAGCAACTGATTGACCTGGAAAGGAATGCCCCAGAGGCCAGCTTCAAAGGAGGACAGGCCCTAGAAGCCCTATATCTCTTGGAACCCATGGCTAAGGAACTCCTGCGATTCCCAAAGGTGGACGCCATGGTCTGCCTAACCTCCAAGCGCACGACCATTCCCATTGAGGGAGGAGCGGCACTAAAGGATGCCCAGGATAGACAACTGGAATCCATCCTTAAACAGTCCTTTGACGTAGCAGCAATGACTCTTCAGATCGCTTCCTACTGCGCCGTGGTGGCACGTTCTTGTTTGCTCCTCTCCAGAGACGCAACCTCTCCAGAGACGCAACCATGCGACCTCAGACCTAGAGTGCACCTCTACCAGGAACGTCACCTCGGCAGAGGCAGCCAGAAGACATCTATGGCTCCGAAACTGGTCAGCCGATGCGACATCCAAAGCGAACCTCATGAGAATGCCCTTTAAAGGATCCCTATTGTTCGGAAGCAAATTGGAGAAGCTAGCTGACAAATGGGGTGAATCTCCAGTACCTCGTCTACCGGAGGACAGGAACAAAAGAAACCAGCGCTCCTCCCCCCGAAGAACCAAGGGCAGAGGAGCTCAGCGCTTTAGACCATACAAGAACACACACTACCAAGCACCTCATCCCGCAGGCAGGGCTCATTCCTTTCAGAACTGACACAGCAAGGCTCAGGTATAGGTCCCGGCTGCACCCCACAATGAGAATCAACAGACCCATCCACAGGAAGAAGTCATAGGGGGCAGACTTACCCTCTTCTACCAAAGATGGGTCGAGATAACGTTGGACATGTGGGTCCTAACCATCATTCGAGAGGGTTACTATCTGGACTTCCAGAGCATCCCCCCAGACAAATTTGTGAGATCATCGTGTCACTCCCTCCCCAAGAGGATGGCAGTGGAAACCACACTGACAAGACTACTCAGCCTAAAGGCAATAACCCCGGTGCCCACGCACCAACAAAATACTGGGCACTATTCCATCTATTTTATCGTTCCCAAGAAGGAAGGAACATTCCGGCCCATCCTGGACCTCAAGACCGTCAATCGTTACCTGAGGGTACCACACTTCTGCATGGAAAACCCTAAGCTCAGTCATAAGGGCAGTACAGCAGGGAGACTTCCTGACCTCACTGGATCTATCCGAAGCCTATCTCCACATCCCGGTCCATCACGACCATCAGCGCTTCCTACTCTTTGCGATACTGGGCCATCATTACCAGTTTCGAGCGCTACCCTTTGGACTAGCTACCGACCCTCGGACCTTCACCAAAATCATGGTGGTAGTGGCGGCAACACTGAGGAAAGAAGGAATCCTCGTACATCCTTACCTGGACTATTGCCTAATCAGGGCAAAATCTCCAGGGGAAAGTCACCAGGCGACCACCAGAGTCAGAATCTGCTGCAGAACCTATCATAAAACTATGTATTAACTTCCTTTTCTCTTTTGGAAATGCAAATATTTTTAAATGAATATTTGTTATCTACTGTAAACCTGTTTGATCGCATGAAAAATTTGGTATATTAAAATTATTAAATAAATAAAATAAACCTCGGGTGGGTCGTCAACACAGCCAAGAGCTGCTTGCAGCCCTCCCAATCACTAGAGTATCTGGGAGTCTGGTTTGACACCAAGCAAGACAAAGTTGTCCTCCCCCCCTCCAAGGAGAAGGAAATTGATGGGTCAGTTGCGAAAACTGTTGAACTATGCTCGCCCCAAGGTATGGGACTACCTCCAAGTCCTCGGTCTCATGACATCAACCCTGGAAGTCGTTCCATGGGCAAGGGCCCACGCGCCCACTACACTGTTCCCTACTGTCACGATGGAATCCGACGTCCCAGAACTATTCCATTCACCTCCATCTACCAGCAGAGGTTCGGACCCAGCTCCAATGGTGGCTACAGGAAGACCATCTGAGCAAGGGACTAAAACTATCCCCACCAAATTGGATCTTGCTCACCACGATGCCAGCCTGCGAGGGTAGGGAACCCACTGTCAGGAACTGACGGCCCAGGGACAATGGGACAAGGAAGAGGTGGGATGGAACATAAACCGACTGGAAGCCCAAGCAGTCAGACTAGCCTGTCTATGATTCGGCCACAGACTCCGGGGTGAGTCGGTCAGAGTCATGTCGGACAACGCCACAACAGTTGCTTACATCAACCGCCAGAGAGGAACCAGAAGCCAACAGGTGTCCCTGGAGATAGACCCCCCTCATGGCGTGGACGGAAACAAACCTGCAAGGGATCTCAGCCTCCCACATCGCGGGAAAAGACAACGTCTCTGCAGATTACCTTAGCAGAGAGAGCCTAGACCCAGGGAAGAATGAATGCTGTCGACCACAGCCTTCCAGTTGATAGTAAACCACTGGGGAACCCCAGCCAGGATCTACTGGCAACCCGGGCCAACGCCCAAGTTCCCAAGTTTCTTCAGCCACAGACGAGAACTACAATCCCGGGGAATCGATGCCCTCGTCCAGACCTGGCCACAAGGAAGACCTTCTGTATGCTTTTCTATCATGGCCATTACTGGGGCAGGATCATCCGCAAGATAGAACAGCACAGGGGACTAGTACTTCTAGTGGCCCCGGACTGGCCAAGAAGGCCATGGTACGCAGACATGCGAAGACTTCTTGCGGGGAATCCTCTGTGCCTACCTCCACACAGGGACCTTCTCCGGCAAGGACCCTTGAGAGGACTCTCCTGAAGAAAAGCGGATACTCTAAGGCAGTGATTGACACCTTGCTTCGAGCACACAAGTTCTCCACATCTCTACTTACATACGAATATGGAGAGTATTCGAAGCTGGTGTGAGGACCACGAGGTCCTTCCGCAGACAGTCAAAATTCCTATGATCCTAGAATTTCCGCAGGAGGGCTTGAAGAAGGGGTTGTCTTTCAACTCCCTCAAGGTTCAGGTGGCCGCACTGGCCTGCTTCAGAGCCAAAGTGGACGGCATCAGTCTATCAACACATCCAGATGTTTCCTCCGCTTCCTGAGAGGGGTCAAACAAATCCAACCATCATTAAAGTGGCCTGGGACCCTATGGATCTCATCTAGTACTAGACTTCCCTAGCGGGAACTTCCTTCAGACCAACACGCGGTCTGTCACTACCAGCTCCTGACCTTGAAAGTCTGCATTCCTAGTGGTAATATGTTCAGCCCGTCGCATCTCCGAGCTTCAAGCGCTATCCTGTCAGGAACCGTTCCTCAGGTTCATACCGGGGGCCATACAGCTACGCACTGTCCCCTCCTTTCTACCGAAAGTGGTTTCTCAATTTCAATCTAAACCAAACCATCTCGCTGCCATCTCCAGACGAACATAAGGACTTCGGAAAGACTCATGCCTTCTTCACCATCTAAACATCGGCAGACTCCTAGTCCCAATACCTGGAAAGATCGGAATCTGTGCGAAAGACGGACCACCTATTCATCCTTCACAGTGGAAGAAACAGGGGGAAGCAGCCTCGTGGGCAACCATTGCCTGCTGGATCAAAGAAGTAATCAAGGCGCCTACGTAGAGGCAGGGACGCCCCCACCTCTGCAAGTCAAGGCCCATTCAACAAGGGCCCAGGCAGTGTCCTGGGCGGAAACCAAGATGCTGTCACCTGCCGAGATCTGTCGGGCGGCGACGTGATCCTCCATTCACACCTTCTCCAGGTTCCTCCTGGGCCTGGACATCCAGGCCCAGGAGGACACAACCTTTGCAAGGTTAGTACTAAGTAGGCCACGGCAGCCTCCCGCCTGTTTGGGAGTAGCTTTGTACATCCCATTGGTCCTGAGTCCATCTGGCTACACGCTGGGAAATGGAGAAATTACTTACCTGATAATTTCATTTTCCTTAGTGTAGACAGATGGACTCAGCACCCCGCCCACGGCTGCCCCAGAATCCGGGAACCTAAGGTGACAAACCCGAGAACAAAACAAGCACGGGTAAGCCTGGTATTACCCCTAGTTCAAGACACCCATAGTTGCCGGGTGTCGGCATTATCAGATTGAGTGCCCTGGCAGTCTCCAATTGGAAATCAGGTGAACCAGTCTTCATTAATCAAGTTAACCAAGTTAATCAAGTTATTAAAGCACACATATATCCACAATTGCTTTTTGAGGAGAATACTGAAGAGCTGAGCTTCCTGCATGCGTATATGTAGACTGATGTCAGCTTTGAAATCTGACTCCGTTTCCAATCTGCTATCAGGAGTACACTATACCCATTGGTCCTGAGTCCGTCTGTCTACACTAAGGAAAATGAAATTATCAAGTAAGTAATTTCTCCAATCCTCAACACACATTCTGCCAACTCTTCCTGTGGGGAATAAAGTTGGCTTGTGCAGGATAGAAACTGGGTGCTATACAGAAAGAAATATGGTAAAAGCAGAGATCACAACTATTTGATTTTATCACTAGAATTAGCAAAGAATCTGGCCTTGCCCCAGTCGTGTTAGCTTGCATAATCTGCCTAGCTATCAGAGATCAGCTCTGCATTGCTTTAAGGATGAGCTCATACTAGCCTGTTTGCTGTATCATTGCACACTCACACACACACACACATGCTACAATAGTAATCAACTGAGACACTTTTAAAAAAAACCCAAGCAAATAAAAAATATTCCAATATATGTAAGATTTTCTATCATTTTGTTTTCATTAGTCTGTTTGTCAGAAGACAATGTGAAATTAGTTATGTTTATGAGAACTAGATGGGTGTTCAAGAGTAACATGCACTGCATTGAACAAGGTTAGATTTTGCAGTATAAAAGAAACTAAACTAAGATTTGCCATACTAAGTCAGGCCGAGTATCCATCAAGTCCAATATCCTTTTTCAAACAGTGGCCTATCCAAGTCCCAAGTGTCTGGCAAGATCCCAAAGGGTAGAAAGATTCCATGTTGCTTATCCCAGGGATAAGCATGGATTTCCCCATCTCCACCTTAATAATGGTTTATGACTTTTCCTAACAGCTTTCATCCACAATCCTCTGGCAAAATATTCAAAGAGCTTAACTGTGCGTTTTGAGTAAAAAAATATTTTCTGAAATTGGTTTTAAATGTACAACGTAGTAACTTCATTGTGTGTCCCCTGGTTTTTGTACTTTTTGAAAGAGTAAACAACAGATTCATGTTTACTCCTTCCACTCTACTCATTAATTTCTAGATGTCTATCAAATCACCCCCTCAGCTGTCTCTTCTCCAAGCTGAAGAGCTCTAACTTCTTTAGCCTTTCTTCATAGGGGATTTGTCCCATCCCCTTTATCATTTTGGTCTTCCTTCTCTGTACCTTTTCTAATTCTGCTATATCTTTTTTTTTTTGAGATGTGACCAGAATTGCACACGAGTCCTCAATGAATCTTCTTTTTTTTTTTTTTAAATTTTAAAAACCTCCAAAAGGGTAACTAGAAGAAATCAACTTCCCAGCCTATGAGAATATATTCAGATTTGGATGCATAGAACGTTTTTACTTCAATTAATGAATATTTAAACCCTTGAGCCTAGTTCTAGCTGAACTGGAGTTTGGTTATTTGAGGGTGGACAAAGAGAAGTGTCTGAACCATTCCAAATGACATCAAAATATATTGAGGGCTGGGCAGTGAATGTCATGCAACCTAATGATAGTGTAAGCCCTTTCCCACCTCTGAATAGGACAGAAGGGCACATCTGGGAGCTACTGGGTTACCCTACAACCCAAAGGATTCTCTGGCATCTTCTGAAGGGGTGGGGGGGAGACTTGCTTTTTAGGGCCCTTGAGACATGCTGTGGTCATTCGGGAAGAAAGACAGACAGAACCACCCCAATTTGGGTTGTTCCAAAATTAAAGTTTACTGACTTCTGCTGAGTGATGATCCATTATTAAATAACAAACTAAGCTCTGGTGTGTTGCATTCTAAACAAAAGTCCAAATAATCACATATACAGTTCATCACCAAGGAGGAGCTTCCTCTGACTCTAAATCTCTGTCAGGATGCTCCCAAGGAATTCCTATTCTTAAGAGACTCCCCTTTTTGGTGCCTGAATGCACCTGATGATTTCCTCCTCTGAGACACAAGGTAGATCCTCTGAACAGAATGAGCTTTTTCTCACTTCATTGAGACTTTCTCTCACAATTCGCTCTGGTAGATGCGGTCTCTGCTGCCAGTCTTCAGCTGCGAAGAGACACACTTGACTTCCAGAAGAGCAAGAAACCTGGGAAAGGTTTCCCCCTCACTAAGAAGCTTATCAGGATTCCTGCTTAGAGCTCTCTTCCCAGCTGCGCCTACCTCTTACTCCTCTCCTGCAGTTCCAGGGACCCCAATCTTGAGCCCTGAAATGCTTCAAGAGAGCGAGAACCCAGAAGCGTCTGTTTCTTGGTTTTCTTCAGCCTACCAAACCGTGCAGGAACCTCTCGATGGGGAGCGTCTGTACAACGCTACACCTCCTCTGACCTCATTGCCGTGCGGCTCTGTGGAGACACCCATCTCACTAGTAAAGGACTTTTAGACCCCTTACAATACACTCCGTGTCTTGATTAATACCGTCTGGGTAGCCCTTGTTGTAAAAGACATTTCTTGCAGATAAGATGCGCTTTAGGAAAGACTTATGACCCAAACCCAAGGATTGATTTATTTATTTATTTATTTATAAATTTTTCTATACCAAAGTTCAGGTAAGAGTTACTTATCACTCCGGTTTACATTGCAACAGATATAAATATTAAACAATGACAACAAGTGTCTTACAGAGAACAGGGAGAGACAACTTGGATAACATAACTGGGAACAAGAACATTACAAACTATTAATGCGAAACAAGTCCATGGAGAGGGAGATTAGCTATTGGTGTCGACAGTCTGTGGGAATTGAGGAGTACTTAGTAACAGATCGATACTCTAAGGCCGCGGTAGAAACAGTGCAGCAGTGTCAGGCGCACCCTCGTTCCCCGCACGCACAGTTCTCTTCACCTACCGCTCGATACTCTCTTCAAATTGCATGCAAATGCATGCCGCGGCTGCGAAGCCTTAGGCAAGCGTTAGGCCCACGCAACCCATTTTACTGTATAGAGCGCCTATACAGTATCCTGGGTTCGCGGGCCTAACGCTTCACGGCCACACTGGTACCTGTCATTTCAAATGTCATTTGAAATGACAGGTACCAGGAAGTGGACAGTTATATTCCCCGATGCTCAGCAAACGTTCCCCCAGCCCCCGCTCACCTGCCCTGGCCCCGTCCGGTCTCCGGTGCAGCCCCAGTCCTGTCCCCTCCTCCCGAAGCAAAAAAAAAAAAAAACCCGAAAAAGTAGCAAGGCTCGGGCCTGCTACGGTAGTCCCTTCTCCCTTCTCCTCTCCTCCCGATTTCGGCGCTCAAGGCGGCCGGGTGGGCGTGCATTCATCCAGGCAGAGGGAGCTGGCGGCAAAAGCGGCCTCCGGCTCCCTCTGCCTGGATGAATGCACGGCCCCCGCCGGCAGTGAACGAATGCCCGTGCGATTTCGGCGCTCAAGGCGTGAGAGGAGAAGGGACTACCGTAGCAGGCCCGAGCCTTGCTACTTTTTCGTTTTTTGTTTTTTTTTTTGCTTCAGGAGGAGGGGACAGGACTGGGGCTGCACCGGAGACCGGACGGGGCCTTGAGTGCCGAAATCGCCGGGCATTCATTCACTGCCGGCGGGGGCAGTGCATTCATCCAGGCAGAGGGAGCCGGAGGCCGCTTTCGCCGCCGACTCCCTCTGCCTGGATGAATGCACGCCCACCCGGCCGCCTTGAGCGCCGAAATCGGGAGGAGAGGAGAAGGGAGAAGGGACTACCGTAGCAGGCCCGAGCAGGCGTGACGTCACAACATGTGACTGCCTTGAGCACCGAAATCGCATGGGCATTCATTCACTGCCGGCGGGGGCCGTGCATTCATCCAGGCAGAGGGAGTCAGCGGCGAATCCCCCAGGCGTGCGGTCATCGAGGCGGCGGCGGGAGCCGGCGGGCGGATGGGCGCCCGTTCATCCAGGCGGCGGCGGTGGGAGCCAGCGGGCACGTGTTCGATCCAGGCCGCGGCCGGGTGGTCGTGCATTCATCCAGGCAGAGGGAGCCGCCGGCTCCCTCTGCCTGGATGAATGCACGGCCGCCTTGAGCGCCGAAATTGCACGGGCATTCATTCACTGCCGGCGGGGGCCGTGCATTCATCCAGGCAGAGGGAGCCGGAGGCCGCTTTCGCCGCCGGCTCCCTCTGCCTGGATGAATGCACGAGCACCCGGCCGCGGCCTGGATCGAACACGCGCCCGCTGGCTCCCACCGCCGCTGCCTGGATGAACGGGCGCCCATCCGCCCGCCGGCTCCCGCCGCCGCCTCGATGACCGCACGCCTGGGGGATTCGGAAAGTGACAGGTATTTATACATATATATAAACAACTTACGCTGCAATGTTTTTTACACTTTACGGTTTTACCCCCATTTTTTACACTTTATTCCCGTTTTAATTTTCGAACACCACACTAACACCACACTAACACCAAGTAGAGGGTAGGCGGTAAACTAACAGGTTAAGGACGCGGCAAAATAGCGGGTTACAAAGGAGATAATCTGAGCGCGCGTCACAGTATCGGAGGGGAATAGCTAATTCCTTCATTATACAGCTAATTCGTTCATATACATATCATGTTTTAAGAAGCGCTAAGGACGCGTGAAACTGGAGACTGTATCGCTGGATCGCCTTACGCCTCCGAATTGTGCGCTCCCAGCACGTTACAGACGGGAAATCTTCAACCGCACGTTACAGTATCGACCTGTAAGTTATGGGAATACTTGACCGAATAGCCATGTCTTGAGTCTTTTTTTGAATGTGCTGTGGCAGTGTATCAACCTTAGTTCCGGGGGAAGAAAATTCCACTGTTTAGGGCCTGCTGTAGATAGAGCTCTTTTACTTAATGATGTTTTCATGGGAGGCGCGTGTAGAGTTCCTCTTTGTGCTAATCTTATTGGTCGTGAAGATGTGTGAAGTTGGAGAGGGATTCTGAGGTCCAGTGGGGTGTTATTGAAAATGGCTTTGTGGGTGATTGATAGAAGTTTGAAGAGGATTCGAAATTTGACTGGAAGCCAGTGGAGCTTTTTTAGAATTGGTGTTATATGGTCTCTTTTGCTGGATTTAAGTGGCGTGTTCTAGGTTATGCAGTAAGCAATGGCTTTGGGAATCGGACCAGGCTTTTCATGTAAACAGTTCCATCCTCCACACTGCAAGAATGATAGCAAGCATCCTCTCGAAATGGAGGGAAACCCGGCTTGAGAAATGAAGGTAACACTATACATCCATCCCATCCTTCTGTGTCTGGGTAATTTCTTGCAGGGTCTGTTGTCCCTGGAAAAAGAGTAAAAAAAACCTCTTCCTAGTTTTAGAAAGAGACCGGTTTTAGAGATGCTTGCAGGTGTGAATTAGGGTTTTGCCAAGAAAAGCCACTTCTCCCAGCTCAAGGGTAAGTCATGGAGCAGGGACAGTCTCTTCTTGGAGCAGGGATAGTCTCTTCTTCATCCACGTCTAGTCGCCGCATGTTAGAGAGAGGAAAAAAGCTTTTTTTTTTTTTTCAGCATCAACAGTTGAGCATATTGATGACCTTCAAAAAGAATTTGATATTAAACGCGAAATATCGATCAGAGGCTTCCAGCATCAGAGAGCGTGCTGCCAATTTCTGAGAATCTTTCATATGAAGTCACTGTACAAATCGGAGGCTTTCTTTGTGACTTCCAGCTCCGATTTGCTCGGTGTACTGGTTCATGTTCCGTTTTAACACGCATTCTTCCTGCAGTTAAATAGAATGGCAGTCAAAGCTGTGGAGTTATTCAGTGCTGGTCTCCTCGGGCAGCTGGCATTAGACCAGGGCTGTCCTATTTTGACAGCATGAGCTGGAATAAGAATGCATCCTGAGCACCATTTCTCACCCTCTTTCTCCCGCTATGGAATATCTGGGCATCTCTGGCGATCCCTCATGGATCTGTGCACTGCAGGGATGCCCTCAGCACACGTATAGCAGCAGTGGCTCTTTCCTTCCTCCATGGGCCTATGCACACCACCTCCGCAGCATGCCGAGGCCTGACTGAGCATGAGGGACAGGAGATCTGAACCAGCATCTCCCACTGTGACTTGAACCACAGGACTTTTAATCAGTAAATTGTCACACACAGACAGCCTGAGGTCTTAGATTTGCAAAATGATTTGTATTAGAGGGGCAGAAGACTTGGGAGATTTGTGGTGGCCTAACATTCTTAGCAAAATCAATTTTCTGTTTGGCTTTGATCCAGAATTCTTGATAGACATATTTATTATCAAGAAGACATGATAGAGCAGCCCAAAGTCCAGTAATAGCCGCCATGTGGGTTCAATTCCCAGACCTGGCTCCTACTTCTCAAACCGGCAGGAGCAGAGGGTCCTACTTTGAGTAGGGTCCTCATATACTTTGCTAATGTATATGAGGAGAACAGGAGGTGTGTGTGTGTGTAGAGAAGGGTTCATACTTAGCCTCTGGTCGAATAAACTTATATGGCTAACCTTGCAGGGATATTCAGAGGTATGGGTTATCCGGCTAACTTTAGAACTGCTGGTTAACGCTGAAAATTGCTAACTTACCCCTAGAGAGCAGAATGATGGGTCACGAATAAAAAGGGGCGGGAGGGCGATAGTGGGCAGCCGGCTGTATTGCAGTAGTGCGGTTTCGCCTGCCGCGGTGTAACCACACCACACACTATTGCTATTGCCCCCAGAGCGCCACGGGAAAAGGTGTAGTTATTTCCCGTGGTGCTGCCGGCGATTAATGTGAAAAACATCCCCTGCAGCGCTGCCAGATGATAACTCTGCCCAAACCCCACCCACACGTCTCCCCTTCCCCTAATTTAAATAATACCGCCGCGATGCAGCCAGTACCGCACTCAATATCGGCACATCGCACAATAAAGAATGATCCTATTAGCCAGATACCCGGCTCTGCCCCAGTCCTGCCTCCAAGCTAGCCAGATAACCTTTTAACCAGATAAGCAGTTATACCACTGTATCGGGCCAGACAGTGCAGCAAGATTTTCAAATCCCACCATTTGTCTAGCTAAATTCGAACTTAGCCGGACTAATGGCACTGAATATGGACCTCATAGTGTGATTATATATATATGAGGAGAACAGAAGAGTAGTGAATTAACATTTAAATATGTATGTGTTGCTCATTAAGTTTAGCCACTGGTTAATGGATGACTCCATGTTGTCATGGACAACCTGAGCCCATCCAGTTACTGGAAGAAAATAGGACAGCAAGTCCATAAGCACAATGGGACGCAACTCATCCTTGATTACTTCAAGCCAGTGCTAGGATTCAACTCTACTTATTTCTATTAATTTTAATTTGCACAGGTTCCCGATGGCCTCAGGCAGTCTTTTGATATAAAGCTGGCATACACAACTATTTTAGCTTCTGTTATTCCCATTGCTCCTTCACTGCCAGGCCTTTCTGCTTGCTTGCTTCTCATCTCTCTGTCATCCGAAGGCCTGTATCATTTTCTCAGCTGTGTCCTAGATCCCCCCCCCCCCCCCCGGCATTCTTGAACCAGGTGCCACCAACGTTTCCTGAAGCTGAAGTCTCACACGGATCTGCTTTCTATGCTGCCTTATGGCTGACCGCATACTGCCCTCTTAATTAAAGGCTGTTTTGGACTCCATCCTCCTTGCAGGTACTCCGAGCACTCTTTCAACGGCGTCCCCTAACCAAGGAACAGGAAGCAAAAGCCTGAGTGACAGTGCGTTGCACCATCTACCTGGTCATCGCCAGTTTTAAATACGTGAGCAAGGCACTGCCTGAAAAGAACAAACTTCACAACGGGAAAAGACAAAGCATGGCTGCCTGAGTCATCCTGAAGATTATTGGCATGTTAAATTCAGAAAATGGAAAAGGAGTACCGCATTAGCACATGCAGAATAAAATGTAATTACAACCAACTAAGGGGAGGAGTTGGATGGTCTATGAAATAGACCTTCGTAGTCTGAAAAAGCTTGCGTCTCTGATCTTCTGTTAGCTTTACGCAGCTCTGAAGACTATTAAACAAAAACACAGATCCAATCTGATGGGTATATTGAATACCCTGGAGTAGGAGTGGGAACTTTAACTATGGAGACCTAAAGGAGTTACTGTGAACTGAGCACTGAGTGCAAAGAGAGGCTCCTGCGGTGAAGATATAATTTGGAACATGGCCATGCTGGGAGATGAGAATCTGCCTCACTTTTGCTGAAAACGTGTACTCTGGTGGCTCTATTTTGAGTGAAATGTTGTGGTTATTTTATATGCAAAAAGGAAAAATATTTAAAAAAGAGACCTAATTTTATAAATGTGGGTTCCCTGTACGTACCTGGATCAGTCCAGACAGTGGGTTATGTCCCCAATCCAGCAGATGGAGTCAGTCAAAGCTTTGAGGGGGCGTCACCATGAGTGCTACTACCCCCTCTGCAGGAGTTCAGTATCTTCTGACTCCAGCAGATGCGAGTAGGGAATCCGGGTTGCTCCCGATTACCTTAGGCATTTCTTGTACTTCTTTATCTGGTTTTCTTCTCTCTGCCTACTTCTTTTGGATCAAGTTTTGTTTGAAAAAAAAAAAAAAAAAAAAAAGTGTAAAGTGAGTTAGAGGGTTCTAATTGGGAGGCGTGGCTTCCCTCTGTGTTTGTCTGCTCTCTCCTTCTTCTATCGTTGCGAGCGGGGTAAGTGCAGTGTTGTTTTGCTTCTTTCCCTGCAGTTTGCTTCGACGGAGGGTCTCGCGGAGGCCAGTAGGACCGGCCTCTCCGCGTTCTCTCTCTTGCCTGCGGCCATTTTCGCGGCTCCTCGTGGGCTGCGGAGGCAGGCAGGGAGGTCGTCGGTGGCGGGTCGCACGGCCAGGAAGGCCCCCCCGCGGTGCCGTTTCGTTCTCGGCGGGTTGTGCAGGCCGTCCGGGCCCCCCCGCAGCGGCGCTCCCGTTCTCGGCCCCCCCCCGAGGCTCTGCCGGGTGGTTTTTTACCTGCCGGGCCTGTTTTCTTCACAGCTCCGATGCCGCGGCCAGCACGCTGCTCTGCTTGCGGCGAGCCGGGCTCGCGGATTTCGAGGGAGGGCATCTGTGCGAGGTGTCTCCCCGGGGGGGGAAGGCACCTCGCGGCCCCTCATCGATTTCCCTCGTCTAACAGGCTTGCCCGGGCGGCGGGGGCCGGCCCCTCCCCCATTCCTGGCGGGAACGGCGGCCATCTTACATTCTGCACGCCCTGAGGGGGAACAGACAGCGCTTGGGGCCGGGGATGCTGGAGATTCCCCGCCACACTTACTTCCGGAATCGGACCCGGAGACAGGCCCGCAGGGGCAGGGTTCCCCGGGGCCCCCCCCCTCGGAGCCCCCCTCGGGTAGACAGGGGTTTTCCCCAGAGTTTATCCTTTTGCTGCACACTGCATATCTGCAGAGCCTTGAGGCTCCCACGGGACCTCCTTCAAGCAAGATACCGCGGCCCTCGCTGCCTTCCCCGGCCCCCCCCGCTCCGGCGGGTGTGGGGGCCCCCCTACCCCCCGCTCGCACCCGGCTCCCGGGGGGCTCGGGGACTGCGGGCACAGGACCAGGTTCCCCTGGATCGGACCCGGCGGATCCGGGTCAAGGGGACTCCACTTCAGAAGGTGATGATCCGCACACGCTGCGTCTGTTCCAGCGGGAAGAGCTGGATGACCTACTTCCACAAGTTATTAAGGAGTTGGACCTCGATCCACCGCCGGAGCCGCCCGCGCCCGTAGCGCCCGCTGTGGTCACTTCCTCAAAGAAGGGGGATCCGGTCTTGGCAGCCCGGAGGCCAAGGGCTCGGGCTTTCCCCATTCATGAGTCTTTCCTTCAGCTTCTCACCGGGGAGTGGGATGCCCCGGAAGCTTCCTTTAAGGGCAGCCGGACCATGGAGAGACTCTACCCGCTGCCTGAAGATTTTCTCGATCTCATCAAGTTACCTAAAGTGGACTCCGCGGTGACAGCGGTCACGAAGAGGACAACCATCCCAGTGACGGGGGGAGCGGCCTTAAGAGACGCGCAAGATCGCAAGTTGGAAGTCTTCCTCAAGCGGGTCTTCGAGGTCTCCGCGGTAGGGTTGCGGGCGGTGATGTGTAGCTCGCTGGCACAGCGGGCCAGCCTTCTCTGGGTCCAACAACTGCTCACCTCTCAGGTCCTACCGGCCGGGGAGGCCGCCCAGGCGGATAGACTGGAAGCTGCGGTTGCGTATGGGGCTGACGCCTCCTATGACCTGTTTCGGGTCCTCGCCCGCTCCATGGCCTCGGTGGTAGCGGCACGTCGCCTCCTATGGCTCCGCAACTGGGCGGCGGACACGTCCTCCAAGTCGAGTCTGGGCTCCCTGCCATTCAGGGGCAAGTTCCTGTTCGGGGAGGATTTGGATCAAATCATCAAGTCGCTGGGGGAAAACGCGGTTCATCGCCTGCCGGAAGACAGGTATCGCTCCACCAGGGCGTTCTCGTCCTCTCGGACCAGAGCCAGGGCGCAACGGCGCTACCGGAACTACAGACCGGCGGCAGCCAGGCCCTCTGCCCCCAGGTCTCAGCCCTGGTCTCGCTCCTTTCGCGGGCGCCGCCCCGCGCGTCCCGCTCCCGCAGCTGGACAACCCTCTCCCAAGTCCTCGCAATGATGTTCAGCTCGCCCACTCCGCCGTCCCCAGGATCGGGGGGCGACTGGCGTCCTGCTACGAGGAGTGGGCGCGGATCACCTCGGATCAGTGGGTCTTGGACACCATCGGACAAGGTTACGCGTTGGAGTTTGTCCGCGCTCCAAAGGGACGGTTCATATTCTCCCCTTGCGGCTCGGACACCAAGCGACAGGTGGTACAGTTGACCCTGGACAGACTTTGGGAGATTGGCGCCATTGCGCCCGTGCCCTTCGGAGAGGTGGGCTCGGGCCATTATTCCATCTACTTCGTGGTACCAAAGAAGGACGGATCCTACCGACCCATTCTGGACTTGAAGGAAGTCAACAAATCACTCCGGGTGGTTCGGTTCCGCATGGAAACGCTGCGGTCCGTGATCGCGGCGGTGCATCGCGGGGAATTCCTGGCCTCCTTGGACCTGACGGAGGCCTACCTCCACATCCCCATTCGCCGGGAGCATCACTGTCTTCTACGGTTCAAGATCCTGGATCAACATTTCCAGTTTGTGGCTCTCCCGTTTGGGCTGGCAACGGCTCCGCGCACTTTCACCAAGATCATGGTGGTGGTAGCGGCTGCCTTGCGGAAGGAGGGGATTCTAGTTCATCCTTACCTGGACGATTGGCTCATTCGAGCGAAGTCTTTTCGGCATGGACAGGAGGCTGTGGCCAGAGTCATAGAGTTTCTGCAGTCCCTAGGATGGGTGGTGAACTTTTCCAAGAGCTCCCTGGTACCCTCGCAGCGCTTGGATTTCCTGGGGGCGACCTTCGACACCCGTCTGGGCGCGGTTTTTCTACGTCAGGACAAGGCGCAAGCCCTGCGGGAACACATACAACGGTTTTCTGCGTTATCGGTTCCCACCTCCTGGGACTATCTGCAGCTCCTAGGGGTGATGGGTTCCACCATCGACATGGTCCCTTGGGCATTTGCGCACCTCAGGCCTCTACAGAGAGCGCTTCTATCCCGTTGGAAGCCGCTTTCGCAGGACTACCAGGTGCTCCTTCCTCTGCCGCTGTTTGCCAGGAACAGTCTGACCTGGTGGATGAATCCGGAAAATTTGGCCCGCGGCATGTCTCTCGATCTGCCAAATTGGGTCGTGGTAACCACCGACGCCAGGCTCGTAGGATGGGGAGCGGTCTGCGACCGCAGCGCCACGCAAGGGACATGGTCCGCGGAGGAATCGAAGTGGTCCATCAATCTACTGGAGACCAGAGCGGTCAGATTAGCGCTCCAGCACTTCCTGCCACTCCTCCGGAACCGGGAGGTCAGGATCTTATCGGACAATGCGACGACGGTGGCCTATATCAACCAACAGGGCGGCACCCGCAGTCCGCAGGTCGCGCTCGAAGCAGAGATGCTGATGCAGTGGGCGGAGCGGCATCTGGCCCGCCTGGCGGCCTCGCACATTGCGGGCGTGGACAACGTACAGGCGGATTTCCTCAGCCGTCAGCTCTTGGACCCCGGGGAATGGTCCCTCTCCGACGAGGCGATGCAGCTGCTCGTTCGGCGGTGGGGATCCCCCCACCTCGTTCTCATGGCGTCCGCAAGCAACACCAAGGCTCCCCGGTTCTTCAGCCGCCGGAGAGAGCGAGGAGCGGAGGGCGTGGACGCTCTCGTACTCCCGTGGCCGGCCAACCTTCTTCTTTACGTGTTCCCGCCGTGGCCACTGGTGGGAAGACTACTCCGCCGCGTAGAGGTCCACCAGGGACCGGTGATCTTCGTCGCTCCGGAGTGGCCAAGACGACCTTGGTTTGCGGACCTGCTCCAACTGGTGATCGATGGACCCATCCGTCTGGGACATCTCCCCCGCCTCCTTCACCAAGGCCCGGTATTTTTCGACCAGGCAGAACTCTTCTGTCTTGCGGCCTGGCTTTTGAGAGGCACCGCCTCCGGCGCCGGGGCTACCAGGAGGCGGTAGTCTCAACGCTGCTGCGTTCTCGAAAGACTTCGACGTCGGTAGCCTATGTGCGAGTCTGGAAGGTGTTCGAGCTGTGGTGTGCCGGACTGAACACGAGTCCCTCTGAGGCTTCGGTTCCTCAGATCCTTCAGTTTCTGCAAGCAGGGGTGGACAAGGGGCTTGCCTACAACTCACTCCGGGTTCAGGTGGCCGCCCTTGGCTCGCTCCTGCGGGACGGGGGTTCCCTGCTACAACACCCGGATATTCTCCGTTTTCTCAAGGGTGTCAAACACATGCGACCGCCGGTGCGGAATCCTTGTCCCTCCTGGAGTCTCAACCTGGTGCTACGGGCCATGTCGGGACCTCCGTTTGAACCACTGCGGAATGCGACGATCAAGGATCTCACTCTCAAGGCGGTGTTTCTGGTGGCGATCTGCTCCGCTCGACGCATCTCGGAGCTGCAGGCCCTGTCGTGCAGGGAACCCTATCTCCGGTTCTCGGATTCCGGGGTTTCGATTCGCACTGTTCCCTCCTTTCTCCCGAAGGTGGTGTCCGCGTTCCATGTGAATCAGACGGTGGAGCTTCCTTCCTTCTCCCCTTCGGAGCCAAGGTCTCTCCGGCTTCTGGACGTCAAGCGCACCCTGCGCCTCTATCTGGAGGCTACGAATGATTTCCGGACTTCTGACCATCTCTTCGTCCTCTGGTCCGGCCCTCGGAAGGGAGCTCAGGCCTCGAAGACGACCATTGCCAGATGGTTGAAGGCTGGCATTGCCGCTTCCTACATTGGGGTGGGGCGGACTCCCCCGCCCGGTATTGTTGCGCATTCTACACGCTCTCAGGCGGCCTCTTGGGCGGAGACCCGCTCGGTCTCCTCTCAAGAAATCTGTAGAGCGGCAACCTGGAAGTCGTTACACACGTTCTCCAGACACTATCGTCTTCACCTCGCTTCCTCGGTCTTTGGACACTTTGGTGAGCAGGTTCTACGAGCGGGTCTCGCAGGACCCCACCCGGTTTAGGGACGCTTGGGTACATCCCACTGTCTGGACTGATCCAGGTACGTACAGGGAAAAGAAAATTATTCCTTACCTGCTAATTTTCGTTCCTGTAGTACCATGGATCAGTCCAGACGCCCACCGCATTTGGGTCCTACTCCTGCTCGACTGGTTTTTCCTCTACGGGACGGTAGTATTTTCTGTCTCTCACGATTTCTCAGTTTTTCACTGTTTGTCACAGTTCCGTTTTGGGGTTGACACGCTGACCTTTGGTCCTCCCACCCGTTGGTGGGGCGGGCACGGTTTGGTTGCTTAGGTCATACGGCTGATTGTTGCCGTTCCTTAAACTTGATCCAATTTGGGGGTTCTTGGTTTACTCGGGCTTGGATATACTCGATACTGAACTCCTGCAGAGGGGGTAGTAGCACTCATGGTGACGCCCCCTCAAAGCTTTGACTGACTCCATCTGCTGGATTGGGGACATAACCCACTGTCTGGACTGATCCATGGTACTACAGGAACGAAAATTAGCAGGTAAGGAATAATTTTCTTATCAACCATAGGAACAAAATTGGTTAAATCCTGGTTTGAAGACCCCCAAAAAGTGTTTCATAAAAGTTTATCATCCATACACGAAGGCAAGGCAAAAGCAGCAGCTGGTACTTTTGTAAGAGGTTTACAGATACTTTCAATACCCGGTTCCTTTTGTTGGTTTTCCTTTTACGCTACCCTGTGATCATCTCTGATAGCTGTGCCATAATACTGTTTTGGCCACTGATTTTACGATAGCAATGGCTCATGATTTCATCTGGTGTGTCGCACGATTCCCATGGCAGCCGTTAAATTAACGCGTGCTATTGCCTGTAAAATCCAAGCACAAAAACCAAGCTAGTAGAAAGTTGGACATTCTAGATAGTCCTCGGCTCAATCCTCCCTCCCATGCATTTTTTATGGGAGAATTGCCTGCTTTGCCCTCTTCCTGCACCTCCATCCAAATCACTCACCAACTTTGAAAAGTAGAAAAGTCTGATGCCCCATCCAAAAGGCTGCCTTCACACATATTGTAGTTCAGCGAGGTCCAGCCGTTTACAAATTGAAAAGGGGGGGGGGGGGTGGTACCCATCTAAACACACAGATGTACTCGACAGTCTTATAAGTCTCTGTTCCATGAACCGAGGCTAATCAGTAATGGCAATGAAAAATTGATTTAAAATAAGAAGAACCAGTATATCTTTCACTAAAACAAATTTAAAAAAAATCTCAAACCTGGATGTAAAAAGAAATAAGATACCACTGAGGTTGATATTCAGCGCCACTTAGCTGGTTAAGTGTCCCTGGTTAATGGTGAATAGCTGCCACTTAGCCAACTAACTATTGATCCAGCTAAATAGCCAGCTATCAGGCCGATACAGTAAAGTCCGCGGGAGAGCGGGCGTACGCCCGATTCTGTATTTAAATTAGGCCTGGCAGTAAAAACAGGAAAAGGAGGCGCTAGGGACACTAGCGCAACCCTAGCGCCTCCTTTTTGACAGGAGCGGCGGCTGTCAGTGGGTTTGACAGCCGACGCTCAATTTTGCCGGTGTCGGTTCTCGAGCCCGCTGACAGCCACGGGCTCGGAAACCGGATGCCAGCAAAATTGAGCGTCCGGTTTTCGGCCCGACAGCCGCGGGCCGAATTCAAATTTTTATTTTATTTTTTTATTTTTTTAACTTTTTTTATTCTTCGGGACCTCCGACTTAATATCGCCATGATATTAAGTTGGAGGGTGCACAGAAAAGCAGTTTTTACTACTTTTCTGTGCACTTTCCCGGTGCCGGAAGAAAGCGCCTACCTTTGGGTTGGCGCTAATTTCTGAAAGTAAAATGTGCGGCTTGGCTGCACATTTTACTTTCTGAATTGTCCGCAAATACCTAATAGGGCCATCAACATGCATTTTCATGTTGAGGGCACTATTAGGTGCTGTGGGTTGGACACGCGTTTTCCTCCCCTTACTGAATTAAGGGGTAAGGGAAAACGCGCGTCCAAGAGCAGGCTAACCGTGCGCTCCGTTGGAGCGCACTGTACTGTATCGGCCTGTATGTAAGGAGCAAGATGGAGGTATTCCGCAAAAGCACTACTTATCTGGCTCACCTAACTAGATAAATGCTGATTTTTCAATCTTATTGAGCTTAGTTAGCCAGGTAAGTATAGGACCGCTGTTCAGTTGTCTTAAAGTTAGTCAGATAAACATATCCACCTAACTATAAGATAGCTGAGTATATTAATTCGTACAGCTGCACTGCTGAATATCTCAGCCAGGTTAATCAGATATGTTTTTCCGACTAACTTAGGGAGCCAGATAGTGGCTAAATATGGACCTTATTTATGCCAATGTACTAAAGTATGCTGAACCGCATGCTTTTTGCTACTGGAATTATATGTAAATAAGCCCAGAAGCAAATAGCACGCATATCTTTCTTAGAAACATGTTTGCTAAACATTTTAACTACATCTCATTGAGCTGTAGTTAATATTTATTCAAAATCACATTTGCAAACCATTTCTTTTGCATGGTTTAGCCAGTACTGCTGGCTATGTGTTCATAGCTAATGAGCTATTTTGCATATTTTTGCATTAGTCACTCATTAGCATTGAATTTATATTAAACTGTGGAAAAAGAAAAACTATGCAGGAGAAATAACTATTTGCATTAAAATATTAAATTATGCATGAAAAATGGCATGGTTGCGTGCAATATTTGCCATTTTTACACATGTAATCACATTTTGTGAAGCCTAATGCACTTTAGTACATTGGTCTCCTGGTTTCCTTGTTGTTGTCATGGTAAGCTTTCCTGACAGATGATGCGCCTTTTTCCCTTCCCTTTTCTGAACTAGGTTGCGCAGTGCTCCAGTTGCCATTAAGTTTGTGACAAACACAACCAAAGAGTGCAAGGGGACCCTCTTGGAGAGACTGAAGAGGCTGGAATTTGACATCACCGAGGATGAGATCTTCACCTCTTTAACTGCGGCCAGGAATCTTCTAGAACAAAAGCATGTCAGGCCCCTGCTACTAGTGGACGATAGTGCGCTTCCCGACTTTGAAGGTATTGTGCCTGAACAAAGTATTCATATGTTACTTTTTAATTTTCTCGTCTGTCCTTCCCTCCATAGCTGAGAAGCGGTGAAAGAGGAGGGTGCCTGAGAGTTGGCAGCAGTGTCCTTCCCTTGCCCCCCATGGGACTCATTGATGCAGTTCTAGTTTCTGGTGGAGTAAATACTGCTAGGTTGTGTTGCTCGTCGTATCATCTCCCTGTTAGGCTTCTTCTGGATTTCTCGGTAGCATAAAGTAAAGCTTCTGAACTTTCTGCTTTATTCAGAAAATACAAGTCTTTATTCATAGTTTAGTGACTGGCCAAAGCCCAATGCATTTGGTGTCGAAGAAGATACAGGTACAGACAGAGAATCATCTGCAAATGAGCACTGTGGATTTTCCCTCCCTCTTTCCTGTCCGATTTTGGATAGAAGGGAGGAGAAGGCCAGCAGGGAGGGAGGGAAGGGAATTCCCCTGCTGGGAAAACTTTAGTTTTTAATGTCAAGGGGCAGAGGGGCGAAGAGAAGGGTTTGGGCTGGCCCCCGGGGATAAGAGTGGGCAGGAAGGAGGGAAGGCTTCCCTGCATGGCCTATTATTATTTACTTATAGACTGGAAGGGAAAGGGAGCTGGTATTTAAAGGGGACTGAGCTGGTTAGTGTCTGATTTTCAGCACGAACCAGCTCGCTTTAGCCAGGGAGCCACGCTGCACTAAATTTAGCCTGTCAGAATTTGACCAGCTCGGTTTAGATAAATATTCAGCTGGACACCAAGCCGCTTAGCTGACTATTCGTTTAAAGATATCGAGCTAAGAGCCAGTTATCTTACCCGCTCAGCAGATCTTGTGAATTCTATTTTGATACAGTTTGTAAATCACCTTGGGTTGTACTTAGAGAAAGCAATTCAGACAATGACATACGTATACCGATACAGAAACCTATCTCACAATAACTAAATTCCTGTTTACCCAAGCTTCTGCGAGCTCAGTCTTCAGAAAGCCTACAAGCAGGTAATGTTATGGGTTTAGCTGGCTGTTCGGGATTTACTTGAAGTCTGCCACTGAAATTATTTAGATAAAGTGCATAGCTTCACATGAATGACTTCAGGAAAAGATAATTTTCCAACCAGACTTCCGCACATAATTTTAGTTGGACAGCATTCAGATTTTAGCCACACCCACAGCATTGCCTCCTTATGTCCATATACATTTTATGTGTGCAGTTAGTTGTGCGTGCAGAAGTTATCTGCTCACTGGAGAGAAATATTCAAGTTTAGGTTCGGTTAACTCCAAAGGTTAGCCAGACAGTGGCTTTGCGTATCGACTTGTCTGTCTTATTATTTTGGCAGGTCAGGAAATATGGAGGTCTGTGTGCTGCACCCTTCGTCCAGGCAACGTCTGGCGTTAGCCGATTAAAAGCCACAGTTTTGAAATTTTTCCCAGCTGCCCACATACATTTAGTGCAGATAACTCACTGCACGCACAAAATTTATCTGAATAAAAACAAGGAATTTCTAGAGGTGCTACAGAGAGAGGCAGGGCAAAACTTTAGACAGTAAGCGCCTGTATTGAGCGCTCTCTAGCTAATATTACATGAGAGAGTCTGATCAGGAAACGCCTGTTGTAAAGTTACCCCGGTAACTTTAACTGCGTATATTTAGAGGAACTCTTACCTGGGCATGTTCTCCTGAAATCCCGCGTTAACTTTCCCACTCACCAGCCTCTTGGGGAAACAGTTAGCAAATCTAATGGTGTAAAAACGAAATGAATATTTTTTTTCTACATTTGTCTCTTAGAATTTAGAGAAACATCCACGCTTTGTCTTGGGCTGCACGAGAAAGTACCGAACATTGTATTCTGTGCAGTTTATCTTATCTATGCTTTTCTATACGTTCTGTTTAAAATTGCACATGTGTACGTTTCCTTACTCTGCTCTCATCTGTCCAGATCAGGGAACTGCACGGCCGACTGCTTTGAACCTGGACCCCCCTCTTGTCGGCAACTTTATTCTTTGTGTTTTATCTACAGGAATAGTGACCAATGATCCCGATGCAGTGGTAATAGGATTAGCTCCAGAACATTTTAGCTATCAGACTATGAACAAGGCTTTCCGGTAAGTCATATCCAAGCCTCATATCTGTGAGGGAAAGGTTATTTTTACTTTTAAGAAAGGTCATTAGGAAAATTGTGAATTTGAGTAAAATGATTTGAGGGAAAAAAAAAATGCAGCGGACTCTGGTGGTTGTGCATTGTAATTAGTGTTTGAATGTTTATAGTTTGGAAGCTGACATGGTGACTCTTATTCAGATCAAGTGACATCGTATGCATACCAGGTAAGAGGGAAATGTATTTACAGGTCTTCTCCCTCCCTCTTTCTTCTGTCTTTATAACTACCCCACATGATTGCCTAATCGGACATCTCAAGTACTGGCCGAGGCCTTAAGGGGCAGCCTGTGAGACTAGGCCCTCAGCCCTAGTCTTGCAGGGATCGCCCCGGTAGCCTTACTTCCCCTCTCCTGGAGCTTGAGTGCGTCATCTCGGTGATGCTTCCAAGCCCTGCTGGCTCTATCAGGCATCCCTATAGTCGAGCCACAGGGCCAGCGTTCGGGTCTCGCTGCAGTGCAACCGTTGCTGTCACCGCGTCTGTCCTTCTGTATGCATGTACTGGGGGGCTTCTGCCATGGACAAAATTGTCTGAAATTTGGTAGGAGAGTCTTTTACGGAAGTTCTGACCCTCTTGCCAAATCCTTCCGGTAGGTGTGCCAGGAAAGCAGGGCAGTTCCTGAGTTTGCAGGAGTGGGCAGGAGCAGGGCTTAAACACAAGACTATGAAGCATGCCTTTTTTTTTGTTATGCTAGTTAGAAGCATCCACTTTTTCAGCTGGTTTTAATGTGAAATAAGAAAGTAAATGCAGGAAAATGCCTTTGAAATGGTATTTTTGTTTAAATTTGCAATGACAGTGGTTCAGATTCTGTACTTGAGCAGCTAGCCATAATAATCCTTATTGATAAATACCAAGGAGGTAATTTTAAAAGGAGTTACGCATGTACATGTAACATACTATCATAGCAATTTTAAAAAGATCTTGCACATGAATATCCTATGGACAATTCAATGGCCTATATTGTAGCAATTTTCAAAAGCCTAGTTACACAGTTAAAGTGCATTTACACATGTAAAACCCAATTTTAAGCATTTAAATGCTTTTTAAGATCAAGCCGCAGCTGAATATTCTTTTACTCTTATACCATAATATAGTGGTTCAGCTCCCTCAGCACTAAAAACTGCAGAATTTGACATCCGAACTGAACGGCCTGAGCAGGTGTAAAGGGCTAGACTGTTGCTTCGGGGGATCCACATTTTGAACCATGTTCCTAACCTCGTGTCAAACAAATAATGAAATAAGAACATAAGAAATTTGCCATGCTGGGTCAGACCAAGGGTCCATCAAGCCCAGCATCCTGTTTACCAACAGAGGCCAAAACAGGCCACAAGAACCTGGCAATTACCTAAATACTAAGAAGATCCCATGCTACTGATGCAATTAATAGCAGTGGCTATTCCCTAAGTAAACTTGATTAATAGCAGTTAATGGACTTCTCCTCCAAAAACTTATCCAAACCTTTTTTAAACACAGCTACACTAACTGCACTAACCACATCCTCTGGCAACAAATTCCAGAGCTTTATTGTGCTTGCGTGAGAGAGAATTTTCTCCGATTAGTCTTAAATGTGCTACTTGCTAACTTCATGGAATGCCCCCTAGTCCTTCTATTATCCGAAAGTGTAAATAACCGATTCACATCTACTTGTTCAAGACCTCTCATGATCTTAAAGACCTCTATCATATCCCCCCTCAGCCCTAACCTCTTCAGCCTTTCCTCATTAATGTTCACATTAATGAAGTAAAACTGTAACGATACTGTCATTTAATTTCCATTCTGAGCTCCGGGTGTGGGTGGCTCTGTTGCGGGGCCTGGCACGATGCTCTTCCAGCTAATTCCACCTGGATCCCTCGATGGAATTTACAACCCTGCTTCAGCCCAGCCCTTGCTGTACTTTACTCCTGATCTTGTACTGAACGGGCTGCCTCACTACAGCTCTTACTGCCTTTCAGCAGAGCGAAGGGGAAGACCTCCCATGCTCTTAAACCTGTACTAGAGATGGACCCGGCATGTGAGAAATACCTCAGGGTTCTCTTCACGAACGGGAGGCCAGTGACCAAAGTGAATTTTGTAGTCGTACCCATGATTTGTTTCCCATATTTCACAAAAGGCGTTTGGGTGAACGTGTGCCCGTACTTAAAATAAGGTGAGCAGATGGCTGCAGGTCGTTAGGGACAGGCTGAACCAGTAGCGGTTTTACCCCGCTGGGTTCAACAAGATATCGGCCTGACCTCTGTAAGAAAATCTGCGCAGTGATGTCAGTGGAACGATCTGATCACCTTAACTTTGTGAGCGTGTGTCAAGATTGACTGAAGTGTCTCTTTACTTGTAAAAGGCACTTTGTACAAAATGAGGCCTCCAGTTTGCTTTGTGTAGCTCTTCTGTGACTTTGGGTCCTGTCGGGTTTCTGCTTGCAGTCGTTTCTGTTCCCTTCTGAGCTGCTGCTTGGGGAAAGCGGGAAGGCAAAGCTGCAGCTGTGCTCTCCTGGCTGGTGATATAATCGGGACACTGCACTGTTAGCCGTCCAGCCGTGTCCCGAGCAAGGGGATAAGGGCCAGAGCTTGATAATTTGTGCAGTGACTGAGCGATTCTTACCTGAAAACTGAGCAAATGTTGACCCGATAATTAGAAGAGCTGCCGCCCGCAGAGCAGTTGAAAGGAGCATTTCCTTTTAACCCAGCGACTTCTATCCATGCCAAGACCCTGGAAGGGCTCACCCAGATTTGTACCATCTGTGTAGATGTTTTAGGTTTCCCTCGCAAATCTCTTTATCTTATCCTGCCATGTGATGATAAGATGTACCAAATATGTTTGTTTGTTACTGTTTGATTTTCCTGGCGTGGGATGTGGATGTAATAAGGATGTTTTTATCTTGTGCCAGAGGAAGGGGTGGAGTTTGAAAGAAATGCAAATTGAATGAGCTTTTTTAAAATGTTGCCCCCAGTTGAATCAAACACTGCCTTTTTACTCTGACTGTAATATTGTAGCATGGAAGTGGCCTGCTATTGTGGAATCAGGGAAACGGTCTGTCTAGTCTGTGCAGGCTGCCTGTACCCCCCTCACATCTGGCTCAGTCTCCCACCCTTAGCAACAGGATCATGTCCCGTCTGAGTCGGCCCCTTAAAGGTGCAGCAGTTTGGAGGCATTGGAATCACTGCCAGTTCATGATTTCCTGTGCCTTTAAGAGAGCTAACCTGAACAGGGAAACACCTGTAAATGTTGGAGGCCAACAAAGTCTTTCCGTTTGAGTTTTGGCAGTTAATTAGTTATCCTCCCTATTCTTAGCCCCTTAAAAGTTCAGGAATGCCTGGGCTCTGCAGAAGCCTGTTTACATGATTGCTCTTCAGCATGGTGAGAGATTAACCCTTGCATAAAATAGCCCTCTTCACCACAGAAGGAGAGTGAGAAACAGAGATTGTGATGGTTGTCGTGTGGGTTGCCCCAGGAAGGAGTGGCCTGGTGTCTGCAGAGGCGAATCCAGGCCAGAGACAGTAAAAGCAGGAAAACTGGGCGTCTTCCACCTATGCCCCAACCACTTTTCCCTCGGGTTGAGCCCTCAGATGCTGGTGGCCGGCGCAGCATGAGGAATGGGGGTAGCCCCCAGTACCAGCAAGGAGAATAAACCTTTGAAATTGGAAAGAGGAATCCAGGAAGGAGAACAGGCAGAAGGCTGAAGATTAGAATTTGGGGACAAAGAAGTCTTCTGGATAGAGGAACGGAGCCAGAGTATTGTTTGTTTATTTATTTATTTATTTGTTGAGTTTATATACCGTCATTTGGTGAAGCCATCACAACGGTTTACAATATTAGGAATGGAAGGTAGGACCAAGCTCTGGCAACTCACTGATGAGACTATCTCAGTATAAATATAGGAAAAAAAATGGTCACCTGGGGGGGGGGAGTGAGGGGCACAGGGCTGGGATAACTAGGCATAGGTGTAAATAGTTGATGTTTTAAATTTATGCCCTCGTAACTTCCAGTTACTTGTTCTATCCCACTATCCCCTCGCCTCCAAGTTCTCGCCCCCCCATCCTCCCCTCCTCTTATTTCTTTTCCCATCCCCCCTCTACCTTTTTTCATCAGTTCTATGTTCACTGTAAAGCCTGTTGCTGATTTTTGTTTCTTGTTAACCGATGAGATGTTCCCAACGACCACTGGTATATAAAAACTGTTAAGTAAATAAATAAACTATATAGTTAGTCTAAGCAGTCCACAGTGCCTCCTGTGGACTGGAGGTGAATTCGGCAACAGGTCCTTCAGAGACAAAGCACGGAGAGAGTAAAGAGACTGCAGAATCAGTGTTGCCAGAAATGTAAATGGTTTTGTAGCTACTGCCTTGGAGACCCACATTAAATGGGGTAAGGGATATTGGTAGGGTGTGAGGCAGGGGATTGGCCACAATACCCATCCATGTTAACCTTGCCCCCCCCCCCCCCCCACCCAAAAAAAAATACTTCAGTTTTGGTTACGTCCTTGTTGTCCGCACTGCCATCTTCTCCTCTGCTGGGCCTCTGAAAGTCATGTCTTTGTTGATTAGGCCACTGACAGCCTCTTCCCATTGCCGGTACCGCTGGTAGCCTCTCCCCACCACAGACACCACCAACAAAATATTTGAGGTGCAACACTGATGTAGTACATAAGGGTCTGGTCACACCATGGATCCATATAGAGACGACATGATATTCTTCCTTTTGTTCTCCATTCTTCTCTGTCATGGATGTGAGCCCTTAGGCTGAGGCATGGTTGACACAGTCTAGTAGGTGAACCCACTAGGCCCACATCAACAGCTGGCGGATATGCCCTTTCTCGGATAGGAGCTGGAACTTCACTTGTACCCGCGGGCTGAGCCTTTGGATTCTAGGGACCAGCAGGGCTTAGGTGAGTGTCCCTGAGGGTGCAGTCAGAGAAAGTCCAAGTATGAATAATGGTCAGGGCAGGCAGTGAGAAGACAGTGTCCAGGCCAAGGGTCGTGGCAGGCAGCGAGAAGATGATGTCCGGGTCCAGGCTAAGGGTTGAGGCAGGCAGCGAGAAGACAGAGGTCAGGGCAGGCAGCAAACCAGAGATAAGTCATAATTCAAAGCAAGGGTTAGAACTGTGAAATCAGGCCAAGGCAGACAAAGATGAGCCACTGAGAGACAAGACAGGCAGGACTGACAAGGTAAGGCAATGGGAACTGGGCAAGGAGGAAGTAAGGGAGGGAAAGGCAAGGAAAGCAGGACAAGGACATAACCAGGCAAGGCAGGACAGCAGGAACACAGGCAAGAACTGGAATAACCAATGAGGCATAGGAATAGCGAGACAAGGTACAAGAGTAGCAACACACACACTACAAGATAGGAGGCTGTGTTGCTGAGGCATCGGTTTGTTGTAGCACCGGGATTTAAATACCAGCTTGGATGATACCATCAAGGAGTGACGGCAGAGAGGTTTCCTGCCGTGGGGCCTTTAAGCGGTGCTGTGCCGCACGCGCACATGCCTAAGAAGACCCCAGAGCCATGGCGGTTTCAGCTGCATGGAGAGCGGGGGTGAGTGTGGCCAGTTGCAGGCTGTCCCACGGCTGGCCAAAAGTTACATTCTCCAAATAATTCCTAACGTCGTATTTACGGTACTTTTTTTTGACAGCCGCCACAAAATGAGCTGAGGGTTTCAACTTATTTATTAATGGAGGAGAACTACTAGTCTCCCACACAGTTTTTAAGATAAATGGGGCTGTTGTGGGTTTTGCTTTGAACGTGAAGGGCTTTTGGGGGGTCCGCTTAATGTTTTCTTGGAGTTATATATTTCAGCTATGGTTCAAATCTGTTTTTTAAGCTTAGGCATTATCATTTATAATCATGTTTTTCCAACCACAGAGTTCAGTTTGAACAAATGCAAAAGCTTTCCCCTTTTTTGAAAATAGGCATTTAAGACAGTTATTCAGGAGTTGATTATTCCTTGCTTGATTATTGTGATTGCTTCTTGCTGGAACTCCCAGGAAGGTGTGTTCAGCAGCTACAAGTGATCCAGAATAGGGTGGCAAGGATTATTTTTGTTGGTCTTGAAGATCTAATATGGCGCCTTTATTGCCCAAACGTTTTTGGCTGCCTGTGATGACACGGGTCAAGCTGTGATAGGGACATGACTAGCGTATCAGGCCATAGACTACAATCATGTTGGTGCTTTATTGTAAGTGCTGTCAGTTCATGAGTTATGGAAAGTGAAGACCATAATAGAGCATTCTCAGTGGCTAGGTCCTTTGTTGTGGATTTCTACCCCAGTTGATATCAGGACTGGACCTAATTATAAGGTGAAATCACAGCTGTTTCCATATGGGTTAACTAGACGAGGAAGCAGGTGTTAGGCTATGATGGTCCCATTCTAGTGATTATTAGATGTTAGCAGTTTCCTATTGAAATGAGTGGTTTTGATTAAGCAGGGTGGTGTGGTTATGGTTTGGGACTATTGAAGGGGCTATAGCAGTTGATTAGGAGGGGTTGGGCTTTATTTTATATCGGGCGGGCATTGTCTCTTGAAGGCCTTCAATGGGGGAGAGAGTTTTCTGCAGTGCTGTTTATGTGGGTTTTCTTCATTTTGTTTTTAATGATTGCAGTATTGATTTTTAATGATGTGCATTACTTTGGGAAGGTTTTGTATCTGGTATTGTAGCTGTAGTTAATAAATGAAATTGTCCACAACTATTCCAAGGTTGGTGACTCCCGATACCATAGAATGGTAAAGAAGTTAGTGGTCAGAGAGTGGGATACTCCACAAGCTGGACTGAAGGTGGGTAGAGCGATTTCAAAGACATGGGATAGGGAGCAGTGTCCTGTTGTCGAGTGAGAGATAGTTAAAAGATAGAAAACAGAGAGTAAGGCTAAATGGTAAATTTTCCCAGTGGAGAAAGGTGCCTTAGGGATTTGTTCTGGGTCCACCTCTTTTTAGTGGAAATGGGAACAACAAGGGAGGTGATCAAATTTGCAGATGACATTAAATCATTCAAAGTTGTTAAATCACATGAGGATTGTCAGAAATTGCAAAATAGATCTTGCAAAACCAGGAGACTGGGCATACAGATGGAAAATTAAATTTGATGTGGACAAGTACAAAGTGATACACTTGGGAAAGAGTAACCCAAATTATAGCTACACAATGCAAGGTTCCACATTAAGAGTCACCATTCAGGAAAAGAATTTAGGTGTCATCGTTGATAATACGTTGAAATATTCTACTCAGTGTGCAGCAGCAGCCAAGAAAGCAAATAGAATGTTAGGAATTATTAGGAAAGGAATGGAGAATGAAACAGAGAATATCATAAAGCCTCCGTATTGCTCCACGATGTCACCTCATCTTGAATAGTGTATGCAGAATTAAAAAAGGTATAGGGAAGGAAATGATAAAGGGGATAAAACAATTCCCCTATGAGGAAAGGCTAAAGAGATTAGGACTCCAGCTTGGAGAAGATACAGCTGAGGGGAGATGTAAAAGAGGTCTATAAAATAATGAGTGGAATGGAACGAATAAATGTTAATCAGTTGTTTACTCTTTCAAAAAGTACAAAGACTAGGGGACACAATGAAATTACTAGATGATACACTTAAAACTAATAAGAGACCATATTTTTTTACTCAATGCATAACTAAGCTCTGGAATTTGTTGCCAGAAGATGTGGTGAAACCTATTAGTATAGCTGTGTTTAAAAAAGGTTTGGACAAGTTCCTGGAGGAAAATTCCATAAACCATTGTTAAGATGGAGTTGCAAAAATCTACTTCTTACCCCTTGGGATCCTGCCAGTTACTTGTGACCTGGTTTAGCCACTGTTGGAAATAGGATACTGGACTTGATGGACCTGTGGTCTGATTCAGTATGGCAAGACTTATGTTCTTATGTACCCCCTCTCTGAGTCTGCCTTGGAAATCCTGATGCTCCCAAAAGTAGACACTTTGGTCTTGGCGGTGACCAAGAAAACCACCATCCTGATGGCTGGGTCTGCAACATTGAAGGAAACACAGGATCGAAAATTAGAGATCCATCTCAAGAGGATTTTTGAGGTTTCGGCCTTGGGCATCTGGGCTATGGTCTGCAGTAGTTTTATGCAATAAGCCTGTTTACACTGTGTTCAGTATTTGCAAAAGTTCCCTCTTTTTTGCCGAAGGTGATTTCTTCGTTCCATCTGAATCAGTCGGTGGAGCTTCCGGCCTTTTCTCTTTTGGATAGCGATGCTCCGCATTCTAGGGAATTGAAGTGTCTGGATGTACAGAGAGTTCTGCTGCGATATTTGGAGATTACCAATTTTTTCCGTGTTTCCAACCATTTGTTCATCTTGTGGAGTGTGCGAAGAAAGGAAGGCAAGCTTCCAAGGTGACTATAGCTCGTTGGCTGAAAGAGGCCATCTCGTCAGCTTATATTTGTCGGGGTTGGCCAGTTCTGGACAGCTTGAAAGCACATTCTCTATGCGCTCACGCTTCTTCTTAGACGGAGTGCTAATCGGTGTCGCCACAAGAGATTTGCAGGGCGGCAACTTGGAAGATGCTTCACACTTTTGCGCGTCACTGCCGTCTGGATGTCCAAGCTCCAGATGATGGAAATTTTGGCAGAGGTGTTCTTCAAGCGGGACTCTCCACGTCCCACCCTTTTAGGGAAGCTTTGGTACATCCCAGCAGTCTGGACTGATCTGGGTACGTACAGGGAAAGGAAAATTAGTTCTTACCTGATAATTTTCATTCCTGTAGTACCACGGATCAGTCCAGACACCCTCCCTTTTTTCACAGGGTTTATCGTGAGAGTCCGCGCTGAGAGGTTATTCTACTGCCAAAAGAAGGCTACATGTTTATCTGATTTTTTGATTAATCAGTTCTAAAATGTTTTAGTTTGGTTTTTTCACTTGATCTGCAAAGTTCTAATTAGTTAACAGCACTGTTATCCTCCAACTTATTTCTGCTTTGATAATGTTTATACTGAGGAGCTGCATGTGGCACACCAGGTTAAGAGGGGGGTGCCTTACAAGTTTTTCTCTGTCTCCATCTGCTGAATACCTGGAGGCGGGGCAATGTGGCGGACACACTGTATGATTTGTTTCATATGTCTTCTAGGATTATGATGTCCACAGTATTGGCCCAAAGACTCTTGTGGTTGCAGAATTGGTCTGTGAATTTCTGGTCCAAGTCACAACTGGGTAATCTTGCTTTTAAAGACAAGCTGTTATTTGGAGAGGGCCTGGAACAACTGGTGAAACATCTGGGAGAATTGAAGGAGCATAAGTTGCATAAAGGCGAGCCGAAAAGGGGCAAGAGGAGCTTCCTGAATCGATTGCGGTTTAGGTACACAAGAAGATATCATCCCAAAAGGGTCTCTTCCTCGTCTCAGAGGCAAAGCTCTGGCAAGACACAATCCTTTCAGGGCCTGCGGAGACCAGACACGCAGCCTTGTGGTAAAAAGCAAAGCAGCCCTAAATAAAAAAAAAAAAAAAAAAGGGTCCAGAGTTCAAGAAGCACTCCCCGGCATTAAGTGCACAGGCATAACAATATTGAACTCTTTGTACTGGTAGTATAACCGAATCTCTTTTCTCACTTCTCAACAGCATCACTTAGAAGAGAAAATATTTCAATGAAACATAGCAGCACAACTCTTTATAAGCAAACCTTGTCGCTGCTGGCACTCCCAAACGAAAAGACCTTGTTAATCAGTAATGCAGCCATCATTAAGTATCCTCGCAATTCAGTTGCTCTAAGAATGCTCTGGCTTCCTTGCCCTGCATTACAGCTCTTATTTTTCCTTTATGAAACACTTTAAGCTTGCAGGAATCTGAAGAGAGAATTTAATGCCTTTGTTGTGGAGTTGCATACAATAAGGTGTAATTTCTTGTGTGATGCCATCATCTTCGCAGAGAAGTCTGCAAATTCCAGCAATTTATTATTATTATTATTATTATTATTATATTGCAAGTCTTTTGGGTTGCAGTATGCACTGAAGATCTTGGTTTTAAGGTCAAATACTTTATAATAGCTTGCCTTAGTTTATTGTTGGGTAGGGCTTCTCACCCCTTGGCGACGCACCCTTTCCACCAGAATGGGCCTATTGACACTATTTATACCTAGGGCCTTGGAAAGCCACGATACGGCGAATTTAAGGAGAGCTTCACCTTGGACGGATTCTAGCACCCCCAGTGCTCGCAGATTATTTTGCCTGCTCCTTTTCTCGAGCTTGTCAATTTTGTTTTCCAGCACATTGGTTATGGTGTGCAGCTGCATTACGGAATTATCTACTGTGTCCAGCTGATCACCATGTCTGGACATGGTCTGTGCCAGGGACATGTCAATATTGTTGAAATTGTCGACCTTGTCCCAAAGCTCGTCCACAAATGATTGCAGGTTTTGCAGTTGGTCTGTCACAGCGCAGATATGACACGTATCAGCTCCTTAAGGACAGGCTCTGACAGCCCTTCTGTGCTAGGGCTCGCTTCTTGTGCCATCTTGTCTTCCACAGGCAGCGATTTTTCAGTCCCTTGCCTCTTTGCTCTACTCATGTTGTCATGGTTCATTCTGTTTACAAAATTGACAATGAGCGTGTACGAGAGGCCTACCAAGTTTTTCAGAAAAAAACGTGTTTGCAATTCAAAATAAAGAAAAATTCCATTGCCTCCGAGGGAGCAGACCCCTTGGACCTCCGCTCAGGGTGACGCCATCGCCAGAAGTTCCTAGGTCTGTTTTTCAGTCCTAATATATTTTGTTTGTTGTAATTTCACATGGTTTTCATTTACAATATTTACACCATTGCTTATAGTCACATTTCCTGTTAAAACTAGACTCTGAATCTTCTGTTGAGCTGCTCATGAACTACTGATATCAGTGAGAAAAGTTTTCAGAAATATTAAACACCAAAATCTCCTCAGAAATGATAATCAGATCAGAAGGAAAATGATTTTCCTTATTATTTTGTGTATTTTAACTGCCAACTGAATTATGTAATGCTTTTTTTGTTCTGGCAGTTCCCACCTGCTTCTTTCTGGAATCCCTTGGGTTACCCCATCCAATTCGCCTATCCCAATCATTGCAGCACCAGGACTCTTGCCGGAATCCTGAAATTGCGGGCCCCGAATCTGGCCACTAGCTGCTACAACTGGGACTCCCTCTTCCCATGGACTGTTAATGCTGCCTTCACAGCAGCCCCAGCCCTAGCCAACCCTGGAAGTAGAAGACCTGAACTGGGATTGGAACCCACATCCTCCACATGGCAGTTCACAGTTATTACATCAGCTCCAAAAATAATTTTATAAAACCATTTGTGGCTTAGTGTTTATAGCAATGGGCTGAGAACCAGGGAAGCCAAGGTTTAAATCCTGATATTCCACTTGACATCGGGCAAGTCACTTCACCCTCCATTGCCTCAGATACAAACTAAGGGGGGGCATTTTCCAAACTGCGTTCCCTGTATGTACCCAGATCGGTCCAGACTCCTGGGTTTCGCCTCCCCTCCAGCAAATGGAGACGGAGAAAGTTTTACTGACACTGCCACATAACACAAGGTGCCACCTGCAGTTCCTCAGTATTTCTCTGTCTCCAGCAGATGGTGGAGGTAGAAAAGCCTGCAGTCTGAGTTTAAAAAAAAAAAAAAAGACTAGAAGATCTTAGAGTGCTTGTCTCCTAAGGGGTTGTTAGTTCCTGGTGGGGCCATCCCCCCTGGTCTGTGAGGCGGAGAAGCAGGGGGTCAGGGACCCTTTATTGCTCGGTCCTTCATCGTCGGACAGGGCAGAAAACTGGAGGTCCTGGTTCCCTCGCCCTGCAGAACGGACAGAGCCTGCAGCCATTCTTTTTGCAAGGGAAGTCTTTGATTTCTTTGATTTAAAGTTTTCTTTTAAAAAAAAAAAAAGAGAAATAAAAATTAATTAATTTATTTATTTACTTATTTTTGGGTTTTTATATACCGATCTTCTTGCATTGGATGCAAATCAAACCGGTTTACAGTGAAACAATTCAACTTGCCTAAGAGCATTACATGGAACAAAGAACATGGAACAAAAAAGAGTGCTTGTGAGCATTACATAAAAAACGAGGAACAATTAAACATTTAAACATTTAGAAGCCTTTGGTAACAATTCTTATACAGTGTGAGTAAATGTGCCATTAATGTTAAAACGAAATCAGGCGAATGATTGTCTGGATTGAGAAGGAATACTGGGACGGTAGAAAGAGGGCAGAAGAGGTGTAAGCAGGGTTTTCCGGGGGTCGGCAGGTTTTAACCCAACTCTTCCTTTTTAGATGGGCAGCTCAGTTTGTATTTCCCATTTCCTCCGGCAGCTCGGTACGAGTCTTCCTGCCACTTGGATCGAGTTGTGCCGCTTGTGGAGACATGCACGCATGTCTCTTGTGCGATGGCCGATGCTTTTGGTGTGTCTCCGGCGGAGAGGGCACTTTGGGGATGGTGGCAGTGACTCTGGCCAGATGCCGCAATTCTGGGAGGCTGTCACCAGTGCAGCAGCCTGTGGACGACCCTTCCCACTAAGCGCAGGAATGGCGGCCATCTTGTCCACATTCGCGGCTGCCTCGCGAGCCACGGAGGGGGAAGGGGATTTCCCACCTTCTTTATCCCTGGAAGTTAGGACCTCCAGTGGAGGTCAAGATACTGAGGGGTCTCACTCAGGAGGGAAGGAGGATCCCCTGGAGGACGCAGATGCCTCATCTACTTTTTCCTCTGATTTTGTCCTCTTATTGCATAAAGCTTATAAGGCCAGGAAAGCCACGGGCCGGAGTAGAGCTGAGCAGGGGGCTTTGGTGCGCCCAAGGTCAGCCAAGAAGGCCAGGCCCTCTCAAGCTACGAGGGTCTGGCAAGTCCCAGGAGCCTCAGCACAGACGACCGCCGCAGAGACCTTGGAGGCAGAGGATCCGCGGGTGCAGTACCCACCGGGGTCGGATCCGGGTTTCGTGGATCAGGATCTGGATCAGGCACTGGCCAAGAACCCGGCTGTGGAAGGGGATGACCCCAAGGTAGTACATCTGTTCCACAAGGAGGAGCTGGGTCTCCTGATACCCACTGTTCTGGAAGAACTGGGTGTAAAGATCCTGTGAGAGGAATCAGATCAGGTGGAAGTGAACCCGGTCATTGTTGGCCTCCAGTGTCCAACAAGGTCTTTTCCATTTCACAGGTCAGTCAGCATGTTGGTGTTTAAGGAGTGGGATACTCCCGAGACAGGCTTGAAGGTCCTCAGAGCCATGGATAAGTTGTATCCTTTACCAGAGTATATGCTTTAGCTGCTGAAGGTCCCCAAAGTGGATGCTTTGGTCTCAGCTGTTACTAAGAAGATGACCATTCCAGTTACCGGTTCTACAGCTCTGAAAGACCTTCAGGATAGGAAGCTAAAGTGCACCTCAGGAAGATTTTTTAGGTGTCTGCCCTTGGCATTCGAGCGGCTGTGTGTAGCAGGTTTTTATGTTGAGGGCGGGCTTGCACGGAGTACAGCAGTTGCAAACAGACAAGTCCTTGTCTGTCTCAGAGATGCAGCAGGCGGAGCGGCTGGAAGCTGTGGTAGCCTGTGGCGCTGATGCGTTATATGATCTCGTCAGGACCTCCTCCAGGACAATGATGTCGGTGGTTTCAGCCCGGAGACTCCTCTGGTTGAGGAATTGGTCAACTGACATTTCATCCAAGTCTCAGTTGGGAGCTTTGTCTTTTAAGGGGAAGTTGCTCTTTGGTTGGGACTTGGAGGAGATGAGGAAGCTTCTCGGGGAGAATAAGGTTCATAAATTGCCTGAAGATAAGCCAAAAGGGAAAGGATCCTTTCCTCCTCATTCCTGCTTCAGAGGGAATAGGCAGTTTTGGCCTCTCAGAGCTTCGGAGGGGTACCCAGAGACAGTCCTCGGGAAGGCAACCGTCCTGGAACCAGTCCTTTGGAGGGCAAAAGCTAGGTAGAGATGGCTTCTCCCAGGATGGCAGTGGAGCCAAATCCACCCAATGAGGCAAGGCTGGTCCACTCTTCCATTCCAGTGTTAGGGGGCAGGTTGGCTCTATTTTACAAGGAGTGAGCCAAGATCAAGTCAGACCAGTGGGTCTTAAGCATGATAAAACAAGGTTATGCTTTAGAATTTGTTCGGCCACTAAGAGATTTGTTCATGGTTTCCCCATGTACTTACGAGGAAAAGAAATTAGCAGTGTCGGAAACTGTCTGTCGTCTTTGCATGCTGGGAGCCATTGTTCTTGTCCCCCTGAAGGAGCAGGGAACAGGCTGATATTCCATTTATTACATAGTCCCCAAGAAGGAGGGCACATTCCGCCCAATCTTCGATTTAAAAAAGGTGAATGTGGCTCTAAAAATTCCTCTGTTTCAAATGGAAACTCTGCATTTGGTAGGATTGCCTCTGTGCATAAGGGGGAGTACCTGGCGTCTCTGAATTTGACTGAAGCGTACTTGCACATAGGAATGCAGCCCGATCATCAAAGATACCTGAGATTCATGGTTCTGGGAGAACATTTTCAGTTTTGCACTCTGCCCTTCAGTTTGGCGACAACGCCCAGGACCTTCACTAAGGTGATGGTTGTGGAAGCTGCGGCTCTCCAGTGGGAACGGGGTCTTGGTTCACCCCTATCTGGACGACTGGCTGATCTGAGTCAGAAATCCTTTGCTGGCGGGCGGTGGACTTAGTCCTCCAGTGCCTGAGATCATTGGGATGAATAGTCAATCGGTCCAAGAGCCATCTTTTCTCTTCCCAGGTTTTGGAATTCCTGGGGGCATATTTCGATACCAAGGTGGGGAAGGTATTTCTCATCGAAGAGCAGATTTCCAAATTGCAAGTTCAGATTTGTGGATTGTTGAGGAAGCATGTACCCAAGGTCTGGGATTACTTGAAAGTTCTCAGATCTGTGGCTTCCATTTTGGAGTTGGTTCCATGGGCGTTTGCTCATATGAGGCCTCTACAGACGGCTTTACTATCCCGCTGGGGTCCATTGTCTGAGCAGGTTCCATGGGCGTTTGCTCATATGAGGCCTCTATAGACGGCTTTACTATCCCACTGGGGCCCATTGTCTGAGCAGTTTCAGCTGCCTCTTCCGCTTACAGAGTCTGCCAGGTCCAGTCTCTCATGGTGGCTCATTCCGGCCAAGTTGAGACAAGGTGTGGACCTAGAAATCCCGGTCTGGATGATTGTCACCACAGATGCCAGTCTTTCTGGATGGGGAGCAGTGTGTCAGGACCAGTCAGTACAGGGCCAGTGGTCTATGGAAGAAGCCTTATGGTCCATCAGTCGCTTAGTGTTGCGACCGTTGCTGCCCGACGTCTTCACTCCGCCCTCTTTACCTCTGTGGCGACTCCCTCCAGGTCTGAAGGACGGCTGGTTGCCATGGCATCTCCTTGCCGTCTCTCTCCGGCGTCCCCAGGCCGGCTCGACGCTGCAGATCCGCCATGTTGCCTGAAGCCTAGGGCGCGCGCGCGCATGCTCCGAGTGAAGTACCAGAAATGGCGCAAACCTCAGGGACGTTCCCCTGAGATGACGTCATCCGCTTCCGATATTTAAAGGTCTCTGATATCGCTACTAGTTGAGTTAGCAAGGGCTAAGGTTCAGATTGGGTTCCCTGCCTAGCTACTCTGCCTCCTCGGACTTACCAGAGGTACCCGCTCCTCGGTGGCCTCGCTCTCTCTCTTTGCCTTTCAGGTTACAGACAGGATTCGGTACTCGCTCCTCGAGGGCCCTCGTTCCTGACTATCTGCGGATTCTCTTCTGCCTGGAAGTCATCATTAACTACATCATTGTGAGTTACCATCGCTCTCTCAGAGCTTTCCCTCTAACCAGGTACTCACTTCTCGAGGGCCTATCTTTTCCAGCTCCTGAGCTCCCTGAGACTTGAGACCAATTTGTGAGTGTTGTCATCTAGTTCTGTTCATGAACTCTGCATACCCTGCCTACTCACTGTCTACAGTTTCTCAACAGCTCAGCCATCCAGGGATCGCTGTTACAGTATCTGAGGGACTTCAGCCCTTTCCATACTCTAAGCCTAGCCGGTGGTCCCTCTCGGGATCTTTCCCTGGGGGCGTGGTCATCTGCCACCGGCCCAAGGATCCACTTACTACTATCTCCGGCAGTCTATAACAACAGATTGCTAAGTCCGCCTACGGAATACATCAGATTGACACCCCTATCTGATTGCTCCTCCTACCAGCATAGCGGATCATGACACTTAGAGACGAGAGCCATACGTTTTGGCTCTACAGGCATTTCTGCCCTTGGTGAAGGAAAAGCTGGTGAGAGTCTTGTTGAACAATGCAACGACGGTGGCTTACATCAACCAACAGGATGGCACCAAGAGTCGGGCAGTGGGTTAGGAAGCCCAGGATCTAATCAGCTGGGCAGAACAATAGCAGCCTCTCACATAGCGGGCACAGACAAAATGCAAGCGGATTTTCTGAGCTGACAACAGCTGGACCCTGGAGAGTGGGAGCTGTCAGGGGAAGCAATGTGCCTCATCAGTCGCAGATGGGGCACACCATGCATGGATCTAATGGCAACTTTCCGCAATGCCAAGGCCCAGTGGTTCTTCAGTCAAAGAAAGAAAAGTGGAGCAGAGGGGGTAGATGCCTTAAGTTCTACTTTGGCCTACAGACATCCTTCTGTATATGTTTCCACCTTGGCTGCTGGTGGGCAAGGTCTTGTGATGCATAGAGATACATCCAGGTGACATGATCCTCATTGCGCCAGTGTGGCCGAGGCATCCATGTTTTGCAGACTTAATCAACTTAACAGTGGATAGTCCGTGGCAGCCAGCTCATCTGCTGAATCTCCTGTGTCAAGACCCCATATTTTCAGATCAGGCGGTTCGCTTTTGTCTACTGGCTTGGCTTTTGAGAGGGTGCCATTGAGGAATAAGGGTTATTCGGAAGGGGTCATCACTACTGTCTTACAGTCTAGGAAGACTTCCACCTCCTTGGCATATGTGAGGGTATGGAGACTTTTTGAGACCTGGTATGCAGAGCAAGGGGTGGATCCTATGCGAGCCTCGGTGGCACATATTCTGTCCTTTCTGCAGAAAGATTTGGTAAAGGGTTTATCCTTTTATTCCTTCAGGGTTCAGGTGGCAGCTGTGAGCTATCTTTGAAGTAAGGTTCAAGGGGCGTCTTTAGCTATACATCCGGAAGTGGTACATTTTTCTCTGGGGAGCAAAGCATTTGTGTCCTCCAGTTCAGAAGCCTTGTCCCTCCTGGAGCCTTAATGTTGTCCTCAAGATCTTATGTGCGGTTCCGTTTGAACCTCTGAGATGAGCCACTATGGAAGATCTCACTTTGAAGGTGGTTTTCTTGGTGGCGATTTGTTCGGCTCACCGGATCTCGGAACTATAGGCCTTGTCTTGTAGGGAGCCTTTTTTGAGATTTTCGGATTTGGGAGTCCTCAAGGATGGTTCCTTCCTTTCTACTAAAGGCGGTGTTATCATTCCATTTAAAACTGTCAGCAGAACTTCTGTCCTTCCCAAGTTTGGATCCTACAGCACCTCAGGTGAAAGAATTGCGATGTTTGTATGTAAAACGTGCATTGTTGCCGTACCTGAAGATCATGAACAGCTTCCGCCTGTCATATCATCTTTTTTGTGCTATGGAGTGGTGCAAAAAAGAGTCATAAGGCGCGGTGGTTGAAAGAGGCTATTAGCTCCATGTATATCTGTCAGGGTCGCCCTGTCCCGGAGGGGTTAAGAGCCTATTTTATGTGTTCTCAGGCGGCCTCCTAGGGAGTGTCAGCAAGTTTTGCCGCAAGAGATTTGTAGAGTGGCTACTTGGAAATCATTGCACACTTTCGCCAGGCATTACCATTTGGCTGTCCAGGCCTCCGAGGCCATGGGCTTTGGTGAAAATGTACTTTGAGTGGGACTCACAGTCCCACTCCATTTAGGGAAGCTTTGGTACATCCCAGGAGTCTGGACTGATCTGGGTATGTACAGGGAAAGGAAAATTGGTTCTTACCTGCTAATATTTATTTCTGTAGTAACACAGATCAGTCCAGAGTCCCGCCCACTGGCAGAAAGGGAGATTTGGAGAGTCCACTCGATCTGTTTGTGTGATTACTCTGAAGAATGGCACAGGGTTTCATGTGGGCATGGTTATCTGTTCTTGGTTTCCTCTTCCCACTGCTCATTCAGGCGATGTTAGTTATGGTATTTGATTGATTTCGGCTTGGGTACAGATTAATACTGAGGGACTGCAGGTGGCACCTCATGTTATGTGGCAATGTCAGTAAAACTTTCTCTGTCTCTATCTGCTGGAGGGGAGGTAAAACCCAGGAGTCTGGACTGATCTGTGATACTACAGGAACGAAAATTAGCAGGTAAGAACCAATTTTCCTTTAGGTGTTTACCGCAAGGTAAATGGCCAAATGCAGCAAAAATGCACAATATTTTGAAATACCACACATTAATGTGGCTTTGGCATCACAAGTATGGTAATGAGCTGATTAGCATGCACATTTATGCTAATCAGCTTATTGCTAGATAAAAACATGTATATCAAATAATGTGTATTGCATCAAAATTACAAGATACATTTTTTGATTCAAAGTTAGCTATAACTCTTAACCTAGAGCTAACTTTCCCAGGGAGTATTGGGACACTAACACACCTCCCGGTGCTCCTAGGGCCATGCCTTTTAAAGGGCCAATCAGCCTGAAGTAAACTCCCCAAGGACCCTAGGGATCTCTGGAGACCTCCTGTACCACCCAGTTGCCACTCCTTGAGGCAGCCAATGTCAAAAAATAAAATTTTCACCAAGTGGAAGTATCAGCACAGGCTCCACCCCCCAAACTCATTCCTTTTCTCCAAAAATCCCCTTCAGGCCTTACCAAAGTTGTCCTGGTAGTCTAGTGGAGGCCCAGCACGCCCCTCCCAGGCTCTGACATATTGCAGCCATTTTCCAAGATGGCTCTGGCTGGCCAATATCATGCATTTGCCCCTATGATATGCTCTAGAGTACCGAATACTGCAGCTTAGTAAATCCTGCAGTATTTTCCCCTCCAGGGGAAATACTGCAGCTTAGTACATAGGCCCCTTAAATTGTATACCCCTTGGGACAGAGGGATACCTTCTGTACCTGAATTGTAACTCAGCCTGAGCAGAAGGTTGGAAAGGCGAGTAATTCAATCCAAAATCCAAATCCATAATGCTTTAAACCTGTTGCAGAAAAGTTGGACAGAGTTTGGAAGTGTCGAATTATGATTTTAATTCAAGGGAAAAAAATGATAGCATATCATATCTGGGAGATAGAGTAGTTAACAGGCGGCGATAACTTTGATTTTGCTTAGATTACTCTTTCTTTTTTGATATAATAACTTAGAGTAAATCTGTTAAAAGACAACTGGTAGTCTCCTTTATCTTATCTGTGCATCCAGTCCCTGGAAAGTAATAAAGAGTGCACTCAGAGGCTGCCTAATTAGTGCATTACACAGATTGCATTGATTGCAGGGCACCAGAGGGCAAGTCTGCACTCTTGGATTCAGGATTTCTAGTGGCACCACAGCTGAACTTATGGAACTTCCTATCATGTATGCGTTGATCAGCTTTGTAGACTAACTTTCTAACAACTTGTGGTGAAATGATCGCACCCACTGCAACGGGACTGATCTTCAGCATATCACCCTCTGCCATGGGACATTCTCGTTTAGTAGAACACGGAAATCACAAAATTAAGCAGCTGATTCATGAATGATTTGTAATTTTGTGTTACTATCACAGCAGCTCCCGGATTCAGGGGACGCCTACTGTCAGATCATTCTGTTGACCGATTGACACTAATGTTCCGTTGTGTAATGGCAGGTAAATGATCTTGCAGAACGTCTATGGGGCCTGTAGTTCGGAATTGGAGCTTGACTTGCATGCTTCCGGTGAGCTGCATGGGGCAAATCGCTGTTAGGTGACAAACTGACATGAACTCGAGGACTTGCAGTTTGATGATTGTCAGAATACGCTTTTATTTTTAAGAGGAAGTAACAGGATTCACAGTTTGACTTATGAGGTATGATCTTGTAGTTAGAACTTCAGGGCTCTGACATGAACTGAGTGTCCCTGGTCAAGTCAATAAGAGCCCCATTTATTACGCTTTTTTTCTCATAGACACCGGAATGAGAAATAAATCTTAGTAACTATCAGATCTTGATGTTCCTGGACCTCCAGCTTTACAAGCTGTAATTGGGCAATCATAATTCACTTATTAACTTTATTAAGCACTTTGAACTGTTTTGTGACGTGCTTGGATGATGCCATGAGATTCCAAAAGGATTCTTAATCCTTCAATCTACAAGAGAAACAGAGAAATGATGGCACAAAAGGACCAAAATAGTCCATCCAGTCTGCCATGGTAGTATCTGCCACACTGTGCAGGTAACCCCATGTTTTTCCTAAGGGTAGCAATTGCTGCTCTGTGCAGTTATCCCCAAGCATAAAAATCTACTGCTAGCAACATTTTTATTGGGTGATGAGACTTTTTGAAAATTCAGACCGTGCTGCTTCGCATGTTTTGCTTATGGACACTGACTATAAGCACGTCGTAAAAGAGCGGGGCATGAGTGTGAGGGTTTAGAAAGAATGAGCTCAGTCATACTATTTCATTATTACTTCTGGTTTTGACCCAGCCTAGATACATTTTTTTCAACATTTCATGGCTGTTTTTTGTCTAAAGCTTTGTAAATTATACAAGATTTGTGGAGTCATGCTGGGTCATTGTGTACTCTAAATTCAAAGCTATTTATTATTATGATTATTATTGCAATAGTATTTTCTCTTTGTTTCGGTGCATAGTAAAACTTGGGATTCAGCAATGTGTTTTTTTTCAGTTCCACAAATACGGAAGCCTTTCTCGTGGTTTTGGAAATCCAAAACTTGACCACCCTCATTTTGAAAAGCAACCTCTCCCACGCCGTTCTTTTGCGGGCATCAGTATATATTGTGCCTCGGTAACTTCTTAAAGTACCTGCAACCAGGATGCAAAACTGTGGACGGTTCTTTTAGGAGCCGACAACCTGACGATGAAAATATCCTCCCAAGTGCTAGCGCCATTTGATTGTGCAGTAATAGAGAATGTATAAATCTAAGCAGACGGAAGTTGTAAGTCATCGAACAACCTTTCATAAACAAAAGGAAGCCACACACTGTCTAATAGCACTAGAGAAATGGTCAGCGCTAGTAGCAGTTCTTGCAGGTGTCCTATTTGCAAAGTGACTTTTATCTCCAGAGGTTCATTTTATGAGGCCTAAAAGTTTGTTTTCTTTCTGGGGCTTACCTGTGACCCAGGCCGCTGCACTGCCCAGTGTGTAGGAAGATTTTAGTTTGAAGCCCTCATCGATAGGGGGGCTTGTTGTGCCTGGTCGCACCATGGAAATGGTGCGTTCAAGCCTGGGGAAGGCGGGGAAAACAATTGCCACTACTGCGATGGCTCCTGCTGGCCAACAAGCAACACTGAGGGTTTACCTTGAAGGAGGCCCTGGGGCATGCCGTCTGGGGAGGATGGGATCAAAGACAGAGGGGAAAAAAATGTTTTCATTTTGATATAAACTAACATGCTGAAACAGGATTTGCACTCTGATGAAGTTGTTCTGTGGTTGAAATTCCTGTGACTTTGAAATTAGTCTTCTGAAATAAAAAGCTGATATTTGACGGGTTCACAGACACTGATGAGACTACTGTCAGGGTGACAGAAAATCATTACTTGCATAACTTTTTTGCCACTACTGTTTGGACATGTTTATACCACTTTGCACTAAAAGACTTTTCAAAGCAAGACTGGCCTCAGAAACAATTCTTATGCAAAGATTTACAGCTTATCTTGCCTCTGACCTCACTCACCCTCATGACAAAGGTGATAACTTTAAGGAACAAATGAGTCAGTCCTGTGTTTTTAAGTTCAGTTTCCTGCTGGGAATTTGGCTTTATGACAAACAGGATGTGCAAACCAAGGACTGACTGGAGCCATTTGGTCATTATACCGGAAGCAGATCCTCCTTTTTCCACCTTGTGCCTTGTCTGCTCTACCATACCATCGTTCAAGCAGTAATGTGATTTGGGAAAAGCTGTTGATTACATTAAATCCATGTATGCAAATGGAAAACCATAATACCATAGGAGATGATGGTATTTAAAGAGTAGTTGGCTCTTCCATTCTGCCCAGTGGTTCCCACCTACACTGTTCTCTCAAAGGATAAATCCCAGCTGTCAGTCATTTATTTGTTTTATTTAATATATTTTATTCTGCAAGTTTATTTATTTATTTAAAAGTTTTTCTTTACCATCATTAAGTTATTTACCATCATAATGGTTTACAATAGGGCACAAATAGAAAAAAAAATAGTAAGAAAAAACTTTACAATGAAGGTACCATTAATAATCGGTAACAATTGAATCACTAGAACTATTTGAATTCTGACGTAAGATGTCTATTGGTACTTGTCTCGTGGGTGGGTACCTACGGTTTTAATGTTCCAGGAAGCATGTCAAATGCAGATTACAATTTTACAATCATAAAAGGCAGACAACCGAAAACACATAAAAATATTAAAAAATTAGCATCCATCAGAGACAGGAGCTCAGTTAAATGATTATGAATAGACCTGCCTGAAGAACATAGACTTAATTAATTTGTGACTTGCCAGCAAGCCAGGCTCCCTCCTTAATTTCTCATGCAGTGTGTGTTCCACGGCAGGGGGATAGCCACAGAAAGTGCTCCTTTCTTGTGTCCTGCAATCTGACTTCCTTCAGTGGGGGGGACTGCTCGCTGACATTTGTCTGCCGAATGCATCGATCGTGGGTAGCACATATTTCTTAATTAGCTTATTTAGGCAATCGGGATCCTCGTAAAATAGAATCTTGTGAAGAGTTACATACGTCTTAAATAAAACCCGTTGTTGAATCAGTAACCGATGCAATTCAAATAAGTTAGATGTAATGCTTTCCCAGTGGCGAGTACCCGTAACTAATCATGCGGCTGCATTTTGCACAGCAGTATAGACATTGCAGCAATGATTTTGAGCAGTGTTCCCTGTGTGCAACAATCTTTTTTTTTTTTTTAAACCAACAATTTTTGTGCACCAGTATTAGTGTTGCATTTCTGTATATAGCACAAAGAAAATAAGGATGTGAGCAACCATGTAAAACCTGTGAGCCATGCTCTGAGATGTGCGAGCTATCGTTCGTGCGCTCAGCTTAGAGGGAACTATAATTGTGAGCACCCCAAAAATGAGTTAATGTAGTGAGATGTCAGTATATTATTGCCTAAAGTCCTGCAAAGGAATTATGTGCCTTAAATGCCTGGTGCAATTTGTAAAATGCTGTTTTTGCTATTACCTTTACCTGGGACTTCATATGCAGATGTGAATCCAATACAGAACCCAAATTACGGTCTTCAGTGTAACTGTGAAAGATTTTATTTTAATCTCATTTTCAGTTGCTGGAGGATTCGCCCTTCTAACCCAAACCAATACAATCACTTATCTGATGAAAACATTGTGAGCTATGTAGAGGTAACAGCTCTCTTGGGTCACATAGAATATAGCACTGAATGTCCTCTGCATAGATGACACAACCTTCTCCCATAGAGGAAAGGAATGTGTGTAATGACTGAAAATATATATTGAATAATACTGAAGAGATTGCTGAGCCCTGTGGTATGCCAGCAACTAGACCTTTCAACTTCGAGACCCTTCCACCCCGGTTAACTTGTGTTCTATGCATCAAGTATGATGCAGACCACTGTAGTACTGTATCTCCTAATCCTATTAACTGCAGTCTAGTCAATAATAGCATATGTGAGATGGTGTCAAATGCTGCTATGTTGTCCAGTAAAGCCAAAAGAAAAGAGGACCTGGAGCCTGCACTATGACATAGGGAGTCAGAGAGATCAGAAATTCCTCTGCCAGATGGATATTACTCTTCATCCAATTCAGTTTTAATTTAATTTAGTATTTTTATTCCTGCCTTACATGGATGGTCAGCCACTTCAGAGAGGATTTCACAATGTTTGGTTAGATCAAAATTACATTACGAGTTTGCATACACTGTAGCGTGTCAGTGCAATAGGTCCGCTAATTAATAACAAACCAGCTATACATTTATAAAGACTCATATTACTCCTGTCCTGCAGGAATTGCACTGGTTGCCAGTTGAGCGGTGAAACAAATATAAGATTGCCACGTTACTTTACAAAATGTTGAGCGAGAGCTTACTTCCTTAGATGAACTCGATGCTGTGAATATATAATCTTACATGCTCATGAAGATTGTCGCAGAGAGGCTTATTGAATGTTCCTTCTGTTCATCACGCACGTCTGGCTGGGACACTTGAAAGGGCTTTTTCAGTGGCTGGGCTATCTCTGTAGAATTCTTTACCAGAATCACTGCATCTTGTTACCTGGTTAAAAACCTTCAGGAGGATGGCTTAAGACATTTCTGTTCCAGCAGACGTTCACAGAGTTCTGTAAATCGGGGTTAGTACTTGAAGCACTGATGTTAAAAGTCATGTTGCGGGATGTGAGAATTAGGTTGTAACATGTATTATATGTTCGTTATTTTTTATGAATGTTTTAAAGTTCTCTGCTTAGAGTTGTGGAGGTAAGCAGCATAAATCAGTGAATATTTGCATCAGTTAAATCTGAGATTATTTATATCCAATGGGTTTCTTGAAAAGCTAAGAGATGATATGAGAATTAATTTCCACTAACTGAAGGAAGAGTTTGCACATAATATACATGAGATTCTATAATAGCTAAGAGAAAATGTGGACGTACTCAACTCCTTGGTAGACCAAGAGATAAGTTTCTTTGCTTTGCAATCTTTATTTGCTATCATTTCATTCTTACAGTTAATCGGTGTTGCCGAGTTTGCCGGGTGGACTCAGGCTTTAGTTTTTCTTTCTTTTGAGTCTTGTAGGTTTGATATGAATTCTCGAGTGTCATGGTTTTGTATGAGTTGTTTGTGATAAGTTTTAGAGAGTGTCTGTCTGTTGGGTAAATAACCATGTTTTGAGTTGGTGTCAAAAGTCCATGTACACTTTGATTCCTTGTAGGTTAGCGGGAATACTGATCTGTTGGGGGTTTTTTTTCAGTCTGAGAGGTTTAAGGAGTGGAGGTTTTGCATTGAGCAGAGATTTTTTTTGTAATTGATATAATTTTATATTTTTGGTTACATATGTGGGGCCAGTGGTCTTCAGTGCTCAGAATGTGAGGGTTAGGATCTTAAATTTTATGCATAGAGAGATGGGTAGCCAGTGTAAGGTGATTAAGAGGTGGGGAAGCATATTACCATTTTTTGATTCCTGTGATAGTTCTGGCAGCTGCATTTTAGATTATCTGCAGTTCATTGTCTTTTTTAAGTAGTCCTGTGTAGATGGTGTTGCAGTAGTCTAGGTGTGTGAGCAATACTGCTTTCATATCTGTTTTGAGATCACCTGTTTGTAGAAAGGGGCATAGTTGTTTTACCATTCAGGTGTGCCAGAATACTTTCTTTCTTTTTTTTTTTTTATATTTTATTAGCATTTAATCATATGACATAAACAAAAGCCAAGCAATTTTTGTATTATAAAAATACAGCAAGGATCCAAGATGGCCGCTGCTGAGCAGTTTGCATGAGCCACAGCATTTGCTTTTTCTTGTCCTAGAGCTACTTTTTCCTGTTACTAATGCCGCGTTTGGCCCGAAAACACAGGGCAAAAGAAAGGACCTAGCCTGCGGTGCCTCTGGATTCCCCTGTTTTGGGTCCAGTGGACGCTCATATTCAGCATGGGATTCGATTGAGAGTATCGTCCTTGAGGGAGGAGGCTGGAGAGGAGCTGCCGGCCTCTCGGACTTGTCGACCTCTCTTTCCCCAATCGTTAGGGTTCCACTGGCGAACCCGGCTGCTTCCAGAGACCAGGACGCCCTGTCGGGAGGGGCTTGTGCTGGAGATGCTGTTGACTTGCGATCCCGTGCACGCTGGAGAAGAAGCTGGAGATGGCCCCTACAAGGGTAAAGCCGGCTCACTGATAGATGGAGGTTTTTTGATCTTGGCTGAACATGTCCACTCCTGCTACAAGTCCTTTGAGAAATGTTTCTGTTCCTGCCCTGGTAAGACCTCAACTGATCATCCTTGATTCTATTTGGAATAAAAAAAAAATACAACAAAGAATACAATCGACAAAAACTTCTAATTTCCTAGTGTGCAGACAAATGGACTCAGGACCAGTGGGTTATGCTCCCCTGCCAGCAGATGGAGACGGAGCAAGCTGACGTCACAGTATATATACTCCTGCAGTGACCCCAGCCTGCCAGTATTTTCCGTCTCCAACAGATGGTGGATGTGCATCGTCCTATGGGGATTGCTTCAAGCTTTTTGGAAAAAAAGCCCCGCTCTCCTGCGGTGATACCAAACAGTCCCTCCCCCAGTTGAGAATTCCTGAGGTGATTTCCATGGTCCCTCAGAGGTGTGCCTTGGTCCGGTAGCTGGGTTTCCCGGCGTGCACTTAGCTGCTTGTCCAGCTGAAAGGCAGCGGGTGCAGGAAGCCGAGCACAGCGGTGATGGCAGATGCTCTCTTCCCCCACAGCTGGAGACCGTCTCTGTACTCAGCCAGAAAGTGCTGAGCTCAGGTAAGTTTAAAAAAAAAAAGGTGAATGTTTTACTTTCAGATACAGAGACAGAGGGGGTTTTAGGACTTCCACCGGTCTCCGTGCTCGGTGCGCCATCCTGACATTCATTCCCGCTCTCGGGGTTGGGGAACTGGGCAGCCTGGCTGGTTGAGTAGCCCCAGTGGGCTAGGCCCCGCAGTTAAGCTTTGTGCTTGCATGCTGTGTGGAAGGCTATGGTGTTGTTTTCGTGCACCTCTGTACATGTTTTGATGCCCTCTACAGGCCGTCGGTGGGCACAGTGCGTCGGCTCTGCGCACGCGTTGTGCGCACGCCTTTTGTGCGCATAAGATTGGTACTGTTTCAAATGCTTTGCTTGGCACACAAGTTGTGCATGTGCCTTGCTGCGCTTATCTCTCCAGTGCTTAATTTTTGTGCGTGAGCCGTTCAGATGCACGTTTACCACCATGATGGCGCCAGTAAACAAGAAGCCTAAGCACCTTTCTCTTTGTGTTGCCTGTCATATTAGGGCTTCTCAGCCTGCCCTGGCTTCTAACCTGTGACAGCATTGTTGGGATACTCGGGGTGCGTTGTCTTCCTCGGAATTTGCTAAGCCTGGCTCCGCCCATTCTGATGATGGATTGGTTATGGCCTTGGCTGGAGGGACGCCAGACCTTGGTTCTCCCTTGACTGGTTCCTCTGCCAGAGAGGGTAGTTCTGTGGGCCTCGCTCCTGTTCCTTTTGGACTTGGTTTGGACCCGGCTGCCTTTCCTTGGGTGGAATTTTTTCAAGGCTTACAGGCTTTTCTTCAGGTGCAGTCCTCTGCTTTGCCCAATCCTGTCAGGTTGGTGGCTCCTCCCTCTTCCAGTCTTATGCTGAAACGAAAGGGCTCGTCTTGGCTCCCTGCGGGTATTCCTGACAGGGACCCGGATAGCACTGATGATGAGGCAGATCCTGATTCCCTGGAAGATGGTAAAATCCCTCCGGGTCTGGAACCATATCGGTGCGGTTCTTTCAAACAGCCTGCATAGTACAGACGTTCACTTTGAAAATCCTTGTGTAATTAACTGAGTCTGCACACACATAAAGTTATTCTTCTTTTTCGAAGGGCGTAATTCACGTGATTTCATACTTTTTAAAATCAAAAAGCAGGGTCATCCTTGGGGGAGGCAAACTGGAACAATTGCCCCAGGCCCCCATGTTTTAGGGTTCATGCACCACTAGGGCAGCCCTGCTCTGGTGTGACGTTATTAGGCCTGTCTGTGGCTGGGCCAGCTGGGCCAGCTGGGGAGCAAGTCTGGTGCTTCTGTCCCACTCCTCCTTCCAATGGCTCCTGTCCTTCCGGCGCTGGTCAAATCGCTGATCTGACCCACACGGAAAGGAGAGAAGTCCCCATGAGCAGGAGCAGCTGGATGCTCCCGACTGTCAACACTGCTCCCCTGCTGACCAAGTCATTGAGTAGTGGGAAGAGAAGGAGGCTCCCTGGATGCTAGAGGAACAGCTCCCCTATGAGGAAAGGCTGAAGAGGTTAGGGCTGTTCAGTTTGGAGAAGAGACGGCTGAGGGGGGATATGATAGAGGTCTTTTAAGATCATGAGAGGTCTTGAACGGGTAAATGTGACTCGGTTATTTACATTTTTCCAATAATAGAAGGACAAGGGGGCATTCCATGAAGTTAGCAAGTAGCACATTTTAAGACTAATCGGAGAAAATTCTTTATCACTCAACGCACAATAAAGCTCTGAAATTTGTTGCCAGAGGTTGTGGTTAGTGCAGTTAGTGTAGCTGGGTTCAAAAAAGGTTTGGATAAGTTCTTGGAGGAGAAGTCCATTAATGGCTATTAATCAAGTTTACTTAGGGAATAGCCACTGCTATTAATTGCATCAGTAGCATGGGATCTTCTTAGTGTTTGGGTACTTGCCAGGTTCTTGTGGCCTGGTTTGGCCTCTGTTGGAAACAGGATGCTGGGCTTGATGGACCCTTGGTCTGACCCGGCATGGCAATTTCTTATGTTCTTACCTCAGCAGGTCTTGACCTGTGTGTTGCCATCCTCTGCTGGCCTGGCAGGATACCGTGCTCTTCTCCTCCTCCATCGGGGCCTGCTCACTTTCTCTTCTGAGCCAGTGGTAGTGAACTCTCTGGTCCCTTACTAGGCCCAGCAGGACTCATCTCTTTCCTCCGTCCCTGCCAGAGCCCGGTGGGAAGTAGTAATTCTTGTCTTCATGGCTCACAGACTCTATGTTCCCTGGCCAGGACCAGATGCGATGCTCCTTTGCTGTACCCCAACAGGCCAACAAGCTTTTTTTTTTTTTCCTGCCAGGAAATAACACAGGGGATGCTCCAAGAAGGTAGAACAGGGTGGCACATGGGTAACATTGATGCCCCCCCCCCTCCCCAGTTCTGAGGAGGCAGAGCAGTTGGAAGTGGTGGTTCCGTTGCCCCTCCTCCCACTACCGAGCAGGCAGAACAAAAGTGGGTCCATTGACCCCCATACTCCTGAGGAAACGGAATAGGCAGCAGATGGATCCATCACCCTCCCACCTCACACCCCACTTAGGAGGAGGCAAAGGGCAGATGGGTTCCATTCTGCCCCCTCTCTACCCCTGAAAAGGCAAATGGCTGATGGTGGCGATGGTCCAATTGCTTCCACCCACCCCTGAAGGAGGAGGCAGAGATTAGTGAGCCGAATGGGTTCATTCCACCCCCCCAAAAGGCAGAGGAGAGCAGCCTGATTTGTCCCTGAGGAAGAGGACGGTGAGGACAGAGGTTTCAGCGGCGCTGCTGGCCTGGGAGGGAGGGGGAAGGAGGAGAGAGTTGCTGGAGGGGATAAAGTTTAGGTTTCTTGCTTGACCGCTGTTCTGTGATAAATCGCAGCAGTTCTTCCTTCCTTTCTGATCGATCGGAGGTGAGTTATACAGATTACCAATCATTAAAATCCGTGTGAGGGGGAGAGAGTATATGTGTGAGAGTGAATATGTTCAGGGACACTAAGGGTGACCCATCCCCCCCCCCCCAAAAGAGGGAGATTTTTCAAAATGATCCGTAGGCACGTTAGAACAACTTGTACAAAAATTAAGGGTAATCCCAACAGAATTAATTTAACTTTCCCTTATGTCTTTCTTGAAAATAAAGGAAATACTCTGGATTTTTCTTTTAATTTAGCCGTGGATTGTAGAGAGCTGTGTGTCCCACACATGACCATCATGGTCAAGTGACCATCATCTGTCAAGTGTGTCTCAATGGGAAAAAGGTTGAGAACCACTGTCCTAGCTGACAAGTCAGGGACCGGGGAGGGGATAGCAGGGACAGAGGGATGAATTTGTTGGGGCAGTGTAACTTTGGAGAGTGAGGGATGAAATTTTGAAGTAGGGTTGGGTTTGGTTTTTTTTGGGGGGGGGATGGAGGGTGAGATTGGTGCAACTGCCCCCGAAATCACTTCTGATGTGCCAGAGGTGCTATAGACCTCAAATATGGAGAGGGCCCCCATCCCAGTCTTCAACCTCCAGTGGAATGGGGGCCCTGCACCCTCTCCCGCACCCGAGGGTCAGCCTTGTGCGTAAATGCTAACTCTGCCCCTGGAACGCCTTTCCTTGGTGAGAATAATAGCAGTGAGTAACCTGCACACTGAATCTGAATCAGTTTTGGAATATCTTGCCTCTGCTTGATACATGGCTCCCAGATTTGGAAAAATGCGCTTATGAGAAGGTAATTTCACATCCATGCCGGCATGTCGTCAAAGAATGCATGTTTAGCTTCCATTGACAGACTGTTATTAATCCAAAGTAACAAGGAATTCCTTGAAAGGCATCGTAAGGATCCCTATATTATCTGCCTTATCCAGAAAACAGAGCTCCATTGTCTTAACAAAATGCAGATCCAGAAATAGAAGAAAACCTGTTCACCCAGAAATCATTACTATACATGCAGTACATGAACCTTCAGGGTCCCCACACGTTGGACAACTTACCTGAGCAGAGGAGCACAGTAACATGATACATGTCCAGCCAGTTACCTCCATGCAACTACTGCTCTGGTTACCTCGTATCTTTCTTGGAAGCTCAATACAGTCGTTTCAGTACGATTTTAGGTTGAATCACTGCTCCGGGCAGTGCATCTTCTTGATAATAAGGGATCCTCTATGCTTATCCAGCCCTTTTTTTTTTTTTTGTTAAGCCCTCTTTGGATAAATAGAAATTATGTATAAAAATGCAATAAACTAGTGGATTCCACTAATCAACTTATGCATGAAACTCTCTTTAGAAAATCCACTCCCACTTTCAAAGCCATTTAATCAGCAAATCAACAAGCAGAGCAGTAATATGATTATTTTTTAATACCTTTATATAAATAGGAAATTAATCCTCTACCTCAAGGGAAGCTTAGTATTACTTTATCAAATGCATTTAATGCAAAGATTGAGTCATTTCCGTGAAACAATGAATCAATGAAATGTTGCACTTGAAGGGAAGGCATAAAAATTTTTATTGCAAAGATTGAATTCTTCTCTTAATTGTCGACAGGATTTAATAGTTCTCCTTTTGTCTGACAAAAATTGATCTAAAGTTAACCCTTTTTTCCCCATTCTAAAAAGTCTTGCAATGCTATCCAAGGATTAAGAAGTAGAGTTTTCTCTGATAGGCAAATATCCAGGAATAGTAAAATTTAAGAACATAAGGCTTGCCATACACACTGAAGGTCTGTCAAGCCCAATATCCTGTTTCCATTGGTGGTCATTCCATGTCACAAATAACTGGCAGGATCCCATACAGTATATAGATCCCAGTCTGCTAACACACAGTGACAAGTAGTGGCTATTCCCCAAGTCTACTTGTTTATGGACTTCTCCAGGAACTTGTCCAAACCTTTTTTAAACTCAACTATGCTAACTACCTTAACCAAAACTCCTTTTTATATTGGTATTCCTTTGGTCTATTTGAAATCTAGAAAATTTTTAAGGAGGTTTTTTCTATAATATTTTTGGAAAAATGAATAAAGATTTATAACATATTATATGTCACTATATGATATTTTTTTGATTATTTGTGTGATTATATTATTGATTGCCAGTGTATTTTTAACCAAAACTCCAGCAACAAATTCTAGAGCTTAATTGTACGTTGAGTGAAAAAGAATTTTCTCCAATTTGTTTTAATTGTGCTACTTACTAACTTCATGAAATGTCCCCTAGTCTTTGCATTTGAAAGAGTAAATAAATGATTTACATTTATCTGTTCTATTCCACTCATGATCTTAAAGACCTCTATCATATTCCCCCTCAACCATCTCTTCTATCCAAACAGCCCTAACCTCTTTAGCCTTTCCTCTTAAGGGAACCATTCCATCCCCTTTACTATTTTGGTTGCCCTTCTCTGTACCTTTTTCAATGCAATTATATCGTTTTTGAGATGCAGCGACCAGAATTGCACACAGTATTCTAGTGCTGCATCACCATGGAACGATACAAAGTTATTATGACATTCTCCATTCCTTTCCTAATAATTACTAACGTTCTGTTTGCTTTTTGAGCACCATTGTACACTGTACTGAGGATTTCAAATTATTCTCCACAATGATGTCCAAATCCTTTTCCTAATGCTAATTCCTAACATGGAGCCTAACGTGTAACTACAATGTGGGTTACTTTTGCCTATGTGCATCACTTTGCGCTTGTCCACATTAAATTTAATTTGCCATTTGAATACCCCATCAATCTTGCAAGGTCCTCCAGCAATTTTTCACAATCTGCTTGTGATTTAACAACTCAGAATAATTTTGTCTCGTCTACAAATTTGAACACTTAAGTTGTTTCATTTTTTAGATCATTTATAAATATACTAGCCGTTAAGCCCGTAACAACGGGCTACATTTAAAAAAAATTTTTCGGTCCATTTCCTTTCCACTCCCTCCCCCTCATTCTCCCTCCCCCCCCTCTATTCTCCCTCCCTCCCTCCCTCTCACCTTCCCCCCTCCCCTCACGCTCTCCTCCCTCCCCCTCCCCTTCCCTCACTCTCTCCTCCCTCCCCCCTCACCTCACTCTCTCCTCACTCCCCTCAGTCACTCCCCCTCTCTCAATCCCCTCCCCTTTCAGCTCATCCACAACCAGCAGACTGAAGATCTCCGGGGGGGGGGGGTCCCCTCCCTCGCGCATGCCGCCGCTACTGCTTGTCACCGCCACTGCTACTGCTCCTCCCGCTCGTGTTCCTCACCGCCACCGCTCCTGCTCCTCCCAGCGCCATTTTTTTTTTCAGGCACACTCCGCTCTGACTGACGTGCTCGCCCGCGCATGCGCGGTAGAGCTGCTCTCTACTGCACATTTGCGGGCCGTCGGTCAGAGCCCATTTATAAGGTAGATTAAAAAGTACTGGTTCCAGTACAGATCCCTGAGGCACTCCACTGTTTATCCTTCTCCACTGAGAAAACTGACCATTTAATCCTACTCTCTGTTTCCTATCCTTTAACCAGTTTGCAGTTCACAAAAAGACATTGCCTCCTATTCCATGGCTTTCTAATTTTCTCAGGCATCTCTAATGGGGGACTTTGTCAAAATGCCCTTTGAAAATCCAAAGACACTATGTCCACCGGCTCACCATTGGCCACGTGTTTACTAACCCCTTCAAAAAAATGTAGCAGATTGGTGAGGCAAGATGTCCCTTGTGTAAATCCACTTTGAACTGTTTTTTTTTTTTTTTACAGTCTTCCAGGCCTAAAAAACTGGTTGCAACAAAATACTTTTCTAATAAGAATTTTTGGATTTTCAGCCCATCATTCCACATGACGTTCAAGACGGCAGCTTTCTTAGAATTTGGGTACCTTATTTTCTTATGAGGCAGCAGACCAGTTCACTGTTCTTGCAGACAATGCAAACACAAAGGTTTAATAACTGTCCTTCTAATGGACTAATACATTTTTTTGACTAGCTTTTGAGATTTACATTCCCTTCATCAGGTCAAAACAAAAGCAGCTCAAAGCAAAGGATGAGGTTGCCTGAATGTACAAGAGAATCACAGCTGATTATTGCAACGGTGAAGGGGGGAGGGGGTGTGATGTATTCCCAGAGCGATACGACAGTGTCAGAAAAACAGCAAAATTATGTGTGTGGTAGTGAGGAGCCCAAGTCCTTGGTGCTAGTTTGGAAGTATTTACTCATTTCAACTTTGAACATCTTAACGTTCCTGTAGCGCGGCAGGCAAAGCTTTTGTTAGAAGACGTAAGCAAGCAGTAGTCTGCCTCCTTATCCATGAGGGGCAGTGGCTCTGCAAAGTGTAGGGGGTTTGCTTTGAAAGCAGGTGCAGATCTCTACAAAGGAAGCGTGCGCAAGTGCTTTCCCTGTGGACTTTTCACCTGCCGCGTACTTTTGAAACTTGCTTCCTTGGTAACGTACAAATTCACTGATCTAGAAACGCCAGTAAACACTGTAATTCAGTTGGCCGTTTATGCTGAAAGAATCTGGGAGAATTTCCTTTGTTTCCCTGCTTTTAGTTTTCTCCTGGGGCCATTGTTAGGGGTTGAGTTTTCTAGTAAGCTCTTCCCACTTAGTAACGTCCACTGTTATGAGTTTAGGGTGCTGCTGTGCTGATTGTTATCAGAACACCCATGCACAGGTCAGACCGATACACGAAAAGGACAAACACAGCACAGACAGTGGGGCTAAGAGGCCCTATCACGACCTGCTCTGCAGCAGAACAATTAGGGGAATGCATTTAACCAGCCCTCAGTTTAAATTGCATTGCAGATGTCAGCACACTGAGCTGCTATGTTTTAGGGCCTTAGTGCGCCTCCGAGCTTGGTACCATCCAGTGCAGTTCAAGGGCACGCTCGGCGCCTGGGCTGCTCCTGGTTACTTTTCTACCTCTTGTAATAAATTCCTTAAGGCTTCTTTCATGAGGAATGGACAGGTAGGAGGACGCGCCTTTACTGTCCTTACATCACTCTTTATTGCTGGCATCTGAAGCGTTTTATTGCAGGCATGTGAACAAGACCGGGAGGGATTTGTAGCCGCTGTGATTCAGTGCTTGGTAGTACCAGGAGATTCACACATCCCGTCACTTGCTTTTATGCCAAGTTAGCAGTTTCCAAAGCTTTCCCAACATCTGTGCAGACTTAAGGGTTGCTGAAAACGTCGCGGGGTACCCAGCATGCAAAATGATAGCGCTCCAAGTGATTAACAAATTGACGAAGGAGTTTCTCCCATTTTTGTGTCTGTTGGGAAGGTGTTTAGTACGGATGGCCCAAACGCAAATGGAAAGGGCGGGGTCCCCCAGGTCCATGGGTCCTCTCAGGTTCCCCCTTTATAAAATGCAGTCTCCCATGGTTACTCCTTTTGGTTATATTCTCAGTCTTTCCCATGTTAAACTGCCATATTTTGATGGCGCATTAATATAGCAGAATAAATTGCTTTTGATGCTTTAATAAGTACTTAGAATAGTAATCTGACTCTGCTAATTGCAGGTGTTAACCCCTGGCGCTTTATCTTGTGGGGTTTTTTTAATCACCTCTTGTTCCTCCTTTGTCCTTGTTGCTGGCCAGGAACGGTGAATGGAAGTCTCGGACCAGGGACGCTGTTTTAGCTGGCAGGGGCTGGTTCCTGTAGCAGCGCTCTTTCATTTTACCTCGGGATGAAGAATGTCACTTCCGCGGCACACACACACACACACACACACACACACAACCCCTGTCATCCCCGTCAGACCAGAGTCCCAAATCTCCTTTCACTGCCGTGCTGCATGCAGTCAGAACCAAGGTCCTGGCCTGCCTTGTTGTTTTTGGGTTTTTTTTAAGTCCTAGTGTTCCTGGTTGAAAGTCTCCGCTGGGATTTCAGCCGATGAGCTGCTTGCAGTTTCGCTGCCTGCCGTCTTATAGTTGGGCAGTGAATGAATCCCCTTTCAGTGCTGACTGTGCATCCTTATGGGAGCTCCAGGGTTGAACCTCTGTCTGTCTGTCTTTTTCCCTCTTTGTGATCTGTAGGTTATTACTGGATGGCGCTCCCCTTATAGCGATACATAAAGCCAGATATTATAAAAGGAAGGATGGCTTGGCTTTGGGGCCTGGACCTTTCGTGACAGGCTTGGAATATGCCACGGACACAAAAGCCACCGTGGTGGGAAAACCGGAGAGGACCTTTTTCTTAGAAGCTCTGCGAAGTACGGGGTGCACCCCAGAAGAGGCTGTAATGATTGGTGATGTAAGTGTGAAATCAGCAATAAGGGGGTCAACACATGGCAGGTTTAATATTTCTAGTCTGTGACAGACATTAGATGAATTCTATAAACACACAAAGTTATAAAATTTAAATATCGGGGGCAGCTATGGAGACCGGGATTTAGATTGAACGCAGATCCAAAATGCAATGAGCTTGTTGGTGGCCCACCCCAGTGCTATACGATTTGCAGATGGTTAGGACGTGCATATTGGATGCCAGACAGCAGTCAGCAGTGTAAATCCAAGAGAATTCAGAGATTTTACCCAATTACAAAGAGGAATAGCAAGCAGCAATATGGCTTAAGAATACTTTCCAACCTAGAATTGCAGTAGGCAGTCGTGGGGGGCTTACATTATACTCAGTGCATGCTGTTCCTCTTACAACCTGGTCAAAGAAAAGAAAGATCTATGTATCTGTGCATGAGTGTGTTCAGGTGCCCCGGGCAGGCTAATAAATCTATGTATCTGTGCATGGGTGTGTTCAGGTGCCCCGGGCAGGCTAATAAATCTATGTATCTGTGCATGGGTGTGTTCAGGTGCCCCGGGCAGGCTAATAAATCTGTGTATCTGTGCATGGGTGTGTTCAGGTGCCCCGGGCAGGCTAATAAATCTGTGTATCTGTGCATGGGTGTGTTCAGGTGCCCCGGGCAGGCTAATAAATCTGTGTATCTGTGCATGGGTGTGTTCAGGTGCCCCGGGCAGGCTAATAAATCTGTGTATCTGGGTATGAGTGTGTTCAGGTGCCCCAGGCAGGCTAATAAATCTGTGTATCTGTGCATGGGTGTGTTCAGGTGCCCCGGGCAGGCTAATAAATCTGTGTATCTGTGCATGGGTGTGTTCAGGTGCCCCGGGCAGGCTAATAAATCTGTGTATCTGTGCATGGGTGTGTTCAGGTGCCCCGGGCAGGCTAATAAATCTGTGTATCTGTGCATGGGTGTGTTCAGGTGCCCCAGGCAGGCTAATAAATCTATGTATCTGTGCATGAGTGTGTTCAGGTGCCCCAGGCAGGCTAATAAATCTATGTATCTGTGCATGAGTGTGTTCAGGTGCCCCAGGCAGGCTAATAAATCTATGTATCTGTGCATGGGTGTGTTCAGGTGCCCCGGGCAGGTTAATAAATCTGTGTATGGGTCTGTTCAGGTGCCCCGGGCAGGCTAATAAATCTGTGTATCTGTGCATGAGTGTGTTCAGGTGCCCCACGCAGGCTAATAAATCTATGTATCTGTGCATGGGTGTGTTCAGGTACCCCAGGCAGGCTAATAAATCTATGTATCTGTGCATGAGTGTGTTCAGGTGCCCCGGGCAGGCTAATAAATCTGTGTATCTGTGCATGAGTGTGTTCAGGTGCCCCGGGCAGGCTAATAAATCTATGTATCTGTGCATGGGTGTGTTCAGGTGCCCCAGGCAGGCTAATAAATCTATGTATCTGTGTATAAGTGTGTTCAGGTGCCCCAGGCAGGCTAATAAATCTATGTATCTGTGTATGAGTGTGTTCAGGTGCCCCAGGCATGCTAATAAATCTGTGTATCTGTGCATGAGTGTGTTCAGGTGCCCCGGGCAGGCTAATAAATCTGTGTATCTGTGCATGAGTGTGTTCATGTGCCCCAGGCAGGCTAATAAATCTATGTATCTGTGCATGGGTGTGTTCAGGTGCCCCAGGCAGGCTAATAAATCTGTGTATCTGTGCATGGGTGTGTTCAGGTGCCCCGGGCAGGCTAATAAATCTATGTATCTGTGCATGAGTGTGTTCAGGTGCCCCAGGCAGGCTAATAAATCTGTGTATCTGTGCGTGGGTGTGTTCAGGTGCCCCAGGCAGACTAATAAATCTATGTATCTGTGCATGGGTGTGTTCAGGTGCCCCAGGCAGACTAATAAATCTGTGTATCTGTGCATGGGTGTGTTCAGGTGCCCCAGGCAGGCTAATAAATCTATGTATCTGTGCATGGGTGTGTTCAGGTGCCCCAGGCAGGCTAATAAATCTATGTATCTGTGTATGAGTGTGTTCAGGTGCCCCAGGCAGGTTAATAAATCTATGTATCTGTGTATGAGTGTGTTCAGGTGCCCCAGGCAGGCTAATAAATCTATGTATCTGTGCATGGGTGTGTTCAGGTGCCCCAGGCAGGCTAATAAATCTATGTATCTGTGCATGGGTGTGTTCAGGTGCCCCAGGGCAGGCTAATAAATCTATGTATCTGTGCATGGGTGTGTTCAGGTGCCCCGGGCAGGCTAATAAATCTATGTATCTGTGCGTGGGTGTGTTCAGGTGCCCCAGGCAGGCTAAGAAGTTAACATCCCTTCAAAATAACATTTTGGCACCCATCTTGGCTGCTGCCTAGCAGGTCCACCCTTTAATTCAGCCCTGCACACGTTTATGTGTCTGTAGGGGGGAGGGGGGATAATATATAATGGGGAAGGGATGTTGGGGATATGTGATGAGGTGGTTACGCATACTGAGGGTCATGTGGGGTGTTAGAGTTAAGATTGAGTGTGTTGAGGGTTTGTGCCATGGGGCTATATGGTTTGTGTTTCTTGAGTGTGTATTTTATTTATTTACTAGCAACTGTACCCGACCTACGCCCGGGCGGCGAGCCTTTTTATTGGCTCATATGCTCTTGTATGGAAGCGTTAGCTGAAAAGGAAAAACGAAATTGTTTTCACCAAGGGCAGGGGACGTGGATGCAGATTTGCTAAAGCCAGGGCTGGCAAAGTTTATTTACCAAGCTCTCTCTCTCTCGCACTCCCCCACACCCCCTCTCCTCTCTCACACACACATTTTCACTCACCGGCATCCCCCTCCCCTCATATAGGCTCTCACTCTCTGAAACCCACACTCAAGCATCCCCCCCACCCACCCTCTCTTACCTCCCGTGCTTTCTCTCACACCCTCCCCACCCCCCTCTTTATCAACCATGCTCTCTCACCCCCCTTCTCTCACACATTCTCTCTCACCGGCATCCCCCCCCCAATGCTCTCTCTCACACCCTCCCGCTCTCTCTCACCCTCCCCGACACACATTCTCTGTCACCGGCATGGCACAGGTCCACCCACCCTCTCTTACCTCCCATGCTCTCTCTCACACCCTCCCCACCCCCCTCTTACCAACCATGCTTTCTTTCACCCCCTCCTCTCTCACACACACATTCTCTCTCACTGGCTGCCCCCCCCCCCCCAAGCTCTCTCTCACACCCTCCTGCTGTCTCTCACCCTCCCCGACACACATTCTCTCTCACCGGCATGCCGCAGGACCTGCGCTGTTTGCGACGAAGATGAAGGGCGGGCGCGCCGTTCACTAAAAAGGAAAACTTTTTTTTACCCAGGGCAAGGGATGTGGAGGCAGATTTGCTAAAGCCAGGGCTGGCAAAGTTTATTTAGCAACCTGTCTCTCGCACTCCCCCACACACTCTCTTCTCTCTCTCACACACACATGCTCTCTCACCAGCATCCCCCTCCCCTCATATAGGTTCCCTCTCTCTGAAACCCACCCTCAAGCATCCCCCCACCCACCCTCTCTTACCTCCCATGCTCTCTCTCACACCCTCCCCACCCCCCTCTTTATCAACCATGCTCTGTCACCCCCCTCTCTCACACACACATTCTCTCTCACAGGCATCCCCCTCCCCTCATATAGGCTCCCTCTCTCTGAAACCCACACTAAAGCATCCCCCCACCCACCCTCTCTTACCTCCCATGCTCTCTCTCACACCCTCCCCACCCTCTCTTACCTCCCATGCTCTCTCTCACTCTCCCCGACACACATTCTCTCTCACCAGCATGCCACGGGATTCACGGCGAAGATGAAGGCCCGGCGCGCCGTTCGTGGCACATGGGGGCCTTCCATTTTCGCCTTGAGCAGAAAATAGCAGCGGAGAACCCGGCATGCTGCGAATGGAGTGCGTCCCGCGGCACACGCTCCGTTCGCGGCGAAGATGAAGGCCCGGGCGCACCGATCGCGGCACACGGGGAAGCGGGCTGGGGAACATGCGCGAGCAGTGACGGACACACTACCAAGCCCCATATATTATAGCGCCATCTAGCGGCGGGCTGGGGAACATGCGCGAGCACTGACGGACACACTACCAAGCCCCATATATTATAGCGCCATCTAGCGGCGGGCTGGGGAACATGCGCGAGCACTGACGGACATACTGCCTAGCCCGATATATTATGGATTTATAATACTTATATTCCGCCATATTACCAGGCAGACTGCTCATGTTGGAAAACAGTGAATAAAACTAATTTAAAAATTACCATAACCAGTAAAAGCTTCACAGAACAATAAAGCTTTCCTGAAACACTTATAATCTGTAAGCAAACCTGAGGCTACAGGGAGGATATTGCAGAGAGTGGGAGATGACGTGGAGATGACTTTGAGTAGAGGGGTGCGGAGGGTGCCTGTTGAGAGTTGTGTGTGGGGGGAGCGTCTGGATTTGGTGGGGGAGTATGTGAGAGATGGGGATGTTGGAGGAGGGGTTGCATGCCGAGTTGTAACAAACACAATCTCAGTATGGTATTTTGAGGGGGTTATATGTATGTGTGTAGCGGGAGGGAGGATGGTGTGTCTGTGGGGGAAGAGGTGTAGGGAAGACTATGTGTGAAGCTGTGTGTGTGCATGTGGAGTGAGGTGGGAGGTTGGATGAGTGGAGGGGGTAGGAAGATGATGGAAAGTGTGCTGCTGACCTTCCAGAGAGCTGGGTGGGTGGGGAGGGTTTTGAGATGCCGTAGACACCAACATTCCACCGCCTCTAACCATTTCCCATAATACAATTTTTTCCCCTGATATTGCCCCTCCAGCAAAAATAATTGGGCACATAAAGCTAATGTAATAAATTACATTGGCAAACCCTTTGAAATGATTTTTTTCTCTTGTATTTTTATTGACTTTTTCCTGTATTTTAAATTTCATTAGAAGCCACATAAGAGAAAAAATCCAGTGACTCCTCTGGCTCCAATATGCAAAATCTCAAAAAGTGGATTACCTAGTAATTAATTGAGCACTCCTACAATCACGATCAGTAATATGAACCTTTGAGTATTTGTCACTGGTAATTTTCATTGAACAGGCCTGGATTTATTTATTTATTTATTTAGAATTCTTATATGCCGACATTCTTGAAAGAAGATATCAAATCAGATCGGTTTCCATTAAAACTGAACAATCGCAGCTGTGGCGTTACATTGAAACAAGTTGTCATAAACAAATAACATTATGAGTAACATTATAAGTAAAGAGTAAAAAAAGTAAAAATCAACAAATCAAACAGACAAACAGTCTTCAAGACTAAACCCAATATGAGTGTGACAAAGAACAAAGGTACATTTAGATAGAGCAACAGTGCCGTAGTGGTGTTGTAGCTGATAGGCGTAATCTAAAGCGTTTGAGGATGGGGGAGGTCGGTCAGGATGTGGAGTTGCTTTTATTCCTCTCTATTGGTATCTGTATTTTATACTGATTATGTATGTTCTTTGCTTCACTGCCTAGGACTTTGGCATTAGCAGGTTCCAAATAAGTAAATAAAATAAAAATGTATGTGATCACAGCTCCCTTCTATTAACAGTAGCTTCAAAAATGTTTTAGATTTCATTTGCATATTTAGACTGAAAACTGTGCACAACATATTAAATATGTACACTGAGAGATTTACAGAGTCTGAATTACATCCAACGCGCCAGTTAAAACCCTTTCTGTCCTTCCTCCCTCTGGCAGGACTGCAGAGACGATGTTGGCGGCGCTCAGAATGCTGGCATGCTAGGTATTCTGGTAAAGACTGGTAAGTAGTTTTGACAAGGCTCGTTTGTACAGGAGTGTGAAATGCCTGAACCAATGCTGTTGCAGGAAATGGATGGATCATTGCATCCAATGCTCGATTTTCAATTTCGTTTTGTTGGCTTTCGGAAATTCGCCTTCTGTTTTCCACCACTTACGCTTGCAAGTCAGTGAAGGAAATGTCCTCTTAGATCAGCGCCGGGGGATGCTAGGCCGGAAGCAGCGAGTGGTCTTACTGTCCTGCATTTAAAGGTCAAGCAGGCAAAAGGCTGCCAAGTCCACTGACATTGCCGCCTGTTTTCCATAGGCATTTACGAAATACCAACAGTAAGAACACAGAAGACTTCTTTTGCCATTTTCCCTATTGTTTTGACACGTGCACTATTTTAAATTTAAACAGGAAAACTAATAAAATTGTGTATTTAGCAAAGCGGAGGCGTTAAGTTAGCCGCTTAAGTTACCCAGCTAACTCCGATATTCAAAGTTAGCCAGATGACTTAGCTGGCTAAGTCTGGTCGAGTCAAAGCTGTCCTACTTAGTTGGCTATAGTTAACTGTAAGCAAGTTTAGGGGTGCAGGACCTGATTGCTACAGGATACTTTCAGTTGCCCTCCCACCTTACTTCACAATCCTAAGTCAGGAAAAAGACTTTTCTCCTCAGAAACAGACTTTTTTTTGTCAGATTTCACAGGATATAGCATTTAGGAAATAACCATTCCTGTCTCTAACATCCTGGCTAACTAAGCATTCAGTTTTCCCTAAAGAAAGTTCAGTATCATGGGTGAGTTCACACATGCCATAAACCTTAGCCTGCTTAATATATTAACTTATGGCTAACTTACTTACCCCTGCTACAGCTTCAGGCAATCGCCCCTGTTTACCTCTGAAGTAGGCTCGAGCTGGAGAGTGTGGACAGGCAAGGAGACTTGACTCTGGGACAGGTTCTGGCAAAGCTACCGTCTTTCTGGGGGCTTGTTTCAGGCTCTGTACTGGCAGAGCTGTCGGACTGCTCTCGGCTCTCCATCACCTCAGACTGCTCACCACAGTCTTTCTTCAGGGCGTCTCCTCCCTCTGGTCTCCTGGTCACACTTAGTCTTCTCCCACCTCGATAGCCGCGGACGTGGGCTGCTTCAATTCGCTCTCAGGATTCGCTCCCCCTTGGGCATCCTTTGCCTCCTTATTTGCTCTCCCCCCATCTTATACTCTCCAGCTGATAAATATACATAAGCTCCTGCATAATCATGGTGGGTGGAGGGTCTTCGCTGCATTGCAGGTCTTTCCCCCCCTCCCCATTTCTTCGGGGGGAGAATTGTCATGTCTGTATGCCAAGCTGTTATGCCAGAATGTTTTTCTCTGTCTCAGACTCGCCCGCTCCCTCTTCCGACTGTGGGGGTCTTTTTGACCTCTGGACTTGCTTGCCGATCCATGACTCCTGCTTAGGGGCTTAGCTTCTTCATTGTCCTTCTGTCTTCTTCTTTATTTAAACAGGCACTTACAGACAGGCAGATCTAGATAACGTACTTTCAGTACAAAGTTCTCATCAGAACAAGGTCTCTTCTTTTTCCACTGAGAATGTTTTTGGGGCCTGTCAGTCTTGTCTGCATACGTCTTTGGCTGTTGTGATTCATATTTGCTGCTTTCAGTGGTAAAACATGGGATATCTACCTACATAGCCAGATAATTAATTAAGATAGCCAGCTATATTCAATAGTGTAGCTGCAGTGTTGAATATGCCTCCACAGTTAGCCAGATAAGTTTATCCGGCTAACTTTGCTGTCTGGACTGTGTCTGAATATAGACCTCTAATTTTGTAATTCACATATCTAATTGAATTTCATTTCTCAAAAGTGACTTCAAGTCACATCCAAAATATCAGTTCCTTACTCCTGAGATCATTGTGTCCCGACCTACAGGAGCAATTATTGCTGAACTAGATGAAATGAGTCTAACTTCCAGAAGGCATAAAGAATACTTAGTGGAGGAAAAAAGAAAAGGTTTGATTTCAGGGATGCCCACAGGTGTGGTCTTACAAATTTTTGTACCTGATCTATTTCAGCAGGTCCTAATCTTTTTTTCTGCTCTTATAAAATCAGAATCCTTACCACAGAATCCAGCAGATGCAAATTACTGTTGGTAACAATATTTCCTCATTTTACACTGTGACTGTTGTACAATTAAAGCTCTTCGAATAATTCCATAGCCAGGGATTTTATTCTCCAGACAAAGCACAGTCTGTTAACACTGCAGCCTGGTTTTCCTTCATTTTGCATTATTATCTTTGTAACGCAGATTTATCCTGTGACCAAGAAATCTCATGGATTGCAAACCACAGGTTGAGGGCCTCGTATGTACCAGCTGTTAGAGTTTAAGTCTCCAGAGCTTGTCTGGGGATCTATGACTGCTTTTCCAGGTACCAACCCAGCCTGGAATGCTTTGAACTGTGTGCACTGGCGCTGGCTATTCTCAGTCCAACTGAACATAACATAAAGTTATCAGTCTGTTTCATCCAAAATAGCAAAATCTCCTTAGAAAGGACTACTAGGAGATCCGGGTGGAGTTTTTATTCAGCTGCTTGAACCATCAGTCTATACTTGGAAAATTTGTGACAGGAAAACAAGCTAGACTTTATTTTCACCCTGAAAAATCAACAATGGAGCTCCCTAGTGAAAAACTTGATTAAAAATTTATTTTTTATCTGGGTAGAACCAAAGCAGATATGAGATAGCAATGACATGATTAATATCGTCTAACATGTTGAGGAGCTCCTTGCTAAACCCTGGAATCCCCTAATAGCTCAGTGTGATTTCTTGAAGTTTTGTACTAGTTGGTCATTTCACCCACCACTTATTTATGTTGCTGACACCTTTTGTTGAAGATGTTTACCTTTCATTGCAGGGAAGTATCGAGCAGGAGATGAAGGTAAAATTAACCCAGCTCCCTACTTGATCTGCGACAGCTTCGCTGAAGCTGTAAATCACATCTTACAGAATCTGCTCTAAGGAAGATCACTGCAGCCTGAACGATAGAACGATGATGCTTTGTTGAAGGAATACAATAAAGATATATATATATAACATGAATGGGGTGGATCTCGGCAGTCCAATTAGGGCTGCAGGTTTTATTCTGTCTCCTACTGGACCTTTAATCAAAAAAAGTCAGATTGTTTTAAAAACAAACATTTATTTGTGAATAGTCATTTTGTTTGAAAGAAAAATTAGTAGTACTTGTTTCCTTCAGGAAAAGGGGAGCAGTTAGGATGTCCAAAAGGTTAGCAGTGTTCTCACTGTAATACAGTGTTTAAATAAGGCAAGGGGTGCGACAAAGCAGCAGTGAATGCAGAATGTGTGCCTGATTGCATAAAGAGTGCGATCCCTAATACTTGGTCTCTCTCAGTTCTAAATTGGACGGACTCATTTTTGGTTTTCTTCGTCTTCATTCCCCTCGCCTCAGCCAGCTTGCTTAGGTGGCCGGGGGAATCTGCACGAGGCTCCTCCTCTAGAAACATGCCTTCAGTCCTCCCACTGTGGTCAGGGCCACCACCGGTCTCCTGTGCTTCTGCAGCCAGGGGAAACACCACAGAATGAGGTTCTCATCACAGAAGCGCGAGTGGCAGCAGCCTCGGTTGTTACGTTCCCCCCCCAATATGGGCTTAGGACGGCCTTGGGCCCTCTCCCTGTGCTGGAGTATCATGCTTTTAACCTCATGGTGCAAAACTGACCCTGTGCAGCCCAGGAAGAGGAAGCGGTTTAAAGCATTGCTGCTGCTGCTGGGCTCAAGAGAATCAAGCCTCAATCAGCGAGGATGGGGAGAGGGGATCAGTGACGGGGATAGAGGAATGGTGAGAGAATGGTGGCGAAGAGGTGTGCGAGTGAGGGGATCATAGCGGGGTGGGGAACATGCGACTGGGTGAGAGGATCAGAGGGAGCATGGGATGTGATGAAGCAGCTGTGAATGCACAATGCATGCTTGATGGCATAAAGAGAGTTATCACTAGTAGGAACAGGCAATTTAAATAACCTCGATGTGGACATCTGGTGAGACCCCCATCTCAGGTACTATATTCAGTTCTGCAGACTACATCTACAAAAGGATATTGAGATGGTGGAGGCAACTCAAAAGAGGGTCACCAAAATGGTGGATAGTCTTCACCATAAGCCATAGGTAGAAAGGAGGAGAGATGTGACAGAACATTTAACTGTTTAATTGTCTTGAATAAGATATTAGAAGGTGGTAATTTCTATAGAATTAGAAGCTGAAGGAGAGTGGGGATTAACCCTCTGAAATCATTACTTGCTACTACAAGAACAAACTCAATCTGAACCTTTCTAAAGAACTCATCACCTCTTTCCTTCCAATCCACTCCAAATACCTATATCAGAAACCTCTTCTCTAAACTCTTTGTAATATCCCTCCAACACCTTTTGTCATAATTGCTCCCTCACCCCTTCTACCCCCATCCCTTCATATCTCCCCTTCACCTGGCCGCCTCACTCAGTGTATGTGTCTTTCGCCTAAATTTTGTGTCTTATTCCTATAATTGTATGAAATTGGAACGCTTAAAGTGAATGTAATTGGTTCCTATAACACACATGTCATGATGTAAACCATTGTGATCTGCTCTTGGAATGATAGTTTGTAAAATGGCTAAATAAATAAATAAATAAATGAAATGTGTGGCTGGAGCGATGTAGGCTTGGGGAGGGGATGTTTCAGAAGCCATTTATTTGGGCAAGTACCGACTTAGCTGGGCAAATTGGCTATTTGAAAATTGCCCACAGCACACCTTGTTAAAAATGCATGCGGGATCAACAACGTGCATGCTTTGTCCTGGGCAAGAAGGGGGCAGTTTCAGGGGCACTTAGATTGGATCTTCAAATCTGCGCATGTTGATTTGAAGGGAAAAAGAAAGTGCAAATTTCCACAGGTACTTTTCCCGTGACATTTCAAAGGGAAAGGGTGCTTGTACTTCCCCTTTGTTAGGAATCGTGGGTTTCGTGGACCCTTGGCCCGAGGTGGAGGTTGATGCTACCTGAGGGATGGGAGCCCCACAGCTCCTCACCGTCGGGAGGCGCTGTGGGGCTCCCATCCCTCAGGTAGCAGCAGGGACACGACTAGTAGTTCAGTAGAGTGAGGATGTCCTGCATCACTGCCACGTGATCGCAGGTACTTGCACTGAGATATACTGTGAAGCGCCCCCGAGGAGCGAGACAGAGAGGCACAGTTCAAAGGAGGCACAGTACTATAGGCAGGGCTGAAGGTATGATGTACCGGAGAAGGAAGCTCCAAGGCAGAGGTGCGCTGGGCAGGCCCCGAGGAGCGGAAGCACAGAGATAGGATCTCTGAAGGAGTGATGCAGAGACTGTCCCAAGGGGAGGGACAGCACAGCGTCTCTGGGGATGTCGTAGGGGCTGCCCCGAGGAGCGGGGATGTGAGGACCGGGAGTGTAGAGTAAGGTCACTGGAGAAATGATGTGGAGACTGCCCCGAGGAGTGGGGAAGTGTAGAGTCAAAGTATCAGACGAAATGATGTGGAGGCTGCCCGAGGAGCAGGGTAGCATAGTCAAAGTCTCCGGTGTAGCAAGGTGAAGGCTGCTCCGAGGAACGGGAAAGTGTAGAGGTGGAATCTCTAGAGGCAGTGCTGAGGCAACCCCGAGGAGCGGAGAAGTGAGTAGGCAGGATCTCTGGTGAAAAGCGCAAGCAGACCCCCGAGGAGCGGGTACCCGAACAAGAGTCCAGATCAGCAGGTAGAGATCCAAGGCAGGAACCACGGTCTGGAGAGACAGGAACAAGCACCAGTGAGGGAAGAAACTCGTTGCCAAGTCAATTTGCATAGGCCAAGGGAGGTGCTTAAATATTCTAAGGTGATGATGTCATCAGTAGAGGACGGCCCAGAGATTCCCACCAATGGTCCTTTAAATAGAGCAAAGATGGCGCACGCGCCTAGAAAAGCCCGAAGTCGGAGCGTGGGCCGGCGACGTCCCAGCCGCCCTGCGGAGCCGAGAGAACCAGGAACAGTGCAGAGACAGTGGCTGACAAGAGCCGTGAGTTCCCCTGGAATGGAGGGCAAGGCATGGCAAGATGTGAGTTGGGGCGGCCGCCTGTGGCCGACGATCATAACACCCTTTGAGAATAGGTGCAAAGTTTGGTGGGTAAAAGTGTGATAGGTTTTGCATTATTTATTTGATTTGATTTATATTCCACCTTTCAGCCAATTCAAAGCTGATTACATTCAGTGTTGTAGGTGTTTCCCTGTCCCCAGAGGGCTCACAATCTAATTTTGTACCCGACATAGGCGTACTAAAGGGGGGGGGGGGGGGTGCAAGGGGGGTGGTCCGCCCCGGGTGGCAACGGGGAAGTGTGCCTTTGCCACCGGCAGGAAGGTCCTGTAGCAGCACGGGACAGTGATGTGGTGGGGGAAATCCCGCCAGCAAAAGCAATGACTGCAGCAGTGGCAGAGGCCAGCAGCTGAAGAAGAGGCCCTGCAGTGCCACTGGCAGCTGAAGAAGGGAGAGACTGGCTCTGTGAGAGAAAGTGCCGGGGTCTGTGTGTATGAGGGGGGTGTGTATAGAAGAGTGTGTGTATTTGGGCCTGTGTATATATATGAGAGGGTACCCATGTGTGTGTATGAGAGAGTGCTTGGGGGGGGGGGGAGAGAGGAACTGTGTGTGAGAGATATAGAGGGGGTGGGGTGAGAGAAAGCATATGTGTGGGTGAGACAGGAGTTGTGCGTGAGATACAGGCGACGCATGTATGTGTGAGAGCGAGATGGAGGAGACGTGTCTCACACACACATATACTCAAGCTTCCTCTGTCTCACCAAACACGTGTGTATGTAAGAAGGAGCATGTTTTGTTTGTGTGTCTGTGTGTGTGTCCCAATTCACGAGAGTCTCATGGTGACAGTTATGGAGAGTGGGGGATTTTAAAAATCCTTAGTTTTAATTACTGGGTGTTATTTGATATCTGCTGTTTTGAAATATTTTATCAATGTTCAGGAAATTTTTAAAAATGTGTACAGGAGCTTCTAATTATTGAATATTCATCAGCTGTTTTGAAATGTATATTTTTTACTATGGTTTTACTATTCTGATTGATTTATATTTCTTGATTGTATTATTGTGAGGAATAGTGATGTTCTGCTTTTCCATTGTTGCACCGCATACAGAATCTGGCTTGTGGTTTCTGGTTCAATTTTTGTCTGCATGTGTGTTTGTGAGAGAGAGAGGAAGCTTATGTGTGTGTCAGGTACAATCCTAAGATTGTTGTATACTGGGGGTATGTATGCGTGCACACAGACACAATATGCTCCCTCTCATATGCACACATACATGCTTGGTGAGAGACACACACACACACACTTTCTCTGTACCTCTCACATACACCTCTGTGTCTTTCTCACACGCAGACATGCTTTTTCCATATCTCTCTCACACACATGCTTCTGCTGTGTCTCTCTCACATACTAACACAAGCACACACATGCTCCCTCTATCTCTTTCTCTCTCACACACACACAAGCAAACAAAAACTGAACTGGAAACCACAAGCCAGATTCTGTATGCAGTGCAACAATGGAAAAGCAGAAAATCACTATTCCTCAAAACAAAAGAGCTGGAGATTTTTGAAATCCTTACTAGTTTTAATTATCGGGTGGTGTTTGATGTGTCTGCTGTTTGGAAATATTTTATTGATGTTTAGGAAATTTAAAATTTATATATATGTGGGGGGGAGGGTGCCAAAGAAATATCCACCCCAGGTGCCAAATACTCTAGATAAGCCTCTCGTACCCGAGGCAATGCAGGGTGAAGTGATCTGCCCAAGATCACAAGAAGCAGCAGTGAGATTTGAACCCTGGCTGCCCAGGTTCCTAGTTCACTGCTCTAACCATTAGGCTGCATAAAAGGGAAATCTGAAAAAAGCATTTTTTCATATAGAGCATGTGGGACACCTAAAATCAACTTTCTCTGGAGGTGATAAGAGCCAAAACAGTGACAGAATTCAATCAGGCTAGGGACATGCAAAGGCATCTTAATGGCAAGGAAGAAACCCATCAAATCTTTGTGCTATGTCCACAAATCTAGCCGTTTTCTCTCACTCCTTTGTGAGTCTTCATTTGCAATTACCCGGGGATTTTTCTCCTATTCTATAGCTCCCTGCCCCCAACAAACAGTACCTAGTCCAGTCATTGCAAGGCCGGCCCTGGGTTCTGGAACCTTACAATCATGGGCCTCGCATCTTACCAAGAGACTCACCCTTAAGAAATAACCAGGACGCCTTTCCTTAGTTAAGTCTAGTAAATCCACATTTATTGACACAACAAGAATGTATTTTTAAACAAAAGGCTATTGCCATGAAAAGCAGTTTTCAAATATTGTACATTTCACAGCATATAAGACACAAAGGCATTAGTGTAATAAAGGGCCATGCCATGGTATGATTATGATGGTTATTGCTGTCTTTGACGTGGTTTGTCAGTCCAAGGCTTATTGCAGGAGTTCTGAGTCTCCACCTAGAACTGATTCAAAAACTTCCTTGCGTTCATTAAGCTAGAGCTCTTTTTCGAGATCTTTGCGTCCCTCCTGGATTGAGTCATTGTGCTGTGGTAGCTCTGCCATCCACTTGGTCCTTAGTTCTACAGGAGTCTGTCCCACCTACTCCTCGGTTCTTCAGGTCACCTATACAGGGTACCACTGGGGCTAAGGCCAGCACCCGCCCCAACACTAGCTGTTTTTAGAAGAGGGATGGTCAGATACCACTCTCCTTCAGAGTTTGGGCTGGTAGATTTCCTTCCAGGTATCAAAAGGAGTGAGATACTGAGTCTAATCAAGGTACCTTCTGATACCAGTCCTCTTCCATGCACACTTTTCTGGCTCACTGTTATTTGAGGATATAGGTTAGTCTTCCTGGATTTATATGGTAGAGCCTCCAGGATGGTACCATTACTTGCTTGCTCTGATTCCTCTATAGTTTTTTCTCTACCTCCATGGAAGACATCTGAGATGTGTGCTTTATGTTTGATTTTTTTTTTCCTCTTCTCAAGCCTCTTTTTTTTACCTCCTCTCCTGCAGCTGCTCTCCCACTTCTGACAACCTGCTCCATGTGTGAGGCTTAGGTTTATGCAAATTTACAGCAAGGAGGCAGAACGATGAAGAAAAGAGAACTGCATGCTCAATGAATATGTTAACTTGTGTAACATCTACATGCTATTTAGCACTCAGCTGGAGGTAATATACAGATGTGCTCACGTCAGCGTGTGCATAGAAAATGTGACCTGAGTGCTATAACCACACACTAAAATGGTTAGCAAGCCAGGAGATTGGTGGCAAGAAACACAGCTACTTCCAGAGTCTGCTATGCAATATAATTTCTAAAATTAGCATTGCTTTTCCTCTAAATAAGCTTTGATGCCCAACCTATTGCTTTCCCTCACCTTCCCCAGCTGCCAAAGTCACACAATACATAACCATAACAGCAGCCAATGGAAAATGTGTTAAGATTTTTTTGGCGTATCCTTGTCATTGCAGGCTTTACTGTGAAATAAGTGAACACAGAAAATGAATTACATCACCGAACCAATGGGTCAGACTTGTGGTCGATCGAACTCAGCATTCTGTCTGTGACAGTTGTTCCCAGACGTAAGAGGTGGAGAGCCTCAGGTTTACCTGGTTATTTAATAATTGTTAATGGACTTGACCTTCAGAAACTTGTCCAACCCTTTTTTAAACCCAGCTGTCTTTCACCACATCCTCTGGCAAGAAATACCATGGTTTAATTGTGAATTGACTGGAAAAAAATTACTTTCTTAAATTTGTTTTAAGTCTGCTGTCAGTTTTATGGCATGTCTCCTCGTTCAAGTACTATTTGAAAAAGGTAAATAACCATTCTTTCTCCACTTGTTCCACACCACATATGGTTTTATAACTTATTATCAAAGTAGTTACTGAATGACGGAAATCAGAATAGAAAGGGACTATTCCTTTTAGTGACAGAAAGTAAAATAAATACATTTTAATAGTTTTTTCTCCCTTATGTTTAGCATATTTCTGAATTGGATAAGTGACAGTTGATCAAGAAATCTCTGTGCCTCTTTGAATTTTTAATAGATTTTAAATAGCTAATTTTCTTTGATTCTGTGCATTTGTTTATTCTACCATCATGTCTTGGTTAATGCTTCTTTAGGCTGGTCAGGTGCTAATTAAAATTAGGGAAAAAAAGGTGATTACAAAACCTATTTGAATTCCAAGTGATAGCAATATTAATTCTCATTCAGCAAGCCATTAAATACCTAGAACATTACAAAAGGCAGGCACAGCAACCAGGGTTTGAAAATGTGATATAATGTTAGAGCTATCTGCGTTTTACAGATGTTTTAATTAGACACTGTTATTAACAGGAGAAATAAGAAAAGCCCTTAATGTTCTAGAGATGAAGCATTTTGAAAAGTTTTGAGTTCAGTTGGGTCCAATTAAGTGTAAGCTTGCAAGATTTCATTAATTGTTTTCCCTGAACACTCTGCAAGGCTTCCTGAGACTAGGGAGAAATCCAAGCTATTGGGCACGCGGACAGAACAGTTGTTTAACAAACAAGATTTCTAACATGCAAAATTCATTCCACTTAAGCATGTATGCTAACAAATAAAGAAGGTTGCATATTCACACTGTGTGTGTATATATATATATTTGGTCCAGCACAGCTGCAAGCCCTTTCCTGAGCTGCTGTGTGTTGGGCTATTTTCAATGAAAGGGTGACTGATGGAGAAGCCTGCAAGGAATTCATCTCGTGGCTTGGGATATGCAATGTCAAGCAGCTAGCAAGACAAGTAACTATTCAAACCACCAAAATTACAAAGGGCTAGATGTAAACTTTTCCATCAACCGCAGAGAAGTGTATTGTTTCGATTGGTCAGTAGTAAACCATTTTGCAAGGGGGGATCCAGGCTACCTAGAAATGTTTCAATCATCCAGACAGGGATTTGCTATTTTATTTTCCATCCTAAGACGATGTAGTGGAAGGAACATCACTTTCTGTATAACCTGGCACAGCTCTTGAAGATGACAACACTTGAAGATAACAAAACAGTTGTAAAGGTTTCTCTGGCTCTGGCTCTATCCCTCTGTGGCCTGAGAGGAGACAGATGGGGAGGGGGCTTGGACTTTCTTGTATATTTTTGCATTTTTAAAAGTGCATGTAAATTTTTCAGAAAATTTTCTGGGCACACAACAGTAGGTGTAAATGTGTACAGGTAAGTTAGGTGAGGATAATTTTCGAAGTGGACTTATGCACATAAATCCACTTTGAAAATTGGAGTAACTTATGCGTGTATTTGTTGCCAAATTTAGGTGGGATTATTATCAAATCACTTCCTAATGTGCTTTTCCTGCTATCTTCTAGGAGCATTTGTAATAAAAGTTTATCTAAATAAATCATATATAATAAATTATTTTTGGATCACCTCACCTATATCCACTCAAAGTGATTTACAGCATGTAAGGTACAATACTCCACTACATGCAGCACCACCTTCTTTTAAATATCCACAAAGCTTTGCTATGTACTGCACACTTCAGCATGGAATGCAAGAAATCTGGCCCAAAGTGCTGGTGTAATTTTTAAGTGGAAGGTAGTTTTAAACATCTGTGGGGGAGGGTCTACAGGTTTTCTGGAAAGAGATCTTCAACAGCACAAAATAAAAGGAAAAGAAGGGGATTTTGGTTACCCCATTAGCCCTGCTGGTGTAATTTCCAGGGAACAATACCCCAACGTGTTTCAAAATTCAAATAACAGCCTTGGTGCCTCTTTCTAAACAAAGACAACAGGCTAGAGATGCCATCAAAAAGGACCACAATGCAATGATCAATGAATGCGGAAAAACTTTTCTTCTCAAACAGTGCCCTCTTTGACATCATGAATCAACTAACCAACCCTATCTCCCAACTATACATGACCAATGATATTCCAAACACTCTGACAAATTTCTAAATACCATCACCATAACACGGCAAGACTTGCTGTAGCCTGGATTATTATGAACAGTGAGACCTCATACAAATGTGGCCGGGTTACCAAATAAGTGCCCAGAACGCCACTCGGGTTATGCGGTGATAACTTTTCAGAAGGCACCGTCATCAAAGTTCAAATCATCGGTCTCGATTGTTCAGGGATTAAAGTAATGACAACCTGTGTCGGTTTACTAGAAAAAGTAAGGCAGTGAAAAAGCGTTTTACTTATCGTAGCGTTCTGTAGCGGAGTATGCAGTAAGGATATAAATGTTGGCACTGGCCCGACACGGCTCGTGTTTCTTGCACCAGCTTCCTCAGGGGCCGCACAATGCCACTAGATTCCAAACACTGCCGCTCTGCTCTGCTACTAGGCTGCAGCTCTTTTCGGGCAGCCAAGTCCATCATACACCCAAGTCCATCATACACTTTTCAAGGAGAAAAATAGGCAAGGTCAGAACAAGACTCAATGGGGACAATTTTATCCCTCTGAAACCAAAAGATACTCCCAAAACTAATTCACTGCTACCCCACCTGAGCACCTCAAGCCCTAAGTTCACCAAAGATTTCCTCCTTCAACATTGTAACTCAAAGCAGTAAAGGACCTGGTCTACAAAGCTAAACCCAGCTAGTTCTCTACAAAGCTAAACCCAGCAAGTTCTCTCCCCCTGTTGATTGTAACTTTGACTTATTCCTACTTACTGTTATCTTTCGTTTACGTGAATTTGTTACTCTAGTTTTTCCCTTTGTTAAATTGTAAACCGATCCGATATGGTAATTTACTATGAAGGTCGGTATAAAAAACTGTTAAATAAATAAATAAATACTGCACTCTGGACCCTTGCCCTACTCATCAAAGATTGCTTAAACCACCACCTGGACCACCTTAATGCAAAGCCTAAATACTTAGTTGAATATTATAGGCCTATTTCAAATCTGCCCTACCTAGGGAAACTTATCAAGAGAGTGGCTGTCAGCCAACTAAGCTAGCAGAAGAAAAAAGAAACACCTCAACGCATACCAATCAGGTTTCCAGGCTGCTACAGCCCTGATAGATGATCTTAGAAGGGGCCTAGACAAGGGCATTAATTCTCTAATAGTTCTCCTATATCTATCAGCAGCCTTTGACACCATGGACAGTGACATTGCAACTAAACTGGTTCCTATCCTTCCTCAAGGGCAAATCACAAAAAAATACAGGTAGGTACTCACCTCTCCAGCCCTTGGGAACTAAAATTCAGAATACCTAAGGGCTCAATACTCTCACCCACTATCAACCTAATAAACGAAGCTTGACCGACGTGCCGCAAATGCGCAGTAGAGAGCAGCTCTACTGCGCATGTGCGGGAAAGCACGTCGGTCTCAGCGAGCGTCAGCTGAATTTACCAACATGGCGGCGGCGGCAGCAGCATCGAGCGACGGCGACAAGGAGCATCGTCGAGCAGCAGCAGTGGCGGCGGCAACGACGAGGAGCGGCAGCAGCGAGGGAGGAGCGAGTGAGAGGGAGGGAGGAGAGAGAAAGGGAGGGAGGGAGAGGGAGGGACTGAGTGAGGGAGGGATGGGGAGGAGGAGTGAGAGGGAGGGAGGGACTGAGGAGAGGGAGGGACTGAGTGAGAGAGAGGGAGGGAGGGAGGGACTGAGGGAGGGGGAGAGGGAAGAGAGAGAGTGTGAGGGAGGGACTGAGTGAGGGGGAGGGAGAGACTGAGTGAGAGGGAGGGAGGGGGAGAGGGAGAGTGTGGGAGGGAGGAGTGGGTGAGTGTGGGAGGTGGGTGGGGAAGAGTGAGGGGAGAGGGAGAATGAGGGGGAGGTGAGAGACAGAGGGATGTGAGTAAGTGCAAGGGTAAGAAGTTGTGGAGCAGAGAAAAAGGGAGTGGAGGAGGGCTGAGGGAGAGGGGATGGGATTGAGAGAGGGTGGGGAGTGACTGAGGGAAGGGGAGAGAGGTGGGAGTGACTGAGGGAAGGGGAGGGAGGTGAGAGTGAGGGGAAGGAGTAGTGGGAGACAGAGAATGAGTAAGACTGAGTGGAGGGAAGGGGGTGAGTGACCGAGGGGAAGGGGGAGTGAGGGAGAAAAAGTGTAGAAGGGTGCTGTGTTCGAAAATGGACTTAAAAAAAATTTAATGTAGCCCGTTTTAACGGGCTTAACGGCTTGTTATTCAACATATACTGTACATACAGCCCCTCAGCCTCATTATCAGACCGGTCTTGCATGCCACTTCTACATAGATAACATTCAGATCCACTGCAGACTCGGGCAACTTTGTATAGAATCCCTAGATAAACGAAATATTTGACCACACAAAGGGGCAGATTTTAAATGTCCTGCGCGCGTAAATTCGGCCGGATTTACGCGCACAGGGCCCTCGCGCACCGGCGCGCCTATTTTGCATAGGCCGCCGGCGCGCGCAGAGCCCCGAGACGCGCGTAAGTCCCAGGGCTTTGTTAAGGGGGCGTGCCCGGAGCGACGCGGCGTTTTGGGGGCGTGTTGCACGTGACGCGTTTCGAGGGCGGCGACGTGGGCGTGGTTTCGGCCCGGGGGTGTTCCGGGGGCATGGCCGCGGCCTCCGGAACACCCCCGGGACCGGAACACGGAGGCGTAACTTTGCCGACAAAGGTAGGGGGGGTTTAGATAGGGCCGGGGGGGTGGGTTAGGTAGGGGAAGGGAAGGGAAGGTGCGGGGGTGGGGGGGGGGTGGAAGGAAAGTTCCCTCCGAGGCCGCTCCAATTTCGGAGAGGCCTCGGAGGCAGGCTGCGTGGCTCGGCGCGCGCAGGCTGCCGATTTTGGGCAGCCTTGCGCACGCTGACCCCAGATTATATAGGCTACGCGTGTATCTTATAAAATCCAGCGTACTTTTGTTCGCGCCTGGTGCGCGAACAAAAGTACGCGATCGCGCAAATTTTTAAAATCTACCCCATAGTGTTACAAATTTTAACTTATAGGGGGAAGGCACCTTGGGGCTCATTGTTGTTTCATTGTTTTCCATTTCTTGTCTTATTATAGTAACTTGAGCAGGTATTGGGTAATACAACATGGCGCCTGTTCACTAACAACTTTCAGATGTCTTTTTTTCTACATGTGAAACATAGAGTCAGAAGTATCTGAGCCTGCATTGCTTCCCTATATCCAAAGTAGAGAGTTAACACACCAAAGAAATTCTACCATGCAAAAAAAAAGCAGCTGATTTCTTGAACAGAGTGATCATCATAAATGACGCCAATACATTCACCACTCACATCAGTGAAGAATTTTTATAGCATTCATGATATAAACATCAGTCAAAATAAATCCTAAAGTACTTTTTTTTTTTAATTTGCAAGTAAATATATATTTTCATTTCATCTTAAAGCAGTCCCCCATAGGTTAAAAGGAATATCCAAGTTCAAAACTGCCTAATTCAAGATTCCAGCGGTCCGACACTGGTCCAGTGTTTCTAGTTCCACAGACTCTGCGTTAAGGGTGCAAGAAGAGTGCTGCTCAAAACTGGTGTATCTGGTCTGCACACAATGGAAACAAGAAGTAAGATTTAAAGTGAGAAAAGGCACAAAATGAAAGAACCGATCACGGCAGATCAAAAAGCACTTGATTGAAGACTCCTTTTTAAAGCAGTGATGTAAGTACATACCGTATATCAAAGCAAAGGACCTTAAAATGCAGAGATAATTAAAGCAGAGAATGCCAGTCTATGGCTTCATTCAAACCAATAGGGAAAACACTATTCAAGATATATTTATATCCAGTATTGTTCATGTCTATTTAAAAAAAACTTCAATGTCCCCTCCCTTAATCGAGGCCCATAGTTGATCTTTCACTCTCCAATTTGTGCAAATTGATGACTTGGTGTAATATAGTGCTGAACTACTAGAGCTTGCAATTTTTCAGTGTTCACACAGTTTTGATGTTCAGTAAGCTGCAACCAAATTGGACGCTTTGTATATCCAATATAAATCAAGAGACAAGTGCAGTGTAATAAATAGATCACATTTGTAAGTGAAGTGGATTCTTGTGCTGGGGTGAGGTTGGTACAGCCTAAAGGGCAAATCCCCTAGGCCCATGTTGCCAGCAGGCAGATGTGCCCTGGCCTAGGATTGGGCTGGAGCTTCACCTATACCAGCCCCATTGCCCACAATTGAGTCTTTGGGTTTCAGGGGCCAGCAGGGCTTAGGCAACAGTCCCTCAGGGCTAAGATGAATAATGGGTCCGGGGCCAGGTTGAAATCAGGGCAGGCAGCAATCAGAAGTTCACCTGGTACAGGTCAAGGGTCAGGGCAGGCAGAGAGTAGAGTGTAGCCCAGGTCCAGAGCAAGGGTCAGTGGCAGGTGGCAAGCAAGAGAGAGATCAGTGGCCATAGAAAGATCAAAGGCAGGAATCAGAGTGAAGCAAACAAGGAGACAGAACAGATGACCACAAAAAGGCTGGACAGAAAAGGCGGGACTACGGGAGAAGAGCAACAGAGGCAGTGCCATTAGCAAGGCAATGGCTGGGATCAAAGGCAGGGAATTGAGTAGGCAATGAGAAACAAGGCACAGGAAGCAAGACGCATTGCAAGGCAGGGGGAGCTATTGTTGAGGTGAGGAGTGATGGGTTCAGTGGGTAGAAGTAGTCCAGGGACGCCAACGTCATTCGAGTGTGCTGCTTTCAGCTTCCCGCTGCAGGGCCAATATAATATGTGTAAGTGTGCGCACCTAAAGAGAGCAGTAGTGGCGGTGTAGCAATGGCAGCGTGGGAACCCCCATAGCGAGCTGGCATCTTGGGGTGAGTGCAGCCAATCACAGGGTCATCCTGTGGCTGGCAAACGTTACAACATTACGTGAAGGACAGTCTGTATGTTGTCTTCTTTTAAGACTATATCCAGTAATGGGGTGACTCCCTTGTTTACCAATCATCATCTGTTCACATAGCTCATAATCTCCACATGGGGTATGTCCCATTTGAATAGGTAGACTAATTTTCTCAGAAAGTGTTCAAGCTTGACTAACATGTTCCCTAATATTATGACCCCTCATATAAGAAAAAGGTGGGGGGGGGGGGGGGGGGGGAGAGATTCAAATACAAAATGAATAGCTAATACTTTCCAATGTCTGTTTATAATAACTAATATCTTATGACTCAAATTAGAAAAATATAGGGCACAAGTGAGTTGATCTATAGTCTTCTGCGTAGCTCGATACTTCAACAACTGGGTATGCTAAGAGAAACGAGCTCTTTGATAAATCATCTTTATGTTATGTTTAAGTAAGAATGTGAACCCTAGGCTGAGATGAGAGATGTCTCTGCCCACAGGGAGGAGCCCTGTGAGCCTCACCGTCAGCAGGCACAGTCTCAGTGGCGTGGGACACAGCTAGAAGTGGAGACTTTATTATGAAGGAAGGAAAAAGTAATGTCCACAGAATTGGAGATATAGTAGTATAGTCCTGGGCAATGGGAATTGCCCAGCGTGAGACCACAGCTGAGAAGATCCAGTAGTGGCCCGTGGAGCGGGGTATGCCGAGGATGTCTGTACAGTAGATGTTGAAGAACTTGTAGCGATGCCGGAACCCGGAAGTGGCTCCTGTAGATGGTGTATCGGTATTCTGTAGAGCAGGAAAGTTGAATGGCTTCTACTGAATAAAGACTAGTGGCGCGAGGGTCGGGGTACACCGCATGGAAGCCACAATGCAGTCTGTATAGTAGAAGTCAGTCGAGGTACTCACAGTAGATGGTTCCTGGAGAGAAGTAGAGATCTGAGAAGCAGGTCTAGTATCAGACAGACAGGAAGGCCCTCCGAGGAGTGGATAGCCAAGAACGCAAGAAGCCCCCGAGGTGCGGGTACTCAGAGCGTCCGGATGCCAAGGCCAAGTCAGGGACAGGAAGTCCTTGAATGTGGAGAATTCAGCAAGATGGAACTCCTTGATAACTCGAGGAAGGCAAGGGTTGGTCAGATTAAATACACTAGTGGGTTGACGTCATCAGGCAGGGACGCCCCCAAGGTTCCCGCCATGACGTGTTCAAATGAGGCCCTTGCACGCACGCGTGCATCTAGGTAACTCTGGGTTCAAGATGGCGGTTGGCAGCGCCCATGCTGTCCCGGGAACACCGGAGAGGTCGGTGGGGACTGGCAGATGCCACCATTCTTCCCAGACTTGATGGAGCAGGGAAAAAAGAGGTGAACATGAGAGGTCGCAGCTGTCTGAGACCGACAGGCATAACACTTTAATATTTTCCTCAGTTATCCACAAACAAAAAATTTCTCAGCAAGATTACGAGAATGTACTTTAAACTCATCCAAGTCTGAATAAATCCTTCTTAGCCTAAAAAATTCACCTACTGGCAGACCACATTTGAACGGACGAGTCTGGAATCTTTGAATCACAAGAGATTATTATGTTCTACTGATCTGCAAAATAAATAGTAACAACAGAAATACCTTCTTGCCTGATGAGTCTATCTAAAAAAGAAATAGTCTCCTGTTGATAAATAAATTGTAAATGCAGATTAGCATCCTGAGAGTTGAGGTATTGATGAAAAGCAATCAATTGTTCTTCCGTTTCCAGCCATATGATAAAGATATCATCTACGTATCTTTTCCAGTATCTTTTCCAGATACAAACATTAGAATAAAATGGTGAAAAACAGACAACTGTCTCCTCGAAATGTGTTACATATAAATTAGTGTAACCCCATCTCCCCGTGCCAGTGTAAAACCGATGGGGCCATAAAAGAGTTTTTACTTCTTTTGGGGTTGGATGACACAGGTTAGTTTGCACATAAGTTTCTTTCCCCTAGGACCTGAGTTTTTTGTTGGTAGGGGGAAGGCATTCTCCTTCTGGGCCCGGAGTGACCGGGGTATCTTGATAACTCTTTTCCCTGGGAGAGATATACCTTTTACTGCTGTGAGCACTGCTAGTGCCACATAACACACCAGAGGTTATGTTTGAGTGTCCAAAAGAAACTACTTTACTGAGGGTGAATCAGTTGAGTAAACGGCACAGTTCAAAAAGTCCTTAGCGCCGCCACTGGTTTTTCACCATACAGTCTTTCCTCTATCTGTGCAAGGAACTCTTTCATACCAGTGCCAAGGAAAACACTCATCCTCCGGGCATGGAGTAAATGAGGTTCCCAAATAGACAGGGTATCCTTATGTGGGCAGTATAAAAACACTCCAAAACTGGTAAAAATGGTAACTCAGTCTCCGCACAGAGAGTCGCAATCTCTCTCCCCAGTGGTGAAGACTCCAAGTGGGTGTCTTCAATAGGTTTCAAGATTGTATTATTCATGGTTAAAAAATGTTTCTCTCTCTCTCTCTCATCAAATCCCATGATGGAAGGGATCCTCTCAGGAACTCACAGATTTGGATGTTCCCTCACAGGTAGGAAGGAGGCAGTAAAACTCTTCCTCCTGCCTTTCTTAACCAAAAATCCTTTCCCCAAATTTAGTCCAAGAGTACAAGAGGGTCCTTGAATCAGGTCACCTCCATTCCTCTTGTCCCCAAAGAGGTTGCAGAGGGGCAGGTTTTCCTTTTCCAAGGCTCCCCTGGGACAGAGTTCTCCATGCCCTATCCCCAAGCGACACCCGGGGGGGGGGGGGGGGGGGGTGTCTCATAAGGCTTCCTACTACACAAATGTCCGAAACCCGAAAAACAAACCTGGAAGCAAGCTCAACAGCCAGTTAGTGGACTGGGAGGGAAAGCTTCCCCTGACCTTGCTCAGGATCCTGAGGTAGGGTTTGCCTGGCTCCTCCAAGTAGGCCAAAACTCGAAAACTAGAAAAACCCTCCTACACTGTTAGCTAACTCACAACCAAAAGGTACTGCCCTCCAGTCTCTCAGGAGAGAGCTGCTTTTATTACATCTGAGGGTGACAGCTAACTCAGCTTCCCCAAAGGGAGGGGCTGTAACTGGATGGAGCCTCCCCTTCATTACCAAACTATACTGCAAAAGCTAAAGGAGTTTACAAAGGCTTTAATGGTAATCAGAGTCATTACATTAGCAAAGTCTGGTGCAACTGGAGACACCATTGTTACCCCATGTGCCTGTAAATAAAATCTATCCTGAAAGAGAAAATTATTGTAACATAACACCAACATTGCTAACTCACATATTAAAGGAAGATGTAATATGTTGTGGAGCTGATTTTGAGCCTAATACTTTTTGCACTATTTCCAAAGCAGATCATCGTCACTAGAAACGAATCCAAGGGAATATCTAACGATTGCAATTTCCTCAACATATGTGCAGAATCCTGAATAAAGGACACCGAAATGCTGAACAGCAGTTTGCAAAAATATATCTACAAAAAGGCTAACATTTCTAACAATGAACCATTAGCAGCAATGACAGGCTGAAATGGAGGATTAGACATTGATTTATGAATCTTCAGCACCTCATACAGAATGGGTTCTTGAGGTAGCTGTTCAGGTGTCTCAGATGTAGGATGTGCCTCAATCATCTTGATTTCTTGTGAGTTAGGAAATAGTGAGAATAGAAGCTTTACTCTGTTCTATGACGTGTTGCTGGAGAAGAGTTTGTATCTCCATTTGAAACTGAGGTATCTGCACCTGGTCTGTAAGGAGAGTTCTGAGATATGGGATGGAAGAGAGCTGTGAAAAATGCAAATGGTATCCATATTGTACAATTTTGAGGACCCACATGTCCGTCATTATTTGGCACTATGCTCCCAGGAAGGATTGAATTCTGTTCGCCCACTGGGTTAGGGTTCTCTTGGAAAGTCAGGATCAAAAACTGGGCCCAGATTTCTGCTGGGTTGTCTTCAGCTGCCAGTGCTCCCTCTGGCAAGATCTACTACTACTACTACTTAACATTTCTATAGCACTAAATGACATATGCAGCGCAGTACAAACATACAAAAAGACAGTCCCTGATCAATAGAGCTTACAATCTAATAAGACAAACATACAGGGCAAGAGACTTGGTTAAAAGAAAAAGAAAAGAAAAAGTTAGTCAAGACTAAAAGTAGAGAATCAGGTATAAGATTTAAAAGCGGTTTCAAAAAGGTGGGTCTTTAGATGGGATTTAAACAGGTAAGACAGGGAGCATAACACACCAGTTCAGGAAGACTATTCCAAGCACACGGCGCAGCCAGGTGGAAAGCACAGAGTCTGGAATTGGCAGGACTGGAGAAGGGCACAGATAGGTGTGACTTATCTGACGAGCAGAGTGCATGAGAAGGGGTGTAGAGAGAGAGAAGAGAGGAGAGGTAGTGAGGTGCTGCAGAGTGAAGGTATTTGTAGGTGAGAAAGAAGAGCTTGAACTGTATGCGGGAGCAGATTGGGAACCAATGCAGTGTCTTCAGAAGAGGAGTTATGTGAGCATAGCAACTTTGGCGAAAGATAAGTCACGCGGCTGAATTTAGGACAGATTGCAGTGGAGAGAGATGGCTTGCCAGGAGACCTGTGATGAGCAGGTTGCAATAGTCTAAGCAGGAGGAGATGAAATAGTGGATAAGGGTTCTGGAAGTGTGTTCAGAAAGTAAAGGACGGATTTTGGCAATGTTATAAAGAAAGAAATGACATGTTTTAGCAGTGTTTTGGATATGCGTAGAGAAGGAGAGAGAGGAGTCAAAGAGGACTCCAAGGTTACGAGCTGATGGGACAGGGACAACGACAATCCACATGTTGTGTTTTAGACATTGAGTTGTGGACCCCTGGTCACTACAAGAAATGATTCCTCCCACAGGGCTCCGCCCTGTGGGGACTTGTAGTGATAGGCTGGTTCTCAGCAGTAATACACACAGCGAAGTGATAGGCTTTATTATACAGCAATATAGTTGGTGGCCCAGGGAACGGGCTGTGAACCCAGACAGAGGAGAAGAGTCTCTGCCAGTCTGTATGCTGCAGCGCAGATAAAAAGTCTCAACAGGTCTTGAGAGGATGATGGGTCCGGCAGTGGTCTGCAGAGCGGGGTAGGCTGAGAACCCGGGTACAGATGATATGCCAGAGTGGGTAGATCCGGTAGTGGTCTGCAATGCGGGGTAAGCCGAGAATCTACAATAGCAGAGGTGAGACGAGGCAGAGATAGAACAAGAGCTGAGGTATTTCACTCTGAGGCTGGAAGTTGCCTTAGAGAGGAGCCCCCCAAGGGCGGAGGTCCGGGACAGAGCACGGTCCCCGAGGAGTGGGTACCTTAGGCGTCCTTGCAGAAGCTAGTAACCCCGGAGGATAGGAGGGAGCAAGTCAAGACCCCTGAGGAGCGGGTACCTTTAGAGTCCTTTATAGGTAACTAGTATCCCCGAAGGGAAGGTAGGAGCGAGGCATGGCCCCCGAAGAGCGGGTACCTAAGTCGTTCCGAAGCGAAGGTACACAGAGCGAAGGCATCTGGTAGCAGAGATCAGCAGGGAGATTCCTTGCTAACTCATAGCTGGAATGGAGAGCGGAGGCTAAATACCCGGAGGTAGTGAGGTCATGCGGTGGGGAAGCCCCCGAGGTTCTTGCCATGACATATTTAAAAGGAGGGCCAATGCACGCGCGTGCGTGCCCTAGGTGACATCAGAGGGAAAATGGCGAACGCAATCGCCCATGCCGGACCGGGGACACCGGGGAGGTCGCCGAGGAGATGAGGAGGCAGCCATCTTGCCCAATGGAGCAGAAAAAGAGGAAAGAGAGGAAAGAGAGGCGTGGCCATCTGCGACCAATGGATGCAACACCACAGAAACAGAGAAAGCAGGAAGAGGGGAGATGGGCTTGGGGAGAAAGATAAGGAGCTCCTTCTTGACCATATTGAGTTTAAGGTGGCAGCGGGACATCCAGACAGCAATGTCAGTCAGGAAGGCCGAGATCCGGGATTGGAGTTTTGGTGAAATTTCTGGTGTACATAGGTAGATCTGGAAGTCATCAGCATAAAAATGATACTGAAAGCCATCAAAGCACCAAGGGAATTAGTATATAGTGAGAAGAGAAGAGGGCCCAGGACGAAGCCTTGAGGCACACCAATTGATCGTGGAATAGCAGTAGAGGAGGAACCAAGACAGGCAGAGTCTCGAAAATCAAGTGAAGACAGAGTATCAAGGAATAGGTACTGATGCATCTCAATGCTAATGCTTTTTCGGCGCATGGGAAGGTTCTACTGAATGGCACCACTTTGACTTTGATACATAACAGTCATTTTCACTTGACCCCTGCTGCTGCCGTTTGCTCTGATGGGGGAGTCTTGGAAAAGCTACGGCCCAATTCCCTACCCCGCGAAGCAGAGGAATCTGTACTCCTGGATGAAGATTTGCTGCAGCTCCTTGCAGAGCATCTATTTTTGCTGCTGTAGAGCACTGAGACCACAGGAACATCCAACCACATGCCTGGCAATTTGCTTGATTGTGGTTGGGCCCCAAGCAGCGGTAACAAAGTTTGTGTCTGTCTGTTATGGACATAATTTGGTTGCAAATGTAGTTTCTGAATCCACTGACTATAGTCTTCTTTTTTCCTCCCATCATGACTGAGGAGGGGAAAGTGTTCCAGAAATGTTTGTCCCCTAGTCTATGAAACATTTCTTCTTTTTTTTGTAGTACTGAGAAATGCTGTTGGAAGTATTGCTGAGAGGGCGAGGCAACAAGACTGAAGAGAAAAAAAGACTAAATAAATGAATAGAAGAAAAAGTTTGAGGAGAGATTAATTACACATCCATGCTTTAGCTCATATAAAAATAGACTGAGGAGGCTCTTGAAGCAACACCTGCATAAGAACTATTTTGCATAGGCTCGGAGACGCGCACAAGTCCCGGGACGCGCATATGTCCCGGGGCTCGAAAAAAGTGGAGTGGTGTGGGCGGTCCGGAGCAGGGGCGTGGCCAACAGGCGCAACTTAAATATTAAAGGTAGGGGGTGGGGGATTTAGGTAGGGCTGGGGGGTGGGTTATATAGGGGAAGGGAGGGGAAGGTGGTGGGGGGGGGGGGGGGTGAAAGGAAAGTTCCCTCCGAGGCCGCTCCGATTTCGGAGCGGCCTCAGAGGGAACGGGGAAAGCCATCAGGGCTCCCCTAGGGCTCGGCACTCGCAAGGTGCACAAGTGTGCACCCCCTTGCATGCGCTGACCCCGGATTTTATAACATGCGTGCGGCTGCGCACACATGTTATAAAATCGGGCGTAGATTTGTGCGCGCCGGTTGTGCGCACAAATCTACGCCCGTGCGTAGCTTTTAATATCTGCCCCTTAGTGTGCTGTTGCTCTTGCAGAGGCCAGTTCCAATTGACCTGGAAGAAAGAAGGAGGAGGAAACTACTCAGCCAAACCCCCCAAACTTTAGAGTGTGCTTAAAAACAGGAACGTTGTTAATATTCTTCTAGGGGTATTATGTAATAGAATAAAAGAAGAGGGTTTGCCCCAGTTATTTTCCTCTCTTGCCCCCAGTGTAAAAAAATTTAAACATGTAAAAATCACTCCCATAGAGTTGCATGGTTGCAGCAATGCTGTGGCCCAGACTTATCCCTGCCTCAGACATTTAGGTCTGACCACTTCCAGTGATGAATAAAATGTGCAGAAGTATTTGAGTGAATTGGTCTTTGTGGGCCCATCTGTGAAGTGCATTAATGGAGCATCCATGGTAGTGGCTGCTCTTGCATACTCCATCTGTATTGTTTGGGCAGTGATGAAATATCTCTAATATGGGGCACAGCCATAGGTAGGCCTCAGGGTCCTGTACCCCCCCCTCATTTTTGGCTCAGGACCCCACTCCTAGTAGTAGGGTCATGTCCCATCTGAATCACCCTTAAAGGTATAGCAGTTAGAGGATCTATAAGACTGGAATCACTGCCACTCCAAGATCCTTTGCTCCTTTGAAAGGGACAACTTGAAGGGGAAACATCACGGCCCTTGGGTTACAAATATAAAAGTTTGAAGCTATCAAAGCTTTTCTGTTTATTTTGGCAGCAATTATCCCCCCCCCCCCCCCATCAGCCCCTTGAAAGTTCAGGAATGTCTGGGATGGGGGGAAGGCAGAAGCATATTTATATAATTGTTCCTCAGGAGTCTGAGAGATTTACCATTGTAAAAAGAAGCTGCATTAACCACATAGGGTGAATGAGAAACAGCAGAGACAATGCAGGGAAAGAGTGAAGAGACAGGAGATAGCATATTGCCAAAAATTAAACGTTTTCTAGCCAGTTCCGTGAAGACCCACATAAATTGCGGTCAGGGATGGGGCAGGGTGGGCTGGGTTGGGGGACTGGCCAGGGTCCCCCCATGTTAACCTTGGGGCCCTCAAAAATTCAAGTCTGGCTATACCTTCTCTATAATCTAAAGACTATCTTGCAAATGTCAATTTTAACAACTGTTGCTACTCAGGTTCTGGGATGTATTTGTCCTCCAGAGGCCAAAAAATGTTGGTGAATCAAATCCACTGTAGTTACCAACTTAGCATTTCATATTTCATTATAGGCCGGTGAAAAGTGTTCACATTTTATTAAATTATAAGAAGACAGTATACGTTCACAGTTACGGAAGCCATACATTTACAGATAAGACGCATATGTACATAATGATTAAAATAAATTTGGTCCAAGCCCACCAAAGAGCAGATCCTCTTAAACTGATGAAAACATAAGAGTAATTTATACATGGTATCATTCTTAAACAAATGGCTTTGTTTCGCTTTAGTTCTACCAAGAGGGATTATCGATACAAAGGTGTAGCTTGAAATATGGCTCCCTAGTTGATGTTCCTTTTCCCTTTAAATGGTGTGGAGCTCCAGCAGCATTCTGAATGAGGGAATTCAGAAATCTATTTTATAATGCAGTGATCCCAGCTCAATTTCAGATGTCTATTCCTACAGGAGAAATCTAACACTCCTAGCTACTTAATATAAAGGTGCAGCAAAAAATGAAAACTATAATTTAAAAAAAAATCTCTCCCCATTCCCATAAAAAATACACCTGGGCTCCATCTTGTATTTTTTATTTAAAAGAGAGGTCCCCTACTTGGCAGACAAGAATGGTTCACTAAATGGAGCAATCAGTTCTATTATGTTATTTAATATGTTCCTATGACCCCCAAACTGAAACCAGCTCCTTACTAAATGGAGAAGTTTAAATAACATTCTACTAAAGAGCCATCAGCTCGACCTTTTAAAACCATAGCACAAGCGAAACACAGGAAAAGAAGTGAAAACATTTCAGGCTTTATGTTAGCTCAATGAAGGCGGAAAGTGACAATCTTCTCTCAAATTCTAGCACTGTCAAGGTTGATAATACGGAGCTCCCTCTTGGTCCCCATAATTATTTGTACACACTGTTTGCTAGGGGTGTGCATTCGTTCCCTACGAATCGGGAATCCACAACGTATAGGGCCCTATTCGTTGTATTCGTGGGGAAGCAAAATGTATTGCGATTCCCCACAAATACAACGAATCTTCGCCGAATTATTCGGCCGCCTAAATGAGCCAATTTAAACAAACCCCCCACCCTCCTGACCCCCCCCCAAGACTTACCAAAACTTCCTGGTGGTCCAGCGGGGGGTCTGGGAGCCATCCCCTGCACTCACACCCTCGGCTGCCGGTTTCAAAATGGCGCCGATAGCCTTTGACCTACCTAGTCACAGGGACTACCGGTGCCATTGGTCAGCCCGTCACATGGCCATTGGCGCCATCTTGTGCTCCTACCATGTTATAGGGGCTGACCAATGGTACCGGTAGCCCCTGTGACATAGTAAGGGCAAAGGCTTTCGGCGCCATTTTGATTACTGGCAGCTGATGGCCCGAGTGCAGGAGATCGCTCCCGGACCCCCCGCTGGACCACCAGGGACTTTTGGCAAGTCTTGGGGGGCCATCCTGACCCCCACAAGACTTGCCAGAAGTCCAGTGGGTGTCCGGGAGCGACCTCCTGCACTCCGGCCGTCGGAAGCCTGTATTCAAAATGGTGCCAATCGCCTTTGCCCTCACTATGTCACAGGGGCCGACTGTTTTGAATACTGGCATCCGACGGCCGGAGTGCAGGAGGTCGCTCCCGGACCCCCGCTGGACTTTTGGCAAGTCTTGTGGGGGTCAGGATGGTCCCCCAAGACTTGCCAAGTCCCTGGTGGTCCAGCGGGGGTCCGGGAGCGATCTCCTGCATTCGGGCCATCGGCTGCCAGTAATCAAAATGGCGCCGATAACCTTTGCCCTTACTATGTCACAGGGGCTACCGGTGCCATTGGTCAGTCCCTGTCACATGGTAGGAGCACAAGATGGCGCCAATGGCCATGTGACAGGGGCTGACCAATGGCACCGGTAGCCCCTGTGACATAGTAGGTCAAAGGCTATCGGTGCCATTTTGAAACCGGCAGCCGAGGGTGAGTGCAGGGGATGGCTCCCGGACCCCCCGCTGGACCACCAGGGAGTTTTGGTAAGTCTTGGGGGGGGGGTCAGGAGGGTGGGGGGTTGTAATTAATTTAATTTTAGCAGGGAAACGAATAGGAATTAACGGATAAATGTATCGGGGGGCCCCCTTGCCAAATGCAACGTATCTGCCTTTTGACGAATACGAATCCCGAATGCAACGTATGGCGTCCTTCTGCACATCCCTACTGTTTGCCACAGTCAAATTCTCTTTATAAGAAATACAGAATATTGTAAAATGTTAGAATTTGTATCATCTTGGAAAATAATCACAGATTGCTGGCTTAACAAAGTAATAAATTACAGATTCCTTCCACATGAAAAAATAAATTCACTGCAGGTTACTTGTGCATGGCTCTCATGTAGGAAGAAGTGCAGAGGAAGAGCTACACAGCATTAATCTTGCACTTGCCAAGAGGAACATAATAATCAAACTGCTTTTAATTACCCTTGCCATTAAAAATTAAGACCGATATATATACATTTCCAGATGATTTTTTAAAATAATCCTCTTCTGTAATTTGGCATTTTAAATAATCAATAATCTGAAAAGGGCAGCATTAAGCCTTTCACAAGACCAATATGTGGCCACGTGTTAGGTTTTTTATCCACTAGACAAGATAGAAGGATTCCTGTCCTAGCACATAGTCTCTCACCACATAATCAGCTGAATGAAAGACAAACATACTTTCATCTACCCTTTTTCGTGAAAAATGAAAAGCAGCTGCATAAAAACAAGACAGCAGAAATTGGGTTGTTCACAATTACTGTTATACATTTTTAAAGCATCTTAAACCTTAAAAGGTGGAATTCAATCAAATATTTTCTGTAATATGTGCAACAATCTTTAAAAAATAAAATTATATATATATATATATATATATATATAGTATCTCTGCTTTCTTAGTCATATAAAAAAAAAGAATCTTTGCCATAAAAGTCTAAATTTCTCCTCTATTCCTTCTCCAGGAGCAAAAGGTTCATAGCTAACGGTTAAAAGTTCTGGGGGCTGGATCTTCAAGTTCTAGCATCCTTAGGCATAAAGCAATCTCATACGGATTCAAATTCCTTCTGCCAGGCTGTGTATTTGTCAGTTAAGTTCTTTGCGGATGGTTTGGTGTGAGCTATAACCTCCAGGAAGTCAGATGTGGTGACAGTGTCCAACTGGATGACCGGCAGATCCTTGCCATCTTAAAAAAAAACAAAAAAAAAAAACAATGGCAAAAACATGAAAACCAGGTAATAAAACATTAGAAAGAATGATAGCTGAGTTCATGTGGCTTTTGAATTTATTACTGCCATTTTGGTTTCTTCTTTGATGACAAACAGTTCTTTCTTACAAACTGGAGAATTGTACCAAATATAAATGGAAGCCAGTTCAGCTTTCTTTTTGGTTTTGTTTTTGACAATTATGGAATGAAATATGTATCACCAATATATCTTTTCCTTTCTTCTAGAAATAGACTGATATTTCAATCCACTGCTCAAAACTCCTTGTTCCTATGCCCAGCATTGCCCTGCAGTGCTCCATTCCAGTTGAGATGTTTCCGTGTGTCCTACATCCCCTGAATCTATTAGGGTCAACTGGAGCAGCAGGTACAATTTGAATTCAGCAAATAAAATCTTGTGAAACAAGAGCAGACTTGCACCAACGAGCTTACAAATTCACTTTTCTGTTTGTCGATTAGGTAGGACATTCACTGGGCACATAAAATATACCTATTCAACTATAAAAGAGCATGTTCAGGACATAAGAACCAAAATGCAAAACATGTTCATAGCTGTTTATATAGTATTTTTTTTTCTCTAGGGAAAACATCAAGTAGATTTTTAAAAATAATTTTTAGTTCTGAAAATTATACAGAAAATGTATACCTAATCCCTATAAAAAATATAATGCATATGAGATTAAATAATAAATATTGACAAATAAAAAATACGAACCTTAAAAATGGTATAACATCTCTGTCCCATGTTTCTTCTGAGCTCCCATTTTAATGATCCGTATAGATCATCCATTCTCACTGCTTTAGTACAGACTGAGAGAAACTAAAATCCATCAATTTACAATATTTTGTCTCTCAGTGTTTCTTCACAAATGTGAGGAATGGTCACTATAAAGGGAATGTGCTTTTCATGGCTCCTTGTTTTCCTCCACTGAGGAAAGTTTGAGATAATTTCAAGAAAGGAGAAATTACTTACCTAATAATTTCGTTTTCCTCAGTGTAGAAAGATGGACTCAGACCAGTGGGTTTATGCTCCCCTGCCAAGCAGATGGAGTTGGAGCAAGCTGACATCACAGTATATATACTCCTGCAGTGACCCCAGCCTGCCAGTATTCTCTTCAAAAGCAACTGTGGACAGACTTGGCAAAAAACCTGATTTAAAACATGATTATAACCAGGTAACCAGAACTGTTCTCAACCAACCATAAACCCTGAACTCACGTAAGATTCTAGGTACCCCAAGCTAGAAACTGGATGAACACTTACCAATATTCCCTTGGGACCCAGAGCCCCACAGGAGGACTACTGACACACTCATGCGGCAGCCAAGGGCGGGAGCTGAGTCCATCTGTCTACACTAAGGAAAATGAAATTATCAGGTAACTAATTTCTCCATTTTCTAGCGTGTAGATAGATGGACTCAGGACTAGTGGGATGTACCAAAGATACTCCCCAACAGGGTTGGAGGCTGCCCGCGGTCCAGTCAACACCACATGTGCAAAGGCTGCATCCTCCCGGGCCTGTATGTCCAGACGATAAAAACTGGAAAAAGTGTGTAAGGAGGACCACATCGCAGCTCAGCAGATATCGACGGGCAACAACAGACTAACCTCCGCCCATGACACTGCCTAAGCCCCAGTGGAATGAACCCTAACCTGAGTAGACAACGGCTTTCCAGCATCCACATATGCGGCCGTGACCACCTCCTTAATCCAACGGGCTATGGTAGCCTGCAAAGCCAAAGCACCCTGCTTACTCCCGCCATGCAGAACAAACAGGCGATCCATCTTTTGAAAAGACTCAGAGACCTCCAGATATCGCACAAGACGCTTAACATCCAAGGAGCGCAAAAGGCGAAACTCCTCCACATCCCAGACCTTATCCAAGGATGGCAAGGAGATGGACTGATTCAAATGAAAGTCAGAGACTACCTTCAGCAAGAAGGATGGAACAGTATGCAGCTGTAATGCCCCTGGAGTCACCCGAAGGAAAGGCTCTCAGCAAGATAAGGCCTGCAGCTCAGAAATTTGATGCTCTGAACATACAGCCACCAGGAACACAGTCTTCAAGGTCAACAACCATAAGAAAAGGCTACACAGCAGACGGAATGTAGGTCCCGCCAAAAAAATCCAGCACCAAGTTAAGACTCCACAATAGAACCAGTAACCTCAAGGAAGGCCTAAGATGCTTCACTCCCTTCAAAAAACGGGCAAATTGGGATGAGAAGACAAGGAAACACCATTCACCAAGCCTCTGAAACAGGCAAGAGCCACAACCTGCACTTTCAAGGAATTAAGGGCCAATCCTTTATTCAACACGTCCTGCAAAAAATCCAGAATGAGAGGGATCTTAACTGAACGAGGAAGAACACCAGGTCTCAAAAACTCTCCAAACCCGCACATAAGCCAACAAAGTGGAGAACTTGCAAGCGTGGAGTAAGGTGGCAATCACCACAGAAGAATAATCACGCCTTAACAGGCAAGCCCTTTCAAGGGCTAAACCATAAGAGAGAACTAAGTTAGATCCTGTTGAAGAACTGGTCCCTGCTGTAACACATCTATGTGTGGCGAAAGGCGAAGTGAGGCCTTCACAGAAGTCTTCGTAAATCTGCATACCACAGAGGCCTGGGCCAGTCTGGCGCCACCAGGACTACTAGCCGCCTGTGGCCTTCAATCTTGAGAATTATCCTGCCCAGCAAGGGCCATGGAGGAAAGGCATAAAGTAATCTGTCTTCCAGCCAGACCTGTAAGAGAGCATCTATTTCCAGGGACCACTGTTCTCTCCTGCGACTGAAAAATTGAGGAACCTTCGATTTGCGAGAAGTCACCAGCAGGTTTAGGAACGAAAGGTCCCAGCAATCCACAATTAGCTGAAATGCCTCAGCTGACAACACCCACTTTCCTGGGTCCAGACTCTCCCTGCTGAGAAAGTCCACTCTTACATTGTCTTTTCTTGCAATGTGAGAGGCCGAGATCATCAGCAGATGACCTTCCACCCATTCCATAAGCTGATCTATTTCCTGCAACACTTGCTGGTTCTTGGTTCCTCCCTGGCGATTGATATAGGCCACTGTTGTTGCATTTCCGACATCATACAAACGCTTGATCCCGCAGTCTGTGGCTAAACTGCAAGCATGCCAGCCATACCACCAGGGCTTCCAGGTGACTGATGTTCCAGCGGAACTCTTCGGCATTCCAACGCCCTTGGGCCATTAACTCCATACAGTGCGCCCCGCAACTGTGGAGACTTGCATCTGTCATGAGTTCCAACCAGCTTGGACAGGATAAGGGAACTCCCTTTCTCAGATTATCCTCCTGCAACCACCACTGGAGGTGGGAGCAGATTTCCATCGGCAAGTGGAACCAAACCACACAGTCCTGAGACTGCAGATTCCAATGAGATAGCAGAGAGCATATGCACCCTTGCCCACGGCACCACTTCCAGGGTAGCTGCCATCAAGCTGAACACCTGCAGGTAGTACCACACTGTCGGGTGTATGGTGTTCTCTAACTGACGTACTAAAGACATCAATTTCTGGATCCAAACTCCCAGTAGGAAAAATCTGTCCTGTCCCTTGTTGAACCGGACCCCCAGATACTCCAATGACTCGGACGGCTGAAGATTGCTCTTGGTCAGGTTCACCACCCAACCAAGCTCCTGCAATAAGGAGATCACCTTGTATTGTTCCAATCAGATGGGAATATGAAGGTAAGCCTCTGACAGAACCAAGGAGGTCAGAAATTCCCCCAACTGCAGCACCATTATCATAGAGTGTAAGGTTTGATTGCAAAAATTAGTTCCTTTCAAATGATGATTGACTCTCTTGGGATCCAGGATGGGACAAATAGAGCTCTCCTTCTTGGGCATAACAAAATATATGGAATATTGCCCCATACTTTCTTGAGGCGTGGGCACCGGAACCACAGCCCTCAGCATGAGGAGCCTTTGAAGCATGAACTCCACTGCCTGCTTCTTCTGCGGGGAGTGGCAAGGGGACACCATGAACATGTCCTGAGGAATACTGCAAAATTCCAGTGCATATCCATCTCGTATCATCTCCAGGACCCACTGGTCCGACGTGATCTTGACTCACCTCCGATAAAAGAGGAAGAGATGTCCCCTATCTCTTGTTCTGGAAGGTGGGTTGGAAAACCTTCATTGGGAAACTCGGGAAAGTCCGCCACCCGAGCCCGCTCCTCTCTTGGGCTGTCGGGGATGAAAGGCCGAGTCTTCTGAAAGGTTGACCCTCTGTAGGGATGACACTGCCTGGAACCCTGGCGATGACCCCTCATACCAAAAGGGCTTTAACTCTTCTTTTTTTTTTTGTCAGAATAATTTTTATTGGCAAAACACAACCAACCAGCCAAGGAAAAACATAAGGTAGCAACAATCAACCCCTCACAAGGAGGGAAATACAGCAAAAAGGCAAGACAGTCCCTAATAGCAGTAGCCGCCCAGGCCAGTAGATGCGCTCTGCCCTTTTCTTATGTCTAAATATACCACCTCACCCCTCCCCCTTCCACCCACCCATGCACCCCCCAACCAACCCATTCACACTGCAGTCATACCGGGCCACCCCCCCCCCTTCCCAACCCCGTCCCCCCACAGACCATAGTATCAATCCAATCATTAGTATACCCACTCTCCCGCAGGCCGACCTGGACTGAGGCCGGCAACAATGAAACACACTGAGTCCAACAAGCCCCATACAGTTTGTCAGTGTTACGGTGGCCTTTCAAAAAATCCAAACGTTCCATCTGCAAAACCAAGGCCATACGCTGAAACCACTCTGCTGAAGTGGGGGCCGTCACAGGTGTCGCCCATCCAGACAATATGGTGCGGCATGCCAGCATAGCCGCAATGCGTCCAAAGCGGTCCTTTGATCGGCTGACTACAGCAGTGCAGGCTTGAGGACTTGAAAGAAGAAACTTCCCCGTTGTGGGCGGCGGTGCTCCAGTGCACTGGGAAATCACGCCCATCACCGTGGCCCAAAAAGAGTGGAGAGTGGGACAAGAATACAGTCTATGCACCAAAGTGCCCTCCTCTTGGCCACATTTAATACAGAGAGGAGAGTCAGTACTCCCCATCTTAAAGCGTCGCACATCGTCACAGTAGATCCGCTGAAGGATGCGAAACTGCACCTCCCGCATTCCAATGTCTGGTAGCTGGCGATGCACCGCTTCAAAACATTTCGCCAAATATTGCGCAGTAATGGGTTCTCCAAAGGTAGCAGTCCATTTGTCCGCCAACACAGCAAGGCGCGGGTTTGAGCGCCACGATCTGCCAAGCGTAGCCCACCTCGTGATGGTATTGGTAAGGTAGGCCGTGTCAAAGACCTTGTTAGCATAGGAGCACTCCAGGCTCACCCTGTCCGACGTCCAGTGAAAAGAGGTCAAATAGTGCCTGGTTTGCAGATAAGCAAAAAACTGATGAGTCGGTAATCGATAAGTGCGAGCCAAGGTAGCAAAGTCCAACAGTGTATGAGTGTCGGTGTCATAGAAGTGAAAGGCAAACATCGCCCCATTAGACGCCCACTTATGAAACAGAGCCCCACAGTCCCGTCCCGGCAGAAAGCCCACATTGCCAGTCAGGGGCACTAGGAGGGAGACCACCCCATCCAATCCCCGCTGCCCCCGTAACCATCGCCAAGCCGCAATGCACGGAGATAGCAAAACCCTAGGGTATGCAAGCCCACGACGCTCCCCAGCACTAGATTGGATAAGACTCAGGGGTGACCAAGGGGCAGCCATGCCGGAGATCAGCCCCCGCACGCAGAATTTATAGTCCCCCGTGGGCCATTCCCCTATGAAGCGCAGCTGGCATGCAGCGTTGTACAAGCGAAAGTCAGGCAGGCCACAGCCCCCTTGATCCCGAGAGTAAGTCATAGTCTGGTAATTAAGACGGGCTTTCCGTCCCCGCCATATATAGGGCTTTAACTCTTCTTATCCTCCAGCAACCGAAGAACCAGAGGCTCGCACCATTTATTGGCCAGTTTCCCCAACTCACTCCCAAACAAGAGTCAGCCTTTAAAGGGCATTTTGGTAAGATTAGCTTTGGAGGCTATGTCAACTGACCAATTTCATAACCAGAGTTGACGCCTGGCTGCTATCACCGAAGCCACTCCTCTGGCCGACGTACAGACCAAATCACAGTCTGTGTCTGCTAGAAAGGCGGCAGCAGGTTCCATAACCGCTCTGGAATTCCCTCCAGACTAATCAATCTCCTGAGAGAGAAGCAGACAAGATCGCACCACAAGAGCGCAACAGGAAGCAATCTGTAAAGATATTGACACTGCCTCAAAAGCTTGCTTAAGAATAGCCTCAATCCTTCTATTTATTATGTACATCCTTCAAGGCCGCTCCTCCCTCTATGGGGATAGTCGTCCGCTTAGAGACAGCACATACCAGTGCATCCACTTTGGGAAAATGCAAACGCTCTCGCACAGCTGGGTCCAGGGGGTACAGGCCTTCCAACATCCGACCCCCTTTAAAATTTGCCTCTGGGGCATCCTATTCCAGATCAATCAATTCCTGAATGGCATACATCACAGGGAAAAAACAGAGGCTTTACATAAGGAAACTAAAATGGGATTCTTCCTTGGCTCCGACATGGCATCAAAACCAGGGACACCCAGATGTTTCAAGATCTGGGAAATCAGGACCGGCTGTTCATTTCTATGAAAGAACCACAATATGGTTCAATACAGTTACAGTCCGGAGAAATTTCCCCAACTTCCAGGGAATCAGGATCAACTTCATCATCAGTACTATCTGGATTCCTGTTGGGAACACCCGCAGGGAGAAAAATGAAATGCAACCAAAAAATAAGCACCTAGAAGTAAGCACAGCAAGGCGCACACACAACCTGTGCACCAAGTTAAGTGCATAAAAAAGTTTGGGCGAGTAAAAAGCAAGCCCAAAAACCGAGCGCACAATGTGTCGCAGAGCAGACACACTGCGCACATCAACAGCCTATAGAGGCCAACATAACACATACAAGAGCGTGCGAAAATAACCGCTGTGGCCTACCATGCAGGTGCAAGAAAAAGCCTAAGTACAGGGCCTATCCCACCGGGGGCCTCTCAACCCATCAGGCCGCCCAGTTCCCCAACCCCAATTGGAGAGGGAGTGAACGTTGGCAGGGTGTGCCGAGAACGGAGACCGGAGGAAGTCCCGAAACCCCTCTAACTGTCCCTGATTCAGGTAAAACTTTCTTTTTTTTTTTTAAACCTTACCTGAGCTCAGCGCTTACCGGCTGAGTACTGAGATGGTCTCCGGCTGCGGGGGGAGAGAGCAACTGCCATCACAGCCGTGCTCGGCCTCCTGTACCTGCTGCCTTTCAGCTGAACTAGCAGCTAAGTCCATGCCGGGAAACCCAGCTGCCGGACCAAGGCATACCTCTGAGGGAGCTCAGAAATCGCCATAGGAATTCTCAACTGGGGGGGGGCGGACCTTTAGGTATCACCACAGGAGAGTGGGACTTTCTTTTCCTTAATTTAGAATTTCAAATTTCTCCTTCTAAAAAGCTCGAAGCAATCCCCATAGGGCGATGCACATCCACCATCTGCTGGAGACAGAGAATACTGGCAGCGTGGGGTCTATATACTGTGACGTCTGCTTGATCTGCTGGCAGGAGAGCAGAAACCCACTGGTCCTGAGTCTGCCTACACGCTAAGAAAAATTCAATTAATTTATCTATAACAGGGTTAAAATGTTTAGATAGCTTGCATATTGAGGGCGCTATTAGGTTAGGCGGGTTGGACACGCGTTTTCCACCCCATACTAAATAAGGGGTAAGGGAAAACGCGCGTCCAATGGCGCGTCCAATGGCCGTTAGAGAGGCAGGAAGGATACCAATGGATAAATCTAGAAATCTAGAAATAAATTCAGCAGTGACATGCTGAATCACCTTTAATATTGCAGTCAAGCAAGGGTTCAATGGACTCGTAGAGAATTTTAGTTTTGAGATTGATACCATTTCTGTTTGCAACACCTCAGAAAATTTGACCCATCTAATCCCTTCTGAGAAAATATTATCAGTTAACAGCTGTATATAATATCTTGACTAAAGGTTATATGTAGTGACTTAATTTTGTCAGAGAACTACTGTGCAAATATCTTGGCAAGGTTTAATCCAGGGGTGGGTAAAGGAAAATTATGGGGACCAGATAAAGGGGAAATGAGTTGATTCACAGAATAAAACAGCTCCCTTGGATTATTGAATGGTTCTGATAGTTTAGCAGATAGATATGTCTTTCGCACAGTGATAAAGAGATAGATGTTCTTTATTTATTTTAGATTTTTTCTATACCGGCATTCGTGAAAATGTCACATCAAGCCGGTTTACAATAAACAATGGGGTGATAACCGTAACAGAGAACGAGATAATATGTACTAAACATAGTATAGATGCAGTTACAATAAAACAAGGAGTTGTACAACTAGGAGCAAGAAGAAGAAAAGATAGTAACTTTAACATAGTATATTAACCCGTAAAATGGTAGACTTTCCAAAAAGGGAAGTGTGTGATTTACAATGAATTGATCAATTCAAATAAATGTAGTTTTTAACAATAAGGAAGAGATCAGAAATAATGAAAATTCTGGATGTTGATAATGCTTAGGGTAGGTTGCCAGGATGGTTGTAAAAAGAAAATTGTTGCTTGGAGGTTGAATGTTGGAGAGAATTGGGTTTAACCTGAGTCTGGGAAGGCTTGTTTGAAAAGCCATGTTTTGAGTCTTTTTCTGAATGTCAGTAAGCAGGGTTCCTGTCTTAGTTCCGTTGGTATGGAGTTCCAAAGAGTGGGTCCTGCTGTGGAGAAAGCCCTATCTCTGTAAGTTATGTGGAGGGAAGTTTTGGAAGGCGGTACCTGCAGAGACTCTTTGTAGTACTCTCTTATGGGTCTGGAGGATGTATGCTTTATGAAAGGGATTTGTAGGTTGAGAGGAGCGATTTGTTGGATAGTTTTGTAGATTATTGTGATTGACTTATAAAGAATTCTGAAATGGATTGGCAGCCAGTGTAAATCTTTAAGGATTGGGGAGATGTGCTCTCTTCTCCTTGTGTTTGTTAGAATTCTGGCTGCCGTATTTTGAACCATTTGTAGCGGTTTAGTATGTGCTGATGGGATACCTAATAATAAAGAATTGCAATAGTCTAACTTGGAGAAGATTATTGCTTGTAGGATAGTCCTGTAGTCATGGTTGTGGAACAGTGGTCTTATTCTTTTTAGAACATGCAGTTTATGAAAGCAGTCTTTAGTGGTTTGGTTTATGAAAGCTTTTAAGTTAAGCCTATTATCGATGATTGCGCCCAAATCTCTTACTTTTGTTGTTTGTAAATTAGCTGGAGGAATTGTGGGGGTTTGGCGGTTCTCAGGGGATATGAGAAGGAGTTCCGTTTTTGAAGAATTTAGGATTAAGTTCATACTGGAGAGGAGGGAGTTGATTTCTTGCAGACAATATTCCCAAAGATCGAGGGTTTTTTTTATGGATTCTTTGATTGGTATCACTATCTGGACATCGTCGGCATAAAGGTAGTGTTTAAGGTTCAAGTTGGTTAATAGCTGGCAGAGAGGGAGGAGGTAGATATTAAAGAGGGTAGGTGAAAGGGATGAACCTTGGGGTACTCCTTGAGAAGAAGGGTAGCGTTTAGATTCTTTGCTGTGTATTTTTACCTTGAAGCCTCTGTTTTTCAAGAATGAGTGGAACCAGGACAGTGCTGAGCCTGTTATGCCGATGTTCAATAATTGGTTTAGGAGCATGGAGTGGTTAACAGTATCAAAGGCGGCTGAGAGGTCCAAGAGAATCAAAAGGTAGGACTGGCCTTTGTCTAGGCCTAGGATGAGGTAATCTGTTAAGGAAATTAGAAGAGATTCTGTGCTTAACGATTTCCTGAATCCATATTGTGAAGGGTAGAGAATTTTGTGGTCTTCCAGGTAGTCTGATAATTGAAAGTTAACCAGTTTTTCCATGACTTTAGCAATGAATGGGAGGTTGGAGATAGGGCGAAAGTTGGAGGGGTCGTCTGGGTCTAACTTTGGTTTTTTCAAGAGCGGTTTGATTGATGCCATTTTGAGGTCATCAGGGTAGAGTCCTTGAGATAAAGAGCAGTTGATTATGTCTGCCAGAGCTTTGGATATAGTGTTCGGGATAAGGAGGAGTAATTTGGAAGGGATTTGGTCTAATGGGTGTGTCGATGGTTTCATTTTTTTCAGTATTCTAAGGATCTCCGAAATTGTAGTGGGTTCAAATGAGTTGAGTGAGATGTTTTTGTTATGGAGTAGAAAGGAACTGTGAGGGGAAGAGGTATTGGGCAAATTCTTTGATAGAAGGTTGGTTATTTTGTTGTTGAAGAAGAGGGCAAGCTCCTCTGCTTTTTCTTGGGCTTTGTTAAATGGTATGTCCGGTATTTGGATTTGAGTTAAGTTGGAGACGTAGGCGAATAGGGCTTTAGCATCAAAGATCATATGATGGATCTTATGAGCATAGATTTATATAGATTTATATCTGGTCAGATGTTCATCAGATGCCATTTTCTTTCATTCTTCTAACTATTTTGTGCTCCTGAAGACTACTAGTGAAACATGGGGCAATATGTGAACGTCTCTTAATAGAAGTTTTTTCAGAGCTATTTCATCAAAAGATGAAATAAATGCAGAGACCCATCTTTCAAGTAATGCTTCAGGGGAGTCCTGACAAGGTTCATTTAATACAGCATTAACTTAGATTTGAGGTCATCTGGGTCAAAAAGGCCTCTTTTGAAGGATATAGACTTGTTCTGTGAGGTCTCAGACTATGAACAAGCTGGTGATCAACATGGCAAAAACTGAGATTTTATATCTCACTAGATTATCCTCTGACAAAATGCCATAACACCTTTCTTTTGATAGTTTTAACATTAAGATTTCTCAAAAAGTCTGCAAGCTAGGTATAACTCTTGATACTCAGCTGTCTTGTCACCCAAAAATTAAACAGGCGGTATGCTCTTTTTATTTCAAGTTACAGATGCTTCGATGGCCATGTCCGTTCTTAAATGAAGGTGACCTAAAGATAGTTATACACTCCATGGTAATGTCAATTTTTGTAATGCACTATACATTAGGGGTGTGCATTCGTTTGCAATGTATTGGCAATCCGCAATGTATCTGCCATATTCGTTGTATTCGTGGGGGTCATGAAACGTATGGCGAACCCCCACGAATACAACGTATCACTAACGAATAAACCCCCACCCTCCTGACCCCCCCAAAACTTGCCAAAAGTCCATGGTGGTCCAGCGGGGGTCCTGGAGTGATCTCCTGCACTCGGGCTGTCGGCTGCCGGTATTCAAAATGGCGCCGATAGCTCCTGTAACATAGTAAGGGTAAGGGCAAAGGCTATCGGCGTCATTTTGAATACCGGCAGCCGACGGCCTGATTGCAGGAGATCGCTCCGGGGGGGGGACACTCCTGACCTCCCCAAGACTTGCCAAAAGTCCTGGTGGTCCAGCGGGGGTCCTGGAGCGATCTCCTGCACTCGGGCCGTCGGCTGCCAGTATTCAAAATGGCGCCGATAGCCTTTGCCCTTACTATGTCACAGGGGCCAACCAATGGCTCCGGTAGCTCCTGTCAATGATTCGCAGTCTAGCATCACAGACCACTTGTACTTTGATGGAGTGGAAGAGCTTCCTGTTGTGGTATTTCTCCTCCCTGAAACATAGTGGGATGATGACTATGTAAGTGCAGTTCACAGAACATTTGGAAAGTTGGTAATGGCATAAAAGCCTCTCTTCAGTTCCATAAAGTACTGCCTGTCATGAGGGAATGCTATGTAGCGATTAATGTGGTCATGTACAGCTGTTATGATCTGGCTCAGACAGCGGGAAAAAGAGGTTTGGGACATTACCCCGATGACTCCTACTGTCATTTGGAAGGAGCCAGATGCCATGAAATGCAAGATGGACAATAGTTTTGTGAGGCCCGGTACAGTGTGGGACCTTTCCATGACCGGATCCAGATCCTCTCTGATTTCTTCATATAATTCCAGGATAGCTTGAAAGCTGAGGCAATACCTGCTAGCCACATATTTTTCTGACATGCCCAGCAATGTGGTTCTGAGGAAAGATGTGCTCTCTGTATCTGCGCCTTGCCCCCCTGTGTGGCAAGCATTGCTGTGGGCCTCGACGCTCTCCCTGTGAGGCCAGTGGCTGTGGGTCTGGTACCGGGACTTCCCTAGGAGGGGTGGGAACCTCCCTTGCGAGAACGTAGATCATCTCAACGAGGTCTCCTTGACGTTCCATCTGTTCACCATGCCCGCCTCACTGTTTCAAGAGAATCGGCCTTTTCAGTTGCTATACCAGCCCTTTGGAACTCATTACCTATGGAACTTCAGCTGGAAGACTACCTTAAGAAATTTAGACTTCTTTTAAAAAGTTTTTGCTGAGGGAAGTCTTCTCTTAATACTTTTATAAGACTTTCCTTGTTTGTCTTTCTTTTATATGTTTGTCTTATATTTATTGTTTGTTTTATTGTCCTTTATATGTATATCTTAATGTTAATTATATTTTTATGAGTGTTTTACTTGTAAATCACTTAGAGCTATTTGTGTTAAGCGATTAATAAATTTTAATAAATGAAATGAAATTGTTCTTGTTCTTGTTGTTCTCTGCACTCAGCCTCCCGAAGCAGCCAGTATCCCACTGCAAGTAAACTTGTCCTAAACATAGTAACTGTAGGAAGACAGGCCAGGTAAGAAAAGGTGTTTTTATTTGCCCAAGACGGATTGGTAGGTGTGTTTGATAGAAGGCCTCATTTTATCGCGCGAGATAATAGCTGCGATATTTCTGAACCACAATAACGGCACTGTTGAATAATAAAAACTTTTTTTGCCCCTCTAAATCCCAAGTTATTGTGTGTTAAATCAGCGGTTTTCAACCGGTGTGTCGCGAAGCACCGACAGGTGTGTCGCGCACCCGCTGCTCTTCACCCCCTTTCACCTCAGCGAGATGAACACTGCTGCCATTCCTGCCTGGGCTATCAGCACATTCAAGCCTCGAGAGGAACGGCGGCAATGTTTGTGGAAGCCGGCAACAGGAACATGACCTTTTCTTCTTCCTGTCCCTGTGATGTTTACCGGGCACGTGGGAAGAAGAAAAGGCCATGCATGCATGCTGCTGCTGCAGAAATCACATCCTAAGGCTCTCCCCGGCCCCGCTACACTCAGCAGGTTGACAGTGTTGCGATCATCACGGCACAGAGCAGTCAGCTGAGAATGTGGCCGCCGGGATTTCCAGTCGCACGGCTGTTGGGGAAATCCATCCATTAGCTGCCTGGACCCAGAGCTGAAGATCGGTGTTGGCTGGCCAATTTGCCAGGGGCTGCAGGAGTGCGGCGCTGCTGCCCCCCCCCCCCCCCCCCCCCTTGGCCTGGCTCTGACCTCCCCTTCTCTTGCCAGCACAACACCAGCAAGAAAATATAAAAATAATAATAATCAAACTGCAAAAAAAATAAAAGGCTGGGGTGGGGAGAAGAAAAAGCATAGAATTACTTTCTCAGCCGCCTGTTCTGTAACGTGATTGGATGTTATTCTATTTATCAGTTGTTTTGAAACATTTATTATATTTATTAGTCTAGTTTTAGAATTATTATTTTATATTCATAATATTATTTGTTACTGAATATTAATGGCACCACCTATGTAAATTATGATCCACTTTTTTCTTTGATATAGGTGCCCTATTGTAAACCGTTATGATGGTAAATAACTTAATGACGGTATATAAAAACTCTTAAATAAAAAAAAATAAATATATTACTTGAGAAATGAATAAATATAAATTTGGAAACAGAAACTGAACTGGAAACAGCAAGAAGCCAGACGGAGTATATGCAGTGCAACAACGCAAAAACAAAAACACTAGCTTTATGATCACTTTATTTGGTGAGGGTCTGTCTGTGTTTTATGTGTGTGACCTGGGTAAGGGTATTCTGCAAGCTTGTAATTTCTGTGTAGGGATCTATAACACTTGGCTTCTTCTGTTTTCCTAATAGGAGGTGTATTGGTGTTTAGGGCCTGGCTAAATTTTTGTAGTGTTGCCTTTTCATAGGTATGGTTGTTACTGTTTGAAATCTTTGCGCATTCATTTGTGTACATTATTGCAGATCCTGGGAGTATGTTAGGTGCTACATTTCTGTTTTGCACATAATGCAGAGTGGCTTTTTTGGGTTTCCATTCCAGTTTCTGTTTCTATATTTGTAATTTGTAGTCTTTCTGTACTTGGTGAAGGTTGATTCTATGTGTATGATCGAGGTGAAGTATTTTATTAGCATGTAGGCATTTATATCAATATAATTTGTTGTGTTTTCTCAATAGAACATGCATTGGTGGTAAATTACTGTTTTTTCATAAGGAAGGCTATTGCACGTGGTTGGAGAGTGTTTATGTTGCTGTTACTGAGATGACACCAGAAATATCTTGTTTGTATGGTAAATTGAATGGGGCATGTCCTAGTTCTGTTCTGTACCCATTGCTGGGGAGTCGAGGTAGTTCCTGTAGATACAGAGTGTATGTTTACATTTAGCCCCATGATGGTCATGTGTTCAGTGTGTCATGCATGTTAGAACCATCTGTCAGTTGTGTCCTGACAGAAAAAAGGTTGAGAACCACTGCATTAAATCACTGCAAATTGCGCTAGGAGATTTGCATTAACTCCTCCCATCTACATACTAAATTTAAAATTTGTATACTACCTTGCATTGCGACATTTGTCGCAAGTCTAATGCACATTAAACCCTATTTAACGTGCATTAGGCCCTCAATGCAATTTGATAAATGACTCTATTAGGACTCTATTTACTAGACACAAAATAAAGAAAATCTTTAGTAAATAGACCCCTTAAATTCCATGGAGAACAGGAAAATAACTACTGTAATTGAATGCAACTCACCTCGAGCTATCAATAAAAATGAATGAGCTAAATATAAATAAAATGTATTATTAAAGTAGTGCTGCTCTGCCAAGGCAAAGGCAATATCAAACCATTCAAGGGATGCCAAAAGCTGATGAGACACTGTTGAGGCTCAGATGTACAGTGAAAAATATGCCGTTAAACAAAGTCTTGTGGAGTTTAAGCATCAAAAAGACAGTGCTGAACTTAACTTATCTTGAGCACAGAAACATTTATACTATGTCAATATAAAGCACTCTTGACACACCAAATAATAACACTGCCATATTAACAAAATCTTGAGGCACTAGCATGTGCACATGGATACGTGCCCATATTTTTTAAAAATCTACCCCTAAGTGAAAGGAAAATTGGTTCTTACCTGATAACTACCCCAATAATCCTATTCTTACTAGTTTGTTACTTCTGTTTTTTTCCCCTTGCTTATGTTGTATCCAAGTTTATTTCTTCCATGTTTCATTGTAAGACAATTATTTGTTACTGTCTATTTTATGGTTGAAATGTAAACCGTAGTGATAAGTAACTCTGTTATTTGAACTTCGGTATAGAAAAGTTATAAATAAATAAATAAATAAGTAAATAATTTTTGTTCTTGTAGTACCACGGATCAGTCCAGACTCCTGGGGTTTTGCCTCCCCTCCATCAGATGGAGGCAGAGAAGTTTTGACAGGCTCTGCCCTATACCCTGAGGTGCCACCCACAGTCCGTCAGTATTACTCAGTCACAAAGCAGAATGGTTCAAAACCAAACTAACTATATACAGTAACCTAGAACCCGAAATGGAACACTAACCCCAAATGGGAACAGAACCCGTGCTGCACGGTATATAATATTGACCTGCAGAACATAATTAACAACAAAACTGTGAACGAGCTGACTCTTCGTTTCCTGTATGCCATAAACGGGTGGGACTCTGGACTGATCCGTGGTACTACAGGAATGAAAATTATCAGGTAAGAACCAATTTTCCTTTCCCTGTACGTACCCAGATCAGTCCAGACTCCTGGGATGTACCAGAGCTCTTCTTACCTGGGATGGGATCCGGAGAGGCCCGCTCCAGATCCCATCCCAAATCCTCCAACACCAGGGTCCTGGATATCCAGCCTGTAATGCCTCGCAAAAGTATGCAAAGACTTCCACGTAGCCGCCCTGCAAATCTCTTGTGAAACCTGCTGACATTCCGCCTAAGACGCCGCCTGGGAGTGGGTAGAATGAGCTCGAAGACCTACCGGTAAAGGTTTACCATGCAGCAAATATGCTGAAGATATAGATTCTTTCAGCCATTGGGTGATTGTGGTCTTAGACTTCATATTGCCTTGTTTCAGACCACTCCACAGCACAAACAGATGATCCGAGACTCGAAAACTGTTCGTGACTTCCAAATAATACAGTAAGGTTCTGCGAACATCCAGTTTCCTCAAATCCTTAGAAAGAGGATCCGAATGGTCCAGGTCTGAGAAAGATGGAAGTTCCACTGATTCTTCCACCTTTGGAAGAAAAGACGGAACCATTCACAACGATATTCAGGAATCCGAAATCCTCAAGAATGGTTCCCTGCAAGAGAGTGCCTAGAGCTCAGACACCCTACGAGCCAACGCAATAGCCACCAGAAAAACTGCTTTTAAGGTGCGGTCTTTTAACGTCACCTGCTTTAATGGCTCAAAAGGCGCTGAACACAATGTCGTAAGGACCAAATTTAGACTCCACGAAGGACAAGGAAGCTGTACCAGCGGACGCAAGTGCTTGGCCCCCCCTGAAGAAAACGAGCCACATCTGGATGCGCCGCCAATGTCACCCCTTGTATGGTACCATGCAGAGAACCAAGAGCTGCCATCTGCACTCTCAAGGAACTACAAGATAATCCCTTGGTAGCCCATCTTGCAAGAAACACAGAATATCTGAGACCAACGCCTGAGTTGGAACAACCTTACGCTCCATACAACATGACTCGAAGACTTTCCATTCTCGGACATAAGACATAAGTGGACGTCTTGCGAGATCTTAAGAGCGTAGCCTCCACGGCATCCCAATAGCCCTTTCCTCTCAGACACTGCCTCTCAAAAGCCACGCCGCTAGACAAAAGCGATCTGCCTGGTCGAATATTCGGGAGATCCGGAAACCGCAGTGGTCCGTCCACCACCAGGTTGACCAGATCTGCAAACCAGGGGTGCCGTGGCCACTCCAGGCCACGATGATCACATCGGACTGATGCAGCTCCACTCGCCTGAGCACTTTGCCGATCAGAGGCCAAGGTGGAAACACATAAAGTAGGACGTTTGTGGGCCAGGGAAGAACTAGAGCATCTACCCCCTCCGCTCCTGTTTCTCGTCAGCGACTGAAGAAGCGGGGTGCCTTGGCATTCCGGAATGTCGCCATCAAATCCATCCTGGGTGTGCCCCATCTGTGGCAGATGGACTGAAAAGCCCTGTCAGCGAGCTCCCATTCGCCTGGATCGAGACGGTGACGGCTGAGAATATCCGCGTGGACGTTGTCAACTCATGCAATATGGGATGCTGCTATGCTGAATAAATGCTGCTCCATCCAACTGATTAACTGTTGAGCCTCCGCCGCCACAGCCTGACTCTTGGTCCCTCCTTGGCGATTTATGTAAGCCACTGTTGTCGCATTGTCGGACAGGATCCGGACTGACCTCCCACGGAGGAGCGGAAGGAAGGATTGTAACACTAAGCTCACCGTTCTGGTTTCCAGCCGATTGATCGACCACCGAGATTCTTCTGGAGACCATTGTCCCTACACCGATTTCTGGAGACACACTGCCCTCCAACCGGAGAGGCTGGCATCCGTGGTAAGTTATGTCCAACCGGGAACCTCCAGGGGAACTCCATGGCTCAAGTTGTCTCGGCAGAGCCACCAGCCAGACTGGACTTCGCGAGATCGGTTAACGGCAGAGGCAGGTGGAATAGCTCGGATACCGGGTTCCACCGAGAAAGCAAAGCTGACTGTAAAGGGCGCATATGAGCAAAGGCCCACGGGACCAATTCCAGGGTAGATGTCATGGAACCCAGGACCCGCAAATAATTCCAGACTCGTGGGGGTCGTTTGGACAATAAGACTTGAATTTGACCTTGTAGCTTGACAATGCGATCCTCTGTAAGGAACACTCTGCCCCGCTGCATGTCGAACAGAGCCCCCAGGAACTCCAATAACTGGGAGGGAATCAGGCGACTTTTGGCAAAGTTGACTACCCATCCCAGATTCTGCAACAACTGTAGCACACGGTGGATAGCCAACTGGCAATTCTCTTCCAATTTTGCCCGAATCAGCCAGTCAACCAAATACAGATGTACCAGGAATCCTTCCCGCCATAGCTGTGCAGCCACCACCACCATTATCTTGGTGAACGTTCTGGGCGCAGTAGCCAGCCCAAAAGGCAAGGCCTGGAACTGATAATGCTGGCCAAGGATGGAAAACCTCAGGAACTTTTGGTGGTCTGTCCGAATTCTGATGTGCAGATAGGCCTCCGTCAGATCCAGGGACGCTAAAAATTCCCCTGTTCACATGGAAGTGATAACAGACCGCAAAGTTTCCTTGCAGAAGATACTGCAAGGTCTCTTTTACCGCCCAACGCTTTGTTGCATAACCGCATGGGGAGACCAAGAACTGGTGCTGGGGACGGTGTGCAAAATCTAAAGCGTAGCCTTGCTTTATCACAGAGAGGACCCATTGGTCCTATGTGAGAATGGTCCATTCCTCGTAAAACAGAGACAATCTGCCTCCTACCACCGGTACTGAGGAATGGACCAACTGCACATCACTGCGAAGTCTTACCTCCCTGCGCCGAAGAGGTACTGCCCGGAATGCTGAAACGCATCCTATGAAAGGACTGCAACCAAGTCTGCGGTCTATTAACCTTTGGCCTAAAAGAGGTAGCTGCCGAGCGAGGAGCCCAAGACCTCTGACTCTCAAGGAAACGAGAACGCGAAGAGAAGGAATCCTTTGACCTGGGTCTATCTTCTGTAAGCCGATGAACCTTATTCTCCCTAAGAGATTGAATCATATCCTCAAGCTCCTTGCCAAACAGCAACTTGCCCTTAAAGGGCAGAGAACCTAACTGGGCCTTGGAAGAAACGTCCGCTACCCAGTTCCTCAGCCGCAGTCGAGACCGCGTAAACCATTGACCTGGCCGATGTCCTCAACAAATCATAAAGGGCATCAGAACTATAAGCAATAACAGCCTCAAGCCAACCCACCTGACTAGCTTCCTCTTCAGATAGCGCTTCATTGGCCTGCAGTTGTTGCACCCAGCTAAGACCAGCCCTCAAAGCACAATTGCTGCACATCGCTGCTCGGACCTCCAGAGCTGAAACCTCAAAATTCTTCTTGAGCTACAGTTCCAATTTCCGGTCCTGTAAATCCTTCAGGGCCTTGGAACCTGTAACTGGGATAGTGATCTGTTTTGTGACCGCCGAAACTGCGGCATCAACTTTTGGAACCCTGAGGAGCTCTAAAGCCTCCTTTGCTTTAGAGACCTTCAATCCCAGATCTGGGGTGTTCTATTCCCGGAACAGCAGGTCCGTAGCAGAAAAATGGAAAGGGAAGGAAGTAGGAGGACCCCTCAGGCCCAACAACACCAGATCGGTAGCTCCCAACTGGGACTCTTCCTGCAGAGCCTCTATCCCCAATTCCCCCAATATGGCAGGAATGAGCGGCCCACGCTCCTCCCTCCTGAAGAGCTGGACCACCTTCAGATCCTCACCTTCAATGCGATGCGATTCCTGGACAGAACCCTTCTGCGATTCCCCATCCCCCTCCATCCCCCTCGGGGGCTGAGATGGAAGATCTGGATCATCCATGTCCGTGGATTCAGAAGATATGTCCTGCTGCCCTGCGATGCCCCTGACTGCAAGGATCGCTTTGAGTTTGGTCCCCCACGCACCCATCCACCCTAGGGCTCTTTCTGGACTTGGCAGGCACCTCCAAACCGGCAGATTTGCCTCCAGATGTCTTCTTATTAGCCCTCCTGGCCTTAGAGGCCTTGTGCAAGAACAAAATAAAATCAGAGGAAAATGAGGAGGAGTCATCGGTATCCCCCGTGGGGTCCACTCCCGTATCAGCAGGGTCAGAAACCACTCCAGGCTGGTGCCCTAATGGTGTTTGATTAGCCGGAGCCAGGCGCTGTGGAAATAGAGAAGAAAGGGGAATCTCCTCCCCCATTAATAATTGTGCTGCTGAAGTGGGGAGGCAGCAAAACACTGCATGGAGCAGCAGTAGCCACAGAGGCATTCAAACACTGCATTCACACAGAGGCATTCACGGAGCGGGATGCCAGTGGCCAGTAGTTGGTGTTCCACCTTCACGGAGCGGAAGGATGGAGGGCTACTATCTCCAAAAAACAAAAACAAAAAACAAAAAAATAAAAACAGGGGTGGTTAAGAGTATGGGGTAAGGGTGTGGCCTGCTTGTTATAGCGGTTGCTATCCCTAATTGAGCTGGACGTTTACTTGGATGCAGATACGGCGCTGCTCTCTAAATTGGTGGTGGGGTGGAGGGGAATTAGGGCTGGAGGGTACTGGAAGCCAATAGTAACAGGTGGGAGAGAAAAAAAGGGGAAAAAATGGATAAAGTGCGTAGCTTGCTGGGCAGACTGGATGGGCCGTTTGGTCTTCTTCTGCCGTCATTTCTATGTTTCTATGTAAGTGCCAGGAGCCAAGATGGCACCTGTTCCCATGCTCAGCGGGAACGGGAGAGAAAATGGAGGAGGCAGTTCCCTGAACGCATGCGAGGACGAAGTGACCGAACAAACAACCCCCCAGCCACCACCGAATTACCATTGCTTATGGGCAGGCAGCCCGAGCAGAGGCTGTCCCGGGACAGCCGTGCGCGCGCCGAGCCACACACATGGCAGGACGACCGTCTCGGCATGCTGCTGAGCAAACAAAGAAGGCAGGGATTTAAAATATAACAACGGCACAAAATCAACCTGCGGCAGTGAGGGAAGGGAGAGTATCCGGCAAGAAGAACAATAAGCACTAGCCTCTTGAGCGCTGAGTAACTAAATTTACATTTTTTTTAAACCAACTTGCTTCCTCCGAGTCCTGGTCCCTCCTGGGGTGAGTGAGCCGGGCTCCCCGGTATCACCCCAGGTGCTGCTGTATAAAGCTGATAGGGTCCTCAACCCCCAGCCACAGCTGCCTCCAATACCAGGGGGGGATAGTCCTCTCAGGACCTGGCAACCCCCTGGGAGGCTAAGGGATCCTTCACTGCTGAAAAGATTTTCACCTTTTTTTTTTGTCTTGGTAACAAACCTATCTCTGACTAAATCCTTCAAAGCCAACTAAGAAAACCCGTACAGATTGTGAGTTCTGCACCTCCACCATCTGCTGGAGACAGAGAAATACTGACGGACTGTGGGTGGCACCTCAGGTTATAGAGCAGAGTCTGTCAAAACTTCTCTGTCTCCATCTGTTGGAGGGGAGGCAAAACCCCAGGGGTCTGGACTGATCTGGGTATGTACAGGGAACAGTAGATTCCAAGCACTTCTGGGCAAAGGGACTGTCAAGATACAGAATGTTGAAGCAGTCTTAAATGTTACTGCACTGAGGCTATTTCAAAGTATTAAGCACCTGGCCACCGCTCAAACATTCTCAAGCCTCCAAAGCATTTTTGAGGCACTAATGCATTGAGAGATGATCCTGAAATATTAGAACATACTCAGGACAATGGGGTAATTTAAAGATACCAGAGTGGCCCAAATTGTATATGTTATTTCATATGATCTGCACTGAATATAATCTTATACAAGTTTGTGGAATACAAGATTTTAAATAAATATTAAATAAATAAAAAGGCTTGAGGCAGTGAGCTCATGAGATGCAAATGTGCACTCAAAAAGTAGTACTTTGGAGATGGCACAAAAGTAATGAAGCACTCAAAAGCTACTGGGACATTCTAGAGTTCAGAAAAACACTAAAGCACAAAAGCAATACATAGGGGTACCTACTCAAAAGTCATTTAGTTATTTAATCCTTAAAACTGGATTACTGTAACGCACTCCTCCTTGGGCTCCCCTACTCCACCATAAAACCGCTCCAAATGCTACAAAATGCTGTAGCAAGAATAACCACAAACGCACGCAAATCCGACCAAATCCCCCCTATCCTCAAAGACCTTCACTGGCTCCCCATCCCTTCTCGTATCCTATATAAAACCCTTACTATTATCCACAAATCTCTATACTCACATGACTCCAACTGGCTTGAGTCCCCTTTCTGTACAAATCCGAATCGACCCACCAGAACAATCAATAGAGCAACCCTCCACGTACCCTCGTTCAAAAAAGCACACCTATCCTCCACACGTGAGCGAGCCTTCTCCATCGCAGGTCCCTCACGATGGAACTCCCTGCCTACAAATCTCCGCTTTGAACCTTGTTCATTCAAATTTAAAAAGAAACTAAAAACATGGCTATTTAAACAGGCCTACCCTGACTAACCCCCTCTCCCCCTTCCTGAAATCAGCCATGAACACTGTATATTGAATCTCTGCCTTTGTATACTGTATATCTTCCCGAACCGTTGCATATACCACTGAACCTTATATATAGCTCATTGTTAATTTTAATAATATGCCTGTTTGTTCCTCTCTCTCCACCTTGACCTTCTTGTTCCTACTGTTCCCATCCCATGCCCTGTTCTATTATTTTCCAACCATTTGTTGAATGTAAACCGGCATGATGTGCCCTCAAATGACGGTATCAAAAAGTAAGTAAGTAAGTAAGTAAGTAAGTAAATAAATAAATAAATAAATGATGGGAAAGTTATCTTTCTAAATGGCTTAGCTGCATATCTTATCTGACTAAATTCTAGTTAGATAACAAATTATCCAGGTAGAATTTAGCCGGGTAAGTCAGGGGTATTCCTGGGGCAGGAGGCAGGCATTTTGGGAAGGAGCGAAGTTAGCCGGTTAACTTAACCAGCTAACTCTAGACACAGCATAGGGCAGGTCTAAAGTTAGCTAGATAAGGGGTATCTGGCTAAATTAACTAGCTGCTTAGCAGCTGAATACTACCCCATAGTAATCAAAGCATTCATGGGTAGTCCAGACTGGAGGGAATGACTGAAGTATTAATAACTGGACCTCTTCAGGTACCATCTTCAGATGCCCAATGGAAGTCCTCTTGAAGCGCTGAAGCAATATAACAAACCACGAGTGGAGCAGTGGCCTAATGATTAGAGCAGCAGGTTATGAACCACGAAAACCAGGGTTCAAATCCCATTGCTGTTCCTTGTGACCTTGGCCAAGTCACTTCAATCCTCCACTACCTCAGTTATAAACGTAGGGCCAGATTCATTAAGACTTTTCTCCCACTTTGTGTTTATAGGAAAAACCTTTAGTGAATCAGGTCTTTAGATTGTAAGCTTCTGGGACAGAGAAATACCTACAGTACCTGAAAATAATCAGTTGAAAAGTGGAATATTAATTAAATAAACAATAAATAAACAAAATAGCTTCAAAGGACCAAAATGGTGGTGTGCCAATGTGATCTTGAGCTGTAGAAGCACTCTCAATTAATGCAACATGACTTTCACTTTTGAGACACCAATAGTGCATTCCTGGTACAAAGCAGTCTCAAGATGCCAAAATACTATAGAAAAATTGCTCATCAAAACTATCTCAAGACAGCAAAGCAATCATATGATGTAAAACTACACATGAGGTATCAATGCAGATGCATTCACCAGGCATCAAAATGTACCCAAAGTACTAAGCAGCCTTGTCTACCAAAGCACCATAAAAACTGCTGATATGCTGAGGCTCTCTAGATGCACCAAAATTCTTCTGAGAAGGAAAGGCACTCTTGAAGAATTCAAGTACCGAAGTGGTAAATCTTGATGGCTGTTAGGTGCTATGACACTATTGCCTCTGGATACATCTCTCTGATGGGATCTGTTTTGCTTTAATCTCTCTGATCCCAAGATACAGAGGATACAATGATTTCATAGAAAGTATAAATGCTATGAGAACAGAGACATTCAAATTACAGGTCCAGATGAACAGCACCAAGCAAAGAGCCATACACAGGCATTTTTTTCAATGCACTGATAAACAAGAGGCATTTTCCTATGACCTGAACATTTCTTATTTGAGAATATGCTTAACAGAAAATTATGACACAAGGTTGAAGGTCTTGACAACTTCTTTATCAAGGAACCAAGAGTCAAAAATTGAAATCAAAAGTGAAATAAAATACTATGAGCATGAGAATCTCTTTCCTGATTCGCAAAAGTAAAGTAATGGATGGTGGGCAGTTGGTTCGAAGTAACATTCTAAGATCTAGCTTCTAGATCATGCAACCCCAACAGGATGACGCCAACAAAAACACCTTTGGAGAATGCTGCAGGCTTACTGACTACAGGAACACAGAACAGAATATAATTGGACAGTCAATTATTTCTTATTTGGTTGTAATATCTATTGTTTTAAACTGACTTGTCCTCCCACTGTACTACAAGCTCTTTGGTTAAAAGTGCTACTGTGCATAAATTCAAAAGAAAACAGAAAAGCTAGAGAAGCAGAAAATTTAGGAAAAGGTCAGTATTTTTTGTTTTCCATAGAACACCAAAGGGCCAAGTGGAGGAGACTGCACCATGTAGATAACAATCAGAAGTCAATGAGTAGTGCAGCAGTCATCATTTAGAATCCATCAAATGCAAGTGTTGAGGTAATAATTGTATATAATGGCAGAAACTATTTTCAATATCCAAACATGTTTTTTTTTTAAACTTTAGAGCATCAATTGTCAAAGATGAAGTTGAAGTAGGTGAGTCCTCCATACATACATGCTTCATGGACGTGCTGCGTTGGGAGGAACATCACAGATGCAGCACATCTGCAAAAAACGTACGTGTCGAGGGACTCACCTACTTCAACTATATGTCTGACAACTGATGCTCTAAAGTTTAAATAAACCATGTTTGGATATTGAAAATAGTTTCTGCTGATATATATAATTATTACCACAACACTTGCACTTGATGGGTTCTAAAGGATGACTTCTGCACTACTCACTGACTTCTGATTATTTTCATATGAAGCCTATAAGGAAAGAAAGGCAAGCCTGCTGGAGATTTAAATAGCAAAGAATGAGGGGCAAGGCATGGCATAAAAGTAGTTTATGACAGCTACCTGATTGATGGTTTTCGAGGGCATTGAAGATTTTTCTCACTGGTCGCATAGCGGCTTCTTTACATACGAGCTTAATATCAGAACCAGAGTATCCATCTGTCTCCTAGTAAAATATCAAAATAGCGTAACTATTACTTAGACAAGTATTTCATATAATATGACATGAACACAATGATGTACTTTGGGAATAAGGAATCATTTAGAATTGATTATGAAGTTGCCTAATCATCAATTCTGCAGCACATTTACTATGAAAAGATAAAGCACCAGTAAAATGTGAAAGCATTCCTATTTTTATATTGGGTCCCCCATTGCCTTCCAAAACAGGAGTGGGGGCCACAGAGAGTCCAATGGATTGTTTACACTCGGCAGAATGAATGTTGATTCTTCAGGCAGAAATGACTGATTCTGTCTTACAAGCCAGCCCCAGCAAATCTTTCAGTGTGCACAGGGGCACTAAATACAGAAACTTTATTTTCCTATGATCATCAATTTCAGAGCTTTCTCTGCATTATTTTAAAGCAAAAGGATGCCTAATATGCTAATAGTGATGCTTTACCATGAGACTTTAAACGTAAGCATTTTATAGATACTAAAGAGCTCATAGCCTTTTCGTACAGAAAATCCTGGGTGCCATAACATCCTGGAAAAATTTCAGTTTACCATGATCAACTTTTATGCAGATAATTTATAAGTGGAATGTATTTATAGAATATCAATACACAAATAATTAATAGCACACTCGACTCAAGAGATGGAAGCAACTTACATGGCTGTAATAAATTTGACCTCATGCTAATTATATGTCCCATAAGATAACTGACAATAGATAGGACTTACTATACAAGGGAATACGTTTTACCAAACTAAATAAAATATAAAAAATAAAATCTTTATTATATAGTGATATAACATAAAGGCAATCATATACAAACAGTGGGGCAGATTTTTATTCTTACGCGTGTGGGGTATATTTGTGCGCGCTACCCAGCGTGCACAAATGTACACCAGATTTTATAACATGCGCGCGCTGCCGCGTGCATGTTATAAAATTTGGGGTCGGCACGCACAAGGGAGTGCACATTTGTGCACCTTGCAAGAGCCGAGCCCTAGGGGAGGCCCGATGGCTTTCCCCGTTCCCTCCAAGGCCGCTCCGAAATCGGAGCGGCCTCGGAGGGAACGTTTTTTCGGCTCCCCCCACCTTCCCCTATCTAACCCTCCCCCCAGCCCTACCTAAATCCCCCCCCCACCTTTTGTTGTCAAAGTTACGCCTGCCCGAGGCAGGCGTAACTTGCGCGTACCAGCCAGCTGCCGGTGCGCCAACCTCTGGCATGGCCGCTGTGCCGGAGGACTCAGGACCGCCCCCAGACTGTCGCCCCGCCCCGCCCATTTTTGAAAGCCCTGGGATATACGTGTGTCCCGGGGCTTGTGCGTGCCGCCGAGCCTATGCAAAATAGGCTCGGCGTGCGCAGGGATAGGTTTTCGGGGGTTACATGCGTATATTACACGTGTAACCCTTTGAAAATCTACCCCAGTATTTCTATACATTGTATAACTCCTTAATCAAAAAGTTTTATACAAGATTGTCTTGATTCTCTTTCAAACGTTTTCATATAAATGTGATAGTAACCAAGAAAATGTCATTCACAAATAAGCCCATATTTAAGAACCCAATTAAAAAACATACCTCTAGCATACAAACATTCAATACAAAACACAATCATGCCACAACAGTCACTACCTAAGAAATCCTTAAAACAAAACACCAAAACCGATACACATCCACTTTTAAAACTGCATTACATTCAAAATATCAAAGAATAGTTCAAAAACTTTAGTTTTAGTAATAAACATCCAAACATTATTTGTTATAAGATCTCTTCCATTATAAGCGTGTCAACTTTACAAAAACCCTTCCATCTGCATTATAGAACCTTTTCCATTAGTTTGAACCAGCTCTAAAGATGGGGTCTTCTCTTTTCCACATCTCTTTAATCTTATCATTATCACAGCTCTAGACAAGAGACTTCTCTCATCCAAGTCTCAAAGGTCTCGACAATATCCCAGCTCAACAATATCTTAACAAGGGCCCAAGTTTCACCTCCCAAATGAGGCTGCTTCAGGAGTACGTTTCAATTGAAGAAAAGGAAAATACTAATGATGCTAATAATACTACTTAGCTTCATGCACTTTCTACTTAGCTTCAATCAAGTTAGGTAGAGAGCACACTGTACAAATCAATTCCTCTTTTACCTTTCATCGCTCCAAATGACAGAAAATCTTCAGTGATGTCAACTTTTATTTTTGTACCTCTGACTGTGTATGTAAAACTGGCCCCCAAACCCCACCCTAAGTTAAAAGTGCCTCCTCGTACAGTGGTATAAATAGCAAAGTTACATATTGGCTCTACAGAAGTGTGCTCTCTTTCTTTCTCTCACTCTCTCTCTCGCCCGTGTTGGTAATGCTGCTGCGGTGGATTAATCAGCATGCGATGCAAAAATGAGCACTGGTGCGATAAATTTATCTCATCTTGCGGAAATTACCTATGTGATGTGGGAGCAGGGAAATTATCCTAACCATGCCCCCTTTTTTTTTTTTATCAAGGTGCTATTTCTGCTACATTTATTGCATTTTGATGAATCTAGGCCAAAAATATTAAACACGACAGTAAAATGACCTTCTGTCAAGAAGCAACTTTCAGGATCATTCTAGGACAAGATTTGAACCTATGTGTTTTATAGTGGTTATACTTCTACATTTTCCCTTCATACTCTAGGCAATAAAAACTATGTAGCACCGATTATTTTCAAAGTACTATCAACAGGCTTTTTTTGGTAAGATTTAGCAATCTTGTTATTGACTCACCTAGAATGTGTCTTTCTTTTCATGTTTTGAAATTTTGACCTGCTTAAAGGAGTGCTTTTGGAGTCAAAACCAGACAAAACCTTGCAGGTTCATGTATGAAGGAGCCCATGACTATCTAAATCATAAGGGCAATCCTTTATTTCAACCCATATTGTAGTCAAAGCAAGTGTAAAAGCACTCTCCTAAGTCAGTTTATGAATCTCTTGTTTTCCTCTTTCAAGCTATATTTATTTAAAAAATGCATAAACTGCTCTAGATCAAGCTTAAGACAGTTAAAGTAACAAACATAAAAACATACAACAAAACATGACAGACACAGTGACAAGTTTTTGGGTTTTTTTACTATAAGCACTATTCCCAACATGACCACCGGGTATATACCGTAGCTGTAATGTTACTGTGCTTTTGGCTCAGATGCAAGGTGGAAAAAATAAGTTTGTAACAATTTCCTGAATCTCTCAACACATAATGTTAAACACCTTTGTTCTGCTAAACTATTCCATCGTAGCACTATTCCATTGTAGCACTGCACTGTTTCTCCATCCAGAGCAGATAGTTTGGTTTATGTTTTTTGTTTGGCCTCACTTCCTGTTTCCCATGTGAATTATTGCCTTAATTTCTTTGCATTTCCTGTTACAAGGTTTTCTGGATAAAAGTCGTGTTTTTGTGCTGCAGCTGGTTCATTCATGGGTGTGTTTTGCCTCCATCATGGAAGCCTTCTGCAAGAAAAAGGGAGCAGACAGCAGCAGTTGGCAGAGGCACATTCAGGGCCTAGAGATGACAGGGGGCAGACAAAGGGGCTGGCTCTGAGGGAAAATTCAGCTGCTAATAAGAAAGGCTACAAGTGGTAGGTCTCTTTCCTGACCTCGCAGTGGCAGGAGGTTAGGGAGGCAGTGACAGTGAAAGGTGGGGGAAGGGCCACAGACCTGTGGAAGATGCCTCACATTTACAGATTACCAGATATAAAATGTTTGTAGCTACTAGCATCTCTTTACTTAGATTTCTTTGCTTTGTGATTCTACTACCTGGGACTCCTGGGAAACGTGCTGTTGATTAAGAATGTCCATTTCACAATCACTTCACAATAAAATAATCCCTTTCATGAATGAAGGTCTGCTCACCTCACCAAGCAAGCTGTATTCCAGTTCAGTTCTTAGCTCCACCCCTCCAGTGTTGCTCACTGGAGGCAGCCAGTGCCGAATCATAGCCTGTCTCGCTTCGTTACTTGGCAGATCGACTAAAATCCTCTTCTCAAGGCGCCTTAACATAGCATAATCTAACTCCCTAAACAGAAAAAAGTTAGTAAAATATATTACAGAGACCAATTTCTTCAAGAGTTTGCAGAAAAAAAAAGCTCTATAAAGAGACACCATCCCCTAATAATTTCCATTTTTTTCCCTTGCACTTAATTTTGGGGGGATTTCTATAACACCATAAATCAATTCTTTGCTCCCAGTTTCATTCTCTATTCTTTTGTAATCTTTTCTGTTACCACAATAAAGTATGCCTGCCTTCATTTTCCTGTGAACTGTGCCAAATGTCAGCTGCACGTCAGTAAGTTAACATCCCAGCCAGCATGCTCATGTGTCACTAGCGGCAGTCACAGGATGTTGGTGATCAGTGTAGCAACAGCACTTTCTCACCCCATTCCCAAGTTACCACTCACACTGCTCTGTCTTTAATCACACAGCCCAAGCACAGACTGCCGACTGCAGGGAGGCTGCAATGTGGCTGCCATGTTAGTCCACTTGAATGTACAGAAATAAAGGTCAACCAATAAAAACAAAAACCTATATAAAGGTGATACATTTTTATTGGACTAGCAATACATTTCTTGACTTTCAAGAGCAAATACTCCCTTCCTCAGGTTAGAATAGAATGAGCAAACGATGACAGGAAATACAAATGAATCATAAAAGGCATTCGAGTGATAGAGTGAAGGGAAAGGGAAAGGGGGAGAAAAAAAGGGGAAATGTTTTTTAATGGGTGATTAGAAGGTGACAGGCAGTATTTTATGGCTCATAGGTCTTTGCTAAGTCTTTTTTGGTCAGTTCTGAAGTGTCTGACCATTTTAACTTCAAAAGTCTTGCATTCCTAAATTGTTTTACATTTTCCTTTAAAATTATCCTGATCATAAGGTCATCGATGCAGTGCTCCCCCACAGAGGATGGCACCTTCAACTCCACTGTGGTGTCAATTGGCTCTTGCCTTTAATGTCTTGCCTGTTTCACCAATGCAGTGTGCTTCTTCTTATTTTCTGCACTGGATATACACTACATTAGAGGAGAAACATGAGTAGGATATCCTTTTGTTGAACTTTTTTCCATTTGCTACAAAACAAAGAAAGGAAAACCACAAAAAAGTACTGCGTGTAGTTACATAGAATCTAGAGCTAGACAAATTAAGAAAAATCATAAAAGACCTAGAGCCACTACTCCTGCAGGATGAATCACTAAAGAAATATTCCCTGCTCTACAGTATTGGCGTTCAGGCAACCACATAATCTGAAGCAAAAATTAGTTTAGCAAAAAAGCAAGCTTCTAACAGAAAGAACTGAGCACATACCTCTGTAATGCACCACATTGCAAATTATGAAAAATATTCATGTTCCTTCTCTAACATAATATATATTAATCAATGCAGAAAATGTAAAGAAGCATTTTACATTGTTGAAACAGGACAGACATTAAAGGCAAAAGTCAATTCACATAGACACAACATCAAACACCACAAGGAAAACAAAGGTGCCACCTCAGTGGAGGAGCAAGTGATAGCACAGTCAGCTAAAGTGTGCCTTCCAAAGCCAAAAGCAGGCTGGCAGATTACAACTGGAGAAGGAGCAGGAGCATCTTCTGCCTATGATGGCCAACTTCACCTTGGGTTGAGCCCTCAGGTGCTGGTGGTCGGCAGAATTCAAGACAGGAACAACAGGAAACACAAGGTGCACAATGAGGCAAAGTAGAACAAACCTGGAGACAGAAGCAGCTCATAACCACTGAAGGAAAACCTGGAGACATAAAAATGCCCATAGAAATAGTGCAAGACCATTGCAGAGAGACTGGACACAAAGCAAATTAAGACCAAACAGGAATATAGGATACATAAAGCAAATTAGGACCAAACAAGAACACTGGAATTATGAAGCAATCTAAGAGTAAAAAGGAACATGAAACATGGGACCGAGTCTAGGACCACGAAGACCAAACATAGGATTGAATCTTGGACTACAAGTAAGACCATGAAGTAGGAACATGAAGACCAAGCTCTGGGAAAGTACAAACTGTGAGCCTGGAGTATAACTGAGTCCAAATAGGAATAAGATAGCTGCCAGCAGGAAGAGTGGGTCATAGAGCCAGGAGAACTAAATAGATAATCCAAGAAGCTCACCGGAGCCCTCTGCTGATGGGAGGCATGAGCTACCCAACAGGACCTCACTGAGCACTTTTCAGAACCCAATCACTGCATCAATGACTTTATAATCAGGATAATTAAAGAAAAATGTAAAACTATCCAGGAATGCAAGCCTTTTGAAGTTAAAATGATCAGATACTTTGGAACTGACAAAAAAGGACTCAAATACCTTGATCTTTTATCACATTGTGAGCCATAAAATTTTACTACCTGTCACCTTCTGATCACCCATCAAACCTCCACCCCCTCCCTTTTCCCCAACTTTCCCCTTCACCCTATCATTGGAATGGTTTTTATGATTCACTTACATTTTCTGGTAAACAAGAAATGTTCTGTTAGTCCAATAAAAAGGTATCACCTTATACATATATATATATTTTTTTTTTTATTTTATTTGTTAACCTTTATTTCTGTTCATTCAGGGAGATGATCAGAAAGCAAAGCATAGCAAGCAACTTTCCTTCTCCCATCCTTTCATCCATTCAAAAGAACATTTGCCAAATAGTGCAGGATACAAAGATTGCAAAAGTAGAGAAGTAGCTCAGGTCTGTTATTATGCATAGAAAACAGTCTAACATAAATATGTAATTTAAGTTATTTAAAATGTTTTAAAGTAAATATTTTCAAAATAAATAAACTCTAAAAAGTCAATAACATGATGTTTAAATTATTTTTCTGTCTTTAAAAAAAGGGATAAAGTATATCTATAGGGACAATGAGGAGGAGCAGCCATGTACTGTTCTTGATCAGACAAGTCACCAGATTCTTGGTGGGCAAACTGGGTCACTTTTTTTCATGTGCTGCCAGTAGTGAGTGAGTAGTGGATATAGGATTTGGGGGACAAATGTTAGTAGGCTTTGTACAACTAGTTAATGTATCTACTCATATGGAAGGACATACATTGTATTTGTTTTTTGGAATGTGAATTGTACTACATAGAATGTGCCTGGAGATTTTTCAGTTGTCCCAGTATCCTGTTCGGGCCACTATTTTATTGTTTTGACAGCTGAATGACAATTACGGAAGAAATCAGAAACTCCTTAAATTAGGCAATGCATATGTAGCTTAAACCTGAAACATTTATAGCCATATTAGGGGATTTAGCTGCCTTTCTATGGACTATACGGTCAATGATTGGAATCAAGAGAAGCCTGAAGCACTTGATCATATGCCCCACTGAGAAAGTATCAGATTATATAACTGAATAGAGCTCCCTGGTATACTGAGCATTTACAAAAGTTGAAAGGATAAACTCAGCTGCCAACAACATCTTATGTTTTATAATGCTGAGATACTAAGGAGGGTTTTTCACAGGACTTGGAGATAAAAGTATCAAAAGATGGGCAGATAAAGGACTATATAATTTAGGACAATTGTGTGACAAAAGTGGGGTAATGGCTTTTGCAACTTTAATGCTGATGCTGATGGCTCAGTGTCCATTGGTGTGACTCCGAGGTCACTTGATGCTGATGTTGATGGATTGGACTTAGCCAGCTTGAAGAGTCATTCCATCTTGTCGAGTTGGATTTTACGTCCTTTTGGGGTTATCTGGGTGCACTTGCTGTAACTCCAGATGTTATGCAATGCCTCCAGGCAGAGGACACATCTATCTTGGGGGTCCGTGATAGACATGGTCCTCGTGCACTGCTTAAACCCGGACATTGACATGTTGTCTCGAAATAAAAGGGATGCAATGTTGAAATCAATGGTGGTGGCACTCGACTGCTGACGGGCACCAAACGCACTGCTGCTCCGGGGATCGACTGCAAAATAAAACTTCCCCAAAACAGACAAGAAACCTGGCTAGTGACAATAAGAGGAAAACCAGAGAGAGACCCTGTGTTGACTGCACATCCCTGAAAAAAGTACCAACGAGATAAAGGTTAACTTGCAAAGAAATTCAGAGAGACTTAATTTACTGTGACACACTAGGCTCTGCGAAAAAGAATAAACTGAGGAGATCCCACATGGATGCATGGTATAAAGCATACTCGAGCATGCTTAGAGAGGCTCAGTCACAGGTCAAATTTAAAAGTGTTGTTTGCACAAAAACACAGTCACATACGCATCTTTTCAGGCCTTGTGCGAGCAACATGCATTTTAAGAAGCCGCAAAGTACACACGTACATACCCGTGCACGTATCAAGGGAGCGGGCCATGGGCATTCTAGGGCAGGGCCAAGACTTATGCGCATAAATCAGAATTTTGAAAAGCTGATCATGATGCACGCCTGCTTGTTATCCATGTAACTTTACTTCTGGTCCTGATGAGGAGCAAATCTGGAGATCTCGAGTTTTAGGGGATTTAGCACAGTGTGAGGATTTGGGGTCAAGTGGGGAGCTTGCAGGATGAAGAACCTAAGGGGTCTTGAAGACCTTGATATGAACTGGGCGAACTGGTGGACTACTTGGAAAAACTAGTATTTCCCTTGCGTGAGCATGTTTTAAAATCCACCTGCATATGTGTGTAAAAGCCACTAAAGCATGCGCAGGAAGGGTACTTTAAATGATACATGCATACTCGTAAGCGCGATTTAAAATTGCTGCTTCTCTCCGCTCACACGCCGATACACGCGTTTATGGGCGCATGCACATTCCTTTTAAAATTACTCTGTCAAACTTCTAGAAACTTTGATATAACTTTCCCGTGTTGGGTTCCATCGGATGATGTCACCATGTGTGAGGACTGCCATCCTGCTTGTCCTCAGAGAAAGGACAATATAATTTAGGACAACTGAATGACAAAAGTGGGGTAATGGCTTTTGCAACTTTAAGGGAGAAATATTCTTTACCAACCACGAATCTGTTTGCCTTTTTTTCAAATTATGCATTTTCTTGAGCACACTGGGGCGGATTTTAAGAGCCCTGCTCGCGTAAATCCGCCCGGATTTACGCAAGCAGGGCCCTGCGCGCTGGTGCGCCTATGTTCAATAGGCCTACCGGGACTCGCGTAAGTCCCGGGGTTTTCCGAGGGGGGCATGTCGGGGGCGGGGCCGAGCGGCATGCCGTTTTCGGGGCGGGACGCGGCATTTTGGGGGCGGGCCCGGGGGCGTGGTTTCGGCCCGGGGTGGTCCGGGGGCGTGGCCGCACCCTCTGGAACCGCCCCCGGGTCGTGTCTAGGCGCGCCAGCGGGCCGCGGGGATTTACTTCTCCCTCTGGGAGGCGTAAATCCCCCAACAAAGTTAAGGGGGGGGTTTAGACAGGGCCGGGGGGGTGGGTTAGGTAGAGGAAGGGAGGGGAAGGTGAGGGGAGGGCGTTAGCGAATTCCCTCCGAGGTCGCTCCGATTTCGGAGCGGCCTCGGAGGGAACGGAGGCAGGCTGCGTGGCTCGGCACGCGCCGGCTACACGAAATCGGTAGCCTTGCGCGCGCCGATCCAGGATTTTAGCGGATACGCGCGGCTACGCGCGTATCTACTAAAATCCCGCATACTTTTGTTTGCGCCTGGAGCACCAACAAAAGTACGCCAACGCGCCGTTTTTGAAAATCTACCTCACTATGCGGAAAAATGTGCTGAAATTAGCAAAAACATTTCTATGAAAATATATGCACCAAACCCTCTAGGTAAAAGGTCTCATATCAAAGATTTATAGAATCCTGGTTTCTCAACTGCTTGGGAGGCTCAGGCATGAATTGGTTTAGGAAAGAGACCTCAACTGCAGTTTGGAAGAGGAGGATTGGGAGGAATTTCAGGGGAGTGTGGCAAGAACTTTGTTTCAGCACATTTGGCAGAAAATACATATAAAGTGTATGATAGGTACACTTCACTTACTCTTCGTTTGCATAAAATATATGTTTCTGTCACTGATAGATGCTGGAGAGGTTGTGGAGAGGAGGGTACTATGGATCATATATGGTGGGACTGTGCTATTATTGCAGACTTCTGGAGGAAGATTCAAAGTGTGAAAAAAGATATGGACAAGATTACAGTGGACTAAGATCCACATTTTTTTTTGCCTAATGTTCCAGTGAAGGTGGCACCAGAGAAAGTAAACAAATTACCCAAGTCTGTATTGCTGCCAGATGTGCGATTGCAGAACATTGGAAGAATCCATCTGCTCTGGAACTTTCTTTTTATAAAAGACTTTTGAATGTACAGCATATAGAAAAACTCACGTTAACAAAGAGGAGTAGACTTTCTCTGTCTGAGAGTATTTGGAGCCCCTTTGAAAAGTGGAATGCTGGACGTCAACTAGTTGAGTGGAGGGGTAAGGGGGAGCACAAGTAATATTTGAGTTTATTTGTGTGGCTTAAAAAATGGTGTGTGAAGTTTTGTTTATGTTATTGTATGCTTAAAGGTTTGCCAATAAAAAATGTAATGAAAACAATTTAAAAAGTGTTCTTCAAAACTTGCTCTTGCAATCATTAAACTGACCAAGGAGACCGTTTGAGTTGGTTAGAAAGTGGACAACAAAGTCCAAAGTCTCAACCTCTCAATCACTCTCCACCGAGGAGAGTGATAGTTGTGCCCAATGTTTTATGGAAAAAATTATGAGAAGTCGAGAAGAGCTGGAGTTGTATTCTTTTTCCACTCTTGCTTTGATAGAAGCAGGCAAATCCAAAAAATCCCACCTTGGTGTGGTTTAGTGATAGATCAACTTAACAAAATTTGTCAGACCTAATAAACTCCAAGGGAATATAATCCCAGCAACCCTTGGATTTACGCAGTTTAAACAGACTTTTCATTATTTTTTTATATATATTTTTCTTTACAATAAAAACTGTCAGTCACTCAAATGTGCAAAGACTGTGCTTATAATATCACTGACTTAACTGCATGTGATCAGTCCAAAAGTTCATCCCTGTTTTGAATATGCCTGCATCAGGGGGCATTCCCAGGATCTCTGTTTTCTTGAGCATCTCCAAGAGTGAATTTATTATAGCGGAAATAATCCCAGTTTCAGCTAAAATGTGCAAATATCAGACATCTGGAGGGAGCAATCTTGGGCAGACGCAAAATGTAGGGCTTTCATTACCTCAACATTCAGTGTGTGTGGATGAAGGGCTTTGTCCGAGCACACGTATTGTTAAAATGGGTGAGTAAAATCATCAGTTATCTACTTTTGCTGAGCTATCCCAGGGGGAATTAGAACCGGTGATTTCACAACTAAATTCCACTTACTGCAAATTGGATTCATGTCCTTCTTGGCTCATAAAATTGGCAAATAGTAGTTTAAGTATCCTTTTGGGGAAGCTTGTTAATGCATCATTACAATCTGAAAGAAGCAGTAGTGAAACCACTTCTTAAAATGTCATCATTTGACTCATCAGCGTTAGCAAATTTTAGACCAGTTTCCAGCATGCCTTATTTGACAAAAATTTGCAAAAAGGTAGTCCTCACTCACTTGAATCAGTTCTTGGAGGATTTTGATATACTGAATTCAATTCAATTTGGTTCAGTCATACCCATGGTACAGAAACAACATTGGTGGCCCTTCTATTCATCTATATTTTTATCTGGATAAAGGGTGGGATATTGCTGTTCTCTTATTAGATCTTACAGCAGCTTTCAATATAGTGGAGCAATCATCATGGTTTCTAGACTTCAAGCTATTGGGATAACTGGAACTTGCCTAAATTGGTTTCAGTCCTTTCTTGAGAATAGGAAGAATCGAGTTTTGGCGAGGTCCTCTTTATTTAGTTTATTTTATACAATTTTTAACCCACACTCTGCAATTTTAGCCTGAGGCGACTTACATGATTAAAACATTCATAATAAAAGACAATCAAACAAAGATAAATTACAAAACAAAATATTGCAGGGTTCTAGGTGTAAGTAGAGGAAAAAAGGTGTAAAATTCTACCATGTAACAGCCAAGTACTGGCTGTTACATGGTAGAAGTACTTCTGTGCACTGGGGATAGCTAAGGCAGGTCAAAGGCCTTAGACGCTGATTTTTAAATAGGTGCGCGGGGGCACATGTGGGCGCATTCATCAGCCCATGTCCAGGGACATGGCCATTTTATATGCACGCATCTTATAAAACAGACTGTCCGCATGCACATGTGGGCACAATTTTAAGTGGGCATGTGCCTATGCATGCAAATGCCTCTTCTATCGCATAAATGGGGGGATTTTAGTAGACATGCACGCTGATGCCATTTCCAATTTTCCCTGTTCACCCAGGTAAGGGATAGGACTTCTTAACTCACACACACCCCCAGCTTTACAGCCTCTCGTTTCCCCTGCTAGCCCCTATCTTTAAAACTTCGCTGATCTATTTTTATTTTATTACTTACACGTTGCCTGTAACAGCAGTAAAGTTACGTGGCAGGGGACCCCCAGCGCACGCCTGGTGCATAAGTATTTACATGTAAATCTGGATACGAAATGCAGGAATGCTCTTGCCCTGCCCAGACCACACCCTCACCCCACCCCTTTTTCAGAACTTTTCATTTGTACAATTGGCCGGAGATATGTATGTACGCGGCTCCTTTTAAAAACTGCTCGGTGCATGCATGCCCAACACATTCACATCTCTCGGTTTTGGGATGTGCCGGGCTTTTAAAATTGACGTTATAGTGAAGAGAAAAGTCTGCAGTGCCGTTTTAAAAATGTTAGTGCGGGAAATGTCACGCAGGTGCTCTGGGATGGAGTCCCGCAGCTCAGAAAGCTCTCTTCCGTGCAATGTCGAGTCTAGCCATTCTTGGCGCTGGAACTTCAAGAAGGTTTTTTTGTAGAGAATCATAGCTGCCTGGTAGGTTTATAAAGTCAAAGTGATGCCCTCAACCATATTGAGGATTCCTTGTAAACTAGACTTTGAATTAGGGTTAACCTTTGGCATTGAATTTAGAATGAGATTGGAAGTCAAAGAAGGGAAGATAAGACAGATGTTATAGGGACTCTAAGCCATGGACTGGGTCAAGATTCTTGCTGCAGAGTTTTAAATTATTTGCAGAGGGCTCAGGGCCCCTTATCAAAGACTGTATGGGATTCCAAAAGGATCACTTTTAGCTCCAGTCCTTTTCAACATTATTTACTGCCTCTGGCAAAGATCATTAGAGAGCTTGGGTTGGAGGCTTTTATTTATACAAGAACATACAAGTTTTTCTACTGTTGGGTCACGAAAGAGAGGAGGCCGTGGGTAGGTTAAATCAAGGACTAGAGACTATTGTTAATGGTTGCAAAGAAACAAGCTTAAAATCAATACTACACATCAGAACAACTGTGGGTGAGAAGGCTGTCTTTTGTATTTTCAATGCCAATAATTAAGCTATGTGATGCCATCATGCCAGTTTCAAAAGATATTCATTCCCCTGTTGGGCTTTTGTATTGATGCATCACTGAATTTGAAAGCTCATGAGTCCTTTGTGATTCGGAATAGCTATTTTGTCCTACAGGAGCTAAGACATATCCAAAATTATTTAGCAGTAGAGGATTTCAGAACACTCATGCAAGCATTAATAATGTCCAAAATAGAGCTTCCTATGAGAGTGATTCAATGCTTTTAAGTTATATAGAATTGTTCAGCACGTTTAATTATGAGATCAAAACAAAGTGAGCATATTATTCCAATTTTGATGGCCTTGCATTGGCTACGCATTCCAACTTCAATGCATTTTAAACTTTTAGTTCTGTTTTTCAAACCTAGCATAACCTTGTTCAGTCTATATGATTTACAGGCTAATTCCATAAGAATCTTTATTATTGTTTATTGAAAAATATTTATATTCTGCTCATATAATAAAATCATGTTGAGCAGATTACAGGCAATAAAAACATTAAATCATTCAAGCTAAACATAATGGGCCAGATTTTCAAAAGGTTACGCGTGCCGGGCCTATATTTAAAAAGCCCGGCGACGCGTGTAAGTCCAGGAGCTTTTCTAAAGGGGCGGTTGGGGGTGGGGCCAGAGGCCTTTGACAGAGCAGCCATTGCCACTGTGTCAGAGGATCGCGTGCCGGCAGCCTGCCAGCATGCGCAAAAGGTAGGATAAACATTTGGGGGGGGGGGGGTTAGAGTAGGGCTAGGGGAGAAAGGTTAGGGGAAGGGGTGGGAAGGTTAGGTTGGGGGAAGGGAACGGAGGAAGGCAGCGCAGCTCGGCGCGCACAAGGTGACCAATTGTGCACCCCCTTGCGTGCACCGATCCCGGATTTTATAACAAGCGCGAGTCTGCGCGTGCATGTTATAAAATCGGGCGTACATAGATGCCACGCATGCTTCTTTTAAAATCTACCCCAATAATCTTAAAACATAAATCATTAAAACACTAAAAACACTGTAAATACATGATGACATCAAAACTTTACACATTTCCAAAGGCTTCGCTAAAAAAGAACAGTTTAAATTGCTTTGCTAAACAATTTTGTATTCTGAATATGCCTCAACTATGCTGGCAGGACATTCCATAATTTTGCTCTTACAACCGAAGGAGCCCGGCTCCTCATTTCCTTTAACAACTACTTGGTCCTCAAAATCCACTCAGCTGTAAATTCCATCAGTAAAACTGATTAAGCTTCAGAGCACATAAAATAGTGCTTGTTTGACCCCAAACTTTAGAATGATTTGCCAAAAGAGGTACGGGTAATGACCAATTTGCTAACATATCCTAAACCTGTTAAATCACTTTTATTTAAGGGTAAGTTTGGAGTGTAGGAAGTCGGGAGTGGCAGCATAGAAGGCAGGAGGTTTAAAGAAGTAGCTGGACTAAATTAATTATTGGAGAGTTGTGGGGGAGCATGTTTATAGGAGGTGATGTCGCTGATAATGAAGAGAGTAAGGAATCCTAATTTTCTGTGTGTATTCGGGATCTAAAAGTTGAGGGGTACAGTTCAGCTGTGATTTCTTTCTGGTTTTGTATTTTGCATATTTTTGTGTTTTGCTGTATTTTATTATTTGTTGTAAACCACCCCGAGTATCCTGTATGTAAATGTAAATAAATAAATAATCTATTCTCAGGGATGGTCATTTGCAAGCTGGCGCACGGGCGCACATTTGCATGAGTGCGTCGGCCCGCTCCCAGGGATGAGGCTATATTATACCTTTCACAAGTATATGTGCGCATGTTATAAAACAGCCTGGCTGCGTGTACATGTGCTCCTAATTTTAAGTGGGCACGCAAATCTCACTTCTGTCACCTAAGTCAGAGGATTTTAAAAAGGGCGCACATCCACGCCATTCCCAGTTCATACACCAGTTCACCCAGTTAACAGCCAGGTCATCTAACAGCCTGCACTCCCTTTAATTAGCACAGACCCTTTAAATCCCTCAGAAATGGCTCGATCCTTTTATTTTATAACTTATACGTCATCTATAGCAGAAGTAAAGTTACGCAGCAAGGGATCTTGGCGTGCACTGGGGCGCATAAGTATTCACACACGCATCTCTTGGCCAAGCCCCGAAACGCTCCTGCCCACGCCCCTTTTTGGAAACTTTTGAGATGTTGCGTGGCGGCATTTATGCCCATATATGTGCACTTTAAAAAATATGGTCGGCGTGCACAAGCCCGACTTCTTTGCTCTTCCCCTAATTTCAGTGCGCTCCAGACTTTTAAAATTCACCTTAAAATATGTAATCTTTTGATAACAAAACTTAAGAAATACACTTTTAGGTATCAGAAAGTATTGGTGAACCAATGCTAACCAGAAGGGCTGGCGGATAAGTTCTGCAAAGGAGGGAATTAATTATCTATAAGAAAAAGTTGAATCGACCAATCAAATTCAGCTTTTTCTTCAACTAATTCTAAGTGAGAAAAACACACAATCCAAGATACTTTGAACTGGGTCCCAGGATATATATTGGAGTTAATTATTCCCTTTCAGACAATAAAACAGCTTACAGAATTCAGTGTCTCTAGGCTTGCTTTTCTGGCTCAGCATTTTGTATTTTTCTTTTCTGTTGCAGTTCTGTCACTTCTTTCTTCCTCTTTTCTTCAGCTGTATTTTTTTTATTACTTTTTCTTCCCCTTCCCTCTCCTCCCCCTTCTTCTGCCTCTATTCCCTCTTCCCTTATTTCTCCTGAATGCACACGCAGCTTACAGAACAACGTAGCAGAGGACATCAGAAAAAGACCAACATCCATCCAGTCTGCCTAGTTCTTCCAACCATATTCTTTCTATTCTTCTTCTGCCTGTATTCATTCTCCCCCTCCTCCTAAAATCGTACTCTTCTCTTCCCTTCCTTCTTTTCCTTAAGCAATCTCTTTCTCTGTTATTCTCCTGCATCCTCTCACCTCTCCTCCTTCTAGCACCCTCTTCTTTACTCTTTTCCCTCTCCTCTTCCTCTAGTGCTCATGCCCTTTTTCTCTTCTCTGTCCTTTTGTACTTTTTCCTTTTCTCCCTTCCTCTTGTGCTACCTCCCCCAAATATAAATCTGTGTTGTAGAGGGAACCAGCCAAATTAAAATGAATCCTCTCAACATCCCCTGCACTGCTCAGAGGATAGGAAGAAAGATTAGGCAGCCAAGCCTCCTCTTCTCCTCACTCCCAACAGAATTAACTGGCAATAGATCTTTCTGAAGATGAGAAAAATAGAGCTCTGCCCTCTGCACACTGATTTTGCCATGTTGTCTGTGGTAGGGAAGTATGGAAAACCTTGCTGATTGGTGCCACTTCCTTGACTCCTAAGCCAAGACACCAGTCAGATAATGTGGGAGTACTATGCTGAAAGTCATCACTTTGACCATTGACTGAAATATGAACTATTCCTCTTAGAGCGAAGATCTGGGAAAGATGGGCTGTACTATATATCTAAAGCTCTATTTATGAAAGAGAATGAATTACTACCCTCTAAAATGAATGGTTCACATTTCAGTCAATGGTCAATGTGATGACCTCACCACGATACTCCTGTCCCGTGTATTTTTAAAGCACACATAAATTGACACATTTTGGGATAAATTTTCAACAACAAGCAGTTTTATGCTTATCTGGAATTTTAGGCGACTATGTTTTTGCACATGTACAACAGGACAGATATTCAATCAGTATTAGATGTCTACAACTCCTTCTGAATAAACAGACTAGTCACCTAAATACTGTGCCTAGGTAGACATCAAACTTACATAGAAACATAGAAATGACGGCAGAAGAAGACCAAATGGTCCATCCAGTCTGCCCAGTAAGCTTTCACACTTGTTTTTCTCATACTTATCTGTTACTCTTGTCCCTTATAAGTAACTTTTTAATTCTATTTCCCTTCCACCCCCACCATCGATGTATATAGCAGTGCTGGAGCTGCATCTAAGTGAAGTATCTAGCTAATTGGTTTGGGGTAGTAACTGCCATAACAAGCAAGCTACTCCCATGCTTGTTTACCCAGCCTGTGCAATTCAGTCCTTGTTGGTAGTTGTCTGAATATAAATCATATTTTCTTCATTCCCCTGCCGTTGAAGCAGAGAGCTATGCTGGATATGTATTCCAAGTGAAGTATCAGGCTTGATTCAGGGTAGTAACCGCCATAACAAGCAAGCTACCCCCATACCTATTTGTTTACCCAGACTATGTAATTCAGTCCTTGTTGGTAGTTATCTGAATATAAATAATCTTTTCTTCATTCTCCTGCCGTTGAAGCAGAGAGCTATGCTGGATATGCATTGAAAGTGGAGTATCAGGCTTATTTGGTTTGGGGTAGTAACCGCCATAACAAGCAAGCTACTCCCCTGCTTTTTTGTGGATGCAAATCCTTTTTTCCACATTTCCTCTTGCCGTTAAAGCATAGAGCAAAGTTGGAGTCGCATTAACCGTGTGTATGTTTATTGAATAAGGATATTAATCTCCAGATAGTAGCCATCATTCCCGCAAGTCACCCCCATGCTCTTCTCTTCATTCACATATTTTAGACTTTATGGATCCACAGTGTTTATCCCATGCCCTTTTGAAATCCTTCACAGTTTTGGTCTTCACCACTTCCTCCAGAAGGGCGTTCCAGGCATCCACCACCCTCTCTGTGAAGAAATACTTCCTGAAATTGGTTCTGAGTCTTCCTCCCTGGAGTTTTAAATCGTGACCCCTAGTTCTGCTGATTTTTTTGCAACGGAAAATGTTTGTCGTTGTCTTTGGATCATTAAAACCTTTCAAGTATCTGAAAGCCTGTATCATATCACCCCTGCTCCTCCTTTCCTCCAGGGTGTACATATTTAAATTCTTCAATCTCTCCTCATAAGTCATTCGATGAAGACCTTTTTGGTCGCCCTTCTCTGGACCGCCTCCATCCTGTCTCTGTCCCTTCGGAGATACGGTCTCCAGAACTGAACACAGTACTCCAGGTGAGGCCTCACCAAGGACCTGTACAAGGAGATAATCACTTCCCTTTTCTTACTCGATATTCCTCTCTCTGTGTAGCCCAGTATTCTTCTGGCTTTAGCTATCGCCTTGTCACATTGTTTCGCTGACTTCAGATCATTAGACACTATCACCCCAAGGTCTCTCTCCTGTTCCGTGCACATCAGCCCTTCTCCTCCCATCGAACATAGTTCTTTCGGATTTCCACACCCCACATGCATGACTCTGCACTTCTTGGCATTGAATCTCAGCTGCCATATCTTCGACCACTCTTCCAGTTTCCTTAAATCCTGTCTAATTCTCTCCACCCCTTCCGGCGTGTCCACTCTGTTGCAGATCTTAGTGTCATCCGCAAAAAGACAAACCTTACCTTCTATCCCATCCACAATGTCGCTCACAAAGATATTGAACAGGACCGGTCCCAACACTGATCCTTATGGCACTCCGCTCAACACCGCTCTCTCTTTAGAGTAAGTTCCATTTACCATCTCGCATTGTCTTCTATCCGTCAACCAGTTTGCAATCCAGGCCACCACCTCGGCACTCACTCCTAAACTTCTCATTTTATTCACCAGTTTCCTGTTTGGGACCGTATCAAAAGCTTTGCTGAAGTTCAAGTAGATAAGAACATAAGAAAATGCCATACTGGGTCAGACCAAGGGTCCATCAAGCCCAGCATCCTGTTTCCAACAGTGGCCAATCCAGGCCATAAGAACCTGGCAAGTACCCAAAAACTAAGTCTATTCCATGTTACCATTGCTAATGGCAGTGACTATTCTCTAAGTGAACTTAATAGCAGGTAATGGACTTCTCCTCCAAGAACTTATCCAATCCTTTTTTAAACACAGCTATACTAACTGCACTAACCACATCCTCTGGCAACAAATTCCAGACTTTAATTGTGCGCTGAGTAAAAAAGAACTTTCTCCGATTAGTTTTAAATGTGCCCCATGCTTACTTCATGGAGTGCCCCCTAGTATTTCTACTATCCGAAAGAGTAAATAACCAATTCACATCTATCCGTTCTAGACCTCTCATGATTTTAAACATCTCTATCATATCCCCTCTCAGCCGTCTCTTCTCCGAGCTGAAAAGTCCTAACCTCTTTAGTCTTTCCTCATAGGGGAGCTGTTCCATTCCCCTTATCATTTTGGTAGCCCTTCTCCATCACAATTATATCTTTTTTGAGATGCGGCGACCAGAATTGTACACAGCATTCAAGGTGCGGTCTCACCATGGAGCGATACAGAGGCATTATGATATTTTCCGTTTTATTCACTATTCCCTTTCTAATAATTCCCAACATTCTGTTTGCTTTTTTGATTGCCGCAGCACACTGAACCGACAATTTCAATGTGTTATCCACTATGACGCCTAGATCTCCAATTCCTTGGTTACCCAATCACTAAAGTCAATCAGATTTGTCTGACAGGATCTTCCCCTGGTGAAGCCATGCTGCCTCTGGTCCAGCAATTCTCCCAACTGTAGATAGTTCACTATTCTTTCTTTCAACAGCGACTCCATTACTTTTCCCCACCATTGAGGTGAGGCTAACCAGTCTGTAGTTACTAGCCTCTTCTCTGTTCCCACTCTTGTGAAGCAGGACCACCACGCTCTTCTCCAATCACTCGGCACCACTCCCATTTCTAGGGATCTATTGAACAGGTCACACAGCGGACCCGCAAGCACATCTCTGAGCTCCCTCAGTATCCTGGGATGAACCTCATCAGGCCCCATGGCTTTGACCACTTTCAGTTTCCACAGCTCTTCCCGTACATTCTCTACTGTAAACGGAGTTACATCTACTCCATTCCCCTCCAGTTTCTTGTTAACTAGCGACGGTCCTTCTCCAGGGTCCTCTTTAGTGAACACAGAACTGAAGTATTCGTTTAATATTTCTGCCATTTTTTCGTCTCTCTCCACACATTGCTCCTTTTCACCTTTCAATTTCACTATACCACTTTGAACTTTTCTCCTTTCACTGATGTATCTAAAAATGTTTTGTCACCTCTCTTTACCTCTTTGGCAATCCTTTCTTCCGCTTGACTTTTTACCGTCTTGATTACTTTCTTTGTCTCCCTCAGTTCTACCAGATATTCTTCTTTGTGCTACTCCCTTTGGGATCCTTTATATTTCTTGAACGCTGTTCTTTTAGCCTTTATTTTGTCAGCCACCTCCTTTGAGAACCAGATAGGTTTTATTTTTCTTTTGCTTTTCTTTACTTTTCTAACATATAGATTAGTTGCCTTGGTAATAGCTCATTTTAGTTTGGTCCACTGTTGTTCCACATCTCTCTTGTTCTCCCAGCCTACTAGTTCTACCTCCAGGTACTTCCCCATTTCATCAAACTACCTGCTATAGTGACACAGCACATTAAAAGTCCAACAAATTAAACACTATTTATTTATTTAAAAATATATAGCCCACCTAATAACATTCCTAGGCAGTTTACAATTGTATATTCATAAATTAGAAACAAATAAAACATAACTATCAATAATTAAAAAAACCATAAAACATGCACTACAACAGTCATTTACTTAAAACACTAAGAACAACTGGATAATAAATAGATAAAAAGTAATAACATACTATAAAATTAAATCAATGCATATGATTTCAAGGTCATGCCTCTATAGCACCCATTTAATTTTATGTCTCCATTTATGTCTTACTCTATGCAGATGTCACTTAGAGAATAGCCACTGCCATTAGCAATGGTTACATGGAATAGACTTAGTTTTTGGGTACTTGCAAGGTTCTTATGGCCTGGATTGGCCACTGTTGGAAACAGGATGCTGGGCTTGATGGACCCTTGGTCTGACCCAGTATGGCATTTTCTTATGTTCTTATGATGTTTAGCTTGCTTCTTTGAAAATGTCTATGATGCCTAATTTGTCCCTTTGCAAGTGCATATTATAATTTTAAATGTCTGACCATTGTTATACAAACTACTGAAAATGTTGTCTTTTCTAGAAAAAAAACAAAACCTGTTACTCCTGAAGGGGCATAGAGACCTCCAGAGGTTATATACCATTAAGGGTACAGGCTCACAGAAGCAGCATCTAATTCCTTTTTTATTCTTTACTATTCAATTCTTCGTTATATTTAATTCTGGCTCCATACGGGCGGATTTTAAAAGCCCTGTTCGCGTAAATCAGCCCAGATTTATGCGAGCAGGGCCTTGTGCGCCGGCGCGCCTATTTTGCATAGGCCGCCGGCGCGCGCAGAGCCCCGGGACGCGCGTAGGTCCCGGGGTTTTCTGAAGGGGGCGTGTCGGGGGCGGGCCCGAACGACGCGGCGTTTTGGGGGCGGGACGCGGTGTTTCGGGGCGGGCCCGAGGGCGTGGTTTCGGCCCGGGGCGTTCCGGGGTCGTGGCCGCGCCCTCCGGAACCGCCCCCGAATTGGGTCTCGGCGCGCATGGATTTACGTCTCCCTCCGGGAATTCGTAAATCCATGGATAAAGATAGGGGGGTTTAGATAGGGCCGGGGGGGTGGGTTAGGTAGGGGAAGGGAGGGGAAGGTGAGGGGAGGGCGAAAGAAAGTTCCCTCCGAGGCCGCAATGGAGGCAGGCTGCGCGGCTCGGCAGCCTTGCGCGCACCGATCCAGGATTTTATAAGATACGCGCGGCTATGCATGTATCTTATAAAATCCAGCGTACATTTGTTTGCGCCTGGTGCGCCAACAAAAGTACGCGAACGCGCTTTTTTAAAAAATCTACCCCATAGTGCATATGGATGTATATCTTGCACCAGCACTGTTGTTCAACTTCCTGTACTATAAGGAATCTAAAATTAAAGGCCAGACTTAAATAACAAGCAAAATAAAGTGCAAAATGCCTGTAAGTCTGTTTGTCTGCACAATATTGAAGCAGCTCGTCTTCCAACCAAAACTTTAATCTCCTACAACTTCATGAATTTCACAGAAAATATAAAGGGAGCAAAAATGTGTTCGAATAGCGCTATAAGATATTTGCCCAAAAATACAGAATTTAAGAATTAGGCCCAAGTTACACAGTTTTGCTTTCATGATATTTTTTCCCTTTCCTGAAGTTAAAAGACATGCTATTTTAAAATTGTGCTAGTAAACTGGCCCGCGGGCTTTTTTGCACTTTTAACCCTCCAAAATTTAAACCTGGCTCTAAACGTATCTTTAAGGGCAACACAAAATCTACTCACACTATAGCTGGCGACTCACCAAATCATAACTGATAGAAAATATGACCATCATAAAAAGCACAATAATGGCATACATGATATGTGATTCAAATCTTTCAGTGCAAATGTCACTTTTAATCATTGGTCACGATATTTTTTGAAGATTTTATAAATACACATAAAAGTTAACATGAAAAGAACTTATCTCTAAAAAGACCATTTAATGCCATAAGTAAATTCACAAAAATCTGATCTCTTGCAAGCCAACTCAGTGTTTCAAGAAATTTAGGCAGCTCATAACTTGCTCAAGGAGGGGTGAATTTTAAAAGTGTTGCACGAGCTAAAAGGCCAATATACATGAGTATCTAGGTTGTGCGCGAGCAACATGTATTTTAAAAGCTGAAAATTACGTGTGTATATATGCGGGCATGAGTAAAAAAAAAAAAAAGGGGGGGGGGGAGTGGATCTAGGATGTGTGGGAGGCATTCCAGAGCGGGCCCAACAGTTATGTGCATAAATCCAGATCTGGTGTATCATCAGCTATAGTGTGAGTAGATTTTGTAATGCCCCTTTGGTTTTTGTTTCTACTCTAAACTCCTTTATTTTTTGATACTGTCAAGTTTTAGATCTACCGCATGTATGGCCTAGATTTCAAAGACACCGTGGCGGGGTGAATCGCACGGTACAGGGAGGCAGGGGGTGAAGCGGGGGGCGGGCTTTCGCACCCAATAGCAGTGTTATAAATGTACCCTCCAGAGGTGGGAAAGAAAGGAGAAGTGTTTATTGTTGGAGATTTTAATCTGCTGGACGTAGACTGGACAATCCTTTTGTGGAATCTACCAGAAGTAGCGAGATAGTGGATGCCCTGCAAGGGGCTCTCTTCAAACAAATGGTAATGGAACCCACGAGGGAAGATGTGATTCTTGACTTGGTGCTCACTAACGGGGATAATGTCTCTAATGTCAGGGTGGAAGACCACCTTAGCACTAGTGATCATCAAAAGTTTGATTTGATATCGCAAATAGGATGCAGAGAAGTCACACAAAGACCCAGGTTTTGAATTTCAAAAATACAGACTTTGTCAAAATGGGGACGTACCTGGAGGTAGAACTAGAAGACTGGGAGAAAATGGGAGAGGTGGAACAACAGTGGGCCAAACTAAGGCAACAAATCTATAATAGAAGAGCAAACAAAAATAAGTGAAATAAGAAACCGATCTGGTTCTCAAAGGAGGTGGCTGATAAAATAAAAGCAAAAAGAACAGCGTTAAAGAAATATAAAGGATCCTAAAATGAGGAACACAGGGAAGAATATCTGGGGAAACCGAGGGAGACCAAGAAGGAAATCAAGAAAGCTAAAAGTCAGGTGGAAGAAAGGATTGCCAAAGAGGTAAAGAGAGGTGAAAAAACATTTTTCAGATATATCAGAAAAAGGAGAAAGTCCAAAGTGATACAATGAAACTGAAAGGTGACAATAATCAATGTGTGGAGAGAGATGAAGAAATGGCAGAAATATTAAACAAATACTTCAGGTGGAAATGGGGTAGATGAAACTCTGCTTACAGAAGAAAATGTATGGGAAGAGCTAGGAAAACTGAATGTGGACAAGGCCATGGGGGCCAGATGAAGTTCATCAAAGGATACAGAAGGAGCTCAGAGATGTGCTGGCGGGTCCGCTGCATGACCTGTTCAATAGATCCCTGGAAAGAGGAGTGGTGCCGAGTGATTGGAGAAGAGCAGTGGTGGTCCCGCTCTACAAGCGTGGTAGCAGAGAGAAGGCTGGAAACTACAGACCAGTTAGTCTCACCTCAGTGGTGGGAAAATTAATGGAGACTCTACTGAAGGAAAGGATAGTGAACTATCTACAGTCAGGAGGATTGCTGGACCCAAGGAAACATGGATTCACTAGGGTAAGATCCTATCAGTCAAATCTGATTGATTTTTTTGATTGGGTGACTAAAGAATTGGATCGAGGAAGAGCGCTCGATGTGATCTACTTGGATTTCAACAAAGCTTTAGATACGGTCCCACATAGGAGGCTAGTGATTAAAATGAGAAGCATGGAAGAGAGTGCCAAGGTGATGGCAGGGATTACAAACTGGTTAATGGACAGAAGACAGCATGTGATGGTAAATGGATACTACTCTGAAGAGAGAGTGGTGTTAAGTGGAGGGACACAAGGATCGGTGTTGGGACCAGTTCTGTTCAATATCTTTGTGAGCAACATTGCGGAAGAAAGAGAAGGTAAAGTTTGTGTATTTGTGAATGATAATAAGATTTGCAACAGAGTGGACACACTGGAAGGAGTAGAGAGAATGAGACGTGATTTAAGGAGGCTTGAACAGTGGTCGAAGATATGGCAGCTGGGATGCAATACAATGAAGTACAGAGTCATGCATCTGGGGTGCGGTAATCCAAAACAGCTGTATATGAAGGGGGTGAAGGGCTGTTGTGCATGGAGCAAGAGAGAGACCTTGGGGTGATAGTGTCTAGCGATCTGAAGAAGGCGAAGTAATGTGACAAGGCGATAGCTAAAGCCAGAAGAATGCTGGGCTGCATAGAAAGAAGAATAACTAGTAAGAAAAAGGAAGTGATAATCCCCTTGTACGGGTCCTTGGTGAGACCTCACCTGGAGTACTGTGTTCAGTTCTGGAGAATGTATCTCAAAAGGGACAGAGAAGGATGACCAAATTGGTGGGGGGTCTCCATCAAATGACTTAAGAGGAGAGGTTGAAGGACCTAAATATGTATACCCTGGAGGAAAGGAGGTGCAGGGGAGATATGAAACAGCCTTCAGATACATGAAACGTTTTAATGATACACAATCAACAACAAACCTTTTCTTTTGGAAAGAAATCAGTAGGACTAGGGGTCACGAAATGAAACTCCAGGGAGGACGACTCTGAACCAACATCAGGAAATATTTGTTAACGAACAGGGTGGTGGATGGCTGGCGTTCCCTTCCATCACCCGACCTGGGGGCTGGTCCCGAGGCCTCGACCATGCCCCCGGGCCGGCGCCATGCTCCAGGGCCCGCCCCTGAAATGCCACGTCACTCACGGCACGCCCCCGACACGCCCCTCCATGCAAGCCCCAGGACTTATGCGCGTCCCGGGGCTTGCGCGCGCCGCCGAACCTATGCAAAATAGGCTCGGCGCGCACAGGGGGGGTTTGGGGTAGGTTTTTGGGGGGTACGCGCGTACCCCTTTGAAAATCTACCCCTGTATATTCCATGCCCCTTTGAATTCTTTCACTGTTTTTGTCTTCTTTTTGTATGCTTTTAAATTACTAAAATAGGGGAAGGTACCTCAGGTCCTCGAGTGATGCAAACTGATCGGGTTTTCAAGATGTCCTCAATGAAATGCATGGGATGCATCTGCATGCAATGGAGGCAGTGCATGCAAATGCATCTCATGAATACTCAATGTGGATATCTTGAAAATCCAATGAGCTTATGGCACTTGAGGATCAGCGTTGCCTACCCCTGCATTAAAACCTGTAAACACATGAGCATCCTGGCAATATGGAAGTCCAAGTAATTGTTAAAAACGCTGCCTATTGACTGATAGAAGGAATGATGAGAAACTAACACTCACACATACAACCATTCCAATACATACCTTCAGACTCTGTGTATTCCTAAATACATTTCTTTCAGATGGTTTGAAATGTTGGGTCACAGTGACCTCTAGTGGGCTCAACTTTCACTGCTTTATTTCACATGCAAACTAAGGAAAAAGGTGGGAGGTAACTGCCAAATATTCTATTAGACACGGATTGCTCAATTGCAAATTTTCTAGGCTTCAAGCCATGTCCACTCAGAAATGTTCTCATAAGGACAAGGAACCAAGAATTTGGCTCCATAATCAACAAACCCTTTCACGAGGACCAACTTTAATTGCACAATCTGTATGTAAAAACATATCAGTCTAAGTACACTGAAGCAGTATCATTGCACTATTTATAGCTCTTCATGCTGCGCGCTCTGAACTGCAATATCCCATAGACATGCCTAATAGCAACGTTTTACAAACATTTTTACTATTATGCAAGTCTGTGGCAAATTTCATTTCAAAGGAAGCAATATGAGCAATAAGTAAAACTGTGTTATTTCAAAGGTAGACTACAAGGCACCTTGCTGTTGACATCACTAGGAAACAAAATGGCTCCCTCCATGTGAGCGGATTGTATATCAAGATATTTTGCAAAATACTGACAACCAAAATTACTTTTAATTTGATTGCACAGTTATGCTTTTAAAAATCCATGTGATTACAATTTGAATAGAAGATTGTCCTTTTTTAGAGGATAATATTCAAAGGGACTTCTGTGCGTAAAGTAGTACTCTACCTGCAGAAACATCTCTGTAGAGAACTGTGTGACCAATAAGCACACAAAATTATGCACACACTATACACGCGTACTTTTACACGCTTAAGTTAGAGGTATTTTAAGAGATGGAGTCTGGGAGGAACTGAGACTGGAGCCCAGACTTTTTGATATGAGTTTAAATTCTCTCGACAAAACTACTGCACAAAATAACAGGTAAAATTGTGTGTGTGTAGTTTTGCCAGAATAATTTTCAAAGCGGTGTAATGCGCTTACATCCACTTTCATGAATTAGTTATTTATATTTATAGCCTGCTTAATTTATACCATTATACCTTATGTATAGATTTCTTTAACAAATTTATAACTCGCTTCCCCAATTTAATTAAATCGTTAAGATGGCATACAAATCGGCAGCATAATAAAAGACTAAAAATACATAAAACATGACCACACCTGTGCTATCCCTTTAAGAAGGGAAAGGAGGCGCGGCCTTGCCCCTTAGGGGAAGGGGCAGGACCAAGGAGAGCGGCCAAGCTGCCGCGCCGATTATGGTAACACCATCACATCTGATTTCAATCCAGCGTTTCCTCTGCTTAACAACCCAGTAAGAATTTCATATCTGTAAGAATAACCATGTTTAGATTTTCTTGCGGAAAGTCATATAATTTTGTTCCATTCTGACCTCTACTGGTAGAGAGTTCCATAATATTGGGGAAACAGTTGAAAAAGCTCTTGTCCATAACAGAGCATTCCTTAAAGGCTGAATTCTAAACGCCCAGTGCGCGCCTAAACGGGCAGATACATGCGTGGATGGGATGCCCGCCCACCGCCGGGATTTAAAACCCTGCAGCCATGCGCGTATCTGCCCATATGTGCACAAGAAAGGCTTTTCGAAAAAGGGGCAGGCCGGAGGTGGGGTCTGGATGGGGTGTGGGCGGGCCAGGACAGTGCCATTTCAGGCACTGACCGACTGAAGCACATGTCAGAAACAACGGACCCACGCAACTTGCTGCTGCCCTGGACTGCGGGTAAGTAACAAACAAAAAAAAAATCGACACATCCATATGTGCGCGCCAGCAACCACACGCACATGGACGCCCACATGGAGGTTTGAAAGTTACTTTCCCTATTTTTAAAACCAGGTACCACCAACAGTGCCTCCTGACTAGATCACAACAGTCGGGTAGGCACATACCAGTTCAATTTTTTCTATACTCTGGTCTTTTTTATCTCAATATCCAAAATATTAAGATCTTAAATTGGGTATGTTTGTTTATGGGCAGCAAACACAGTTTAAACAAAGGCGGACTAATGCCTGTTGTATGGGATACTCCATCACTAACTGGGTCATGTTGAACTCCTCCCGTGCTGAAGCCACGGGAGGCGCTTACCTTCGTGGCCCGGAGGCCGCAGAAGCTGGGGCCTTTCCTGCAGCATAAGCCACCGACCGGTCTCCCTCCTGCGGCCTAGAAGCTGCCATCGATGCCGTCCTCTTCCGCGGCAGGTAGGCTGCTTTGGAGCTAATCTTCAGCGGCAGGAGCCGCCCTCCTTCTCCTCTTCGCAGCAGGAGTCGCTCTGACGCCTCAGGGCCTGCTTCTCCTGGCGCGGCAGCATGGCCGCTCTCCTTGGTCCTGCCCCTTCCCCTAAGGGGGAAGGCCGCGCCTCCTTTCCCTTCTTAAAGGGATAGCGCAGGTGTGGTCCTCTGGAGACTCCTTCCTGGGCGTTTCTGGTTCAGCCCTACAAAAGGGCTCCAAGCTCAGTCCATCTTCGCCTTGGCAAGGAGCTAGTCCTCCTGGGAGCTTCTCCTCCCTTGGACTTTGCTGCGTCCTGTTCCTGCCTGGCGTCTGCTGTTCCAGTCCTGATGTCTCTGCTGTTCCAGTCCTGATGTCTTCGTCTTGTCCCAGGTCCTGAGTACCCGTGCCTCTGGAGATTCCTTGCTTTTACCTGATCCAAGATTCCGGTTCCAAGTTCCGTGGTTTTAAAGACTGTTCCTGTTCCGACTCCGGAGGTACCAAGGGGTAACTTATCCTGACCTGTGTCCACGTCCAGAGCTTGCCCGCTCCTCTCGTGGTCCGTGACCAGCCATCCGGCTGAGTAGGGTGCGCACAGGACAGCGTGGTCCGTGACCAGCCTGCGGGTTGCGTAGGGCGCCTGAGGGACCTTGCTCGCCTTGTCTCGTCCCCTGTGTTCCAAGCTCCACATTTTGTCTTCAGAGTTCCAAGCTCCACGTCTTGCCTCCAGAGTTCCAAGCTCAAGTCCCAGACTAGGTTTAGTCTTGCCGCAAGGGCACACATCCCTCGTCCCGCTCTGGGGAGCGCCCCCTAGCGCTCCCTTCCATCGCAGTGCAACAGATTTGCCAAGGCCTCTGAGCATCCCGATGCTCAAGACCTTCTCCGCAGCGCAACAGGTCACCGTATTCTGTACACCTGAAGCTTACTAATACGTCTATCCGGAAGGCCCACATACAGACCATTACAATAGTCTATCTGGGATAAATCAGGGCTTGAAACATGAACTTAAACATAGCCTTCTGTAATAAATGGAAAAAGTTTTTTTTTACTATCTTCAACCTATCGTATATGTCACTAAGTAACTGTGATATCTGGGATTCCATTAAGAAATTCAAATTTAACTTCACCCCTAAATCTTGTACCTCTTCCGCTGAAGTCACCTTATCCAAGCCAATCATTTTTTTTCTCTACCTATTCCCAAAAGCTCTGTCTTAACATTTAATTTCAATCAACTTTGCAAAAATCATTTTGTCACATTTCTCAATTTAGATTCTAAATCTGCCACATCCCTTACTCTATGTTTACTTAATGGAACCATAATCTAAAAGTCATCAGCATATATATATGCCTGTAACTGTAGGGAACAAAATACAGGGACTAATACTGTCTCTGTACTATGATCCCTTCTTTTTTTTTTTTTTTTTATTATTTATTTATCTTTTCCAAGAATTATACATTCCATTTTAAGTCAAACAATATAGAGAGGAAAGAAAAATCAAGTAATTAAAGTCATACATTCCTTCAGTAACCAAATAAGAAAAAAAGAATTTTCACATATTCCTCTCCTTTAACCATACAAGAACTTAGGGGGTCCTATACTTGAGCAAATGTTTTAACAATATTATATCATAATTAATATCTAGGGTTTAGCAGAAAATAATAATCTTTCCCAACTTATTGAGTGACATCAGATACTGCCTCAGGATTACGGCGAGCTTCCAAGAACCATTCTAGGTGAGCAGGTTCAAAGTACACATATCTTACTCCTTCAGCATATAGTATACATTTACATGGGAATCTCATTAGTACTTGATAACCAAAAGTTCTGGCCTGACTTATCAATGAGAAAAACTTTTTCCTCCTTATCTGTGTTTCTTTAGAAAGATCAGGGTAGATCCATACCCGCTGTCCCAAGTAAAAAGAGTTTCGTTTGGCCAAGTACAACTTTAAAATTTTTTCCCTTTGCATAACATCAAAAAATTTGACCAATAACGTACCCCTTTTTTCAACTTGGGTGCTGAGGGATGATTCTATTAAATCAGTTACATTTAAGGAGGTGTCATTTCCTCCTTGTTCTGGTACCACATTACTGTTCCAACTAACAAAATATGCATTCATTATTATGGGAAACTGATCCAATGGTAATAGAAGTACTTCTGAAAAATAATTCTTCAATTGTTCTTTCGCAGACATCATTTTACACATTGGGAAGTTAATAATTCTCAAATTATTGTATCTAATCGAGTTTTCTATATTTTCAACTTTTTTTTGTAGAATCATTTCTCCCTGAATTATAGAAAATTGAGTTGTTTTAATTTGTTTAATGTCTTCTTCTACCTTTTTTATTGATTCTGTCTGACCAGTGACTGTTGGAGTCAAATTTATTAAGGACATTTGCATGTCCCTAATATTACCATTTAGACTTTGGATATTCTTCTGCAAAATCACAATGGCTTGCCAAATCGTATCCATAGTCACATTAGTAGCCTGTCCTAGCAATATTTGTGGACTCGAAGATGTTATTTGCTGCCCATTAAGGTCCTGTCTACTGCTGTCCCCTGAGGAAGAGTCTGAGTCACTTCTCATAGTGGAGACTCCTTCTCCATTAGTTCCAACCCTAGGTAGGGGGAGTTCATTTCCTCCCTCCCTTCTTTGCACTGCAGTATTCAATCCTGATACTTCCTCAATCAGGGTTTCCTGTCCTAACGCATTCCGTAAAGGAATGAAACCTAGATCTGGATTGTTTGCAGTGCTACCAGGGGGAATAGGTGTCATTGGCGCCCTGGGACTTAGACTGACTTCTCCCGGGGGGGGGGGGGGGGTAGATTGCTCTCTTTCCCCACCTCCAATGGGACTCTCCAGGGGTTCTTTTTCTGCTAAAAGGAAACCAGTCATTGTTGTTTGAACCAAGGATGGGTATACAGGGGTTGAGGCTTCCTGCCTTACCCTACCTTTGCGTTTGGTATGTGGCATAGCAACTTAGTGCCTAAACAAAACTATGACGGTTTACACTCCCCTGATTAAACCAACATATAAGTATTTAAGAAGAAGAGAGTGAAAGAGAGTCCAACATTAGGGGAATATCCTGAAGAGTCTAGGAGCCTTCTAGCCTTCGCCGGCCGCGCGCCGACGGCGGCTGAGCGCCGATTACCCTCCAAATTTATCTGGAGACGCGCAGCAATGATGTCACTGGGGCACCTCCCCCTGCCGAGCTCCCAACAAGCGAGAAAGGTGTTCCGGGGTCTCTCACCTCCCTCGGCAAGGTCAGTCTCAACAGGCACCCCCCGATTCGGAGTCCTACTCTCAGTCTCTCCTCCCGGACTCCAAATTCCCGCGTCTGCCGTCCAAACTTATCTGGAGACGCGCAGCAATGATGTCACTGGGGCACCTCCCCCCTGCCGAGCTCCCAACAAGCGAGAAAGGTGTTCCGGGGTCTCTCACCTCCCTCGGCAAGGTCAGTCTCAACAGGCACCCCCCGATTCGGAGTCCTACTCTCAGTCTCTCCTCCCGGACTCCAAATTCCCGCGTCTGCCGTCCAAACTTATCTGGAGACGCGCAGCAATGATGTCACTGGGGCACCTCCCCCTGCCGAGCTCCCAACAAGCGAGAAAGGTGTTCCGGGGTCTCTCACCTCCCTCGGCAAGGTCAGTCTCAACAGGCACCCCCCGATTCGGAGTCCTACTCTCAGTCTCTCCTCCCGGACTCCAAATTCCCGCGTCTGCCGTCCAAACTTATCTGGAGACGCGCAGCAATGATGTCACTGGGGCACCTCCCCCTGCCGAGCTCCCAACAAGCGAGAAAGGTGTTCCGGGGTCTCTCACCTCCCTCGGCAAGGTCAGTCTCAACAGGCACCCCCCGATTCGGAGTCCTACTCTCAGTCTCTCCTCCCGGACTCCAAATTCCCGCGTCTGCCGTCCAAACTTATCTGGAGACGCGCAGCAATGATGTCACTGGGGCACCTCCCCCTGCCGAGCTCCCAACAAGCGAGAAAGGTGTTCCGGGGTCTCTCACCTCCCTCGGCAAGGTCAGTCTCAACAGGCACCCCCCGATTCGGAGTCCTACTCTCAGTCTCTCCTCCCGGACTCCAAATTCCCGCGTCTGCCGTCCAAACTTATCTGGAGACGCGCAGCAATGATGTCACTGGGGCACCTCCCCCTGCCGAGCTCCCAACAAGCGAGAAAGGTGTTCCGGGGTCTCTCACCTCCCTCGGCAAGGTCAGTCTCAACAGGCACCCCCCGATTCGGAGTCCTACTCTCAGTCTCTCCTCCCGGACTCCCTGTACTATGATCCCTTCTAAATCCCACCTGATTAAGGTCCAATCTCCCTGTCTCCTCCAGAAATTAGGTTAGCTTTAGAGTGACATCTTTTTCCACCAATTTGGCCAATAATGGTATATTAGATACTGGTCTACAACTGGCACACTCAATGGGGCAGATTTTAAATGTTACGCGCGCATGTTATAAAATCCGGGGTTGGCATACGCAAGGGGGTGCACACTTGTGCACCTTGTGTACGCCGCGCCCAAGGGGAGCCCCGATGGCTTTCCCTGTACCATCCAAGGCTGCTCCAAAATCGGAGTGGCCTTGGAGGGAACTTTTTTTTCGATCCCCCCACCTTTCCCTCCCTTCCCCTATGAAACCCACCCCCCAGCCCTAATTAAATCCCCCCTACCTTTTTTTCAGGAGTTACACCTGAGGCAGGCGCTCCATGCCCCAAGCACAGGCTACTGTGCCTGAGGTTTCAGGACCACCCCCGGACCGCCGTCATGCCCACGGCCCCGTACCCGGACTGCCACTACATCCCTGTCCCCGCCCCCGGACCACCCATTTTGGAAAGCCCCGGGACATACACACGTCCCGGGGCTTTCATGCGCCGCCGAGCCTATGCAAAATAGGCTTGGCGCACGCAGGGGTAGGTTTTGGGGGGTTATGCGTGTAACTCTTTGAAAATCTACCCCAGTATCAACTAAAGAAGCATTTTTCAAGATTGGCTTGATTATTGCAGTCACTAAAATAGGTGGCACTTTATCCTATACTAAGGACCCTTTGATTATCTTCAACAAAAGCACCAGTAAATCATCTGATTAATGTTTTACCAAATGTGACCTACATGGATCTAAATCATAATATGTTGGTTGTACTAAGTTCAACGATTGTTTGAATTCACATAGTGACAATACTGTAAATTGTCATCTTTCTTGAATCCTCAACTTCCATATTATTTTGTATATTACCTACCTCAATTAAGACCTCAACACCCAGTCTCCTTATTTGCATTTGCAAATTTGCCCTCAACAAATCAACTTTAGAAGAGAAGAAATCTTTTTGACTGCCTGGAACCACACTCCGTTTTTTTCCCCACCACTTCACTACCCAATGCTACAATTTGAAACATCACCCTAGGTCTATTTTCCCTTTCACTAATCATCTTAGCAAAATGTTTCATCTTTTCCCTTACAATTTCCTTAAAATAAAAATGAGTCTTTATTCACCATCCTTTTTTAATTCCAGAGTCCCCAAATTTCACCCATTTCCTTTGTTGTGTCCCCCGGCCGTGGCAGGCCACGACCGCGGTCCCCTACCTCAGCCGCGGTGGCGACCCGCCGCAGCAGCCTCCAGGGAAACCCGACCGGGTGCTCGGTGCTCCGGCGTGGGTCCCCGGCCTGACCATCGGAGGAAGAGTTGTCCCTGCTCTGCCCCCGCGCCCTTCTGCAGTCGATACCTCCGTGGAGGAAATCAAAGATGGCCGCTGCCATCTTTAGGAGCGAGGCCGCACCCCCTTCACTAATTTAAAGGGACCTGATCCCTTTAACAACCTCACCTGTCCTGGATCAGCCTGAGCAGAGGAAGTATTTAAGAGAGCTTCCTCTGCTCATTCTCTGACTTGGCAACATCCTCCAGCGTTGTCTTGTCTGCCCACCTCGGTGAGTTCTTGAGCTTGGATCCCTGTTCCTGTTTCGGCTTGGTCTTTCCGGTTCCTGACTTTGGATTGGCTTCGGTACTTCTCTGGTGTGCAACTCGGATTGGCAAGCAGTAATTCTCTGGTGTGACCTCGGACTGGCAAGCGTTGATCCCTCGGTGTGTGACCTCGGCCTGGTAAGCGGCGACTCTTTGGCACCTGATCTTGGACCCCTCCTGGTCGCTGTCTCCAAGGGCCGCCTAAGTCCCAGCGGTCTGGGTCTCTACGGGCTCCTCCTGGGGGGACCGCAGACTTCCAGGGTGAAGCTCCAGTCAGCCCTTGCACCGATACCGCGACTCCTCGGGGCCCACCTAAGTCCCAGCAGTCTGGGTCCCTACGAGCTCCTCCTGAGGGGACCGCAGACTTCCAGGGTGAAGCTCCAGTCAGCCCTTGCACCGATACCGCGACTCCTCGGGGCCCACCTAAGTCCCAGCGGTCTGGGTCCCTAAGGGCTCCTCCTGGGGGGACCACAGACTTCCAGGGGTGAAGATTCAGCTCCTCTTCTAGTCTCTTCATCTGTCTGCAGTCGTCTCCGCCTCCAGAGCCAAGGGTCAACTGCGCTCCTCTTCTGTTCTGCCTCGCCACCCAACGAGAGAACCTACGGAACCTCCGCAAGGTATTCCATCCTCTCATTGGCCCAAGGGTCCACAAGCCTGAGCTTAACATCCTTTCCAGCTGTCTCATTTTCCATTTCTGTTCTCTTAAATCTTCTGTATACCACCCCAAATTCTTTTTCCTAAAACTCTGCTGTTGTTTCATTGTGGCAATGTAATCCAACTGCTAACTGATTCCATGTCATCACTGTTACCTCCCCTAATTCCTCCACAGCTACACATAATTTATCAAATTAAATTTCCTGAAATTTCTTCTCATCAATTTTTTTTCCCCTTTTAATTTATAACTCTCCCCATTCATTTTGTCCTCCAACTTTCCCAACACAATGCGATGATCAGACTATGGTACCACCCTAAATCCCAAAATATTAACCTTACACTTTTCCATTAGTGACCTTGATGCAAAAAACAAATCTAACGTGTCCATGTTTATGAGTTGAAAAATTCACTAATTAGTGTAAATCCATATCTTTCAAACTGTCAAGGAATGTTTTAGCCAAAACACAACTGCAGTCATCACAATGTAAATTAAAATCACCTAAAATTAACAAAAAGGTAAACCTTATTGCAACTTAGGCAATAAAATCTATCAGGGAAAAAATCTTACCCTGGTTAATATCTGAAGGTTGGTAAATTAGTAATATTCCAACTATAAAACCCATATCCCATTGTAAAAATAAATATTCCCCATCCTCCAACACCAACATAATATGGGCTATTGACCAAGTAGTTTAATAAATCAAATAATTACGATAAAGACACCTTCTGTTGTTAACCAGGTTTCAGCAAAAAACATAAAATCAAATTTACACTCTATAATCACATCTTGATTTTCTAATTTCTTCTGCACTGAGCATGAATTTAACAAAGCAAATTTTGGAAAACACCTACTTGATACAGCACCCTTCCCCACCATAACATCTACAAGCCATTTTCCCCTCCCTTTCTGAAACCAAATGAAACCCTGAAAAAGTGTCAGAGCACAGACCTTGAGCCATTATTACAGAAATATAGCTTGTCATTAGTAACTTCCTGCTCAGATTCAGTCAATCAACCACTCTAATCCCAGCCCTCCAAGAGGCCCGTTAGGAGGCGGCGAGCCACCGAACTGTGGCCACCCAGCTCTTAAATAGGCCGGTGATGTCAACAGGTAGCAGGCAGAACTATCTACATCACACAGGGGAAGAGTCTGAGCGAATGGTAGAGATGGAAATCAGCTGGCACGGCTGCCACTGGTTCTGGCAGCCCCACAATTCTCCACAGCTAGCTAACTTATGCACAATGTTACAAGATTTTTAAAATCTTATTTTAAAAATTTAAAAATTTTAAAAAATTTTAGGAATAGGAATAACTCCTAATACCATGTTTGAATTAGACTTTGTCTTTTTGGCTATTTATTTATTTTTTTCTTCTTGATAAAGGCTATTTAAAAGCTCTATTTAAAACACTAAGATATTTAGACATTTAAAACAGTGTTTTTGTCTAATATATTTCGCTAGTTCCTGTTTGTTTAAAAAGTTCTATTTATCTATTTGTTCAAAAAGTTCTTCGTTATATGTAATTGCTTTCAAGCAAGCTTTTCAACAGTTCTCTGTAAACCGATTTGATTTGCATATTATGTAAGAAGACCGGTATATAAAAAAACATAAATAAATAAATAAATAAGATCACCCACCTAATGCAATGAGATGGATTCTTCTTTAAATAACTGAGGTAATTTCTAGAAACTGAACTTTCAGTTAATTAATTGTGGCTATGAAAATATGTAGAAGCCAGTTATCCTTGCTTGCTGTAAATTTATTAACTTAATTGAATCCAAGAAATTAAGAAACATTTATAAGGCAAAATATTTAAATAAAATAATTACTAAGAATTTTTGCTGCAGGCATAAAATAGAAGTATGGCCTTTAATTAACAGTAAATGTGAATATTTTTACCTAAATGTAAATGTTTACGTATACTGATGTGAGGTTTTAATATTGCATACAAGAACTCATATGTGATTGGCTGGTGCAAGTATTCCATTTTCTAAATGGATTTATAAATATAGTTCTTTCAAATTTCTTCTAAATATTGATTTGGCCTGGTCCTCTCTCTTTCTGGCATTATTCCAAGATTCTCTCTCATTATTGGCCTAATATATTTTATTCATGTATACATCAATTTTTTGGGAATAAAACATGTATACCTTTTATTTTGGACTTTATTTTGAAAAGTCTCCTTCGAGTCCAGGCTTCAATTGTTTGGGATATACAGTATTCATGCTTCACGCAGGCCACTGCTATAGATGAGCGCAGCAGCCTCCTGATTTACTTAGGTTCATACTGGTGGAAATGACTTAGTAGCGTGAGCTGTCAAAACCTTTAACTGCTAAGATATCCTTGGGAATAAAATACAATTCAGAAGAAAAAACAGGGCCCTTAATGATTTTATTTCATTTTAATTACTAGCTAAAATATTTATAAAGTCTTTCATGCTAGCATTGCTGCTTTATAATGAAATGTTTGCTAAATGAAGTGTAGATCATAGGAAGGTTTTGCAGTATTATTGTTCTGGGCACAAAGATCAATCACTTTAGAATCGCTCTTCATTACATTTCTTCTCAACTTTGTGTGGAATTTAAGATTTAAAATTAGTAATAATATAATTTATTTTTTTTTTACAGAGGAAAAAAAATCAGGATATAGCCTGCTAGCTCAGTGGCTGACATGTAGTGTTGTCATGTGGGAGAGTCCAGGATTCCTAGGCCAGAGTTTGATATGCTCAGGGCAGCTCTGGATAAGTCAGGGAAAGGCTGCATAACATAGCTGCAACCTCCTGGCTCAGTAAAAGGGATGGAGGAGAGGGGGTAACAAATTCAAAAAAAGGCAGTGGTGGGAGCAGTGTTAAAGAGGGAGCTGGAGATTCAGCCAAATAGGAAATCTCTGCCAGCTTCAGGCAGCGAACAATGGGGGAGGAATAAGATACAAGATGCATAAAGGATAGTGGCGGAAGCAGGTGCAACAGTATTACAAGCAACCCGAACACTACTCCCTCAAGAGTACTTAAGAACATAAGAAATTGCCATGCTGGGTCAGACCAAGGGTCCATCAAGCCCAGCATCCTGTTTCCTACAGAGGCCAAACCAGGCCACAAGAACCTGGCAATTAGCCAAACACCAAGAAGATCCCATGCTACTGATGCAATTAATAGCAGTGGCTATTCCCTAAGTAAACTTGATTAATAGCCGTTAATGGACTTCTCCTCCAAGAACTTATCCAAACCTTTTTTGAACCCAGCTACACTAAGGGGGTCATTTTCCAAGGAGTTACCGCAGGAGATAAGCGGAGCATATGTTAAGTAGGAAAGAGTTATCTTGTACTGCGAAACAGCCACAGTGTTAGCGCAGCTCCTAACGCTAGAGGCCAGTAAAGGTTTATCGTGGTTCACAATGTTTCTGGACAGCCTGTTTCAGTAGAGAGAGAGAGAGAGAGAGAGAGAGAGAGAGAGAGAGAGAGAGAGAGAGAGAGAGAGAGAGAGAGAGAGAGAGAGAGAGAGAGAGAGAGAGACTTGCTATAGTGCCTCTTCCCTAGACAGGTATTTGTATCCCTATGGGAGGCCCACCTAGTAACTCGAGGTGGGGATTAGGTATGAGTGTGGGGGGTTGGGGGCCACTTTCACATTCAACATGAGACGTACGAACAGAACAGTGGTCTCTTGTGAAGATTTGCTGGCCTTTGGAGTGAGGAAACTCACTCCAAGATGAGATTTGGGCAATGTTCTCTCCACCTAGCTTGATGGACACTCTACCTGGGCAACAACAAGCTAGGTGGAGAGAACATTGTCCAAATCTCATCTCTCTCTCTCCCTCCCCTCGAGCATACTGAAACAGGCTGTCCAGAAACATCATGAACTGCGATATATACTGGCAATGTAGCCCAAATTGGGTTAAGAGCGTGTTGCATAGCTGTTATCGCAATTTGCGATACACATGCTTATTAGCATAAGGTAACACCCCTTTTTGGTATCGCATGCGATACTGGAAAATGAGGCCCTAACTGCACTAACCACATCCTCTGGCAACAACTTCCAGAGCTTAATTGTGCATTGAGTGAAAAAGAATTTTCTCTGATTAGTCTTAGTAAAGGGAGAAGTGATAAAGAGAATAAAGGTGCAGGCAAAAGGGGATGGCGTAAATCAGGATTTGTCACAGCTGAGGTGTGCGGCACCTAACTAACAGGAAAAGAGGTTAGAGTTAATTAAACACCAATGGATTAACTAGGCTCCCATTAATAGGAAGTCTGAAGAGAAGGGTGGAGGGGTAATAAGGAGAAATTAGGTCTTACTTGATAATTTCCTTTCCTTAAGTCCAGTCAGTCCAATCCAGATAAATTAGTTATGCACCCTAACCAGCAGATGGAGATAAACAAGCTTGCTGACGTCATTCTAATATGAATCCGTGCTGACCTCAGCCTGCCAGTATTACCTGTAATAAGTTAACTGTGGATAATATAAAACTTTATCTTGAAACAAAAGTTTTTAACTAAAGGCTTTGAAGACCAAGAAACTCCAATCAGAAAACAGACACCAGCAAAAAAAATATGAACAGCTTTATTAAAGGCAAACTTGTTTGTTCAACCTCCTTGAGTACACCATCTCTTCTTGTACTGTACAAAAAAAGGAGTGTCATGGGACAGCAAGCTGGAGTCAGGGAGCACTTCCACAGAGGCAGTGCAGGATGACAGGACTGGACTAGGGCTACTCTTCTTCCTAACCAACCCTCTCACCCACAGACTGAGTCTTTAGGTTCTGGGGCTGGTAAGACTTGTCTCCTGCGGAACATTGTGGTGCAGTCACGAACTGGGAACCTCTGTGCAGACTGGGAGATGGGGTCGGCACTGGCTGGAAGCAAAGGTCAGACACAGGCTGGAAGCTGAGGGCAGGCACAGGCTGGACACAGGTACTGGCTGGGAGCTGGGTACAGATACTGGTTGGGAACTGAATATAGGTACTCGCTGAGGCTGGATATAGGTACTGGCTGGGAGCTGATACAGAACATAAATGGAGGCTGGGCACAGAGTACAGCCTGGGGCTGAATACAGAGCACAGGCTTGGGGCTGGAACCAGGGACTGGATGAGAGCTGGAACCAGGTGCTGAGGGCAGGCAGAGGCTGGATACAGACAGGGCTGAACCAGGGATAAGGGCAAGGACGCAGAAACAATAAGGAACTGGACTGAGTGGCACAAGACATAACAAGAACTGGACAAAGACAGGACTGGACAAGGATAGGGCTTAGACAAGGCCTGGGCTAGACAGAACAGGCAACAATAAACAGGGAAGTCCAACACAGCACAAGGCTGGCTAGGAAAACCTAGCAGGCCTGGAGGCCATAAGGTAAGGCAGAAAGGCAAGGAGGGCCGGGAGGCCACAGAGAAAGGCAAGAGGCCAAGAGAGGCCACAAGAAAATGCAGGAGGCCTGGGTAGGCCACAAGGCAAGACAGAATAACCAAGTAAGGATGACCAGGTCAGAGAGCTGAGGTGACTCAATGAAGAGGCACTCAGGTATTGAGCAGGTTGGGTTAAGCAGGGCCAAGGCTGAGGCATAGTGTGACCAGTGAGGAGCTAACTGGCAGCGCTGTGAGCGAAGCTTGTTGAGGACCCTGGTGGAATGAAGGATGCACAGCAGGTGGAACCTTGGCACGGGGAAACTTCTTAGCAGGCAAAACCGTAACAAAAAGACAGGAGTTTGGCAGAATAGGGAGGGTCCTGAACTGGTCTAACTAGATTCAAGGAAAGGAAATTATCAAGTAAATTCTAATTTTTCCTTCCTCTTCATCCAGTCAGACCAGGACAGACGAATGGGATGTACCCAAGCCACTCCTGAAAACCTGCTCTCAATAATTCATTGGCAAAGGAAGCCTTCTGACTGGCCCATACATCCAAACTAAAATGCTTGGAAAAAGAATACAGAGAGGACTAAGTCACTGCTTTGTAGATTTCCAATGAAGAAACCAAGCATAGCTCCAACCAGAACACTACCTCAGCCATAACAGAATGTGTTTTAACCTGTGGATAAGGTAGCTAAGGGCCTACCACTAATCCACATACACTACTGTAATGGTTTCCTTAATCCTTCATGTTACTGAAGACTTCGATGCTGCCTCACCACATTGAACTCTACCGCACAATACAAAGAGATGATCTGGTTTTCTGAAGGTAATAAAAACCTTGAGATGCTACAAAGCATCCTTTGTACAACCAAATGGTGCAGTAACCTAAAAGTTGCCTCATCTGTATGCTTGTGAAACGAAGGCAATCAAACAGACTGATTCAAATGAAAGGCAGAAACTACCTCTGGGAGAAAGGAAGGCACTGACGAATCTTGACTATATCCTTAGAAAACTGCAAAAAGGGTTCTCTGCAAGATAAAGCCTGAAACTCCAAGATCCTTCTGGCTGAACAAATCGCTACTAGAATTACCATCTTCAAAGACAGCAGCCTTACTGAAATCTCCCTAATAGGCTCAAACTGCAAATAGGCTAAAAAGGACAAAATTAAATTGAGGTTCCTTTTTAATGGAGATCTAACATAATTCCCTCCCCTCAGAAGATGCAACACATCTTGGTGACAGGACAATGTCTTATCCAAAATATCTCTTCCCTGTAACACATGATAGCTGTAACCTGCACCTTCAAGGAATTAAACACCAATCCTTTATCGAGTCCCTCCTGCAAAAATTCCAGAACCACCAGTACCAAAGCTTTCCGGGGATACAACTGTCTGTCGGCGCACGATTGTTCAAATATTCTCCAGGTTCAGACATATGCCAAGAAAGTTGAAATCTTCCTGGCTGTTAAAAGAGTTTTCACAATCTCATGGGAGTAACCTCTCTTAAGTAGATGAGCTCTCTTAAGGGCTAAGCCGTAAGATAAAATCGATCCAATCCTCATGAAGAACCGGACCCTGCGAGAGCAACTCTATTAGTTGAGGAAGGTGTAATAGTTTGCTGTGAACAACTGCACTAGGTCCGCATACCAAAGATGTCTTGACAATCCAGAGCCACTGGAATCACTAGACCCTGATCCCCCAATATCTTTTGAATTACTCTATCAAGGGCCACAGAGGAAACATATACAGAAGTGTCACTTTTGGCCAACACTAAACCAAAGCATCCAAACTGGAAGATCATATCTCTCTTCTTTGGGTGAAATAAAACACTGACCTTTGCATTTCTGAAGGTCACCATCAAATCCATCAGCAGAACATCCCATCTGGAAACTACAGGGTCAATGCCATCTGAGACAAACGTTTCCTGGGTCCACTACATGCTGACTGAGAAAGTCTGATTGAACCTTCTTCACAGTCGCTATATGACAGTCCAAAATCACCTACAGATGCCTTTCTGCCCAGCTGAGCAACATTTCTACCTCTTCCACTACTTGCCGAATTTTGGTGCCACCTGGATGGTTTATATACACCACCACCATGACATTGTCAAACATTATCTTGACTACTTGATCTCTTAAAAGTGGACCAAAGTCCCACAGAGCCAGTCCCACAGAGAATGGTCTCCAAATGATTGATGGATCACCTTGATTCCTTTTCAAACCACCGACTCTGAGTGACTCATACCAGGCAATGAACTCCCAATCACCGTCACCCAGGTAGGGAGCTTGTGATCTACTCCTAACAGCAATTTTTTGGGATTCAGCCACCATTGTGGGCTTATCCTGACATTCTTAGGCACTTTCAACCATACTGAATAATCCTGAGACTGCGGATCCCATCTGGAAAACAATGCAGAAGTCTCATGTTGGCCCTTGCCCATGGAACCAAATTCAACATTCCTGCCATGGAGCCGAGGAGCTATAGATAACACCAAATTCTGGGCAGACAACAGCAAAAGAATCTACTGATGCAGTTTCTGAATTCTATCAGATGCACTCAACCTGCCCTCATGTTGGAAAAGGGCTCCCAAAAATTCCAGTGTCTGAAAAGGTTCTAAACTATTCTTGGAAAATGCAGACTACCCAACTTAGCTCCTGTAAAAACACATCATCCTCTTGGTGGCCACTCAACTCTCCTGTTTTGATTTTGCCTTTATCAACCAGTCATCCAGATAAGAGTGAACCAATATGTCTTCTTTCTTCAGTGCAGCTGCCACCACTACCATTACATTTGAAAAGGAACAGTGACTAACCTAAAGGGCGGAGCCTGTAATTAGAAATGCTTCCCCTGCACTGAAAAATGAAAGCATTGCTGGTGTTCCATACTTACAGGAATATGGAGATACACTTCTGTCAGATCCAAGGAAGTCAGAAACTCCCCCGCCTCACCGCCAAAATGACAAACTTCAAAGCCTTCATTCTGAAAAGAAACAGACACAGATATTTGTTGACCTGTTTCAGATCCAGAATGGGACAGAAGTGTATGGAGACCTCCAATTAGTTTTGCTGTTTTGTGAGCCTGTTGGATGTAGAGAAGGCTCTGGGTGGTGGAAGCCTGGGAGTTGTTAATGTGATTATTTTTAGGGAAATTTTGTAAATGTTGTGCATGCAATAATACTAGAAGACAATTGGATGGCATTTTAGGTGTGTGAACATTTAGTAGCTTATGATAATGTATAACAGGGAAAATATGTGTAAGTTTCCTTAAATTATTAGGTCTTCCTGATTGGGTAGTCCAGCTGATGACCTCCCTATCCTAACAGCATAAGTTAAACAGATATGTGTCAAATCCTGCTGTCACCATCAAGGTCCAGTTCACTATCTGCATGACCATTCTAAGAACCACAAAAATAAAATTTGGAATGAACAACCACTGCATAACAGGGAAGTCCCATTCCATCATTTTATGTACCAGGTTGGGAGGGTTTGGTTTTTTTTTTACAAAAGGTTGCATATTTCTTGGGCACCACAAATTAATTTGAATAACTTCCTAGACTCCATTGGACCTCTGGGAATGGAACTTGGATAGATGCCCACCTATCTCTGGATTCAAAGACTGGGCCCCCAAACTTTCATTGGAAAGCTAAAGAGGGACTTGACCATGAGGTGCCATTTTTACCTCCTCTCTTGGCTGAATGAAAGGACTAATACCTACCAAACAGACGGGACCTCTGAGTACTTGCCGACTACCCTGGTTTAAACCTTCTAGAGTCCTGAAACATATTTTGGACTGGGAGAGATCAGGAAGAACCCTGGAATCTATCCTCTGGGAGCCTGGGCACCTTGGACTCACCCAAGCTCAAGGCTCCTGCACCAGAAGGGGTTGGAAAACCCAGGGCAGATCCAGGGACTGAACTCTGTGCCACAGAAAAAGCTTGCTAGCAACGTCTAAATAATTCACATGAGAAAGATGCCCAAGCTAGAGATGTTGCTTGCTCTACAGCACCCATGGCACTTAACGACAAGCATGGTGATCAAAGGTGTCGATGGCAACGACAGCACTCATAAGGTACAATAGCACACATGGTGCTTGATGATGCCCATGGTGCTCGACAGTATTGATGACCATGGCATTTAATGATGCCCCGGGTGTTTGACAGCGTCGGTATCCACAGTGCTCGACAGAACCTACTGCATCGAATGTGCTCCAGGGTGCCCATAGCACTCAGTGGCACTGACAGTGCCCACCTAGGCAGCCTCGATGGTACTAATTGGCACCCATGGTGCTCGACAGCATCGAAGGAACCAGCCACGCAGAACAGCGCTCGAAGGTGTCCTTGGCACACAATGATGCTCATAGTGCACCCAGGAAACTCATTCCCAGCGCTTGATTGCCCTGTGCTCAACGGAGTCAAGGGCATATTTAGCACTCGAAGGTGTCTGTAATACTCCATGTCGCTAATAGCATCCATGATGCTTGAGGGCATCCATGATGCAAGATGGCCTTCAACAGCACCCACAGCCATCGATAGTGCCCATGGCCCTCGATGGTGCCCATGGCTCTCAATGACACATGATGGCATAAAGGATGGCTGTTGTGTCCATTGGACTCAGACAGCTTCGTCCCACATGCCTCACCTCAATATTCATTTTCTCCACCAGCCTCAGGAAAATGGCGACCGCCGCATCTGCTTGCCGCACTCCCCGGCGTCCCCGGAACGGCTATGGCAAGGCATTCCACCATGATTCACCAGAGGGCCTCCTAGGGTAAGCGCGCTACCCACGTCTTTATTCTGACATTGGCGTGAATCTCGGGAGCTTCCCCTTCAAGTGACGTCACAACATTCGGGTATTTAGGTTGCCAATTTGCTGACTGACTTTGAGTTAGCAAGGATTGGATTCGTCCGGTCTAAGTTGCTCTGACACTTCTTGCTGCTGCTGGAAGCTCTCTCTACCCTCCGGGGTTCTACTAATTTGGGTACCCGCTCCATGGGGGCCCTATGTTTCTTTCCAGGTGCCTATCCAGTATCCAGGTACTCGCTCCTCGACGGCCTGAGGTGTCTATCATGGTGCCTGCTACTATTACTTCTACCTGCTGGGAACTCCACCATTACAGCTACAAGAGTGTGAGTAATCTAAAATCTACCAGTCTGTCTCACCTACAGCTCCTCATTGGAAACCTGCATCGGAGCTCCCTATACCACCATTGTGGGACAGGTCTCCTCAGCCGAGGACCCAAGACTGCTGCAGGAATCTACTCACTACTGCCACCTCTGGTGAACTCAACAAGCTGTACAATAAAGACTATCTCTGTGTTTGTGCATCTGAGTCTAGCCAGGTACTGCAGTTCCCCGCGGGACTCCTCCCCATGGGAGTGGTCATCACTGCAGCACCTAAGAATCCACCAAACACCTCAAAACCATAACAGATTGCTAACTCCATGGATTCGGCTCAGCTCACCGCATTGTGGGCCATTCCAGGCCTGGCCCAGCAAATCTCTGAACAATAGAACACGCTGGATAGCTTGACTGTGGCCTTTAATCTACTGCACTCACAGATGAACACTTCTACTACCCCAGGTAAAGAAGAAACACTGCCAGAAGTGACGGTTAAGATTGTTGTACCCCTCTCCGCTCCTACTCGCTTCTCAGGGGAAGCTTGGAGATGTAGAGGATTCATCAACCAATGCTGCATGCATTTTGCTCTGCAACCTAACCATTTTCCTACAGCGTATACCAAGACTACATATATCCTCTCTTATTTGGATGGAAGAGCACTGACTTGGGCTTCTCCACTATGGGAGCGCGATGACCCCATCCTGAAGGATCCTACCGGGTTTTTGGAACTGTTCAAATCGGTATTTAATGATCTTGCCCGGTACACTACCACAGGATCTACATTGGTTCATCTGAAGGAAGGTAATAAACCTTTACCAGACTTCACCATAGAATTCAAGACTTTGGTTTCAGAGTTAAATTGGGACTCGAGATGCTTGAAGACACTCTTCTTTGAAGGCCTGAACTCCCAGCTAAAAGGCGAACTGGTGGCTCAAGAAATGCCCGAGACCATGGAGGACCTGATGACGTTGGCCAAAAGAATTGATCACCGACTTTGGGATGAGGTTCAAGAGGTCAAGAGTTCCAGGAGACCTAGCGAGGGAGAAATCCGAGTCAAGACCATATCTAAGCCTACTCAGTCTAATCCTGTTGCTGGCGAGGAAAAACTAATGCAACTAGGCCGCAGTCACCTGACTTCTAAAGAGAGAAGAACTCGAAAAAGATTGGGCCACTGCATGTATTGTAGACAAGCTGGCCATGCTGTAACAACATTTATTTATTTATTTATTTATATGTCTTTTATATACCGAAGTATTGGTAGAGGCCTTCACTCTGGTTTACATTTATAACAACGCATACATTGAAAAATCAGGTGAACAGTTTAAACAGAGTTAAAGTTATAATGAATATATATAATATATATATAGGTAAGTTAAAGGTCTAAATATTTCAGAATTGTTAACAAACATAGATAACTTTATCATATTTATAATTACATCAGTAGATAGACAGGGAGAAGTAATAGCTCATGGGAGCAATACTGACGGAGGGTTAGAGATATATTATCAAGAGGAATGAAGGTTAAGATGCTCGGGAAGAGAGATGATTGGATAAGTAAGGGGTGGGGGGAAAGAGTTGAGGGGAAGAGGGAAGGGTGGGTTTGGAGGAGGAGAAAGAGAAAAGAGGAAAAAGAGGGGAAAGTGGGAAATAGGGCAAGTGGAGGAGGGGGATGTATGAGATTTTCTTAGACATTGGTTTAACCTATTCCGTCTTTGTAAACTTGCTTGAAGAGCCAAGTTTTGAGTAGTTTTTTGAACATTTTGGTATTGTTTAGTAGTCTGAAACTGGAAGGAAGAGTGTTCCAGAGGATAGGTCCAGCAATTGAGAAGGATCTTTTTCTGGTGGTGGTTAATTTGGCTGAGGTGAGTGGAGGGATTTCTAGACGTGCTTTATTGGTAGATCTCGTGTTGCGTTGATTGTGTTGAATTTGTATAAGGGAGTTGAGGCAATTGTGGTCAATGTGGTGGATAGAGTTGTGAATCATTGAAAGAGTTTTGTATTCGATTCTTTTTGCTATGGGAAGCCAGTGAAGTTCTTTTAGCACGGGTGAAATATGTTCAGATCTTTTGAGTCCAGTGAGAATTCGCGCAGTGGCGTTTTGAAGAATTTGAAGGGGGTGTAGAGTAGATTTCGGAAGACCAATCATGAGGGCGTTGCAATAGTCAATGCTTGAAAAGATCAGGGATTGGAGGATGGTTCTGAAGTCTGGTTGGTTTAGCAGGGGTTTTAGGTGTTTGAGGATTGATAGTTTGTGAAAGCCTTCTTTAGTTTTCATGGAGATGTGTTTTTTAAGGTTAAGTTGGGGGTCTATCCAGATTCCTAGGTCTTTGACGTGTTCTTTTAGATTGATGGGAGTGTTGTCGATGATAATGGGGTGGTTTAGATGATCGCCAGAGATGCTTTTTTCAATCAGCATACATTCAGTTTTGTCAGTGTTGATGCAGAGTTTTAGTTGGTTTAATAGTAGTTTGATTTTGTTTATGATTGTGGAAGCGGTTTTAAGAGTATTCTCTATGGAGTTTGATACTGGAATGATTAGCTGGATGTCGTCAGCGTAGAAGAAGTAGGTAATGGAGAGGCTTGATAGAAGTTGGCAGAGAGGTAAAAGGTAGATGTTGAAGAGAATGGCCGATAGCGATGAACCTTGAGGCACTCCAGTTTCAAGTGGGATGGCTTGTGATGTGTGGTTGTTTAGATTTACTTTGTATGATCTATTGTGGAGTAACAAGTGTAACATGTCCAATCTGTCCGGAAACTAGCAGACCTAAGTCCTATGGGAGGACTCTTCTTAGGTCTAACTGCATCCTCTCCTCCACTCTCTCTTCAGTCTCCTTGATATGTGGCCTGCTTGAATTTCAGACTCTTGCCTTAGTGGACTCCGGGGCAGGAGGAAACTTTATACTAAAACGTCTAGTGGAACATCTGCGGATCCCCACCACTACCATGATGTTTCCACTACTACTATCCTCTATCCATGGAGAGCCTTTACCGGGTGAAGTAACCCTACTTACTGAACCAGTAAGTTTAAGGACAGGCGCTCTCCATACAGAGACTATTTCCTTCTTTGTGCTAGAGAAGGCTATGCACCCCATAGTACTTGGGTTACTGTGGCTGCAAACGCATGTGCCTCAATTCAACTGGGCTACTCTGGAGCTTTCACATTGGGGTCCAGATTGTCATGGCAAGGGCCTGAAGGAAGTTTCTCCTATACCCTGCATGCCAACAACCCCATTGTTGCCTGGGCTGCCGCCTCAATACGCATCTTTTTAAGATGTATTTTCTAAAGAAGCTGCTGATGTACTATCTCCACACAGATCCTACGACTGTGCTATCAACTTGAACCGAATACTGAACCACCGAAGGGAAGGATCTACCCCCTCTCTGTGGCAGAAAATAAAGTAATGTCTGAATACATCCAACAAAATCTTCAAAAGGATTTCATAAGACCATCCAAGTCTCCTGCTGGGGCAGGCTTCTTCTTTGTGGGGAAGAAGGACGGAACCTTACGTCCATGCATTGGTTATTGTGGTCTAAACGAGATCACAGTCAAAGACCGCTATGCTATCCCTTACCACTCATCTCAGAGCTATTTGACAGACTACAGGGAACCAAGATCCCGCCAGTCCCACCAGTACCTGACAAAGACACAAAACAGATAGATTAAAGAGAGGAAACAGAAAATAAACTGCAGATGCAGCATTATTTATTAGGAAAAGAAACAAGACTCTGCCAGGCTGTACAGTGTACAAGACCCACCATGCGACCAGCAGTAAACTTGATTAGGAGAAAAAAAGGGGCTTTGTTAGAAAATACAGCTGCAACTCCAGAAAAAAATCACCTCAGAAGCTGTGAGGGAGAGAGCAAAGCTGAATGCCATGAGAAAAGAAAGACTGAGGGGCTCTGCCTAGGGGGAGCAGGGAGATGACTACAGCTACATATGCTCAGTACATAAGAACATAAAATATATCATACTGAGACAGGCCAAGGATCCATGAAGCCCAGCATCCTGTTTCCAAAAGTGGCCAATCCAAGTCACAAGTACCTGGCAAGTACCCAAACATTAGATTAATTACTATAATAGCAAGTTTTCCTCTAGGAAAACCTTTTCCTCTATCCAAACCTTTTTAAAACCGAGTTACACTAAGGGCTAAATTTTAAAAGCCCTGCCCGCGTAAATCCTCCTGGATTTATGCGCGCCGGCACACCTATTTTGCATAGGCCGCCAGCGCGCGCAAAGCCCCGGGACGTGCATAAGTCCCGGGGCTTCGTAAAAGGGGCGGGAGGGGAGTGTCCGGGGCGTGTCTGGGGGTCAGGGGGCGGTCCGGGGCGGGTCTGGGGGCATGGTGACGGTTCAGGGGCGTGCCAGGAGGGCGGTCCCGAGTCCCCCGGCACTGCGGCCTGTGCCGGGGGATGCGAGGCGCTGCGCGCAAGTTACGCCTACTTCAAGCAGGCTTAACTTGCCCAACAAAGGTGGGGGGGGATTTAGGTAGGGCCGGGGGGGTGGGTTAGGTAGGGGAAGGGAAGGGAAGGTGGGGGGACGAGGAAGGAAAGTTCCCTCTGAGGCCGCTCCGATTTCGGAGCAGCCTCGGAGGGAACGGAGGCAGGCTACGTGGCTCGGCGCGCGCTTGCTGCCAATTTTGCGCAGCCTTGTGCGCGCCGACCCAGGATTTTATAAGATAGCCGCGCGTATCTTATAAAATCCGGCGTACTTTTGTTCGCGCCGGTTGCGCGAACAAAAGTACGCGCGCGCGTACATTTTAAAGATCTACCTCTATCTGCTGTAACCACATCCTCTGGCAATGAATTCCAGAGCTTAACTATGCGCTGAGTGTTGTTAATGAGCTACTTGCTAACTTCATGGAGTGTCCCTTGGTCCTTCTATTTCCTGAGAGAGCAAATAACCGATTGACATTAACTTGTTCAAGTCCTTTCATGATTTTGTAGACCTCTATCATATCCCTCTCAGTCATCTCTTCTCCAAACTGAACAGCCCTAATTTCTTTAGCCGTTCCTCATAGGGCAGCCGTTCCATGCCCCTTATCATTTTGGTCGCCCTTCTCTGCACTTTCTCCAGTGCAGCTATCTCCTTTTTGAGATGCAGTGTGACCAGAATTGCACACAGTATACAAGGTAGAGTATGCTGAAAGCTCTAGAATCTTTGAGATCAAAGTTCCATGCTGGGCTTCATCCAGTGACGTCACCCATGTATGAGGACTGCCATCCTGCTTGTCCTCGGAGACCATCTGTTAGCTAACCAAAGATTAGCCCTAGAATGAAGTGCAACCTGCTTTCTCATGCACAGAACTGTATTGTGTGTCTTTTACATGAGAAGAGCTGTTTTGTATGATACTCAATGTCTGTCTTGTGAGAATCAGAAGGGAAAGCAGTACAGAGAAAGGTTTTGAGAACAAATAAGTACACATAAAGAAAATTCTAATAGCATTTTTGATTTCTTACACCATATAATCCAAAACTGAATACTATCTTGTTTTCATACAGTACCAAAAATTCAGATGTCTGTTATTTTCAGAATGGTAAAAGCTGGCTGATTGAGGCATATAAACAGTGCAAGAAAAACACCCCAAACTGTTATCAATCAGGCATTAGGGTAAAGAAGATACTGAATGGCTCTCTTTTAACTTCTGACACTAAATACTCACACACATGCACACATATACTGCCAGTCAGACTAAAACATCAATAAATTATATGCTCTGTTTTAAAGTTATCTTTTAAGCACCTTATACTTTTATGCTGAAACCCTTCTTAGCTGAAACATAGTAAATAAATGGTCCTTTATAAATATTAGCATATGGCAGCATTAACAATTGCTGATTTTATTCAAGTTTATACTCATGTGCCAGTCAGAAAGAACTTCAGAATCACAAGGCTTTAAACCAACTATCAAGTTTTTCTCTCCACTGATTATAATAAAATCATTATCTGTGCTTTGAGGTTCTGGAAATGTAATCATAATCTTAACCTCTTACCATGGCAGATTGGAAGCTGCTAAAACAAAGACAAGATCATCAGATTTAGCCAAACCATCCATCTGCACCAATAATTCAGTTTTCATCCGCCGACTTCCTTCATGATCACCTCTGTCAAGATTTCAAAAGAAATTCATCATTTCAAAAGCATGATTACTTGCATTTGTTCTGTCATTATACAGTAGCATTTGATATGTTGATGTTTTATTCACTTAAAATTGTGACACAGAAAAGTTTACAGCTAAAAGATATTTGGCAATTTTGGCTAATAAAAATAATTCCATCTTCTGTTTTAAAAACACATGGCTCAGCAGCCAATGTATCTTGGGAAACCTGAATAAATCTTTCTTCTGTTTTCTAGACCGACCTCTGCTATGAACGATATAATACATTATCAGGTTTATTACAATACGCATGAGCCTCTGTCTCTCTTTTTGGATATGTGAAGTCACTCTTCTGACATTACCAACATCTGGAATTGAGCAGAAGCAGCTCCCACTCTAATGGCAGCCTAAAATAAAGGCAAAAAGCTGAAAATGTTTGCTTATTTATTTATTTATTTAAAAATATTTCTATACCGTCTTTTCAAACTAGTTTGATCAAGACGGTTTACAAGAGACAAATTATAAAGAAAAAATTAACCAGAAATTAAATTTAAATCAATTAAAATAAAAATTATAAAATCAAATAAATTAAAATCGAATTAACAACAGAAGTTAAATAAAAAGTTAATAGAAAAGAATAAAAATACATTATATCTTTATAATCCCTACTCTTATAAATAAATAAACTAATTTTTAACAAAAACAAGTAAAGTTAGAAAAGGAAATAGTAAACCTTGAGGATATAACTCATAAAGAGCATACTCCTAATAGATGTATAATCAGGCAATCAATAGATACATAAGTTTTGTAACTTATGAAACTTAGGTGTTCGGATTATCGAGATGGCCATATGCAATCTTAAATAAATAAGTTTTTACTGCCTTCTTGAATTCACTATGACTGGTAATTTGCCTTAAGAAGTTAGGAAGTGAATTCCACAGCAAAGGTCCTGCCACTGAGAAGGCTCTTTCCCTGGTCATATTTAGTCTTGCCAGTCTAACTGTGGGAACATCAAGCTTACACTTCAGTCACCTCACTGTTTCATTTATATACCCTCAAAACCACTTATGTAACCCTTTAAGATAGGATTCAATTGGGGGGGAAAGGAAATGAGAAAAATAAATGTAAAATCTTGACAATACAAATAGAAAACACTTCTGAATTTAAGGAGCTGTGATAGGGACTGAGACAAGAGGCTCATATGTATGAATTTCTCATCTCCATTACCCTCAATCTCATAACCAGCATATTAATCCAGGACCTCTCTTCACACACCATTTCTATAGTGCTACCAGATATACAACTGCTAGACCTTTGTACAGCTTGGAAACTTCAGCCACCATTCTTAGCATATTATACTGAATGACAGAGAGAAGAAACCATCCATGTGGCAGTAGTTTAGGGATAGTGTAGCCATCTGGCTAGGCCTCCACGGGCAAACCTCAGGCACGCATAACATTCAAGAACTGAGTTATCTTACAGAAGCCCAGCAACCCCTATTGCTGCTCATGCACAAAACAGGCACAATGGAAATACTGGAGAATAATAGCCATGGTATCCAGAAATAATACACACATCCAGGCAGGATACTGGCTAATGCCAGTCATATCTCCTCTCACCCTCTTGGAGAAGCCACTAATCAAGCATTCTGTCAAAGTAAACTTTTCACAATCTCACTGGGCAAGGAAACTGCGACCTGAGATTTGATGTCTCCAACAGTGGCGATAAGAGGAGGATAACTTGAGTTATATGCAAGATCACAAAATACAAAAGCATCTTACATAGAGCAGGTGTTATGACTGTCAGCTGTGGCCGTCCGCAGCCGACCCAACTCACGTCATGTCATGCCTGGCTCTCCACTCCTGGTGAACTCGCGGCTGTGGCCAGCTGCTACCGCCGCGTTCCTCCTGGCTATCCGTGCTCCACATGGCGGCTGGGTCGCCACCGACCTACGCTCTGACTCTGGGCCTCCTTAGGCACACACACGTGCCATCTGTCCTCCCTTTAAAGGCCCAATGGCGGGAATTCCAGGGTCTTCCCCAGCTGATGACATCTCAAGCCTGAGATATTTAAGCACCTCCTTTGGCCTACGCTAACCGACTTGGCAACAAATTCCCTGAGCTCCTCTGGTGCTTGTTCCTGTTCTCCAGACCTGCGGTTCCTTCCTTGGATCTCTGCTCTCTGATTGAGGACTCTGGCTCTGGGTACCTGCTCCTCGAGGGCCTGCTCTGCTCTTCCTTTCCTGGGACTCTGTCTCTGCGCTACCCCGCTCCTCGGGGTAGCCACTGTGCTACTTCACCAGAGATCCTGCCTCTATGCTTCCCCGCTCCTCGGGGTAGCCTCAGCGTTTCCATACCAGAGATCCTGTCTCTACGCTTCCCTGCTCCTTGGGGTAGCCTCAGCATTACTACACCAGCGATCCTGTCTCTATGCTTCCCCGCTCCTCGGGGTAGCCTCAGTGCTACTATGCCAGAGATTCTGTCTCCACACTTCCCCACTCCTTGGGGTAGCCTCAGCGTTTCCATACCAGAGATCCTGTCTCTACGCTTCCCTGCTCCTTGGGGTAGCCTCAGCATTACTACACCAGCGATCCTGTCTCTATGCTTCCCCGCTCCTCGGGGTAGCCTCAGTGCTACTATGCCAGAGATTCTGTCTCCACACTTCCCCACTCCTTGGGGTAGCCTCAGCGTTTCCATACCAGAGATCCTGTCTCTACGCTTCCCTGCTCCTTGGGATAGCCTCAGCATTACCACACCAGAGATCCTGTCTCTACGCTTCCCCGCTCCTCGGGGTAGCCTCAGCATTACTACACCAGCGATCCTGTCTCTACGCTTCCTTGCTCCTCGGGGCCACCTCAGCGTTACCTCATCAGGGGTCCTGTCTCCACACTCCGCATTCCTCGGAACCTGCCCTGTGCGTTTCTTCATTGGAGATTCTTCCTCTGGTATATCCTCTCTCCTGACCTGCCCAGCACTGCAATACCGTTAAAATGACTCTCTCAGACCCTGCTCCTCGGGGCATCCCACAGTACTGCTTCAGTGCAGGTGCCTGCGATCACGTGGCTGTGACACAGACAGCTCTTCTACGCCTCCTCTCTCCTGGGCCACAGCCATGGTCCTGTTGCCTGTGTTTCGAATCTACCTCGCCTCCCGACGGTGGGGACCTGTGGGGCCATTACCCACCTCGGGCCAAGGGTCCATGAAACCTACAAAACCTAACTGCAGGTGTGTTTAAAATGACTACTACCCACTTCAGTATGCCCTTGGTTTTCTAGAAAGTGCCCAGGTATAATTTTATTTCTTCATATTTTCAGTTCTGTAAATTAAAGTTATATTCTTATATTTATTTATTTATTTATTTATTATTTTTATTATACCGAGTTTATGATCGGAATCACATCAACCCGGTTTACAATTAACAATGTGAGTAAAGACAGAGAGTAACAAAGTAAAGAACATTTCCCAATACAACAACAAATATAGTATGAAACTTAACAAATATTATAACAATATTTTGGATGTGAGAAAGTTACAAAAAACATGGAAAAATAACTTGGATATGAAAGGGAAGGAATTGTAGAACGACTATTAGCATTTTAACCATTTCTAGAATGAACTCTTGTGTTGCAATTTGAACATACTGAAACACCTCTGTATGCATTTGTAAAGGTGCTGAGTGTATGGAGTAAGGAAGGGGTGTGTGAATTGTGTTCATGTGGCAGTATGCTAGAGACAGCAAAGTTGCCTACCTGTAACAAGTGTTCTCTGTAAAGCGCAGGTCAGATAAGCTAAATAAGTGGGACTGACATCATCCAATGGCGGTGAGATGGAAAAGCTCTCTGAGAGCTCAAAAACATTCAAAGTTGTTAAAACAACAACAGCCTGTGAGGAACTGCAGATAAACCTTGCGAGATTGGAAAACTGTGTCTCTAAATGGCAGATAAAATTTAATGTGGACAAGTGCAAAGTGATGCACATTGGAATAAATAATCCTACCCAAGGCAGGTCATTTTCGAAATAGTTACACGGGGTTGCGCGCATAAAAACAGTGTGCACGTGCCATTTTAGAAACCTCAAGAGTATGTGTGTACTGGCAGCATCATGCATAAATGCTAAAAGAGAAAAAGAGGCGTTCTGAGGTGCGGTTTGGAAGCTTGCAAGCAAATTGCCATTACCAAACTTCTCTGAACATCTTTCCACCTGCTAACTGACTCCCACAACTGAAAGTGCATTTATCTTTTCTCTCCAGTTTTTGGGTGGGAGATTTGGGTGAACTGGTGGCGATATCAGCGAACTGGTGATTCCAAGTACATGTGCAAGTATTTCAGATGTGGAGTACACACATATTTTATGAAAAAAACCTGTCTCTGTGTTTAATTCTGATTACACACAAATATTTTACAATTACTGTGCACGTATTCTTTAAAAATGGCTAGAAAAAGTATGCATGTTTCTGCGTTACAAATATACACCCATACTGAAACACACGCACGTAATTTTGGAGCAGAAATATGCGGTGTTTTACAAACTGTGAGGTTCCCGCCATACAGTTTATAAAATACTACATAAATCTCCATATTTTTGATTCCTATGTTTTACATGCGCAAAACATATTTTTAATTCTTTTCAGATATATTTGGTTGAACCAGGAAGAAGAGAACAAGCTTGTTGAAACACCGGCCACGTCGAGCATTATTGTAACATTGCGAAGAAAAGTGTCGTTATAACTTTTTGGGCTTTAATTCACACAAAAAATAAAACTGGTATATGATTTGATTTTAAGCGCTCCCTGCTGATTTTGTCTGAAGCCTATAGTGGGCAAGAGACAATAGGTTATATCTTACAACAAGAGTAAAGCAGAGTTGCTTACCTGTAACAGGTGTTCTCCAAGGACAGCAATCTATTGCTATACTCTTACCCAACACACAAGGGATTACTACCCATAAAGATTCTACTGTGCATTTAAGCTCTTGAATAATCTTTATGCTTTTGGACTCTATGTCATCCTGGACATAAAGAGCCACCCCTTCCACCAAGTTGATCCTCCCTATCATTGCGATATAATTTGTACCCTGGTATAACACTGTCCCATTATACAGACACTAGATTTAACTCCCTCTGGCTTGTTTATATCTGAGACACACTCACTCTAAAGACTATACCCCACTATTTCGCTTCTTTCCAAACTTTTTTAAGTCCTAAGATTTCCCAAAGTAATACTTACTGATCCTCTTCAGCCACCAGCAAGTTGATCTTCTCCTCTCAATACTCCCACAAGACTGAGGTCTCACTCACCTAGAAACGTCTGTACACCCATTAAGCTCACAAAGGGTACACCAATATTTGGGGTCTCCCTACATTAGTATTATTTGAAAGGGTAAATAACCATCCTTTATCAGATCAGGAGTGGGGTGGAAAACTTCTACCATGTCTCCTCTTAGCTGTCTTTTCCAATATGAAGAGGAGTCGTATTCTGCATCATAGAGAAGCAGTTCCATTCTCTTTATTATTTGTTTACGCCCCCTCCTGCGTACCTTTTCTAGTTCTAATACATCATTTTTTTAAGATGGGTCAACCAGAACTGCACACAATATTTGAGGTGCAGACGCAATATAGATTGATACAGAGGCAATATGATATTTTCCATTTTAATCTCCATTGCTTTTCAGATCATTTCTAACATTCTTCTTGCTTTTTTGACTGCCACCACACAGTGAGCTGAGGATTTTAATTTATTGTCCACAAGAACTCTAAGGTCCTTTTCTTGGGTGGAGACTCCCAATACAGAATCTAGCATTGTGTACCTGTAGTTGGGATTATTTTTTTCTTATATGTATCACTTTACATTTTTCCACACCATATTTCATCTGCTATTCAGATGCCCAGTTTCCTTCTGCAGTTTCTCACAATATGTTGCTGTTTTAACAACTGAATAATTTTGGGCCTGATTTTAAAAAGCATGTACTCATGTAAAACTGCATTTATTCGAGTAAAAGTGCATTTTACTCCAGTAAATGTCTTTCAAAAATTACTGATAGCATGTTGCATTTATGCACATAACTATTTTGAAAATTACCCCTTTGTGTCTTCTGCAAATTTAATTACATCACTTGTCATTTCCTTTTCCAGATCATTTATGAATATTTTAAACAGCACAGGTCCCAGTACTTTCTTCATTTGGAAAACTGATCATTTAGTTCTACTCTCTGTATCAATCCACAATAGGACGCCATCTCCTATTAAATTACTTTTTCATTTTCTGAGAAGTGTCTCAAGAGGGGCTTTGTTAAATTCCTTCTGAAAATCCAAATACACTATATCGACCAGCTCACCTTTATCTACATGTTTATTTACACCTTCAAAAAAAATCTAAACAATTGGTAACGAAAGGCTTCCCTATGCAAAAACCATTTTGACTCTTCCCCATTAAGCCATGTCTATCTATATGTCCAGTGATTTTGCTTTTAATATCTTCTACCGTATTGTCCAGCACCAACATCAGTCTCACCGATCTATATTTTCCTGTATCATCCCTGGAGATATTTAAAAAATTGACACCAACCTATTTTAAGTGATAGATTTCAGGTATAGGTATGTTCCCAACATCTTTCTGCATAAATATCGAGGCAAAGAATTCTTTCAGTTTTTCTACTATTTTCTTGTCCTCCCTCAACATCTCTTTTACCTCTTGATCATCTGGCAGCCCAACTGACTCCATCACAGGCTTTTTGCTCTGAATGTATTTGAAATATTTTTTATTATTAGTTTTTGCCTTTCTGATAAGCTTTATTTCAGTTTCTCTCTTGGTTACTGTTTTACATTTAACCTGCCAGTGCTTATTCACTTGCCTATTGTTTTCATTTGGATATGCTTTCAATTTTTTGAACTATGCTTTTTTGAGCTTTAACTGCCTCTTTCACTTCATTATTAAACTATGCTGGCAGTCATTTGATCTTCCTTCATACTATTTAATGCGTGGAATACATTTTATCTGGACTTCCATTATGGTATTTTTAAAACAACATCCATATCTCATGCAAACTTTGAACCTTTGTAACTGCTCCTTTTATTTTATTTTTCTAAATTTCCTCATTCTATCATAGTCTCCTTTTTAAAGTTATATGCTACTGCAGTAGTTTTACTTAAATGTCCTCCCGCCAGTGATTTTGTCAGATTTGATTGAATTATGATTGCTATTGTTGCGCTGGTAGTGGACCCTTGGCCTGAGGTGGGGTTGACGCTACCCGCAAGGCAAGCCCTACAGGTCCCCACCATCAGGAGGCAGAGCAGGCTAGGAGACTTTGGTCGACTGGAGCTTCGCCAATACCAGCCCTCATTCCCCGCAGGTTGAGCCCTTGGGTACCTGGGCTGGCTGGTCTTAGGCAGGCCTCCGTATGATGACTCCCAGTAGGTGATAACAAGGGTACGCCAGGGACTAGCAGAGGTAACAGAGGACTGAGGATGGTCTGGGCGAGGCAGGGTTCCGAAGACCTGGTCGCCGACAGGAACAGAGTAGGACAGGAGGCGTCCAGGTAGTAATAGGCTGAAGCCTGAAAGGCCAAGTCCGTGGGAAACTGAAGAGACGATGAAGGCAAGCTGGAGTCAGGGCAGGCGGCAAGCAGGCAAGGTACCAGGAAGCAGAGCGAGGGTCACAGTCAGAAGATCAGTCCAAGCATAGTCCAACAAAGCAGGGGTCAAAGCCAGAGGATCAGTCCAAGCGTAGTCCAACGAAGCAGGGGTCAAAGCCAGAGGATCAGTCCAAGCATAGTCCAACAAAGCAGGGGTCAAAGCCAGAGGATCAGTCCAAGCGTAGTCCAACGAAGCAGGGGTCAAAGCCAGAGGATCAGTCCAAGCGAGGTGGAAGGGGCCAAGGAACAAACAGGGCCAGGAACCGTAGACAGGAGCAGGAACCAGAAATGAACACAGGATCAGGAACCAGGAATGTACACAGGATCAGCAATGAGCACAGAACAAGCATGGAGACCTGTTGCCAAGGCAGGGAACAAGAGGCCTAGTGATGTCATCATCCAGGGCCACAGGCTATTTTCCTGCCACAGCCCCTTTAAACGTGCGAGAGTTGCGCTTGCACGTGCCTAAGTCAGGGCTCGGAGGAGGCAGGATGGCGGCATCTCTCCGCGGTCCATGCGGGGAGGCCCGCCGGGTGCAGCGAGGAGCCACGCAAGAGTCAGAAGCAGCAGAGAATGCTGCAGGCGCTTGGGGACAGAGGCAGCTGCCCACCACTGCGAGCAAAGGTAAACCAGGGCTGCCAGATGGGTTTCTGGGGTGAGTAGGCCCGGGCGTGGGCCTACCGTGGCCGGGACGCATAACAGCTATTGGGTCCCATCCTTGAAACCCCTTGCACCAGGTCATGCTTTCTACTGACAACTAGATCTAAAGTAGCTGCCCCTCTTGTGAGTTCTAGGACCAACCTACTCCATGAAGCAGTCATTTATGCTGTGCTCTTTTACTCATGGAGCACTCTTTTACTCATTTAAGCATCTGGCAGTGATCATAACAGAAAATGGTATGTTAGATTGGGGTAGGCCACCTTTTTGAAGTGGTGCGCAAAGATTTAAATCAGGGTTAGGCAATTCCAGTCCTTGAGTGCAATAAGCCAGTCAGCACCCCAATCCCCCAGGTTCCTTTCACACAGCTCTTGAATATTAATTTTAATTGATATTAATTTTCAGTTAAAATATTCAAGAGTTACTTAAAAATATGACTGAAACTGAAGGAGAAAAGCAAAATGTTTCTCACTCCCTCCCTCTTCTCTCCATTACACTTCCTATTAGGAAAACAGAATAAGCCTAGCTGCTATAGATTCCTGCACAGAAAATACACCCTAGCAGAATACTTCAGCTTGGTTACTGTTGCGATCCCCCCTGTTGCTGCGCTACAGGTGGTCTCTCACCTTCCTCCGGAGGCCGCTCCGAAGCCAGGGCCTCGCCTGTGTTCCATCCGGGACTTGCTCCAGGGCCTGAGAGGCCTAGCTGTGCCTGTGGCTTGCTTGCCAGCGTTTGGACTTCCTGTCTGACGACGCCCTTCTCCTAGGGGCCGGCCCGCAGCTCTCCTCCTTATTTATAGGGCCAGCGGTGGGTGGTCCTGGCAAGCTCCTCCCAGGGAGTTGCCTTCTACCTCCAGTATATAAGGACTTCCTTTTCTTTTGCAACGGGCCTTCGGATCAGGCCCTACAGTCGTCTGTAACCTTGCTGATCCAGGTCTTCCGTGATCACATTTGCTTTGATGGATCCCTGTCCAGTGTCTCTGCCTTGATGTCTGTTCCTGACCTTGCTTTGATGTCTGTTCCTGAAGCTGCTTGATTCCGTTCCTGTTCCAGTTCCGGTTGTTCTGCCCTGTGTCTTCGTCTGGTTCCTGAGCCTTCTGTCCTGTTGGGCCCTGGAGTGGCCAACAGGAGGGATTCGTCCCCCGGGCTCTTGAGCTTCTGTTCCTGCCAGCCGAAGGGGCTTCGGATGTCAGTATCCCAGCATCGGAGTTCCTGTTCGCCTGGATCTTCCCAGCACTCTCCTGTTCCCAGCGTGGTCCGCGACCAGCCTTCCTGGGCTGAGTAGGGCGCGTATGGGACGGGGTGGTCCGTGACCAGTCCAGCTGTGCTGGCTGAGTAGGGCGCCCTAATGGACAGTGCCCGTGTCTTCCTTCCTGCCCTCTTCTACAATGTCTTGCTTCAGCCTGTCTACGATGTCTGCTTCAGCCTGTCTACGATGTCTGCTTCAGCCTTTGCCCTCGTCCTGATGTCTTCAACGTCTTGCTTCAGCCTGTTTTGGATGTCTGCTTTAGCCCCCGTCTGACGTCTCAGTGTGAAGGACTCTGTCTGCCCTCGCCTCTGTCCGGCCTGCTGCCCATTGCCGTTCCCTGCGGCAGGTCCGAAAGGGCCGGGAACAGTCGGAGGACCGTTCATCAGTCAACTTCCCCGTGTTGGCTACCATGGGCGTGCAGGTCCGGCTGAGGGTCGGACTCCCTGCTTCTGTACCCGCCTGGCTCACCATGCCTGCCCAGCTCACCTCCCACGGTGTGGCTGGGGCTCCTCCCTAGCTTTCGCCGTGGCCCAAGGGCTCACCACCAGCTCGAGACGACCGCGCCCGCGCGCGCTCGTAACAGTTACACTTGCAAAAACAAAACAGAACCTCACCAAACATAGAATCAAGTGACCATAAACAAGTATAAATAGAAACATGCAGACCAAAACTAAACTGGAAACTGCAACAAGTCTGACTCCATATGAAGTACAACAATGGAAAACCATTACCATTCCTCATAAAACAAACAATAAAATTAAGAAAAATAAAACATCAATCATAATCGTAAAACCATACCAATATAAAAAATTAATATTTCTAAACGGTAGACAAATAGAATGACATCCAATAAATAAAAAACTGATACACAAGTTTTTTAAATTATTTATAATATTTTATTAATTACAATGCTATAAACATGACAAAAAAAGGCAGAAGAATAAAAATACAAAACAAAAAAGAAAACAAATTACAAGAAAACGTATCATCTCCTAAATAGTCCTGGACCACAATAAAGAGGGGAGGACAATAAAGGCAAGGGAGACACAAGTAACACTTAAAGAAAAAGAAAAAGCAATAACTTGCTATAAATCAGAGAATATACACTTTAACTAAAAGAGCTTTGCTAGCCAAGGAGATTTCTTCTGATCTAAGAAGAAATGAAGCTGATCAGGATGGAAGAAATAATATCTATTTCCAGCATATGAAACAATACATTTACAAGGATATCTGAGAAAAAAAGTGACACCTAAAGAAACTACTTTCTGACGTTTTGCAAGAAAAAGTTCTCTCCTCTCTTGGGTAGTTTTAACTACATCTGGTTAAATCCAGATACGGTTCCCATAGAAATGGGTTTGGGCTTTGTGAAAATACAATTTAAAAATCATGTTCAAGTTCTGCTCAAACACAAAGGATACCAAAAGAGTCTGTCTTTCCACAACCTCTTCTGCTGAACTTTCCAATTTTGCAGACACATCTAATGGTAGTTCTGGTGGGATCTTCTCTTCCGCCCACAAGTAGAAAAAAGATTCTATTAATCGGTGGACAAGAATCAGCTGATAAACCAAGAACTTCAATAAAATATTTTTTCAGAGTGTCTCGAACAGAAGTCCCAAGAAGCTTAGGAAAGCTTTGAAACCACAGGTTAAGACACCTTGAGAAGTTTTCCAACTGTTCTGTCTTCCAATGAATAGAATTCTTATCTTGAATTAAAGCTGAATTTACTTTTTGGATCTCTTGTACACACTTTTCCATATCACCCACTCTAGATTCTATTCCTTGATTCCTCTGCGAATGGACTTCCCTAAGTTCAGAAACCGATTTTACTAACAAGCCAATTTCAGAAGCACAGCTGGTAATTGCAGAATCTACTCTCACCAGGACAGATCATAGAGAGTCTAAGGAAATTTGAGCTGGTCTTACCAAGGGTTGCAGAGAGTGATTCTCAAAAGAGGGAGAAGAGAAATCACCATACTCAGAAGAGCCCAAACTTGGCGTTTCTGAATTCCTTCCAACAGAATGTTCTTCTGAGCCAAGTGAAGCTATTCCAGCTGCAACTTCCCCTACCGGAGAGCGAACTGCATCATTTTCTCGCATCGACTCTGGCGCGACAGGAAAGGAAATGCTTGGCTGTAGTGGAAGGGAACGCTCCAAGGGACCTTTCTTGTCCAGAAGTGCCTACGCTTCCTTGCATGGCTCCTCAATGGATCCGAAACCCTTATGTTCTTCTGATAGTTGGCACAAGATAGAGTCTAGCTCAAAGAGAAAAGGAAAAATGTTTGTTGAAGCTCTGGAGAAACCTCATATAGTGCCACTAGGGGCTAAAAGCTTATATATGCAGCTCTAAAAGGCGCTAGGGCTTTTTAATCATTGGTAACCCAGAGTTAAATGATTCTTTCTTAGAAGCTATGATATGCATAGGTGAAAAAAATCCACTTAGGACAATTTGTGTTTTGTGTTACCAGTCCTGTGGTTCACAATCAGGTCTGGGTTACCAATGATTAAAAAGCCCTAGCGCCTTCTAGAGCTACATATATAAGCTTTTAGCCCCTAGTGGCACTATATGAGGTTTCTCCAGAGCTTCAACAAATATTTTTCCTTTTCTCTTTGAGCTGGATTTTTTGTATTTTGATATTTAGCAGTTCTCAGCCATTTCTTGGATTTTCTATTTTTGTATTTACAAGACAGAGTCTAGCATTTGCTGGCCGGGGATAACCTCAGGTAAAGAGGGATATTGCCTGGGTCTCCCCTTTCTCTTAGGAGCCATCGTAAGGAAAATTGAATGAAGGAAGCAAGGAGTTCCAGAAAATGCTGCTGCCTAGCAAGCTGCCATCTTGACTTCACCCCCCTCCTACACAAATTAAAAAATTTTTCAAAACACCAATAAAATATTTCAAAACAGACACATCAAATAATTAAAACTAATAAAGATTTAAACATTTCTCACCCTCCGTACCTGGGAACCTTTGATTTCCAGTTACCGTGAGATTGTTGTGGAATAGTGGAGTGAGAAGGGGACATGCTCACTGACACACACACATGTTCTCCCTCTCCCACATGCTCACACACACTCATGCTATCACCCAAACACATACACAAATGCTCTTTCCCACATATGTTCATGCTCTCACACACAAACATGCTCTTTTCTTCACTTGCTCTTATATACACACACTCTCTCTCTCTCACATGCTCTCATACACACACACACACACACACACAGACACACAACCATGCTCTCTCTCCACTTTCTCACACACACATACGTGGTCTCTTTCTCACAGGTTCTCACATGCTCACACACATACACATGCTGTCTTTCCCATGCACTGTCTCCCACACATGATCTCTCAGATAGACAGACACAAACACACACGCTCTTTCTCACACACACTCTCTCACATATATTCAAATACATCTCAATCATACTCCTTCCCTCTCTTGGCTGATCTTCCTTAATGAGAGTCCCCAAAACACCAAAGCTGGCTGCAGCTGACCTTATAAGGCAAGGATACCTCAGGCAGCTTCGGCCTACGCAATTCTCCGACCCGCAGCTGACCTTCCTCTATGCAGCATGGACTCCTCAGGCAACTTCAGGCCCATAGCATTCCTACAGAAATCCTTACCCCTTCCCTGTCAGCAGTGATTGAGAAGCCTTCTGTGATTGGCACCTAATGCTAAGACCCCACCTGGCTCCTTCCTAATGGCTCCTCACTAACTGCCTCCTTCATATTGGCCCCATAGGGCTACTACCGTAGTATCTTAGGCCTTTGGCCAAGGCCAGGACCTAGAGACAGTGGATGGGTGTAGGAGAACAGTGGCAGCTGCACCATGTCCGGTGCTGCTTGCTATTTGCCTGAATCGAGACCTATGGCAGCAGTGGTAGGCTTTACCACCTCTGTGCCAGTAAAGGTTTTGAGTGCCAGCCCCGTGTTAGATCATGAAATCAATATAAAATGTGTAAAAGTTGTTCAAGTATTAGGACTATTAACATGCTTATTCCAACATACACATATATCTGAATGAACAAAAGTCCATCTCATCAACGCCATCTTTATACCAACATTATGGGGGTAATTATGTGTTAGCAAATATGTGTATAAGTTATACCAATTTTCAAAGCCAACTTACACTCACATGTTCACTTTAAATATTATCCTACCAAAACTAGCTGCACATAATCACATCTACGAATTTGTATGGAGAAAAACACACACACAGGCATACACACAAGAGGTACCACTTTCTTCTGAAAGTAATAAAAAGCTTTAGAGGGTAATTTTAAAAAGGCACTTAAAAGGCACTGCTTTAGTCACAGAAATGTCCTTTCATAAAACTGCCTGCCTGCTATATGGGTAAAAGTATGCACATAAGATCTGTGTGTGTACTTTTATCTCTATTTGAGAAACGTGTTCTGGGGAGGGGACAGAATCTGGGTGGGTTTTTCATTTATGTGCACAATATTTAATATTTAAAAGCATTTTTACACAGAAAGTTTCAGGAAAATTTGTGCAGACAATTTAGCAGGTGTAACCGTGCAGGTAGATTTGGTGGATAATTTTCAAATCAGCTAAGAAGCATTAAGTCCACTTTGAAAATTGGTGTTACTTATGTGTGATGTTACAAATTATTCCTGATCATCTAAAAAAAAAAAAGTTATTATATTTGAGAGAGTTTTACTGAGCTTCCCTTATTGCTTAATATTCTTGCATTTACTTCTAGAATCAGAAACACTTATGGTAGCTCTTCTAATGCAAAGAAAGTTATTAATTACCCAGAACCAGCGCCTCTCTGACTCATTACAGACTCCAGCTCATCCAAGAAAATGGTAGAAGGAGCATGGTAGCGAGCAAGTTCAAATAATACCTGTTTCAGAAAGCAGATTATAAACAAAAAAAAATGTTTTAGCAAAACTGAAATTTAAACTGTTAAAAAGAGTATATGGATCATTATACTATAACAATGACACCCATAGAAAGTGGCTTTCAGATGAAAACTGCTCTAGAATGGAAAGCAGAATGTGGGAGTATTGTTGCAGAAGCTGATATCAGCAGACAATAGAAAGGCGCTGTCAAATGATATCTGTGCCTGAGACAAACATGTTCTTAATGGATTTTTACAGTGCAGTAACCTGAAGTGATTTTTAGCCAACAAGCAGAGAGCACCTAAATTTCACCCAGCTGAAAATTCAACTAAAATCAGACCTGCTATTCATTTGCCTATATTTAGGACCTGCGTGAGGTGCCTAGTGCTGAAAATCAGTGCTAAAGCTCCTAAACTTTGACCTACCCTAACTCTGCCCATGTAGCTACCCACTTTTTAAGCTCCTAAATTTAGGGACCTAGTGAAATCAGGAGCCTACAATTAGGCACTCAGCCAAAGTAAATTTTCAAAAAGGCCTATTTAAGCGCCTAACTCCCAAAGTTAGGCTCCTAAACCCTTTGAAAATTGAGCTCATAGAACCTATAAGCCATGTAACAGCCTTGCACAAACATCAGAAAAGTTTCTTTAAAAAAAAAAACTGGAGACCTGTTTTAATGGCATTTGGCAATTTAAAAAAAATATATACTAAATATATATATATAATATATATAATATATAAATACACACTCACACATATATACATTTCTTGATTTGCATACACTGTTTTGAAAGCCAATCTATGTATATCCAGTATATAATATTTTAAACATACTACATCCAGAAAGAAAAGGTCTAAGCAATATACATTATTGACAATTGTTACGAAAGTACAATCTAGGCAACACCTGAACTCAAAATACATTTTTGCCTGCTTTTTTCATTGGAATAACACTGACTCATTTACAGGTTTACCAACTACTCTCCACACATTCTGCCCAAATGGAATCACTCTGATTTCTGGACCCAGCTTCTGCTCCAAAAGCGGAGAGTGCCACAGTGCATGGGATGGAGGACGTCCTAGAGATTGACACCTAACAGATTTGGTATAGAGCGCATTTGCATTTATATATGTACAGTACATATACTTCTATGTAGTGACAGTGGGGCCGATGTAAGAAGCCATGCTAAGTCAACAGTGTGTTTTTACTCAATTTTTGCTTGGGTTTGTCTATGCTAACTTTACTCAGGCATGTAATATAGGTTTTAGCACTGAAACTATTACCAGGCAGGGAGCGTTAGCAGGGAGACAGTTCAGTGCCTGTTTTTTAAATGTGGGTTTTGTAATGCCTAGGTCAGAGCAAGAAAAAAAGTTAAAGCTTATGTAAATCCAATGCTGGCATTTATGTGGCTGTGTATAGGTGCTTCTATGTTGTAATTATAGATCATGTACTCTTTTTTTATGCTTTGGTACATTTTGCAGATCTGTGAAAGAATTTTTAGTAGCAGAAGCTTTGCAGAGAGGAAGAGAGAGATGATTTATTGCTGAAGAAGAGAAGAGGGTCCGAGAGGAGCAGGATTTGGCTTAGCTCAGGGGTCTGGAACCTTTTTGGCTGAGAGAGCCATAAACGCCACATATTTTAAAATGTAATTCCATGAGAGCCATACAATATGTTTAAAACTAAATACAAGTAAATGTGTGCATTTTATGTAAGATCACACTTTTAAAGTACAATAAGTCTCTGAAAATATTACACCAGGCCTTAAGACACCAATACATCTCCTATTAGGAAAACGGACCAAGTCAGGCTGCTATAGAGTCCTACACAGAAACTACACGCCAGCAGAAAACCTCACCTGAATCACGTGCTGTCCCTCACCTAACATAGAATAAAGAGACCAAAACGCATAACAAGAAGCATGCAGACAAAAACTGAATTGGAAACTGCAACAAGCCAGAGTCTCTGTATGCAGTGTAACAAAGGAAAAAAGAAACATCACACATCCTTATAAAACAAATCAAGAAATATAAAATCATCAGCAGTAAAACTGTACTAACAAAAAGAACATATTTCGAAACAGCTGATGAGTGGAATATCCAATAATTAAAAACTCATATAAAACATTTCCAGATACCAACAAAATATTTCAAAATAGCAGACACAAAGATCCAGTAATGAAAAATAATAAGGATACAAAAATTTTTTTGCTCTGCATACCTGGGAACGTTTGATATCCAGGTGTCCTGAGATTGTTCTGAATTAGTAGGAGGTGGGGTGGTTTGCTTGGAACTTTCTCCTCTCTCAGTCACATACCAGCGCTCTCTCTCACACTGGCTCTCAATGACACACCTATACACACATGCTCTCAGTCACTCACATATACAAATGTTTTTTCTCTCTCACTTATATAGGCTCTTAATTACACATTTACACACATGCTGTCTATCTTTTCACGCTTACACACACACAGGCTTTCAATCACATAAATACATGCTGTCTTTTTCTCTCACACACAGACTCTCATTCACATGCTTACAAACATGTCCTCTCTTTCTCTCATTTACACACAGGCTCTCAATCACATACTCACATGCTCCCTCACCTAAATCAGCTCTCAATCACACACAGACACACATGGTCTCTCTCTCTCATTTAAACACAGGCTCTCAATCACATACTCACATGCTCCCTCACCTAAATCAGCTCTCAATCACACAGACACACATGGTCTCTCTCTCTCATTTAAACACAGGCTCTCAATCACATACTCACATGCTCCATCACCTAACCCAGCTGTCAATCAGACACAGACACACATGATCTCTCTCTTACTTATACACACAGGCTCTTAATCATACATACACATGATCTCTCTCACACACAAAGGATCTCAATCATACACACATACTCTTTCAAACAAACAGGTTTTCAATTACAAACTTACACATACAGGTTCCCAATGGTAAACTTACATTCATGCTCTCTCTCTCACAGGCAGGATCTCAATCACAGACATACTCTCTTTCACATATACAGGCTCTCAATCATTCACATACATGCAATCTCTCACTCACACACACAGGATCTCAAACACACATGCTTGCTCGCTCATTCACTCTCTCTCTCCCCCTTCCCCCCCCCCCGGGAACTCGCGGCAGCAGCAGCCACCTCCCAACGCTAACCTCCTTCATTTTCAGCCCTCGCGGAGGCGAAGGCGGAGTCCCATCGGCCGCGGTTGAAGATTTTCATTTTCCTCCGAGCCGCGCTGCAGTCTTCTTCCCGTCGGACACTAGCGTGCCTGCGCGGGTCTTCCCGCGCAGGCACCCGATGTTCTCCACTTCCTCTTCCGGGCCGCGGGAAGAAGAGAGCACGCCGGTGCTCTCTTCTTCCCGCGGCCCGGAAGAGGAAGTGGAGAGCATCGGGTGCCTGCGCGGGAAGACCCGCGCAGGCACCCGATGACTCCAGCGCTGGCACCCGGCTGACACCCGATGACTCCCGCGCAGGCACCCGGATGACTCCAGTCGGCGTGCTCTCTTCTCCTCCCCCCCGCGGCCCGGAAGAGGAAGTGGTGAGCATCGGGTGCCTGCGCGGAAGAAGAGACCACGCTAGTGTGGTCTCTTCTTCCCGCGCAGGCACCCGATGCTCTCCACTTCCTCTTCCGGGCGGGGGAGGGGGGGGGAGGAGAAGAGAGCACGCCGGTGCCGCTGACTCCAGCTGTCCTGCCGCGTTCCGCCCGGGCTGACAGCATTTTAAGCCCGGGCGGCAGAGGACCGGGGAGCAGCTGGGTCAGCGGGGAACCGCAAAGTATGGCGACACTTGTCTGCGAGCCAGATGCAGCCCTCAAAAGAGCCATATCTGGCTCGCGAGCCATGGGTTCCCGACCCCTGGCTTAGCTGTTCGCAGAAGGGCATGCAGGCAGCAGATATTCTGCCTGAGGACAAACCTGATGGGGTTGCGGGAGACAGATGAGTGAGCTCCATGGCAATTCTTTCTCTCTACGAAGAAAGCAGAGATGCTTACCTGTAACAGGTGTTCTCCTAGTACAGCAGGATGCTAGTCCTCACACATGGGTAACATCATTGGATGGAGCTTGGCACCGAAAACTTATGTCAAAGTTTCTGGAACTTTGACTGTGCATACTGAGCAAGCCCAGCATGCCCTATACCAAGCATCCACACAGGGTTCCTCTTCAGTCTCGTAACATAGAATTACGATAAAAATTAAAACAAAAATAGGAGAACACCTCTTACAGGTAAGCAAATCTGCTTTCTCCTAGGATAAGCAAGATGGTAGCCCTAGCTACAGGCTGCTCTCCAACACAAAAGGGGACCAACAAGCACCAACCAGGTGCCAACGGGCACAACAACCACAGTGCTGTTGGTAACAGAGGGGAAGACAGCCTAAACCCAACCAATGGGCCCTAGGAGAGAGAGTTGGGTTCTACACCTCAAAGAGATTCCGAAGAACAAACTAGCCGAACCTACTTTCATGTTGGCTATCCCTATCCAGACAGTAGTGAGATGCGAATGTGTGCAGAGAACTTCACGTTGCAGCCAATCTCTGAAAGCCCTTAGCATTTACCTGATCGCCCAGAGCTCCAGGATGTTGATCTGATATCGTGCTTCCTGGGCAGACCATAGGCCCTGGGTGTGGAGCCTCTGTACATGAGCTCCCCAAACCAAGGTGGATGCATCCATGGTTAGGGCATTTTGGATAGGGAGATTTTGGAAAGATATTCCCTGTTCCAAAATTGAGAGAACCCGGTAGCAGGACAAAGAGTCCTGGAGAGACAGAATGACTCAGATGCGAGCTTGGAGGCTCTGCATGGCCTGGCACCACTACAACCTCAGGGTCCATTGGGTTCTGCGCATCTGTAAGCATGCCAAGGGAGTAATATGGACGGTTGTGGCCATGTGGCCCAACAGTCTCAACATGTGCTGAGCTGAAACCTGCTGGCTCTATTGAATCATTGCTGCTATGGATGCCAAGGTGACCGCCCTGGATCGCGGCAGGAAGGCTCTTGCGTGAGCTGTATCTAGAAGGGCTCCTATGAAGTCCCATCGAGTTGACAGGCTGAGAAGATATTTTGGGTAGTTGATGACAAACCCTAGTGACTCCAACACCCGGGTGGTCAAGCATAAAGACCATTCGGCCCCTGTCTGAGAGGTGCTCTTGATTAGCCAATCGTCCAAGTAAGGGAAAACATGCACTCCCAATCTGCAGAGGTGCGCCCCCACTATGGCCAGACATTTTGTAAAGATACATGGGGCCAACGCTAGTCCAAATGGCAACACTCTGTACTGGAAGTGCCATTTTCCCACCACAAATCTGAGATACTTTCTGTGACCTAGGAAGATCTCAATGTGAGTATATGTGTCCTATAAATCGAGAGAGTATAGCCAGTCCCCTTTTTTGCAAGAGGGGAATCAGGGGGCCCAGGGGAACCATCTTGAACTTTCTTTTTTGAGAAACTTGTTCAAGGCTCTCAGGTCTAGGATGGGATGGAGTCCAACTGTTCTCTTTGGAATCAGGAAGTACTGGGAGTAGAATCCCTGCCCTCTTTGCCTTGGTGGGACAAGTTTGACCGTTTTGGCCATTAAGAGGGCAGAGATATCCCATTGCAGAACCTCCTGATGCACTATTGGCCCCCAAATCAGGGATAGAGGGCAATTTAGCGGGACACTCAATAGGTTCAATTGGTACCGTTGATGGACGACGGATAGAACCCACTGGTCCAAGGTTATACTGGGCCACAGATCTGCAAAGAACCGTAGCCTGCCCTCAACCAGGGGGTGGGGGGGGGGGGGCCAGCATTATGGGTACATGTGGCTGGCTCATGCTCCCTAAGATCCAGTCAAAACCCTGTCCCAGGATTTGGCTGGGGAGCCAGTTGGGGCTTGGGAGCTCTCTGTTGCCTGGGACGGCCATGGAAGCTCACCCTCTGTGAACGGGAGCAAGGGGCCAGAGGATAGTACTTCCTCTGGCAGTAGAAAGACTTCCTTTGATCCTGCCTTGCAGACTTCCTGGCTGAGGAGGATGAGTCTGAAGTGCTGGTGGAGAGCTGCTGGAGGGTCTCATGGTGATCCCGTAACTGGGCCACCGTGTCCTTCACCTTCTTTCTGAAGAGATTCTCTCCTGTACATGGCAAGTCAGTGAGTCTTTCCTATACCTCCAGTCGGAGATCCGAGGCCCGCAGCCATGCCATTCTGAAGGTGCCAATTCCTGCTGCAGAGACTCTCAATGCTGTCTCGAAAACATTGTAGGTTGAACGAACCTTGTGTTTTCCACACTCCAGACCGTGATGCACCAGAGATAAGGAGTCTTGCTGCTTTTGAGGCATTCGCTCAGCCGCCTCTTGCACCTGCTTCCAGAGGTTATGTGAGAATTGGCTCATATAGAGCTGATAAGAGGAAATGCGAGCAATGAGCATAACTCCTTGGAATACCTTGTTCCCAAGAGCATCCATCGCTCTGTGATCCTTGCCAGGGGGCGCCGAGGCATGGGTCCGAGAGTGCTTGACCTTCCTGAGAGCAGATTCGACCATTATCAACTGGTGTGACAGCTGATGCTTTTGAATCCGGTAACCTGTTGGACGAGGTAAACCTCATCCAACTTCCTGTTGACAGGAGGTACCATGAAGAGGTGTTCCCAGATCCTCAGCAGAAACTCCTTAAAGATCTCGTGCACCAGGACTGCCATGATCTCTTTAGGAGCCTCCTCGAACTGGAGGATTTCCAGCATCTTGTGTCTGGAATTCTCCTCCGTCATTAAATGAAATGGGATGGCCTCAGCCATCACCCATACAAAACCTACAAAGGTCAAGTCCTACGGAGGAGATCTCCTTCACTCATCTGGAGGATGACGGTTCTGAAGGGAGACCTTCCGAGTCTTCAGAGGAGGATTCTGCAGTGTGTCCCACCAGGAGTCATAAGGGGCCTCATCCTCACTGTAGTCCACAGGGGCTGGGTGCTTGGCCTTTGTCTAGAGGCACGGGCACTGGTGGTACCAGTGCTGGCCACGGCAACGCAGTATGGAGTGCTGACCTCGGTGTCTCTGCCAGCCTCAATGGAGCTTCCTCCTCCTCGGAACCAGCAATGAGCACCATATCAGTCAGGGGAAGCATCAGCGCCCTCCCAGGAGCAGATGCCAACTAGATCGGTAACACACCAATAAGCATGTTGAGCCGTTCCTGCAGGGCGAGTGCCGGCATTGGCACCATTGGTGCCACCGGCTCAATGCCATGCAACACCCGCTCCACCACGAGCTAGACCCAGCTCCTCCTCGAACGTTGCCGAAGCCAAAACCAGCTGGGAGACAGGAGGGTTGACAAAATCTTTCTCGGGTCCCTGAGGTGGATTGGTGACTGGCACCAGTGGAAAAGTTTTCAAAGGCAATTTCTTAAAAAGAAGCCACCAGGTCACTTAACCACTAGGCGAAAGTTCCACGGAAGAAAAGAGACTTAAGAGGGACCCCGCATGGAAGCGTGGCATTGGGCATGCTCAGTATGTACAATCAAAGTTCCAGAAACTTTGACATAAGTTTTCTGTGCTGGGCTCCATCCGATGATGTCACCCATGTGTGAGGACTAGCATCCTGCTTATCCTAGGAGGAATCAAGGATGATATTGATCCTCTAATCGAGGGTGGACTTGCAATCATGTCAGGCTCAGTGTTCTTGGTCCACAGACATCCACACCACAGAGAAAATCTTTGGACCAAGGATGCTAGACCTGTGACACCCATGAAACACCAAGGCCCAGCATCCTTGGTCCAAAGACTTCCACCATGGTTTATTTACCTAGCGCAGGTTTTTAACGTGGGTCTCATTTGTATAATATTATCTTACTACATTGAGAGGGGCCGCTGGCTTTTAGCACGCGTGGTATTAAAAATTGTTGCAAAAAATTGCACTGTTGTGGCGTGGGTTTTATTACATCGGCCCCAGCGTATGTAATACTGTCCAAGGTAAACTGAGAAATAAATACAGGGATGCAACACATGGCTGAGATCAATCAGGAAGATTAGGTAAAGAGGTTCCCCATTTCAAAGAGCTCGCAATCTAAATAAACAGAAAAGGTGACACACCGATCAAAAAGCAACAGTAGGGTATAGTCACAGCAGCAGTAACCACAGTTAGCTCAGCAGGGATCAGGGAAATGACTATAAGTATCAGATGGGTGAACATCATAGAGAATCTTTAAATGGCTCCCCTTAAGAAATGTACCTTCAGGTGGGGCTTGACAGTGATGAGAGAGGGATCCTGATGTACTGCAAGGCGAAGGGGGAGTTTATAAGGAAAGGAAAAGGCTTGGAGGCAAGAAGGAGTACAAAAGGCAAAAAAAGGCAGAAAAGAGTAAAGTCTTTGAAGAGTACAGTGTGATGGTATAGGTGTAGGAAGAGGCAAGGGATGAGATATAGTAGAGATGCAAGCATTCACAGCACTGAAAGAAAGAAGAAATGTGAATTTAATAATATAGTGGGAGCCCCAGTTGGCTTGGTGATTGAAACCAGGGAGCTACAATGCCAGGGTGCATCTGGCGGGGGCAGGGGAAGAGGCTTAACCTCCTGGACCCTTGGTGCGGTCGTGGTCCCATTCACTCCAATTCACACTCACCACAATCTTCCTTGTCATTAGTCAGGGTTTCCTTAGTGAGGAGAAAAACGTCCAACCACTTGAAGTACTAGGTGGGAAAAAACAGGTAGTTCAAAGATGGTGTTCAAAATAAAGTTTACTTAAAGTTTGGAAATAAGAATCCAGGTCAATAAAAAAAAAATTATAAACAGCATCAGAAGAATCAAAAGAAAAACACTCATATTCTCTTGTCTATGGTAAATTCCCAAGATATTCTTCTGCCACCTGAAGCAGTGTCCACTTCTAGAATCGCTTGCCCTTGGAGGGCAGGGTAATCTCTTTGTAATTCGAGCATGAAACAAGGGCTGGAAAAGTGACAAAACTCCTTGTTCAAAAATAGATCTTCCAAGAGAGATAACTCCAAATAGTCTTATCAAAGTCTCAAAATCTCCAACTTCTGCTGTTGACTAGTCACAAAGACAAAAGATCTAGAACCCAGCCCTTTGAGATAAAAGGGGTTTGCCCTTCTCTCAGTAATGGTCCAAAATACAAGATACAAAAATCTTCCAGAATCTCCAAACTCTTCAACTCAACAACTCTCTTCTCTTGGTCAGTTCACTATCAAGCAGCAAAGACCACCTCTTGATCAATCCTTCTGGGGAGAGGCAATAACCATCAATTCCACAAACTCCTATACCTCTCAGACACAGCCCACAAAAAGATAGGGATAAAGTAAGGGGAGGACTCCAGAAATGCAAAATCCCCTCTTTAGATGTAAATGACAGGGAAAAATAGTTTCTACAGGATTCTTGCTGAGCCTGTGGCTCCACTGGCCTTTAATAACTGGGGCCACAGGTTTGATCCTTGTTACCCCTGACAGAGTAAGATATTTGCCACTGCTCTTTTATATGGATTGCAAGGTGAGGAGAGGGAGGTAAAGAGACTACATTGAGCTTCTAAGGACACTAGCGTAGGATGCATGGAGTGACCGCAGTTAAAAGCAGCACTTCATCAAGATGAGGAAGCCACATGTCTGGACAACAGCCTTGCTGGTTTTGATGGCTGTATGAAATTGTTAGAAGCATGGTGTTAACATGGAGGGAAACTTCAGTACTGGATTAAGTATCTGTCTTCTAAGCATCAAAGAGGAAAATAACAAGGCCTGAAATGGCCTACCACTGGAGGTGGTCAAGATCAGAACATTGACATATTTTGGGTATGTTTGAGACTGATATGGAGAGCAGTAGTAGGAAAGGGATTGAAGGATCAAGTAAAAGACAAGGGAGTGGGGAGAACTGATGTTAAACTGTGTATGAGTTTTGTATGCTTATCTAACCAATGTGGAAGAATCTCAACTAGGCATACTGGATGGGCTAATTTGATCTTTTTCTGCCATCATTTATTATGTTATTATGAGGGCAATATTCAGAAAATGCTAAGTGGCTCAATTTAGGGGACTAATTTAGGAGCCTATTTTCAACCAATTTTCATCCTTACTTTAATTTTAAGACCCTAAAATCAAAGTACCTAAATTTAGGCCAGCTATTGTTTTTCTGAAGTTTAGGCATCTAAATTAGGTGCTTAGCGAGGGAGAATTTTAATTTAGGATGATCTAAACACCTAATTCAAAATTAGGCATCTAGATCTTTTGAATATCAGCCTCATTGTTACTGTTAGAAGATTATAGCAGTCAAGGAGAAATAATCAGGATATGGATTAGCCTTTTAGTCATTGAAAGAGGAAAAAGGAGTGAATCTTGGTTATATTTTGGATAGTGAGATTTGCAAAGGCAGGAGGAGTTGAGAGATAAAGAGGAGTTGTAGATTGTAATGCCTAATCAATAGTCCTAGATTATCAGGAGGATAATTCTGCACTTCTTGACAGAAAAGCGGAAGAGAGATTAGGTCATCATTTATTTTCAGGCAGTAGGGGTTTATCTTGGTGAACATGACAGAGTCAGATAGAAGAAGGTCAGGATGACTTGGATATATCAAGGTGCCCCAAGGAGGAGATGCTATTACAGGTGAAAGAATGGACAATGCCTCCTAACGAATGACTGGAAAGAGGAATGAGGACAAGAACTGGCAAAGAGTTTGGAGGAAGTCGGATAGGTAAAGAGACAATAAGGAAGACACAGTGTAGTGTTAACTGGGGAGGTAGAAAGAGAAACAGAAGGGCAGAGATGTCAAGGCTGAGATGGTGAAGAAAGAAAAGGAGAAGATGTCAAAGGCAGTAGATACAAGAAGAGTAAGATGGAAGGTGTGGATTTGAGATCATTAGATACTCTGTTAGGGTCAATGGCATGTGCCATATGAAAGCTAAACTGGATGAGCTGGAGAGGGATGTCAGGCAACAGTAGGCCAACTATACTTATGGGCCAAATGTACTCAAGAGTTTTCCCCATTAGGTGTCTATGAGCAAAGTGCTTAGTATATCTAGTCGTACATGTTAAAGTATAGGGATTCCTTAGATTCTGCCACTAAATAATGTGGCCCCCTTATACAGGACATATTTTAGTTGCAAGGAAATGGTATGATCCATTCATAAGAGCACCCCTTTAGAAGGTTGCATTATGGATTGTGCTGTAAAACGGAATGCAGTAATCTAGAGTGAGTCAGTCTTTCTTCCTCTGCAGTCAGTATGTGCAGGGAGGGACACAGACAGCATGCAGTTGTTGTGTGTAGGGAAGCAGCTGCAAACCTATTTTCATCTCTCCAAATTGTTAAGGAAGGGAAAACAATTCTAAAGCTTTCCATTTCTATTTTCTTTGCAGTCCTAGGGTCGAGGACTGAGAATTGAGAGTGCTCAGTGTAGTGGAAGATAGGAATCTCTCCTTCCCTGAGAAAACAATTCTAGGGGTGAGAGCTACATCTGAGCACGAGAGGTCTATTTCTGGGATGCCAGAAAGGAACCTGGAACTCAGACAGCAGCCTGCTGTGATTTTGCCAAGGAAAAAGGTGCTTCTATACTGACTTCTCTAGTTTGTGTACACAATGGGCTAGATTTTAAAAGCCCTGCGCACATAAATCCTACCGGATTTACGTGCGCAGGGCACTCGCATGCCTGTTTTGCATAGGCCGCCAGCACGCGCAAAGCCCCGGCACGTGCGTAAGTCCTGGGGCTTCGTAAAAGGGGCGGGAGGGGGCGTGTCTGGGGGCGTGTCCGGGGTCAGGGGGCGATCCGGGGTGGGTCCGGGGGCATGGTGATAGTTCGGGGGCGGGCCGGGAGGGCGGTCCGGAGTCCCCTGGCACTGCGGCCTGTGCCGGGGGATGCTGAGGTGGCGCGAGCAAGTTACGCCTGCTTCCAGCAGGCGTAACTTGCACAACAAAAGGTAGGGGGGGGGATTTAGGTAGGGCTGGGGGGTGGGGTAGATAGGGGAAGGGAGGGGAAGGGAGGGGAAGGTGGGGGGACGCGGAGGGAACGGAGGCAGGCTGCGTAGCTCGGCGTACGTAGGCTGCCGATTTTGCGCAGCCTTGCACGTGCCGACCCCGGATTTTATAAGATACGCGCGGCTACACGCGTATCTTATACAATCCGGTGTACTTTTGTTCGCGCGCGCGTATGTTTTTAAGATCTACCTCAATGCCAACAGGCACTACATGCCAGGGGAGAAAAGACTTGATGTCCACTCAATGTATGTAAAAGGAGGAAGAAAGGAACATAAACTTTCCTGCTGAGAAGCAGAGTGCAGCCATGGATAACAGGTACCAAGGGGTATCCTAAGAGATATAAGAATTCCCAAAACCTGCCCACAGGAGAAGCTGCAATAGAGAAGCAAGGAGATCCTGTTGGTGTTGTTGGTGAATGTTAGAAGGAAGATACAGATTCATCACCAAGTAGACATATTGGGCCGGATTTTAAAAGGGTTACGTGCATAAGGTACGCGCATAACCCTTTTAAAAAACCCCTGCGCGAGCCGAGCCTATTTTGCCACGGGACGAGCGTGAGTCCCGGGGCTTGCAAAAAGGGGCGGTCGGGGGCATGGCCAGGGGCTTGGTTTCAGATCGGGGGCGTGTTTGGGGGCGTGTGGGCGGTCCGGGGGCATGGCCGAGATCCCCGACACAGTGGCCTGTGTTGGGGCCTGCTGCGCCGGTGCGCGTAAGTTACTACTGCCCGGAGGCTGTAGTAACTTTTCAGATAAAGGTGGGGGGGGGGGGGGGGGGGGCTCCAGATAGGGCCGGGAGGGTGGGTTAGGTAGGGGAAGGGAGGGGAAGGTGCAGGGGTGTAGAAGGAAAGTTCCCTCCGAGGCCGCTCCGATTTCGAAGTGGCCTCGGAGGGAATGGGCAGTGCGCACAGGGCTTGGCACGCGCAAGTTGCACAAATGTGCACCCCCCCTTGCGCGCGCCAACCCTGGATTTTATAAGATATGCGCGGCTACGCGCGCGCTGTCTTTTAAAATGTACCCCATTGTTTACCACAGTAGTTTTATTGCAGTAAACCTTTCAACAATTACATCATCCTGTATGTGGAGACTGTAATTCAAATCCAAGAGAATAAATCTTCAGGATCCCCCATCTCAGAACAAATCTACACCTGGAGCCCCTTCTTCAGAATGAGGACATGAAAGGGGGTTACACAAGTAAATATACTTAAAAAACAATTATATGCATGTTACAGCATCGCCTTTAGTACTACAAAGTTTGTCTTTACCTAGAAATACGTATAAGTAATTTATTCTACCTGAATGCTAATAATTCACAAACCATGGCACGTTAGAAAAAGAATAAGAAAGAGAACAAGTCTCTGATGAAAATTACATTTTTCATTCATAGCTCTCTATTTGCAAAATGTTGGCTAGAACCCTACGATACACACCTAATATGCTAAAGTTAAAGAATCATACCCGCACCAGCTTTTCTGAGTCTCCTCTCCACTTGCTCACGATGGTAGACGCTGAAATGTTAAAAAATGTTGTGTTGCATTCAGTGGCAACAGCCTTGGCAAGCAATGTCTTTCCAGTACCTACAACAGTGAGATCCAGAGTTTGTTAAAAATATAAATATCTATTGTATATTCAACAGTAAAAGAGAAATTATAATTGTAATTAAGTTTAATTTTACTGTGTAATTCTTTAAACTTCAAACAGTAAACCCCATCCACTTAATCTTCCAAAAATTCATAGCAATCCTGCATGTGTCAGGGAAGACTACTGGTCATTGGGGCAACAGCGTGCATCCTGCTACAGCTCCTCAAAAGGTATTAGTAATCTTCCAGGGCTCTTAGCCCTGCACACCGTAAGTACCTACTTAATAAGCAATATACAACACTTCAGGATATGAATTACACTGGAATTAAGGAACTAAGGGGGTCATTCTCTAACGCTTTCACACGCGAAAAGTCCCTTTTCACGTGCGATAGCTAGCTCGGGGCGGAGTCGGCCCCGAAAGAGGAGGAGTCAGGGCGGCACCAGGGCCGACGCTGCGGACACATCGCTGGCGGTGAAAGGTAAGATTCCTTATCACCGCCAGTTTCGCGCCGAATAACTACACCATAAAAGCCGGCAGCAATCGAACCCCAGAAGTGCAATCACTGCTGGCTATCGCAGGACTGCCCACCCCCGTTACCGCCGGATTCTCTAAGGTCTGTGACCTTAGAGAATCCAGGCCTAAATGTGGTAGAAGACATCCAACTTCACTTCATGCCTCAAAATGCACTTTTAGATGAATTTATTATCAAAACACTATCGTACTCTTTATATCAGCAAAGCTGAGAAACTATCTTACCTGGTGGCCCGTAAAGCAATAATCCTTTCCAAGGGGAAAGTATTCCAGTAAACAGCTGTGGATACTGGGAAAAACAAAAAAGTCACTTAAAAAACAAAGTATAAATTATAAAAATACTATTTCCCATGTCGTTCAGTGTAAACATGGAATCTTATACAGAAAAGCATAGTGCATTCTAATGTATATGATTATTACTGCAGAGAAAAACTAGAAGTCATTTATAAAACAACATTTGATATTTTCTTAAAGGAAAACTCCCTGCTATTCAAGCACCAGGCACGTGCATGTAGAAAATAGGATAATTAACTCTTAATGGAATGGAGTAAGGCTAAATTATCAATTTTCTCAATAGAGAAAGGAGAATAGTGGAGTGCCACAGAGATCTGTCCTGGAACCAGTGCATTTTTACAACACTGTACTCATCCAGAATCTATAAATCTTTCACTTATGAAGAAGCAGTCCCACATTGCTTCGGCTCATTTCTGAATGGCCATACTCAGTCTGTAATGTTGGGTAATTTTCTATCTCAATTCCATTCCCTTAAATGTGGGTTACCTCAAGGGTCAGTGATCTCCCCATTACTTTTCAATCTATATTTATGACCTCACTGAACTTGAATTTCAGCTCTTTTGTTATATGGATAATATCCTGCTGGTCATTCTCTGTATTAAGGCTCCAAGTAATCCTTCTATTAATAAACGCATGAATGAAATCTGGGACTAGCTTTCAAGGAATAATGTTTGTTTAAATCCTAATAAAACAGAAGTTCTGTGGCTTGGCTATTCCCCCAGTGAATTTCTGAAAATCTCTTTTGTCTTTAGAGGGGTAATTATTATCTAGGAATTCTATATGTAGTCTTGGAATTAAATGCGGGTTTAAAACTGGATAAATATATAACCAATATTTCAAAAAGTACTTTTTTCATGCTGAACATAAGAACATAACATATGCCATACTGGGTCAGACCAAGGATCCATCAAGCCCAGTATCCTGTTTCCAACAGTGGCTAATCCAAGTCACAAGTACCTGGCAAGTACCCAAAAATTAAATAAATCCCATGCTACTAATGCCAGCAACAGTGGTTATTCCCTATTGATTAACAACAGTTTATGGACTTCTCCTCCAGGAACTTATCCAAACCTTTTTTAAACCCAGCTACACTAACTTCCTTAACCACATCCTCTGGTAATGAATTCCAGAGCTTAAATGTGCGTTGAGTGAAAAATAATTCAATACATTAAATAAAATCATTTCTATTTAAACACTAATGATTTTTTTTCAGTAATCCAGGCAGTGATTATGAGTTGACTGAATAACTGTAATAACCTATTTGAAGATCTTCCTAATAGATCTATTTGACATCTCCATCTTAATCAATATTTGGGCACCAGAATTCTTTCTGGCACCATTTTAAGAGAACATATCAGTTTTGTATTATCTGCCTTACAATGGCTCCCTGTTTTTTGGTGTATTCAGTATATACAGCTGGCTCACTAAACAATGTCATCACACTGGTCAACACCTGGAACACCAATCCAAGAAAACCATAATTGCAGTCACTCCAATGAAGATCACTGGCACAGAAAACTTTAAACCCACCCCCTGGTGCAAACTAGAACTGAAGGAATAGCAAAATTGCTTACCTTGTAATAGGTGTTATCCCAGGACAGCAGGATGTAGTCCTCACATATGGGTGACGTCACTGACGGAGCCCTATTGCAGGAAAACTTTCTGTCAAAGTTTCTAGAAACTTTTGACTGGCCCTGTGAGGCCACTGAGCATGCCCAGCATGCCATGATATTCTCTGCCACAGGAGTCTCTCTCTAGTCTCATATGTAGCAATAAGCGTTAGCAAAAAGAAAATAATAAAACATAAGAGACCCAAATCCGCAGGGTGGCGGGTGGGTTTCGTGAGGACTACATCCTGCTGTCCTGAGATAACACCTATTACAAGATAAGCAATTTTGCTTTATCCCAGGACAAGCAGGATGCTAGTCCTCACATATGGGTGATTAGCAAGCTAGAGGCTGAGTCATTTTGTAGTGAAGCAACAGTGAAGTATTGTTGGTGAAAATGAGGCAGCCGAAGATCACAGCAGGTTGGATGTAGAAGGAGTTGGGATTAAACTGGAAACAAGTTCTTTAAGACAGATTATCCATATGCTGAATCTTGTCGTCCTTGTTTGTCCAAACAGTAATGAGCTGCAAGGTGTGAAGAGAACTCCATGATGCTGCTTTACATATGTCAAGGATTGGCACTGAACGATAGTGTGCTACTGAGGTTGACATTGCCCTTACTGAATCTGCCTTTACTTGCCCTTGGAGAGGAAGGCCTGTTTTTTCATAGCAAAACTGTATGCAATTTACTAGCCAATTGGATAGAGTATATTTAACCACTGCTTTACCTGGTTTGTTTGGATCATAAGATACAAAGAGCTGAGTGGATTTCTGGTGGACTGCAGTGCAGTCTAAGTAAAATGCCAGTGCGAGTTTACAGTCCAAGGTATGCAAGGCCCGTTCTCCTTGGTGAGAATGAGGTCTTGGAAATAATGTGGGTAAAACTATGGATTGGTTCAAGTGGATTTCCATAACTACCTTGGGGAGAAATTTTGGATGTGTACGGAGAGCCACTCTGTCATGTAGGAATTTTGTGTATGGTGAGTACGAGACAAGTGCTAGTAACTCACTAACTCTTCTAGCTGATGTAATGGCTATGAGAAAGATAGTCTTCCATGTGAGAAATTTAACAACACAGGAATTCATGGGTTCGAAAGGAGAATGCATGAGTCTTGTTAAGACCAGATTCAGGTCCCATTCTGTGACTGGTGGCCGAATTGGTCATTTAAGTTGAGTTAAACCTCTTATAAACCTGCTGACAAGCGGTTGTATGGATAATGGTGCATCTCTCATCTTGTTATGGTAAGCTGAGATTGCACATAAATGTACTCCAACAGACGAAGTCTGGAGACCAGAGTCTGAAAGATGGCATCAGTAGTCTAATAGAGAAGTTGTAGGGCAGAAGAAGGGATAAATACTCTTTTGCCTGTACCACAAAGTAAACCTTTTCCATTTCGAAGAATAGTTCTTTCGTTTTGAAGGTTTACGTGACGCTATAAGCACTTGAGATACATTGGTTGAAAGACTGAGTGGTTGTAAAATCAAGCTTTCAACATTCATGCTGTCAGGGATAGGGATTGAAGGTTGGGATGGCGCAACTGACCCTGATCCTGAGTTATGAGAGTGGGAGCTACACCCAGGCGAATTGTATCTCTGATCGAGAGGTCTAGAAGTGTGGGAAACCATACTTGTCGAGGCCAATATGGGGCTATGAGTATCATGGACCCCCTTGTCCTGTTGCAGCTTCACTAAAGTTTTGGTTATGAGCGGTATCGGAGGATACGCGTATAGAAGGCCTGAGTTCCAAGGGCGAGCAAAGGTGTCCTTGGATGGCTGGTTTTTTTGTTTGTGTAGAAAACAGAATCTGTCCACTTTGTGATTCAGATGTGACGCAAAGATGACTATTGTTGGTTGTCCCCAACGTTGAATATCCTGGTCGCTACTAAGGGATCCAGGGACCATTCGTGTGGTTGGAACTGACAACTGAGTCAATCTGCCACTACGTTGTGAATGCCTGCCAGAAAAGTGGCCCGGAGAAACATTGAGTGTGTTAGGGCCCAGTCCCAAATCTGTGCAGCTTCTTGACAAAGGAGATACGAGCCCTTACCTTCCTGTTTGTTGATGTACCACATGGCTACTGTGTTGTCCGTTTGGATCAGAACAGTCTTGTGTGAAAGGCAGTCCTTGAACGCATGCAGCGCATAACGTATAGCTTGAAGTTCCAGGAAATTGATTTGAAATGCTGCTTCGAGTTTTGTCCAAGTACCTTGGGTTTGGAGATTGTTTATGTTAGCTCCCCAACCCAAGGTGGATGCATCTGTAATTAAAGTTATCTGTGGGACTGGTTGTTGGAAGGGAAGGCCCTTGCGCAAATTGTCCTTGTTCGCCCACCAAAGTAGAGATAAACGTAGTTGGTGGGTTACTTGAATTGGAGAGGACAGTGGTTGAATGGCTTGGATCCCTTGTGATCATAATGTCCATTGGGTTACTCTCATGGCGAGCTTTGCCATAGGAGTGACATGAACTGTGGAGGCCATGTGGCCTAGTAAGGTTAGAAACTGATGAGCTGATGCTTGTTTCTTTGAGTGAATCGAGTTTGCCAGTAGGGAAGGTTTTTCTGCTCGATCCTCGGGTAGAAAGGCCTTTGAGAGGATGGTGTTCAATTCTGCTCCAAAGAATTGAAGCAGGTGAGATGGAGTAAGATGGGACTTTTGATAATTGATGAGAAAGCCCATGGTGTGATGTAGAGTAATTGTTCGACTAAGAGAAGTTAGAGCTCCTTATTGAGATTGACTTCTGATTAGCCAGTCGTCTAAGTATGGAAAGACATGGACACTTTCCTTGTGCAAGTGTGCTGCTATTACTGCCAGACATTTGGTAAATACTCTGGGAGCAGAGTATTTACCAAATGTCTGAATGGTAGTACTCTGTACTGGGAATGTCGATGACCTACCATGAAGCGCAGATACTTGCGATGAGGAAGGAATATTGGAATGTGAGCGTAAGCATCTTGAAGATCAAGAGAACAAAGCCAATCTCCTGTTTGAAGAAGTGGAAGCATAGTGCCTAAAGACACCATCCTGAACTTTTCTTTTTTCAGAAACTTGTTGAGATTTCTGAGGTCTAGGATAGGACGTAGGCCTCCGGTTTTCTTTGGAATGAGGAAATAACGGGAATAGAATCCTCTGCCCTGCTGAGTCCGGGGCACTGGCTCTACAGCCCTGGCTTTCAGAAGGGTGGATAATTCTACTTGCAATTGGATTATGTGATTTTCGCTGAGAGAAAGAGGTTTCGGAGGAGAATCTGTTGGAATTGAGAGGAAATTGAGTTGGTAACCTCGAGATATGATTGCAAGTACCCATTGGTCTGTTGTTATTTGAACCCAATGGGTGTAAAAGGAGGATACTCGACCTCCTACCAGAAGCTCTGGATGAGGATTGGAGAGATAGCTGTGTTCCCTGGAAATGGCCTCAAAAACCAGCAGCCGGCCCAGTCTGTGGTGGAGGTTGCGGTCTGGATGGTCTAGGCTGTCTGGGCTGAGCCCTTTGTTGCAGCCTAGCAGACCTGCTTCTAGATGTAGGGGGGTAATACCGCCTCTGTCTATAGAAAGGTCTTCTAGAATCCTTCCTTTGCGGCCTACGAATTGGCTGCGTAGGTGGATCCTGCAGGATTGAAGAAAGCTGTCTTAAGGTTTCTGTATGATCTTTTAATTGAGCAACTGCATCTTGTACTTTGGACCCGAAGAGGTTATCTCCAAGACATGGGAGATCTACTAACTTGTCCTGGACCTCAGGCCTGAGATCCGAGGCTTTAAGCCATGCCCAACGTCTGGCACTTATACCCGATGCCGCCACTCTGGAAGCTGTCTCGAAACCATCATAGGCCGCACGGACCTCGTGTTTGCCTGCTTCTAGCCCTTTAAGAATGATCATTTGGGCTGCTTCCTGATATTGTGATGGAAGTGATGGAATAAAGTCCTGCATTTGCTTCCACAAATTTCTTTGGTACTGGGTCATGTATAATTGATATGAAGATATCCTGGAATTCAACATGGCCCCTTGATAGACTTTGCGCCCCAGGGAATCTAAAAATCTGTGATCGTTTCCTGGGGGATTTGAGGAATGTGGTCTAATCCTCTTGGACTTCTTCTGCGGAGACTCTACCACTACTGACTGGTGAGGAAGCTGTGATTTTTGGTAGCCAGGAGCAGACTGGACCAAATATGTAGTGTCCATTCTTTTGTTAATAGCTGGTACTGAGCATGGATGCTCCCAAATTCGATGTTGTAATTGCAGAAGCACATCATGGATTGGAATAGCTACCACTTGTTTTGGAGGGTCTACAAATTGAAGAACCTCCAATGTTTCTTACCTTACATCTTGCTCTGTGACCAAGGCGAATGGGATGGTGTCATCCATTTCTTGGATAAAGGTTGTGAATGAGAAATCTTCCGGTGGAGATTTCTTCCTTGAATCCGATGGGGAAGGATCCAACATGAAAGTTTCAAATGAAGTATCTGAGTGAGTATCACTCCAGGTATCATATGGATCCTGTCCAGGTAGAGAGATTGTGAAAGTTCTAGGCGGTCTAGGAATTCCTGAAGGTCCTGGTTGTGGATCTTCCAATGGTGAGTCCTCCAGGTGTTCTTTTCCCGGTTTGGGAGGAAGTGCACCGACCACCTCATCGAATCTCTTCATCAGAAGTTGGTAGAGAACCATTTCCGGACGTCCTGGGTCCCCGGGAGAGATTGGCATCGATGGTGACGGTGGTGGAATTGATGATGGTGTTGGTATCTTTGGTGGTCGTGTGGGCATCACCGTAACTGGAATCATTGTAGGTGATGGAATCGATGGAATCATCGGTATGGGTACCGGCATCGACGGGGTCATCGGCATTGGTATAGTTACCGGCTTCGGTGGAATCACCGGTATCGGCAAAGGTACCGGCATCGGTTCAAGAACCAGCATCGGCGAAGTCGCTGGAGTAGGTGTGTGTTCCTTCAGGGCCTGGAGTACCGCTTGTCTGATAAAATCTGACAATTCCTGTGATACAGCCGGTGTAGTCAGAGCAGCTATACGCAGTGGCGGTGTTGGCGTCGATATCACATCCGCAGAGCCCTGTGGAGGTTCGATCAATGCAGGTATAGGCCCCGGCGCCGAAGGTAGCAGTTTCCTGAGATTTTTGCCGTTTAGCAGTCGGTTCCTCCGGAGAGAGGGGTGTCGCTGGAGTCGATGAGTGTCGATGTCAGTGACGATGTTTTGGTCGGTGCTCAACTACCGACCTTATCTATGCCGTCGACATCGATGGTGATGGACGATCTCCCGATCCCTCCAGACTATGTTTTTTCAGTAAAATCCGCTTTGTAACTCCCACCGGGGACGACTTCATTGATGTTGAAGGAGAAGGAAGGAGCTGAAGGTGAAACAGATGTTCCATCTTCTCCTGTCAAAGTTTTCTTCCTTTAGGAGTCATCTCTGCACATTGAGGGCAGGATGAAACATCGTGTTTATCTCCTAAACAGATAACACACTCTAGGTGTGGATCTGTTATGGACATTGTTCTATTACAAACCGGACATTTTTTAAATCCGGAAGCTATTTTCTGTCAACAGCCATCGATGAAAAAATGGAAAAAGAAACTGAGAGAAAGTTTTTACTAAAAGTAAAAACCAGACTAAGTTTACTCACCAGCCGCTGGAAAATTGAGAGAGATCGCTTATAGGAGAAAATTTTTGAGAATTCATTGACTTTTCAGTCAGGTATATTGTGAGGAAAAACTCACGAGGCTCCTTGATCCGTGATGCTTACAGCAGCGCGGAAAAATGAAGACTACAGAGAGACCCCTATGGCAGAGACTATCATGGCATGCTGGGCATGCTCAGTGGCCTCACAGGGCCAGTCAAAAGTTTCTAGAAACTTTGACAGAAAGTTTCCCCGCAATAGAGCTCCGTCAGTGACGTCACCCATATGTGAGAACTAGCATCCTGCTTGTCCTGGGATAATACAACAAATAAGAGACAGCTAGAATGGCAATGGTGGAAATCCAAATCCCAAACAGACAGAGGCAATAGCAGAAGTCACCAGATGACTTATTTCAAGGCAATATTGGAAACCAAGACACACTACTTCTCCAAAACAATCAACCAAGTAAAAAAAACTCACCATGAGAACTCCTGCACATCTTTACTTTCTTCCCTAGCCATTGATAGCTTTGCATAAACAAGCCAAGTTCTTTACCAATAAGATTAACAGCATCAGAGCAGACCTAGATACCAAGACCTCGGAATATCCAAATAAAATGCAACCAATCTCACCATCCCACTCGCCTTCCGTCTCCTATCAATTGAAGCAATGGACTCCTTCATCACAAACCTCAAATCCACAACATGTTTGGATGACTTCTGCCCTTCATAGCTCATCAAACAGGCCAAATCACCATAAATCAGTCACTTCCAGACCTTCATAAACTCCTCATTATCAGAAGGCCATCTATCTGAGTGCCTAAAAAAAGCTGTGATAAGATGCACACTAAAGAAACCATATCTGGATCCAAACACAATAAGCAATTACTGCCCACTCTCAAACATTCCTTTCCTCAGCAAAATTATGAAAAAGTAGTTCTGCTACAATTAACTGAATTTTTACAACTCACAAACCACCTGGTCCCCTTCAAATCTGCTTTCAGACTCTACCACAGCACAGGAACCATACTAACTTGTCTCACAGATGAACTTTGATTATGGCAAGAGTGTGGTCAACAAACTCTCCTGCTTCTCCTGGACCTCTCAGCAGAGTTTGACACTACTGCCCACGAGCTCATCATCATCCGCCTGATGGACCTAGGTCTCTTAGGCCCAACACTCACTTGGCTCAAATCTTTCCTCCACAATCACACCCATACCATCTCTGTTGGACAGGTGTCCTCTCACCCACACCGCCATCTATGTGGTATGCCACAAGGTTCCATTATATCCCCCAATTTTTTAAATATCTATTTGGCTCCACTTGGCAAACTAATCAAAAAAAGCCATATTCCTTACCATGCTTATGTGGATGATATTCAGCTATTTTGCTCAGTAGGCTCTGATCCTCACCAAGCAATCTAAACCTCAACAATTGTCTTAAAATGATCTCAAACTAATTACACCTTAAACTAAAGCTAAATCTCCAAAAAAACAAAGAGGTATTGTGGGATGGAAAAAAGGACCACACTCCGTTTATGACTTTCAGTATCATGGGATCTTCTTAGTGTTTGGGTAATTGCCAGGTTCTTGTGGCCTGGTTTTGGCCTCTGTTGGAAACAGGATGCTGGGCTTGATGGACCCTTGGTCTGACCCAGCATGGCAATCTCTTATGTTCTTATGTTCTTACTCACATCCTCTTTAGAGTAGCTGACATTCATAGGTATGCTTCCTTCACAGTGACAGCCCTTGGCCAAATGACCTCTCTTCCCATAGTTAAAACAGGCTGGCGGGCTTGGGGGCCTGTGACCGAAGCATGGAACCAGAGCTGTCCTGTTCCATGTACTGTTGCTGGAGTCTTGCACTCTCATTGCCATATCAGGAAGCTTGTATGGGTTGCCTTACTAGCTTCCTTACTAGTTCTGGCATGAACTGAACCTGATGGAAGGTGTCCACCACTTACAATGCTTTCTCCAAGATAAGCCCTGGATGTCGTCAGACCCAATTCCACATGGGCTTGTCCAGCTCGTCCAGGAATTGCTCCAGGAGGATCTGGTTGGCTACTTCGAGGCTTGTTTTTGCCTTTGGCTATAACTATTTCCATCCCGCCTGCTTTAGGCGATGAAAAAGGCCCCATGCACTTTCTCTGAGCTATAGGGTGCCACGCCAGAACTGTTGCCAGTATGTTTCCATAGTGTAACCGTTTCCAGGATAGCAGTTTTAACTTTTGGTTTTCTCATTGGGGTGACGGCCTGAAAAGCCACTTGGCTTCTGCCTGTAAGCATATTTGCCAAGTAGGTGGTCCGGGTGGTTTGCGGCAGTTCCTTGCCTTATTCAAAAGTAAAAAGAAAACTCCTAGCCTGTCTGGCTCTGACTAACTTTTTCTTTTTTTTCCCCTGTCTGTCCACATGGGCTACCCCCTGTAGCTGCTTGTATTTTACTTCACAGCTGCAGCCAGGCCCCAAAAAGGTTTAATATGTTTTGTTACTCTGTGCTGCTGCTTTAGAGCAGAAGCACAAGTTCCTGATCTGTGCAAATCAGCTAGAGCGGATACAGAGGAAAAAAAAGTTTCCTTTCCTTAAGGCTAGTGTGGGTCCCTGCCTGTGCAGGTGCTTAGAACAGGAACAATTCCGCTGAATGATACCATATGTAGCACAGTGTGAGTGGCTTTTAGCTTGCTGGACTCCAGCTATTCTTCAACAGACTATTATTTACAGGCAAAATTAAACAATTAAAACCCTGCTTTCTTCAGCAATGCTGGCAACAGAAATGTAGAAGTTTATAGATATACAGCTTCAGCAGAGATCTGACTTTATTCTACTCTTGTCTGTGTCCATCCTTTTCCTTTGGGTTCTGGCATCTTATCCATCTTCCCAGGGAAAAAGCCTGCAACCAGAATTCCTTGTGGCTGTCTTAAGGTGGGACCAGGCAAAATGCCTGGTCCTGGACTTTTAAGGAGATTAGAGGATCTAAATATGTATATCCTGAAGGAGACGAGCGACAGGGGAGAGTATGAATCAGATTTTCAAAATCCTGAATGGAATATAACAACCTAAGAACTGCCATGCTGGGTGAGACCATAGTCTATCGAGCTCAGCATCCTGTCTCTGACGGTGGCCAATGCAGGTTGCAAGAACCTGCCAGATCCCATAAAATAAATCTAATTCCTATTACTCACTCCCAGGTATAGCAATAGCTTTCTAGGTCTAGTGCTATGGACTTTCCTCCAGGAACTTGTCCAAACTTCTTTTAAACCCTGCTATGCAAGTCACCTTGCTCATGTCCTCTGGCAATAGATTCCACAGATTCATAGTGTACTGAGTAAAAAGTACTTTCTACAATTTGTTTTGAACCTGCTGGTTGTTAGTATCATGGAGTGTCTCCTTGTTTTATCATTATTTGCAAGCATAATTAGCCATCTTTTATTTAACCATTCCACTCCACTCATAATTTTATAAACTTTTATCATGTGCCCTCTCGGCCAGAGCCCTAGCCTGCATAGCCTCTCATCATAGGAAAAATGTCCATCCCCTTTATCATTTGTGTTGCCCTCCTCTGTAAATTAACTCAGATGTATCCTCTTTAGCGGAGGACACCATTTTGCTGTACAGCAAAATGAAAATTTACTCCGGCGCAACCAAAGTGGATGCATCATTTCAGGAAGACGACAGAAGAAAGAAGATCAAAGACTTTGAAGCCTAGGCTCCAGCTCTAGGCCTGAGCCTGGGGCCCAGGCCTAGGCCCAGGCCCAGGCATCAGGACCTGGACTCCAGACTGAGCTCAGGCATCAGGCCTGAATGCAAGCTCTGGCCTAGGTAGAGATCCAGGCATCAGGACCCAGCCTCTGGGCCAGGCCCTGGATTCCTACTGGATTGGGTAAATGGGTATCAGGAAATTTCCCAATACTGGCAAAACATTTTGGTCCGAGCCTAGGCCGAGACCCTGGTCTCACGCTCAGGCCGTGGCCCCTGATTCAGGCCATGCCCTATGCCTAGGCAAGGCCCCAGGCCTTGACTGAGGTGCCATGTGTGGGCATAAACCATGGCCCCTGCTTTGGGCGTCGTCCTATTTCCTAGGTGAGGTCCTGGCTGCAAACTTAGGCCTAAGCCCACGGGTAACTTTCTTTTTTTTGTTTCAAACAAATTAACCGAATAGGATTTAATTCTGGGGCCCCATCAATTTGTTTTGAAGCCCCCCAAAGAAACAAATTGGCCCAATTCATTTAGTTTTCCTAATTTGATTGAAAGTAATGCACATCCCTAGACTCATGAGGTTCTGTATTTCCTCGCGATCCACTACTGTTTTAACAACTTTGAGGAATTTTATATCATCTGCAAATCTGATCACCTCACTCATTTTTTCCTTTTTCAGATCATTTATGAATATGTTAATAAGCACAGGTTCCAGTATCGATCCCTGTGGAACTCCACTAAAGATTTTTCTCCATTTGGAAAACTGGCCATTTAGTCTTACCCTGTGTATCCGACCTTTTAACCATTTACCAATCCACAATAGGGACGGACCCAGAAAACAAAGCGGAAGCCGATCCAGTTGGCTGTATTACAGTGAAAACAATAGGAATCGGATGAAATAAAGGGCTTCTTATCATCATCCGATTCCTATTGTTTTCACTCCAATCCACAATAGAACACTGCCTCCTATCCCATAATTCTTTAATTTCCTGAGTTTCTCATGGGGAACTTTGACAAATTCCTTCTGAAAATCCTATGTCAATCAGATCACCTTTTTCTACATGTTTATTTACACATTCAAAAAATCTAAAAGATTGGTAAGGAATTAATGATACACAAAAATCAAATCTTTTCTGATGAAGAGGAAGTTGTAGGACTAGATGTCATGATATGAAATTTCAAGGGGGTAGGCTCAGGAGCAATGTCAGGAAGTATTTCTTCATGGAAAGGGTAGAGTATGCATGGAATCGATTTTGGAAGAAGTGATGACAAAAAGAATGGTAATGAATAACACTGTAGAAGGACTGTCGAGAAAGGGTTTGTGTTTTGCCAATGATACCAAAATCTGCAACAGGGGTAGACAGCAAGGAAGGAGTGAAAAACACAAGGAGGGATCTAGTGAAGCTTGAGGAATGGTCTAGAATCTTGCAACTAAAATTTAATGCTAAAAAAAGCAGTTGTGCATTTAGGTTGCAAAAAAAACCTAATGGAGAGATACAGTATTGTGGGTGAAATTCTTCTAAGCACAAAAGAAGAGCAGGATCTGGGGATGATTTTATCTGATGATCTTAAGGTGGCCAAACAGGTGGATAAAGCAATCTCAAATGCCAAAAAGATGCTTGGCTGCACAGGGAGGGGAATGGTCAGCAGAAAAAGGGAGGTAATATTGCCCCTGTATAGGTCCCTGGTGAGACCTCATTTGGAATACTGTGTACAATTCTGGAGACTGCACTTTCAAAAGGATATAAACCGGTTGGGTGGCTACTAAAATTGTCAGTGGTCTTTGTTCTAAAGCATATGGGAACATACTTAAAGAACTAAATACACATACCCTAGAGGAAAGGCTAGATAGGGGAGATATGATTTATTTATTTAACGCTTTTATATACCAACATTCGTTTGCACATCACTTTGGTTTACAGTAGAACAATTGAAATATGAAAGGAAATTACATTTTAACAATTTGAGTAACTATGTCTTAACAATTTGAACAACTATGGAGTTTGAAGGGTGAAAGGAGGTAGGAACACAAGAGACCAAAAAAACCCAGAAAGGAATAAGTAACTATAATTATTGTAACTGTAGAGGTCAGCATGTTGTAGGAAGGGATAACAGTTTCAGGAATGTGCTTGCGGAGGGGAAAGAGCTTGTGTGTCTGAGTGCAGGTGTGTGCGAGAGTTATTGATAGGCTTGCTTAAAGAGCCAGGTTTTCAGTTTGTTTTTTTTGAAGTTTTGTGTGTTAGGTTCAAGCTTTAAGTCTAGGACATTGTGTTCCAAATGGTAGGACCGGTAAGGGAAAGTGCATGTTCCCGTGTCGAGGATAGGTGAGTGAGTTTGGGAGAGGTTATTGGTAAAGTGCCATTATTGGCAGATCTTGTGGATCTTCGGGGGGGGGGGGGGTTTGAAGAGGAAGGAAGTGTTGACCCAGTTTATATTTGGGTGTATAGTGGTCTTGTGAACTAGAGTGAGACTCTTGAAGCGTATTCTAAGGTGTATAGGGAGCCAGTGAAGGTTTTTTAATATAGGGGTGATGTGTTCGTTTCTTCTGGTGTTTGTGAGGATTCTGGCGATGGCGTCTTGTAGCATTTGCAGGGGTTTTAGTGAGGTTGCTGGCAGTCCTAAAAGTATGGAATTGCAATAGTCTATTTTGGATAAGATGAGTGCCTGAAGGACTGTTCTGAAATTGTTTTGATGAAGGAGGGGCCTTAGTTTTTTTAGCACGTGGAGTTTGTAAAAGCAGTCTTTCATTGTTGAATTTATGAATTTTTTTAGGTTTAACTCATTGTCTAGTGTGACGCCTAGGTTTCTAACCTCCTTTGCAATTGAGGGTTTTACTTGGTTGGGGGAATTTCAGGAAGGATTAAGTCATTAGATTTGTGGCTTTTTATTAAGAGTTCAGTTTTGTTGGTATTTAGTGCTAGGTTCATTTGATTGAGAAGTTGCTTAATGGAGGTGAGGTGGTTGTCCCAGAGATGAAGGGATTTGGTAAAGGATTCAGGGATGGAGATGAGGATTTGGACGTCATCAGCGTATATGAAGAAGGTGAGTCCTAGGTCGGTTAGGAGTTTACATAAGGGGAGCATATATATATATATATTGAAGAGCATGGATGATAGGGAGGAGCCTTGTGGGACGCCTTGAGTTAGTTTGATGGGCTCAGATTCATTCTTGCCAATTTTGACTTTGTAATGTCTGTTCTCTAGGTATGAGATGAACCATTGTAATGCAATGCCAGATAGTCCAATTTCAATTAGTCGGTCAATGAGGATGTTGTGGCTAATTGTGTCGAAGGCTGCTGAGATATCTAGCATAGCTAGGATGAAGGATTGTCCTTTATCTAGACCTCTGAGGATGGTGTCGGTGAGGGAGATTAATAGTGTTTCCGGCTGAAAAATTTATGGAAGCCAAATTGGGAGGGGTGTAGAACATTGTGTTTTTCTAAGTGTTCTGATAGTTGATTGTTTACTACTTTTTCCAGAATTTTAGCAAGGAATGGGAGGATGGATATGGGTCTGAAGTTGTTTAGATCTGAGGGGTTCAGTTGGGGTTTTTTTTAAGATGGGTTTGACTAGGGCTCCTTTTATGTTGGTTGGTACTTGTCCCTGAGACAGGGATGTGTTGATGATGTCTGCTATGGGTTTAGCTATGATGTTTGGGCTAGATTTTAGATGTTTAACTGGGATTGCGTCCGCTGGATGTGATGCGGGGTTAATTTTTCTGATGAGTGATTCTATTTCTGAGGAGGAGATATTCTCGAATTCATCAAGGATGGCATTTAAATATCTCCAAGGTTTCCATGCACAGGAGGAGAGCCTCTTTCAACAGAAAGGAGGCTGTAAAATGAGGGGTTATGGGATGAAATTGAAGGGAGGAAGATTCAGAAGAAATCTTGAGAAATATTTCTTTACAGAGAAGACAGTGGATGCATGGAACAGCCTCCCAGTGGAGGAGGTGGAATTCGAGAAAACATTGGATAAGCACAGGGGATCTCTGAGTGATAGGAATTGAAAAGCCTATTTTAGTTGGGAGGAAGGGTAAAATAGATAGGCTATATGGTCTTTTTCTGTGGCCACATTTTTATGTTTCTAATGGAATTCAAAAAAGTGTGGTATTAACACAGAGAATTCCTAGTGGCTAAATGAAGAAAAGGAGAAACCTATATTAACTGGGGTAACCTGCACGGAGCGGCAGTTGCTACTCTTGATGGAGGGTATGGGGGTAACCTGTGTGGAGCACCAGTTACTACCCTGAAAAAATAAAATAGAATAAGCTTGCTAGGCAGACTGGAAGGACTGGTTTGATCTTTTTCTGCCATCATTTATTATATTACCATATTTTTGGTTATTTAAACAGGCTTTCAGAGGTTAACCAGGAGTGGTGTGGTGCTTCCATCTCTTTATGATAGGTTGTCTGATTCAGATGGGTTATTTATGTAATATTGCAATTTATTTGGAATTGTTTATAGAGATGATTTATTTGCCCTTTGGCTTTCTTTTTAATACAAATCAATATTCAGTAAGCAGGTGAACGGAGAAATTATCCAGATAAAGCTATCTAGATATCTTTAGCCAAATAATCAGTGGCACTTGTACTTACAGTTACCCAGATAACATTATCTGGGTAAATTTGCCACTCACTGGCTTACTGAATATTTAAAAAAAAAAAAAAAAAAAATGTGGTTGAGCACCAAATCCATTCCTCCTTGCAATTCCAAGATAAAAAAAGAATGTTGCAGCCAAGCACTTGAAGCCCCTGCAACTTTCGTTTGTAATGCATTACACCATCTCTGCCTTTCGAACCAAACTGAATTTTACAACAGCTAAGCTTAAAAATAACTACTGATAAAAATTCATGTCAGTGTGTATAAAATAAAATCAATGTCGCTTCTTACCCAGAATGCTCAACTTGAACATTGTGAATTCGAGCAATATTTTTACACAAAGTATGAATAAATTTTCCACACTATTTCTTCATTGCACAAAGTAAAAATTGTTTGATGTCTTACCCACAATAAAGGTGAACTAAAAGGTGATTTACAATATTATTTATGAAATGTTTTTCTTCCCTAGCTCATGGTATCTGCACCACCACTCTTTTCAGAAATAGTTCATTTTTAAATCTTACCCTAATAGGATATACAACAGCCTCCTTGACTAAGCGCTTGGCTGCATCGAGTCCAATAATATGATCCCATCTCACATTAGGATTATGGAGATAAATATCCTGAAATGTACAAAGTATGGCAAAACTAACATTCAGTGTGAGAGAAAAATACAAATTTAAAAAATAATAAAAGCAGTTATTGATTTATATTAGGAAATTAACCCTAAATCATACAATATTAATCTGTTGTATTTTCCAGTGTATAAGTCATACCTTTGCATAAGTCGCATCTCTCTATAAATAGCCATTTTTATGAAAAAGTTAGTACATACGTCTCACCTTTATATAAGACGCACCTGCGTTTCTCCTTGCAGGGCTCTTATGAGAGAGAGAAGCGATTTATAAAAAAAACAGCACATAAGTCGCACCATGGTATAAAACACACTGAAGGAAATTTGAAAGAAAAAAAAATGACATACACAGGAAAATATGGTATTTTCTTGCACCATAAATCTATAGTCAAGAGAGTTCTGAACACATAATGAACATGGACTTGAAATCCAACCAACGTAACAAAGTAAAATCAGATGTTTAAACTATACTAACTTGATTAAAGCCCAAATAGATCTCAACAACCAGATCTCAGAAAATAATTCTAGTGCTGTTTTGCCATGGTACTTCCTCAAAGGCATAGCTTGACACAACAGGCTCCAACTGAAATATTCCCATCCATCAATAAAATAATATTCCATATGTCGACTAAGAAGATAATTTTATAACAGCCTGCATACAAAGTACATGCAGACTTCAACCCAAATATTAAAAGCATTCTTACAAGTGTAAGTCTGCTTTGAAGTGTTGGGATGGATGCTGCACTGTAGAATTCCCCAGTCTCCCAAGGTATGCCTTTTCGGTGTGCTAGAGAGCGAAGAAGATACATTAAAGAACACACAAAGGCAATTTCTACAAAAAGCCTTTTTATTAATGAAGCAATCAATATTGGCTTATTGGATGATGGATGATACACCGACAGTTAATTACTGGAAAAATAAGCTACAGAAGTTAGCCATCTATGAACATTTGACAGTTTGTAGATCCCAGGGCCACAACTCCGCTAAAATGTATGCTAACTATATGGCACTCTGGAGAGACTACCTTATGTTTTTGCCAACAAAAGCCCGCAATGCCATTCTAGAGTTACGATAAACAACCTGGAACGATTCACCAATGGATAGGTAGAAAAGCTTTTACTACCTAGAATAATGGTTGTTATGGATTCGCAATGAGGGTGAGGAGGGAGGGTTGGGGGGGATGGCACATAGGGGAGCTTTACGGATAATAAGTCTGTTGTATCTGCTATGTTTGTTCTTTGCATTGTGTTAAAACTGAAAAATAAAATAAAAATAAAACAAAACAATGTGCAGTAGAGTCTGCCAGCCAACTGGACAATGTTTCTTTGGCAACCGCTATGCCCAGTCGGTTAGGATCATAAGAGACAAATAAGTGAGAGGTGTGACAATGCAGCTGAGATCTTTTTCTGTTGTAAACCAAGGCCCTTTTGCAGTCTAATGAATGAAGATCTTTTTCACCTTCTTCAGCATGTGGTCTTGTAAAGAAATAACACAATGGGTTGACTAAAATAAAAAGCCATTATTACCTTTGGCTAAAACTTTGGGTATGTGCAGAGCACCACTCTGTTTGATTTGATCTGATTTGATTTAGATTTCACTTTTTCAAGCTATGAACGATTTGCATAAAAGGACCATAATGAACCAAAGCATGAAATTCCCTTCCTCTTCTTGCTGATGTGATAGCAACTAGGAATATATTCCACATGAGAAACTTGAGAGAAGCAGACTCTAAAGGTTCAAACGGAAGCTTCATTAGTTGTGGTAGATTCATATTCAGGTCTCATGGAACAGGAGGTTTGACAACTGAAGCCTTAATATGCCATACAAACAGATGAGTTGAGATTGGTCTACCTTTAGTTTGGAAGTGGCAGGCCACTATAAATAGCATTGAGATGAACTCTTACTGATGAAGTACCGAGACCTGAAGAAGACAGACAGAGAAGGGCAACCAAAATGATAAAGGGGATGGAACAGCTCCCCTATGAGGAAAGGCTGAAGAGGTTAGGGCTGTTCAGCTTGGAGAAGAGACGGCTGAGGGGGGATATGATAGAGGTCTTTAAGATCATGAGAGGTCTTGAATGAGTAGATGTGAATCAGTTATTTACACTTTCGAATAAAAGAAGGACTAGGGGGCATTCCATGAAGTTAGCAAGTAGCACATTTAAGACTAATTGGAGAAAATTCATTTTCAATCAATGCACAATAAAGCTCTGGAATTTGTTGCCAGAGGATGTGGTTTTGGATAAGTTCTTGGAGGAGAAGTCCATTAATGGCTATTAATCAAGTTTAGTTAGGGAATAGCCACTGCTATTAATTGCATCAGTAGCATGGGATCTTCTTAGTGTTTGGGTAATTGGCAGGTTCTTGTGGCCTGGTTTGGCCTCTGTTGGAAACAGGATGCTGGGCTTGATGGACCCTTGGTCTGACCCAGCATGGCAATTTCTTATGTTCTTAGTATTTAAGTGGGAATTCTGATTCACATTGAATGATTCCAAGAATGTCTATAGACACCAAGATGAGCATGTTTTTCATTTGAATCTGTAAGATCTTCCAGTAGATGGCTTCCGGGCAGGCACTATTATATTCTCAACCACTTTGGGCAAGGCAAAGTGTTTAATCAGTGAGCGTTCAAAATCCAGGTTGTCAGGTGGAGGGAAGGAAGGTTTGGATAATATAGACATCCTTCCTCTTGAGTTAGTAAGGATGGATCTGCCCTAAGATGAATTGCAGAGGTGCTAGATAGCTGTACCAGATACGCAAACCAAACTTGACTAGACCATGCTGGAGCAACAAGAATCAATCAGACAAGGTCCTCAAGAACTTTTTGTACTGTCTTGCCAATCAATGGAATCAGTGGAAAAGTGTACATGAGAACTGCATTCCAACTGAGCAGAAAAGCATCCTGAGTGGATCTGAGGTCACTGGGCAGAATTGACCAAAATCTTTCCATTTTTCAGTTTTCCTCTGATACAAAGAGGTTGATTGTTGAAAGACCGCACAGACTGAACAGCCTGTTGGCAGCTGATTGTTGTAGGGACCACTTGTAGATAAAATAATCTACTGAGATGATCTGCTAATATGTTGTAAATTTCTGGAAAGTGGTTTGCTTGCAGGACAGTTTAATTTTGCAAGCCCATTCCTATATCTTTATCACCTCCTGGCAGAGGGCTCATGATCCCATGCTGCCTTGTTTCTTCATGTAGAACATGGCTACCTGATTGTCTGTTTATGAGAATGCTGTTCCCTTGGAGGAGATGTGTGAAAGTTGTCAACGCATATCTGATTGCTTGAAGGTTGATCTTAAAATGTTTTTCTTTTAGCAATCAAGTCCCTTGAATTTGATAGGGGCCTGGATGGGGTCTCCATCCTTTCATGGAAGTATCCATCACCATTGCTACTTGGTGAGGAAGTAGCCGGGACGGTACCTCCTCTTAGAGGATAAAAGGTTGTAGCCAGCAGTGAAGCTCCTTTTTCATGCCTTGCGAGACATTCACTGCATTCATCAAGGGCTGAGTTAATTATCCCCATTGGGAATGGAGTCACATGTGTAAGTGGGTCAGTGAAACTACATTAACTGCTTCTTCCATTTGACACAGAACAATCAGAATGTCTCTGGCTGATGTCTGATCTGCATTCAGCAAGTGTTCTGAGTGTGTTTGCCCAATCTGCAGGATCTTTCTTACAGAGAATCTATATATGCTCCTATGAAGTTTATTTTCTGGATAGAAACTTGAATCAATTTTTCAAAGTTCACCAGGAAGACTAATGACTGTGGGAGTTGAATTGACATCTGCAGGGAAGTGAGAACTGCTTCCCAAGAAGTGGCTAACACTAGCCATTTGTCTAGGTACGGAAAAACCTAGATGCTCTGACAGACGAAAGTGTGCCGCTACTACAGAAAGGCATTTCATGAAGACCCTCGGTGCCAATGATATTCTGAAGGGGAGTACTCAGTACTGGCAATGAGAGTAGTCCACCACAAATGAAGATAAAGCCAGTCAGAAGAATGAATGGGGATAGCAGCATAGGCATCCTTCAAATCCAGGGCATACATTAACTCTCCCTTATGGATGAGGGAGAGAATTGTGTGAAGGGAGTTCATTTTGAATTTCTCCAAGAGTAGATTCTTGTTTAGGCTTCTTAAATCCAGGATGGGTCTCAATTCCCCAGTTTTCTTGGGAGAAGGAAGTAGCTGGGGTAGAACTCTGGTTATGCTGCTGGGATGGAACAGGTTGTTGACTGAGAAGCAACTCCACTTCGAGGTGGAGTTGTGCTGAATGAGATGGATCAGGATTGAAGGCTGAGTAATGAGGAAGTGTGGGTATTTGGGAAAAGCATAAGCAGATTCCAGACTCCACAATTTTGAGTACTCAGCAGTCTTTTGTAATCTTATGCCACTCCTCCAAGTGGGATTAAATACTCCCTCCTACTGGAGGGATGGCTGAAGGATGGTCCAAACTTTGGCCTAGGTTTTGGTTGGGCCTGTTGGGTTGCCTTTGGTTGACAGCATTCCGGCTGCCGACTTCGGGCCAGAATCTGTAGTTGTTTTGGATACAGAGACGAGATTCTGTACCTTTGCCTTTCCTAATAAATCCTAACATTCTATTCGCTCTCTGACTGCTGCAACACACTGAACTGATGATTTCAATGTATTGTCCACTATGACGTTCAGATCTTTTTCCTGGGTGGTAACTCCAAATATGGAACCTAACATCATGTAACTAAAATGTGGGTTACTTTGCACTTATCCACATTACATTTCATCTGCCATTTGGATGCCCAGTCTTCCAGTCTTGCAAGATCCACCTGCAATTTATCACAATCTGCTTGTGATTTAACAACTCAGAATAATTTTGTGTCATCTAAAAATGTGGTCACTTCACTCATTCCTCTTTCCAAATCATTTATAAATATATTGAAAAGCACCGGTCCAAGTACAGATCCCTGAGGCACTATACTGTTTACCTTTCTCCACTGAGAAAAATGACAATTTAATCCTATTCTGTTTCCGATCTTTTAGCCAGTTTGCAATCCACAAAAGGACACCGCCTCCTATCCCATGACTTTTTAATTTTATTACACCAAGGCTGTATCATCTGATGGAAAAAAAAAACTTCAGCTTTTGTAAACAGTCATCTAAGTACTGAACCATACAAAATTAAAAGAGAATTTTAATACCCGTGCGCGGATGACCATGTATACATGGTTTCCGGTGCGTGCATATGGACATGCGCTCCTTTTCCGCTATCTTCCCCAATCCCTAAAACCCCTCTAACTAGTTTTTTTGTTTTTTAATTTCAATACTTACTTGCTCTCCAGTTCAGTAGTAGGTTGCACAGGCTGGCCAGCTGCTGGCACGTGCTTCACCGGGACAGTGCCTAATGATCACGCCCATGCCCTGCCCAGACCCTGCCCCCAGCCCTGCTCCTTTTTTCAAAGCCTGCTCTTCCACGTGTACCAGGAGATACATACATGGCCAGTCTTTGAAAATGCCCACAGCACGCGCACGGCCCAGCCACACGTATATCTCCCATTTTTTTTACGCGCCAGCCTTTGAAAATCAGGCCATTTGTGAGCAAATATTTGTGTATTAAGCATGGACCTCTGGAATTTTCTTATCAACATTTTCCAATTAACCTGGAATCGTTCCCCAGTGGGGTGTTAGAAAAAAAAATCTTGTTTTCTTTGCTCTTTTCAGAGCCAATTCCACTACTACCAATCAATATGGTAGTTGCACCACTCCAAATCCCAGCGATTTTTGCACTCTTGTATTTGAGATCCAATTTTCGTGCTACTGGTGTACAGTAAATTGGGATCTCCCACATTCCTTTTTTGTAACCCTGCAAAATATCATTTTTTGGGATCACTGCTGTTCTGATGGGTTCTTTAGAATTTGAAGAAGACCGAAAACCTTCACTCGAGGACCCTTGTCCTGTTCCCAACTTGTCCAGAAATCTGGAATAAGCAAGGTCTTCTAGTGGAGATGAGTATTCCAGAGGTTCAGGTAATCGATCAGAGGGAATTCCCGACGATCCCTCTTCAGATCTGGGGGGGAGGGAACACTAATCCAGGACCGCAATGATGAATTTGGTGACTGAGTAGGGAACCTTGATTGCCTTGCAGGGGTGTACTCCTCAAACTGGCTGGACTTTGCTGCAAGCGAGTGTCTGGGTCTACACCTGCCTCGTTGGGGATCTGATGAAGTGTCCACTCTGATTGGTGAAGATGGGATGACTCTCATGCAGGTAAATATGATATTTTAGAATATACCCTCTTTACCCTTGGATGCCAGAAAGGTAAACAAAGTTTTCATCAATTCTGCTACTTTGTCCAAGGGCTGACCTCCTCTTTGGCCAGATACTGGAGGTGGAACATTTTTTCTCATACCAGGATGGAGTCCCCTTGCACCTCTTCTAAATTATTGAAAGATCTGCACTGGAGGCCAATTGGAAATTAAATGGACCACGGAACAAATGGGATCCAGCGTTTCTAGGCAAAGGCCCCTTTCCAGTAGCTGGATGGTGATATTGCCATGGTGATTGGTAGGGTTAAGTGCATCACATCACTTCCTGCCCCCATGGATCCACCTCTTCGTATTGGTCAAGAGGGAGACAACAGAGTTTGCAGCATCGTTGCCTGGTGCGTCAATGATGATGCATTCTGTTCTGTCTCTTAGAGTGCCTCAATTGGCATTGAGGCTCTATGCAACGCATACTCCAGGGCTCAGTGCACTGAATGCGTCAAAGATTTATGCATCAAGGTTTTGTGCACAGACAAAGCCCTATGCATCGATGGATTCAGAGATTGATGCAGACAGCACCAATAAATAGTGTATAGATGGTACGGGAGCTGCATGCATTGACAATGCCGTAGAATGATGAATCGGCTACATTGAGGCGCTGATCAATGTTTTTTCGGCACCTGGTAAGCCACCGGCTCCACAGAGCATTTCTTTTTCTTTGTTTTGGTGTGCCCGCCCCTGAGGACCTGGCCTGTTCTGCCAACAGGGGAAATCTCTTAGAGGAGCTCCCGTTCAACTCTACACCCGGGAAGCATGAGGAAGTTCCACTCCAGGAGGAGAATCAACTATGGTTCCTCAGAGTCTTACATAGTTCCTCAATTTTCTAGGCCCTTGATTTTTGTGACCACAGATTCATGTGGCTTGTGATGAATGGCGTGGGTGTGAGCCCTTAGTGCCGTGACATAGTTAACGCAGCCTTGTAGGTGAACCTACGAGGCTTCGGTTGTCAGCTGGCGAACACACCTGAAGCAAGTCAGACTGGATCTTCACCTACACTAGCCACCTCCCTCGTAGGTTGAGCCCTTGGGTACTGGCAACTGCAATGACTTAGGTGGGGCCTTAGGTCAATAGAGTGAATGAGAGTCCAAGAACAAACCAGGGCCAGGACAGGCAGCAGAGAGGATATACTGGGGACAGGCTGCGGGTTGAGGCAGGCAGCAAGCAAGCATAGTCAGGTCCAAGGCAATGGTCAGGTCTAGGCGGAAGGCAAGTGTGGTCAGGTCCAGGTCTGAAGCAAGACATCAGGACCAGGAGATCAAGCCAAAGAATGCACAAGGATAGACGAGGAGCCATTGGACACGGTGGGTTGAGCAAGGCAAGGCTGGATGAGACAGGCTGGGCAAAGCAAAGCTGGAACACAGGAATGCAGGAACAACAGGAGCAACAGGAACAGGAGCAGCAGGAACAACATGAGCAACAGGCAGGAAACCCATTGCTGAGATGATGTTAGGGTGCACGACTGGGGCTTATGTACTCAGCTGCATGACGGCATCCAAGGGTGCTGGCAGACTGGATTCCCATCACAGGGCCTTTAAAAGACGGCGCGCCATGCGTGAGCACGCCTAAGAAAGGCCCTGCGGGAAGAGTGGCATGGCGTCGTCCCTACCACCAGGGAGGAGAGCAGCAGCATCCCGCCATGTTGAGATTTTCCAGTCTTAGGGATAAGTGCTGTCGATTGTAGGTAGAGCCCACAATCAGCAAATGTAACATGGCCACAATAATAGCAGTTTGTCTGGTCATGGTCTGGTCCCAGGCAGCTGTAGCAGATATCGTATCCATCAGTAATGGACAGCAAAGTTGTTTACTATTACTGATTAGTTGCGTACAGGTCTTCTCCGTCTGGACCAGCAGAATAATCAGCCACACAGCATGGGTGATGTCATCCAAGTTGGGCTCCCTTTTTCACAGCTGAGAAAGTTTTAATTTCACTTTCTGAGCATGCATGGAACTTTCCGTGTTTGCATCGCCATGTGTCCTCTTCTCAGTCTGTTCCATAGCTGAATTCAACATCCCATGGAGGAGGAAGGGTCTTTGTGGCTGATTGTTCTGCTGTCCATGCAGCACATCTATTACAGGTAAGCAACTTTCCTTTTTCCATGGATAAGCATCACAATTCAGCCACAAAGTATGGAACTCACTAGCTTAGGTTGCATTCTGCTATTTTGTTTTTATTGCAACCCGTATCAGCTGGCGGGAAGTTGCAACTTTTTACATGAATATGCTTTATAGTACAGATTGGCTGAATACACTATCCGTGCACATTTCTTGGTCCAGACAGTAATATTGTGTGACGGTATGGATTGTTAAACACATTGCTGCTTTACAAATATCCTGGATTGATACTGATTTCAGGTTCACTAACATGGTGGCAACTTTTCATATGTAGTTAGTTTTTATTGGTTGCTCAATATTGCAGCCTATTGATTGGTAACAATGAGAAATGTATTGCGATAACTACCCAGATAAAGCATGTTTTCCCTTGCCCTTTTTATTTATATCATAGGAAATAAAGAGTTATGTTGTACTTCTATTTTGCTTAGTTCTGTCCAGGTAAAATAGGAGGGCTCTTCCGTAGTCGAGCATATGTAATGTTTTTTTGGTATCATAGGATTGTAGGGAGATATCTTATGTTTTACCCTTGAAAGAAGCAAATATGAATCATAAGAGCCAAAGAAATATGTAGACAATACTGACAGGTCCCAAAGCACTGCCACAGAAAGAGAAAGAACTTTTACCCAGATGAACTTTAAAACAGCACTGTCTCAGTGGAACAACAAGAGACCTTGTCCTGATACACTGAAGGATACTTTATCAAGATGTGCCTGTTTGTAGTGCCTGTTTAAATAAAAAAGCAGACAGAGACATAATACTGCAACTTAAGCTCATAAGCCAGGAGTCAGGGACCAGCCAAGGCAAGGTCCAGAGGCTGAAAAGACCCCTACCCTTGGAAGAAAGGGGAAGCAGTCTGAGGTAGAGAAAATCACTGACCCTAGCATAACAGCCTGGCATACAGATGTGGCAGTTCTCCCCTTGAAGAAATGGGGAGGGGGGGAAAAAACTTGCAATGAGGCAGAACCTCCCGAAGAAATGGGGAGGGGGAAAAGACCTGCAATACAGCAAAGACCCACAAGATTATGCATGAGCGTATGCATATTTAACAACTGGAAAGTATAAGAAAGGGGGCAAATAAATAGGAAAAAAGGGAGGGATCCCTCCAAAGGAGCGCATCCTATCGACTCTGAAACCAGAGAAGAGACCCCTGAAAGAAAAGAAAGGAGAGCCTGAAGAAGCAGACCCGCACCCCCTGCTATCAAGGAGGGAGAAGACTAGGTGTGGGGAAGAAATCGGGGCAGGAGACCAGAGAGAGAGGAACACCCTGCTCAGGGGCAGAGAGTGATACGGAGTCAGAGATGGTGAGGGGCGAGAGCAAGTCCCAGACAGCTGGCAAGTACCAGAGCCAGAAGCTAGTCTCCTTCCTGGATCGCAGCCGGTAGCTCTGCCAGAACCCATCCCAGAGTCAAGTCTCCTTGCCTGCCCACACTCTCCCACTCTCCAGACGGAGTCTGCTTCAGAGGTAAACAGGGGAGATCACCTGAAGCTGTAAGTTAGCCATAAGTATTAATATTAAGCAGGCTAAGGTTTATGACATGTTTGTACCACCCATGATACAGAACTTTCTTTAGGGAAAACTGGTGCTTATTGGCCAGGATGTTAGAGACAGAAATTGTTGTTATTTTCTAAATACTATATCCTGCCAAATATGATAAATAAAAGTCTGTTTCCGAGGAGAATACACGCTGTCTTTTCCTGACTTAGGATCATGAAGGGTGGGAGGGCAATTGGAAGTGTCCTGTAGCAGACAGGTTCCTGCACCCCTAAACTTGCTTACAGGATAAGGTTTTGGAAAAAATGTTGATAAAGTTATAGCTTGGTTTAGGTGAAATTGTGATACTATCTTTGGCAAAAACTTTAGATGAGTTCTTAGTATTACTTTATTTCTGAAAATCTGGGTGTATGAAGGGTACATGATGAGAGCTTGTAATTCACTTACTGTATGTGCCGAAGTTGTGGGAATTAAAAATTTTGGTTTTTCATTGAAAAATGTCATGTCCGCTGTTGATATAGACTCAACAAGTTTTTCATTATCTGTTGTAAGACTATATTTAGGTCCCATTGTAGTGGTGAGTTTTAGGTTTAATGGCCTTTCATGAGCTTCGTCATTAAAGGTGTTTGAGATATAGGCTGCCCTTTTTTACGATGGTGATATGCAGCGATGGCACTTAAATGAACTCTTAGGGAATTTGATTTCAATCCAGAGTTGACTAGATACATTAAATTCTGAAGTATAGATGGAACAGAACATGAGAAGAGGTCTGTTTCTTGCTGTTGACACCAGTTTGAAAATCTCTTCCATTTGCAGTTATATGATTTTCTTGTAGCTGGTTTTTGAACTGCTAATACTTGTTACTTCTTGTGGCAGCTGTAGGATTTGTATTATTCAGCTTTCAATATTCACACTAATTTCTTGAGATTTGGATAAAGGACTGTTTATTTGTATTGAGTATGAAATTCTGGAATAATCAGTAATTTGATTGGTGGGGCTTGGGTAGTCCATGTAGCCATAGGAAACAAAGTTGTTGTGGTCAATATGCTACTATTAGAATCATGGTTCCTTTGTCTTTCCTGAGTTTTAAGATTATTCTTGCAATCAGTGGAGTTGGCAGGAAAGCATATGTTAGGCCTCTGTTCCAAGGAATGAGGAATGTATCTCTTGCTTCCGCATTTTGGGATGGTTTTCTTGAGCAGAACTGTGGTAATTTGTGATTGTATAGAGATGCAAAAAGGTCTACTTAAGGTTGTTCCCAAATTCTGAAAATCTTTTTCAGTACTAGGTTGTTTAGTGACTATGCATGAGGCTGTGGTTGGTGACTTAGCCTGTCTGCAAGAAGGTTTTATTTTCCTGGAAGGTAAATAGCTGTGATTTATATGCTTCTTGCTTTGCCCAGTTCCATATGGCAAGACCTTCTTTGCAAAATTGGTAGGAACCTGTTCCTTCTTGTTTATTTATGTAAAATATTGCAACTTGATTGAATTTGTAACAAATTGTTTTTCAGTACTGTTTCGAACACTGTAGGGCACTGAAAATCACCTTCAGTTCCAGCAGATTGGTGTACAGTGCTGATTTTTGACTATTTCAATTGCCGTGTGTCAGTGCTCACAGTCTCCTCCTGGGACCCAAAAAGATCTGACTGTTCTTTCAGTTTTTAAGTCATTATGATACCCCTAATGAATATGCTTAGGATAGATTTGCATGCACGCTGCCTCAATTGTCTCTATCTCAGGCATAGTCAGGGATATCCTGAAAACCCGACCTGTTTGCAGCACCTAAGAACTGAAAGTGAAGACCACTGCTCTGTTGCTTCCCAAATTTACTGAATGTGGTGGGAATGTGTGTATATCACCTTTTTGGTTCACTCCCTTCTCTGCATCAAATGAAATAATATAGAAGCAATAATGCATTTCAAAGAAAAATAATTTAGTACAAAAATCAATTATCCCACCTGTCAAAAAAAAAAGGAATATTTCCCTTCAATACCTCAACCAGAGAGATTAATCAATATGGGATTTGATATGCAAATAGCCCACAAGTCACACCAACTTTGTTGAGAGCTGCTCTAGGAAAATCAAACCCAGTCAGAGTTGATGGAAGTCCAGGTTTCCCTATCTGTTCCATATAGAAAAGGAACCACATCTTCATATACAACCAAAATCTAACATCTAAATTTGCTGTGAGATTTTTCATCACCATTATCTATCATATTTTAGCAAACCACATGGTTTTCATTGTTTCCAAACCTCACAGTGGAAACCATATTCTGGATCAATTTTTAATATTGTGACAAACAGTGCATACATTTAGCAAAAATACTTGAGGGAATACATCTATATTTATCTTTCTATCTATAAATTAGTTATGTTATGGATTGTATTTCTGACAACAATCCAAAATTTCCCAGTTCTTAGATAGCTCTACCACATAAATATAAAAGTACTATTGTATCAATTTTTCTAACATTGCCTAGAAAAGGAACTATTAATATTGTGATGACAATCACAATATTAATAGTTCCCTGCGCTACAGTTTGTATGTAAACTAATAATCACTAGCACAGATGCTTTGGAAAAAGATTTCCAGATCGCTTCCCATCCCTCAGGTATAAAATCAGTATTAAGATCTTTGCTCCAGGCTTTCTAGATTCAGCATCCAGAAAAGTTAAAGACAGGTGTATATAGCTCTACAAAAGGGTGGAGATCAATTTGTGCTTAGAAAGAACTGATTCGGATTCAACCTGTAGTGATTTCAACTAAGTTATGATTTAAAACAGAAGTCTGTTTGCATATTGTAGCTAATAACAACAATAGATAAGACATTCTTTAATCAGGAACAAATGCCTTGCAAATCTAGGTATTCAATCACACTTCTATGAACTCTAGGTGACTAGAAGGGGACAGATGAGATTTCATACAGTTGATGACAAACCCTAGGGAAAGAAGTTTGAACTGTAAGAGTCATAGAGCTTTTGGCTTCTTTGAATAATCTGCTCACTATTATCCAATCGTCTTTTTTTCTCAGGTGAGCTGCCACTACTGCTAGGCATTTTGTAAAGACTCTTAGAACTGCTGAGAGGTACTGGTAATAGTTGCTTTCCACTGTGAACCTGAAATATTTTCTGTAGCCTGGGTGAATAGGAATGTGCATATATGCATCCTTGAGGTCCAGCATATTCAACTAATCATTTTGGTCTAGAAGAGAGAAGACTGTAACTAACAGGTTCATTTTGAACTTTTCTTGTTTGAGAAATGTATTTAATTCTCTTAAATAAAAAATGAGATAAAGGCCACCTGACGTTTTGAGGATCAGGAAGTTTCTTGAATTAAATCTCTCATTTCTTTCTGTTAAAGGAACCAGTTCTACTGCATAAGAAGAGTAATGTTATCTCTTCTTTTATTATGTGTAACTGATCCTGTGGAATGTGATGGAAACTGAAAAATTATTGGATGAAGCTTCTTGGAATTTAACCTGTATCCTTTACAGATGATACTGAGATCCCATGCTTAGTGGTAATAAGGATCCATTGGTATTAAATAATTGTTGTCTTCTTCACACTGGAAGTCAAAAACTCTTGAGTTTGTTTCTGGGAAGATTGTTGGACTGATTTAATCTCAGGTCTGTCTCTTTTGCTTTGCCTGGATGGTAGCTGTTGAGGTTGTTGCAGAGACTGGAAATGCTGCCTCTAAATCAATGAGCAAAATACCTTTGTGAATAGTATTATCTTCTATAGGGTTAATACTTCCTTTGAGTGGCTGCTGGATCAGAAGTAGCCATGGCCAATGCTTGTAAATATTCTTTTATATGAGGTTCACTGTCCTCTTTAGTTCATTTCCAGTTTGTCTCACATACAAGAAGCATCTGTCAATTTTCTTCAACATCTTTTCTAAGGCCAGAGGCCTTGTGCCATACTAGCCTTCTAACAGCTATTGATATAACTGATATCCTAGAAGAAGTGTCAATGTTGTCATATACTGATTTTATAAGATGTTTTGAGCATACATCTGCTTCTAAAACTGAGCTTGGAACTTTTCTTGCATGTTAAGGGACAGTGAGGCAGAGTTCTCCTTGATTTTTTGAGGATGCTGTAGAAATATTGAGTTATTTGAAATTGGTTCTCAAAATTCTGCTCTGAAGCATGACTGTATTCTTTTACCGGAAGAATACTGGAATAGATTTTCGACTTCTTAACCCTTCGCAGTGCCGACTCAACTATTACTGAATCATGAGGAAATTGTACTCTATCATGACTCGAGCAGGCCTTAATTTTATATTTGAGGTCTATTTTTCTGGCCTCTGGTACAACAGACAAAGCGAAATTCCATATTTTCAACTGAAGGTCCTTTAAGGCTTTGTGTATTGGTATGGCCAAAGGTTGTTTTGGTGCCCTAATAAATTTGGGCACTCCAGCAAATTCTTCGGATGGTTCAGGTTCATCCTGTACAGAAAAGGGGATTGAATCTGCCAATTTCTGATTAAATGCTAGATATTTGAGGTCCTCTGGAGTGATGTTGCTTCTCTCTGTTTCCAAGCAACATCCTCTGGTATTCCACGAAATTCTGAAATATATAACAAGTATAGTGTCATAGGAATTTGAATCTGTATCATGGATATGTATTAGAGAACTGGAGTGCGCTTGTGAGGATTGAGGATTCTCATCTTTCTTCTTTGGTTGCTGGAATGAAAAAGTGTAATGACGATTTAAGTTGTTTTGAAAATGTTTCTAGAACTGGGGCGCATTCTTGTGAATGTAAAAGCATTTCCTTCATTTAGTGCCTTAAGAAGTTTTGCCACATTCTTTGAATGAATGCTTGATTATTCTTGTCTGGTGGGAAGGATAATGAAGATGTATCTAATTCTGGTGCTAGAACTGACAATGAATGCTTATGTGTCAAAGATGATGGTACTGCTCTTTTCGGCATGGATACAAATGGCTCTAATTTCCTTGGCACTGATATAGACTGCTCTGACTTTGATCCAAATGACATGTACAGGGCGATGTGGGTCGGTGCTTAACTCTTTGGCAAACACTCTTGCACGAACTGTGAAGACTCTGGCTGCAGTGCATCCTCCTGCCTGCAGGGACCCTCAGTAGGCTACAATCTGTGCTGCACTGGCTTATGCTTGAGTGACTCAATGACTCAGCACTGCCACTCTCATAAGAGCCCTCCTCATTTATTGCTCCCTGCTTCAGCTTGAAGTCCTTCCTTATTATGGCCCACGTTCTTGTCTGTACCTAAGCATTATTGATGCTTTGTACTTGGCCTTCTGTTTGTTGCCTAGGCACCAGTATAATGGCCTTTTCCAGTCTGGGTTTGTATTGTCCAATTGTTTGTTTTAGATTTAATTTCCTGTTTGTTCTTTGGACTAGTCCCAGTATTGTGACCATCTGTTTCTCTGTCCTGCCTTGTGTTTCTGTGTGGGCACCTGTTCCCTGTTTGTTTTGTGCAGCCTTTCTATCTTAGTGGGTGCCCCCACCCTTGTTCCTGAGCGAACCTCCATTCAAGTCCTGCCACCAGAAGATGCAGGCTCAACCCAAGGGGGAGGTGGCTGGCCAGGCAGAAGACTCTAACATTACCAGTTCTTTTCCTGACTCCAGCCTGCTCTGGACCCAGGGGTTACCCTATACACCAGCACCAAGCCCTGAAACAGACTTCTTCCTCAATAGTGATTTCTTCCTGTCCCAGTAAGAGTGGGAGGTAGAAGATGACTTTTTGCTTCTATGCCTGTTATATGCCTTTCCTTTTTGATATGGCTCAGGCCACTTTGAGTTTGAGGCTATTTTCCACTCTGGGGAAGAGGCCTCAGAAAATAATTTCAACTGCCTATACCTGATGGTTCTTGGTGACATCTTGGCACAAGCCTTGCAGTTTGGAATATTGTAGCGATCTGTGGTTGCTTGACCAGCAGTTTCCCCAAAATGACAAACTACCTAAACATTTTTTCAAGAGGCTCAGGAGACACAACATGAAAAAGAAAAGAAGAAGAAAAGATACAAAATCTGAGGGAATAATGTAGTAAAAATATTGCAAAAAAAAAACTTGGGTCAGCTGTGAGAGAACAGATGCATCTTGCTGCTTGTGACACTGCATTTTGTCCTGCTTGTCCACAGAGATGCTTGGTAAACAGGTAAAGAAGTCTAGGGAAGATTTTCGCCATTACTACTGGCAAAAAGCCCACTACTTCACATACACACCTTTCCAAGATTCTAATTCCCTTGAACTAGTATATAATAATAATAATAGCTATCTAGGACAACAACTTCAATGTCACAGATATACAATTTGCAAATTTCAATACACAGTCACCTCCCTCTAACAGATGATTTAACTAGGTCTTGTTTGCGAGCCTCTAAGAAGGATAGAGAACTTTAATAACCACAGTTTGTCATTAAGTTTTCAAAGATCAGATTAGTCCATGCCACAGGAAGCCGCAAATGGCATGGTCAGCAAACTGATTCAGTCATATTTTAAAAGTAGCAAAGATCTTACCCTGCTTATTACTGCTGCAAGTTCTCTCATTTCGCTGTTCATGCCGATAAAAGAACTCAGCGGTTTTAGCAATCGTTCCTGTAAAAAAAACAACAACTCATTAGCAAGCATGCATTACAAATTCTTTTATATTCATCTGGCAAAGTGTTATTACAATGATTAATTCAGTATCTACATTCATTTTCAACTTTTTCAATTATAAAGCCTACAGTAGTGGTAGGTAACTCCAGTGCTCGAATGTCACAAATTGGCACATTTTTCAGATTAAAATGCCTGAAATCTGTATATAATACTGAGGATCTGAATGGAAAATTTCTTAACTTTTACTTCTAGCTCTGCAAATCATCACATATTATTCTTGGTTTCCAAGTTTCTTTCTTTTATCAGCAGAGAAGACAGAGATTCCCATAAGCTATTCTGTGTGACAGAAAAATACTTGTTTATTTATTTTGGACCTGATAATTTATTCATGCATTTTTAGGATTCCAACTCAGTCAGCATCAGGGTTGGGATCCGGTCCCATGACCTACATTTGCAGCTATGCAAGCCAGTGTTCCTTCTAAGGATTGAGTTGCTGTAAGTAAAATTTTTGGTTATGTTACTCTGTGAGCACTACTTTCTTTGATGCAAAATGTGTATCAATTTATATGCAATCAACTGAAATTTCATGCAGAAAGTCATGAGAAATCAGATTTATAACAGAATAAACTTTCTATATCAAAACAGCACTAACTGCCAGCACTCAAACAGCAACAACCCTACCTATAAAAAGGTAACACTGCAACTATTAAACCAGACCCTAAAACATCAATATATCCCCTATTAGGAAAACAGAACAAGCCAGGCTGCTCTAAATTCCTACAAAGAAACTACACACTAGCAGAATTCCTCACCTCAGTCATATATGCCGAACATAGACAGATTCTCACCATATACCGAATAAAGAGACCAAAAAATATAAATAGAAACATGCAGATAAATTCTGTATGCAGTGCAACAATGAAAAAACAGACACATTATCATTCCTCATAAAGCAAAAAATCAAGAAAAATAAAGTAAAGCCATTCCAATAAAAAGAATAATTCAAAACAGCTGACAAACAGAATAATATCCAATAATTAAAAACTCATACAAAATATTTCAAAACACATTAAATAACACCCAATAAATAAAACTAATAAGGATTTTAAAAATAATCAACTGCTCTCCATAACAGGCAGAGAGGAAGGAGGGATGTTGTGCACAAACATTATCCTCTCGCTCTCTTTCTTTCATCCACAAATTAACATGCTCCCTTTCTCTTTCACATGCACATATGTTCTCTCATGCACACTCAGGCTCTCACAATAGCAGTTGCAATCCAGCCTCCCACCTACCGACTATGGCAGCTGCACTGCCCGCAAGTTGGAGAGGGATCTGACTTTGTTACTTCAGCCTCACAGTGTCCAGCGCAAGCATGCAATTCTATTAGTGCCACCAAAGGACTTTCAGCATCTTGGCCTTCTCCCTGCAATGCCCCCTCTCCTGCCCCCCCAGGCCCAAGCCCAGGAGCACTGCACACACTCCTTCTCCCCACCAAACCCTCTCCCCTCCTCCCAGGACCCAAGTTCAGGAGCACTGCACAGTGCACACACTTTTCCCCACTCCAGTACCCCAAGCTAAGGCTGAGGTTCAACAGCTGACAAACAGAATAACATCCAATAATTAAAACATATTGAAATGTTTTAAAATTTACCAAACATAAAAAAATATTTCAAAATAGCACACTTCAAATAATATCTAGTAATTAAAACTAACAGGGATAAAAAAAATCCTCTGCCATTTATACCTGGGTACGTTTGAATTCCAATCACCTTGAGATTACGCGGGTTTAGTAGAGGTGGAGGAGGACAACAAACTTTATCTTCTCTCTCTCTCATATACACACACATATTCATTCTCTGAGGCATACTCATACATGTTCACTCTCATGCACACACTCTCTCTCTTACACACACACACAGGTTCACCTTCTCACTAACGCCCTCACACCAGGCCTCTTCTTCTGCTGCAGACAGGAGGGAATGTGCTAGGCCCCACTGGGCCTTTGTATTTAGCAACTGGTGGGTGAAGTGTGCCAGCCTCACTGGGACTCTTCTTCGGCGGTGGGTGGAAAGGATAGTGCCAGTGGCCTGCTGGACCTTTTCTTCAGAAAGCAGGAGGAGAGGTGCTGACGGCTTGCTAGGCTTTTCCTCTGCAATGGGCCGGAGGGCAGGTGGCACTGGCCCTCTTCTGCTGCCACAGGCGGAAGGGTAGTTGCACGCTACCAGGAAAAGTTTGTGTACTTAAGCATGAACAACTGTGCACAGGTGCTTACGCTCACAGCTTAGCAAAAACTCTGATGCAAGAATTTTTCCCCTTTTTAATATCTTCTTCCAACTCGCCAAGCCCAGTCATCATGATAGTCCTCATCACGGAGCCATGCACCAAGTCTCTTTCCGGAGGCTTGCAATCATCGATCCTAAATCCAGGCATTAGGTGACATCACTGTGTGATAACTGGGACACCTCCTCCCAGCTGCAGTGCATACTGCCTCTGCAGCAGCCCCAGTCCCGGCTGACCAGGGGAATAGAAGACCTGAGCCAGGAACTGAACCCAGGTCTTCCACAAGGCAGTATACAGCTCTACCACTGAGCCACCGGTCTGGCCCAAAAGACATTTCTGAAGTGCTACCATTACTCACATTCTCTCAGATCACCAGAGCTAACTGTTTTATCCAGCAGTTAAAAAATGGATGGGCTTGTCCAGGATAAACTATAAGAATATCAATCAAATCATACCAGATGAAGATCACTGGTGTTTAAATGGGCACCAACCCAGACATTAGAAACAGTTTCCCATTTATAAGAATCAAATCCAATATCAGTCCTTTCCTTGTGGTATCTATTACCATTTGTCTGAGGAGAGCGCTTTGAAGGGAATCCAGGATCTCTCTACTTCTGACCATTTCTCCAGACGGGATACTCCAATTCACATCCGACTGGTTCAAATCTCGTCTCCAACACAATGTCTCCTTTCATTCTCACCTTTGGGATGCCCTCGACCAGATCTCTGTCTAGTTCTTCCACCTGTGTAAGGGATCTGTAGATTACCCTGGTGTAAATGAGAATGCCATCACTCCTGTCTAAAATAACCCACAATGGTTCCTCCTTCCTAAGAACATTTGTGCTATAAGCACAAATGTTCTTAGTTTAGTTTAGGCTTTCCAGCCAAATGTTCTTAGTTTAGGCTTTCCAGCTATTTTATTTATTTGTTTGTTTGTTTGTTTATTTATTTGTTTATTTGTTTGTTTATTTAACAATTTTGAGGCCAATATTCAGTAGCCATGTAGATGGAGACTGAAAAGTTATCGTCTAAATGGCTACCTGGCTCTATTGAGAGTCGTATGCAACTAAATTCTAGCCACAAAAGGAGTTATGTGGCTAGAATTTAGCTGTATAATTCACAGGCTTTCTGATAGCAGGTGGAAGGTGCTTTGGGGCAGACCAGAGTTAGCTGCACAAGTTATGCGGCTAAATCAAACACCCTGCCTTAGATATTTACTAAAGGTGAGAGAGTCTATAGGAAACTTCCTCAGATCATCTTAAAGGACCAGGCATAACTGTCTCGCCTGGCCTTCCTTAAGATCCAGACCCGCAAGGAATCCTGATTGAAGAGAGGAGCCCCTCACCAATGTACAAGAATGCAGGGCATAGAAGGGTTAGAGAGGCCCCAAGGAGGTAGAGAGGAACCCAGTCTATGCAAAGACCTGCTGTTTGATGTCTGTGTACTACCTGAACTATAGGAAACTCCCTCAGATCACCTTAAAGGACCGGGTACAACTGTCTCGCCTGGCCTTCCTTAAGATCCAGACCCGCAAGGAATCCTGACTGAAGGGAGGAGCCCCTCACCAATGTACAAGAATGCAGGGCCTAGAAGGGTTAGAGAGGCCCCAAGGAGGTAGAGAGGAACCCAGTCTATGCAAAGACCTGCTGTTTGATGTCTGTGTACTACCTGAACTATAGGAAACTCCCTCAGATCACCTTAAAAGACCGGGCACAACTGTCTCGCCTGGCCTTCCTTAAGATCCAGACCTGCAAGGAATCCTGATTGAAGGGAGGAGCCCCTCACCAATGTACAAGAATGCAGGGCCTAGAAGGGTTAGAGAGGCCCCAAGGAGGTAGAGAGGAACCCAGTCTATGCAAAGACCTGCTGTTTGACGTCTGTGTACTACCTGAACTTAAGGTGAGCTGCATTTGTTTGTTTGACTTTTCTTTCACTGAAAATAAATTGCACATAAAGGAAACAGCCAGAGTCTGCCTCCTTATTCCTTCTGGCTGTTTCCCAAGCTGCTATCACCAAGTTACCACAGTTGGATTGTTGTCCTCAAATAGTAGAGAGATTTACCATTACCCTGTCATTACTGGTGAACTTTACCCTTCTCTGCTTTTTCTCACTGTCAGTTTTTGCCCTTTCTTTACTTTCCAACTTATCTCTAACTCTCACCCTTACCCCAGTCCTTCCTAGCACACAGACAGCTGCTCAGTCTTTATTGACAGCTGCTTTAGAATGGCTGGGGGGAGGGGTGTCTACTTGCTGAAATTCCATACGATTACCCAGAAAAGGTCTTTTCCTTAATATATGAGTGAAATATGCACATTATTCAATCCATTTTATGATTTGCAGATTGAATTTCTGGCAACCTATTTCTGGATTTTTTTTTTAGATCACAAATATCCAAAACACCTGTACAATCTCATACCTGCTCCCCTTATTCAGCCTGTTAGTTAAAAATAGCCTTGTATGATCCTTCATATTGTGCCTTTCCTCACTAGTTTCATTCGCTCATTAGGGCCGACAGCCAAAATCAATTAGTTTCAATGAAACAATCAACTTATATATATATATATATAAAGTGAATTCTTCCCTACAATCTTTTTCCCTCCCTCAGACAGATGTAAGCCATCTCCACAGTACAGCCCTCTTGTTATTCCAAATATGGCCCCAGCCTTCAATATACCTAAAACCTTACAACAGGTTTTGATAAAAGAACTGAAGTTAGTGATGACAGAGCATTTTTCTGAGGTATTACCTGTTCATGGTAAAGGAGAAGAAAGGCTATGGTCTTTGCCAGGTGCCTAAATCCCTCCCATAAATTCTTGAACCCCTCCAGTACTACACTGATTCTATTTCTTGCCAAGTCATATGAAACTTTAAAGAATCAAAGAGGGGAGAATACAAGCCAATGGACAGGGTGGTGGTAGTGCAGCTGTATCAAGTTTCTAAAAAAACTGGGATAACCTGCACGGGTAATCATAGTTATTTATCACCATGGCCCCTAGACTCCCATTTTTCACGAGCCATAGCAAGGACTGCAAAATTTGACCCTTTGCAAAGAATTGCCCATTACCTGCAGAATCGCTTGATACCAGAAAGAAAAAGATTCAAAAGCAAACTGAAAACTTGGTTATTCAAGAATGCATTTAACCTAACTTAAAAACAATTGCATGCAGAGACTACAATAACTGAGATAAGGATAATGATAAGTAATGAGAGATTACAAGTATCTTAAGATAACTTATGTGAACATTGTTGAAATAGATCCACTGTACCTCCAGCCTAATGCCCTAGACCTTAGCCAACATGTTCCAGAACATCAGTGTAGATTTAGAGATATACCTAAGGTCTTTGTTATAATTAGTGAGGTTTGTGTGGACCCTTGGACACTGTGGCAGCTGACCACGCCCACGGGGGGAAGTCCCATGAGGGGCCACAGGTCAGGCTCAGCTCTGGACACACAAACACAGATAGTTCTTTATTTAGACAGTTTGAGAAGCCACCAGAGGTGGCAGTAGTGAGTAGAAGATGTAGCCTGGCTGGGCTAGTATTCCCCAGGGCGTTGGAACAGCGGTTCCTCTGGTAGCAGTGCTGCAGTGGAGAGAACTGAGAAAATGAATACAATAGAACATTCACAAAGTCCCAAGTATGGAGAAGTCCCGAGATAGGGAGAGCTGGCCCTCGAGGAGCGAGTACCAGATCCCTGGGAGCAGAGAGACTCATTGGCAAAGTACTCACACAGCGGTTCCATGTAGGAGATGGCACTGGTGCTGGAACAGAGGCAAGCCCTCGAGAAGCGAGTACCTGGTTCCAGGGAGACAGCTCTGAGGAGTAGATGATAGTAGTACTCACTCATGGTGTCTGTAGCAAATTCTTCCAAGTAGAAGAGGAGATAGGTGCAGGCAGCGGGTCAGGGAACATGGGCCCTTGAGGAGCGAGTACCAGTTACCTGATAACGACCTGAAAGAAGCAAAAGAGGCCCCCGAGGAGCGGGTACCCCATTAGCAGAAAGAGTCCAATGGAAGTTGGAAAGGCAGAGTAGCTGGGTACGGAGAGCGAATCCCATCCGTAAGAATCACCCTTGCTAACTCAACGGCTAGCAATAACTGTAGGCTTAAATATCCGGGCAGCGTGACGTCATCACAGGGGGACGCCCCTGAGGAACGCGGCAATGAGGAAATAAAAATGAGGGCTGTGTGGCGCACGTGCCCTAAGGAACCTGTAGAACATGGCGGGAGGCAGCACCCAAGCCAGTCCGGGAACGCCGGAGAGGACAGCAGGTGGATGCCATGGCAGCCAGGCGTCCATGAAGAGCAGGAGGAGCCGCAAAAAGGGAAAGGTAGGCGGAGTGAAGCCGTCGGGAAGTGACGGTCACAACAGTCTTGAACTACAGTATGAATGTAACTGTTGTAAAAGCAAGTTTGCTTACCGTAAACGGTGTTTCCTTAGATAGCAGAATGAATTAGCCATGCTCTCGTGGATCAGATATAGGGATCTGCCAATCAGGTCCGGGAGGCAGGGCTTATTAAGCAGAGGTTTGGTTTTTAGTCTCTGCGGCTGCGCGTGTGTTCCCACGCAGGAAAGTAACAGATTCTCCTCAGTCTATTTCTTTCCGCGCGTGGGATCGCACGTGGAGCTAACCTTCTCAGGATGTCAAAATCGGGATTCAAATGGTGTCGCTGCAGCAAGGTAATGTCAGTCACGGATGGCCATGACCGATGTTACCGTTGCCTCGGTGCCAACCACAACGCAGGAGAATGCGAGTTTTGCGCTTGCATGTCCCCTTGGGCCCAGAGACAGAGGGCCTACAAAATGAAGGAACTTCTCAGCCTCTCGGGCCATCGGAGGCTCATTCCTCGCCGGGACCGGTGAAAAGATCCGCTCCCCTTCGCAGGAGAGCGGCATCGTGGGATCCTCGTCCCTCCAGGCCTGGAGGAAAAGAGGTAACAAAACAAGCGAGGCCGTTGGATCAGGGATCTGATCCATCCGATCGAGACTGATCGGCCTCGGTGAAAAAACCGGCGCCGCATGACCATGCAAGATGGACATGAGATACGACGCCATCTTGGGAATGAACCGTGGAGCCGAAAATCCGGCCACGTGACGCGGCGCCGAAAACTCCGGCGCAGCCGACAGCCTCGAAGGGACCGGCGCCGAGAACATCAGAGCACATTACGGCGCCCGAAGATATCGACGCATAGCACGGCGCCGAAGATGTCGACGCATAGCACGGAGCCGCAGACATAGGGCTCTTCAGATGTCTGAAATGAATCGGGCCATCCACCACCAAGTTGATGAAATCCACGAACCAAGGACGCCGCGGCCACTCCGGAATGACCAATATCACTTCTCTGTGATGTTTCTCTATGCGACACAAAACCTTGCCCACTAACAGCCAAGGGGGGAACACTCCTTAAGGCCAAGGCAGAACCAGAGTGTCGACGCCTTCGGGCCTGTGCTGTTGTCATCGACTGAAGAATCGAAACACTTTGGCATTTTGACGAGTCGCCATTAAATCCACATGAGGGGACCCCCAACATCGCCTGATGAGCCGCATCACCGCTTCCAACAATTCCCACTCGCCTGGATCTAACCGAGTCCGACTTAGGAAATCCACTTGAACATTTTTGACCCCGGCTATGTGAAACGCAGCTTTCCCCTCAAGGTAGGACTCTGCCCAACGCATTGAGTCCCGCACCTCTCGGGCTACTGCCTGACTCTTGGTGCCACCCTACCAATTGATATATGCCACTGTTGTCGCGTTGTCGGAAAGAATCCTCACTGAACGTCCTCTCACTACCGGCAAGAAATTCCTCAAGGCTACACGGACCACCCTAGTATCCAAACAGTTGACAGACCATGCAGATTCTCTTGCAGACCAGAGACCCTGAACTGAACAATGTTGACAAACGGCTCCCCAGCCAGATAGACTGGCATCTGTAGTAACTATCACCCAGTCCGGGACCTCAAAATCCATCCCGCGAAGGAGATTGGGAGTGTGAAGCTACCAAGCTAGACTGTCTCCTGCCATGCCCTTGAGAGGCAAAGGCAAGTGAAATTCCTCCGAGATCGGTTTCCACCATGCCAAAAGTGCCCTTTGCAACGGCCACATATGGAAAAACGCTCACAGAACCAATTCCAAGGTTGAAATCATGGAGCCTAGAACTTGTAAATTATCCCACACTTTGGGGACACGCAACTGCAACAACTGGCGAATCCGATTCTGCAGACTGATCACCCTTTCCTCCGTGAGATACACCCTACCAGTCCGAGTGTCGAACCAAGCTCCCAAGTAGCCCAAGGACTGGGTCAGGGTCAAATGACTGAAGAGCCTCGAGTACTCTGCTGACCGACTGAAGCCTCTGATTTTGCCCTGATAAGCCAGTCATCTAAATATGGGTGTACCAGAACCCCTTCCTTCCAAAGTGCCGCCGTTACCACCACATCACCTTGGTGAAGGTGCATGGCGCTGTGGCCAGTCTGAAAGGGAGGGCCCGAAACTGAAAATGCTGCCCCAGGACGCTGAAGTGAAGAAAACATTGTGAGTCCAGATGGATCGGAATATGCAGATAGGCCTCCATGAGATCCAGAGAAGCCAGAAACTCCCCCTTGTGAACTGCTGCTATCACCGAACGCTAGGTCTCCATCCGGAAGTGGGGAACCGTGAGAGCGGCATTCACCCTCTTCAAATAGAGTATGGGATGGAACGTACCCTCTTTCTTCGGGATCACAGAATAGACGGAATAGCGATCCTTGCAAACCTCCGACAAGGTTCCTGCTCCGAAGCTCTGGAGATGTGCTAAGGTCTCCCAGACCGCCAACTGCTTCTTTACAGGCCCACAGGGAGAAATTAGAAAAAGACTGCGAACGGGCCGAGCAAATTCTAACATGTAGCCTTTTTTTACCACACTGAGAACCCACTGGTCCTGTGTAATCTTGGCCCACTCGTCATAAAATTGCCTCCAGCGACCTCCTATAATAGGAACAACGGAGTGGACCAGCCTCGCCTCATTGCGAGAACTTGCCACTGGTAGCAGAGCCTCCTGCAGCTCCTCAAAAAGGCCTACAGGCTCCTCGAAAGGACTGCCCCCAAGACTGTCTGCGAAGAGAGAACTGCCTCTGAGACCCAGGAGCAGACCTTACAGGTCTTGATCTCCTGTCTGATCGAAACTGAGACCTGGCCTGAAAAAATCTTTTGGCTTTAGGTATATCCTCAGGTAGATGGAGTGGCTTTTATCTCCAAGAGATTGAATTAGTTGCTCAAGGTCTTCACCAAACAAAAGGCGACCTTTGAAAGGCAAGGAACCTAACTGCACCTTTGAGGAGACGTCTGCTGACCAGTTTCACAGCCAGAGTAGTCTTCTGGCCACCCAGCCGAAGCCATAGCTCTAGAGGAGATACGCACCAAATCATATAGGGCATCCGCACTGAAAGCAACCGCTGCCTCGATGCACTTGGTACTGTCTGTGTGTTCCCCAGCCTTGGGAAGGTGCTCCTGCAGCTGCTGCACAAAGTAGAGGCACACACACTGCATGAAGCTGGAACAAATCGCCACACGCAACCCTAAAGCTGAGACCTCAAAAATCCACTTTAGATGCACCTCTAACTTGCGATCTTGCATATCCTTCAGGGTCGCGGAACCCGTCACCAGAATAGTGGTCCTCTTAGTAACTGCAGACACTGCCGCATCAACCTTAGGGAGTGCAAAAGATTCCAAGTCCTCCTCTAGAAGGGAATAAAGCTTTCCAATGGTCCAAGCAACCTTAAGACCAGCATCGGGCATCCCCCATTCTGCATCCACTAACTTGCGAACCGATTTATGAAATAGAAAGGAAACCGAGAGACTCCTCACCCCATCCAGGACAGGGTCCTCTCCTTCTAAATCCATGTCACTCTGGGGCATCTTAGCCCCTAATACTTGAAAAGCTAGTGGGAGTAAGACATCTAATTCCTCCCTTTTAAACAAAAAGACCTCCTTCGGGTCCTCTGCCCCGGGAGCAAGGCACCCCAAGTCGTTCCCTAGACTCGTATCACTGGCCGTCGGATCAACCAGACACTTTGGCGAGTCCTGGTCAGGCTCCTCCCCTGATAATCTAGGAGCCGGACCAGAATCATCAAAGCCATCTCTGGAATGAAACAGGGACGACGAGGGCCTACCTAGCCTGGAACCCCCGATGAACCCTCCCCACCCTCCGTACACGCCGCAGAGACCAGCTCGATTGAGCCGTGATCTTGCCAAGCCGCAAGCCCTAAAAGCGGTACCATGGGCCATAATGGGGGAGGGGAAACGGTGCTGACGAGAGGAGACTGACTGAGCTCACACAACAAAAAAACAAAACAAAACAAATTGAAAGCAAGCAGTCCCCCCCCCCCCTCCCCCCGAATTGAGCAGATCTTACCGGCACAGGAGGAGGAGGAAGTCACCCGCTGAGCTGCTACCTGTGTTTAACTTTTTTTTTTTTTTTAACTTTAACAGAGAAACCAAAACAAAAGAACTGAGACCTAAACCTGCAATAAAAAGAGACAGGTGGTCACAGAACCAGGGGGTAAGCAAAAGCAAAAAAAACCCTGAGAGCCTGCAGCTGCCACAGCGGCCTCGTGAGGGAAGGGATCTGGACAACCAGATGTGCACCCCCCCCCCCCCCCGGCGCACAGACAGGCACACAAAGGGGTAACAACCCCCAGCCCATCCGCCTCAATCGGACGGGGTAGGACCTTCCAGGAAAAATGAGGTCACCAAAAAAGAAACCCCCGGGAGGAAAGCTTAAAAGAATACAGTCCTAGAAAAAAGTGTAGAACTGCAGGTTTCTCACCCTCTGCCATCTGCTGGAGACAGAGAAATACTGAGGAACTGCAGGTGACACTGGGGTTTATGAGGCAGTGTCAGTAAAACTTTCTCTGTCTCCATCTGCTGGCAGGGATGAATAACCCAGGAGTCTGGACTGATATGGGTACGTACAGAGAAAGTGAGTTTGTCTCATAGTTTGACAGGTTAAGGTACTGAACTTACAGAAGGATCAGGATTACAGTTGAGGCTGTTTAAAGCTATTTCATTAGATGCTCCTTTGATAGCATCCTGGATCATGCCACGGAAGTCTATTATTTGGCCCTGAAAAGTAATAAAATTAAGTTATACAATTGGGCTCTGCTACAAAAATATTGCTCTTTCAATTGTCAATAAATACACAATTATTAATGTCAGGCAAACAAGGTATGCACTTGCCAAGTGGCAGCCTTGGATTCAATTTCTTAGACCCAGCTTTTGCTCATCAGACTGGTAGTGGCTGTTGATGCTGTGGAGCTATTTATGTATTTACTATTTATTTATTAAAATAGTGGAACTACATTGGAACTACATTGGAACTACATTGGTTACCGATTGAACACAGAATTAAATACAAAACCCTATGTACCATCCATAAACTAATTCATGATGAGAAATCAGACTGGCTAAACACAGCATTACGGGTACACGTCCCTCACAGAAATCTTGGATCAGCAAATAAAGCACTCCTAACCATCCCTTCAGTTAAAACAGCAAGACTAACCCAAGTGAGGGAAAGGGCCTTATCATTAGCAGGACCCACAATTTGGAACACAATGCCTCCAGAGATCAGATTACAAAGTGATCTCAAGGCATTTAGGAAAAGTTTAAAAACATGGCTTTTTAAACAGGCATTTTACAAGGAGACGGGAGAATAGAAATTATTCAAGAATAAGCAGATAAACACCGACACACAGTACTTATGACAATACAGTAGAGTAGTCTATGAACCCCACATCACAACTAGCATATTGATAACACTATGTATAATAAATTTACCCGTAAAAGTACTTTCAGTACACTCGGTCATGACCCACTTCTCTAAAAATTATTTTGTCTAATGATATATTGTAACCGAACCTTTGACGGCACCTGTTAGAATATACTATAGTACACTTTTACTTACATTAAATATGTGCCTACATGTAAACCGTTGCGATGGTATATAACTTAGCGACGGTATAGAAAAGATTTGAAATAAAATAAATAAATACATTTATCATCCACCTATATTATTTATTTATAAAAATATTTATCATTCGCCTATGACTTCACCTGTGCTAGGTGAAGTACAGACATAAAATAAACAATCTAGGAATTAAAAGTAATCTAAAAAACAATACAATAAAAACATAATATTATAAACAAAATTAAAAACAATAAACTGCATTTGTCTAAATAATAAAAGCTTCCTGAAAAAGGAGTGTCTTAAGCTGTTTCCGAAATATCAGCATATCATCAATCTCTCTCATGGCAGCAGGCAAGGTGTTCCAACATACAGGCCCAAAACAGAAAATGTATGATGTCTGGTACTAGCCAAATGTGCAATTTTAGGTGATGGAACTAAAAGGAAATGTTTCTCACTAGATCGAAGGGATTGTCCTGGAAGCATTCAGAGTCTCCAGGAGAAGAGAAAGTGAAATTCCTCATCTGAAACATGTGTTCTCTGAAGACATCCAATCAACCAGTCACACAAGTGGGTCATGTGACTGCCACATGAATTGAGTAGAACATTTTTTTTGGTAAAGACTAGAAAGGGGGAGGGAGTCATAGCCCTCATACAATGGCAACACCTAGTGGTTGGATTTAGAGCCCATGACTGCAGGGGTCTGGACTGAGCCCTGGTATATGGCCCCCACCTGTTGCTGCAATTATTGGACTAAAGAAATTTGGGAGGGAATATAAAACTTACTTGGGTAGTTGCAATTGAAGGTTCACAGTTCTAAATCCCAGCCTTGGTTCTGATTGAAATTTGCTCAAAGCCCTTAAGTCTAGGATGGGTCAGAATCCCTCAGCTGTGGAGCTGGGAAAACATGTCCAATATCGCCAGCAGATGAAATGAAACTAAGGCAGTGGCAGGGCCATGGGCACATGGAAATCCTTGCATGTACCCAATAAAGATGTATTAGTTTTTACATTTATTTACATTTACATTTATTAAAATTTCTGGATCACCCAACACAAAAAGGCCCAGGCAATGAACAGAAAACCATACATAATCATAAAAACATTAACACAATTAAACAAGGCTGAAACAAAATAAAAAGACAATTATATCTACAACAGAAATCTTCATCCTAAAATAATAAACCGTTGCGATGGTATATAACCATCGAACGGCAGGGAAGGAGTGCAGAGGCCTGCGCAGTCGGCGCTAAAGCCCATCGGGGTAAGGCCTTTTAAATTGCACTTACTCCATCCGGGCTCCTTCGCTGCCCACGCGGCTCAACCTTCAGCCTGCCGTCCTTCAGGGCCCTCCCCCATCGCTGTGATCGACAGCCCGAGAGACCAATCCGGTCCCCGGACCAGGACCGACGTCATCGAAAGGGAGACCCCGCTGAAATTTAAAAGGCAGACCCGGGGGCCTGCCCCTTTGTTTCGCCCCTTCGGTTCGCCCCTCGCTTACACCGAGCAGCACCCCATTATACCTCCCAATTCGTATCCTGCAATTTGACTAAAGTCAACAACACCCTGCAAGTCCCCTCTCCCTTTTTGCCTCACCGTAAACGGTGAAATTTTTCTTTCGTCTAATTTGTTTTTCTCTCATTAAAAAATGCCTCCCTTTATATGCGACTACCCTGTCTACTCTTAGCATGGATACCACTCTAGTATTTCCCCTATATCACCACACAAGCCCAGACACATCAGAAGAAGGATCATTCCTATCCCCATCCTCCCCAGCACCCAAGCAATCAGTCTCTCACTCATCTCCTTAATATTGTTCAATGCCCAATCCCTCCAGAAGAAAACACATATCCTACATGACTTCCTAACGGACGCTAAACCAGAAATCTGCGCTATAACTGAAACCTGGTTTAAACAGCATGACACACCCCTTATCAACCAGCTCCCTATCAACAGTTACGACCTCTTCTCAATTCCACGCAAAAAGAAAAGAGGTGGCGGTTTACTATTGGCTGTAAAAAAGGAGCTCAAACTGATATCCCAGAAATGTGACCTCCCCCCCCAGTACGAAATTGGCTTTTTCAAATCTGATTCGTTTCAAATTTGTCTCATCTACACCCCCCCAGGTCTCCTAGAGAAAGACTCCTCCCCCCTTATTGAATTCTTTGCCAATTCCCTATCCCCTGACCTACCCACGATTCTCCTTGGCGACTTTAACCTACATGTAGATGCCTGCCCACAATCCCCCGCCTGTGAAACTTTCATTTCCTCCATGGAAGCCATGGGATACAAGCAAATCATCCACTCCCCTACCCACAAAGCTGGACACACCCTTGATCTCATATTCATCAACTCCACAATCAATATTATCAATTCACCATCATGTTTGGCAGTACCATGGTCTGATCACTCCTTGATCCAAACTACCCTTTCACTACCACAAGCATCCCTTAACATGCCAGCGCAACCCATCACTTTTAAATTTCGCAAATCCTTTACAGTGGATACCCTCTCTCAAGCCTGCTCTGACATAGACAACCAGATTGACCTCTCCTCTACTGACAACGCCTTCTCCTCCTGGGTCGACCTTACCCTCAACATTGCTAACAAGCTTTGCCCTGTAACCACAAAATCTGTCAACCCGTCCAGTCGAAATAGAAAACCCTGGTTCACACCCGAACTCAGAAAGCTAAAGACTCAGATGAGAGCTGCTGAAAGGTGCTGGTGTAAACACCCCTCCCCTGTCTCCAAGAATACATACTACCAGCACATGCACAAGTATAGAAAATCCATACTCCTTACCAAACGTGAATACTATTCAAAAAAAATTCACGGCCTACAATATAATCCCAGGGCCCTTTTCTCAATGGTTGCGGACTTCACTAACTCCACCTACACACAGCCTGCAACAACTACCTCCAAGAACCGTTGCAATGAATTAGCTCATTTCTTTAGAGATAAAATCTCATCTCTCACTGCAAAATTTTCTCACAGCACCAACAACATTTCTTTACCTATCATCAACTCTACAGCTACTCTTTCCTCTTTTGACTCCTCGTCCTCACTGGAAATAGAGAACATCTTAAGAAAGATGAAACCTTCTTCTCATCCCTCGGAAACTATCCCTTCTAAACTCATACTATCAATTCCCAAAGTAATTGCTAAACCGCTATCCAACATCGTCAACTGTTCCTTGGAACAAGGCACAGTCCCTAATTTTCTCAAACATGCAGTAGTTAAACCGCTACTCAAAAAACCTAATCTTGATCCTTCCACCTTGTCAACTTCAGACCTGTTTCCAACCTACCCCTCTTAGCTAAAATCCTGGAAAGACTCGTAAATTCACGCCTATCTCTCCACCTTGAACAAAACAACATTTTGCCCTCAACTCAATACGGTTTCAGGAAGCATCTTAGTACTGAAACACTCCTACTCTCACTTACTGACACCCTCATCAAAGGAACTGATTCGGGCTCTTCATATCTGATTGCTATGCTAGACATCTCAGCAGCGTTTGACACTGTCAATCACTCTATCCTTCTCAACATCCTCAGTAATATTGGAATTGCTGGAAACGCGCTATCTTGGTTACAGTCTTACCTACAAAACCGCCTTTTCACTGTCCTTTGTGATAACACTGAATCCGAACCTATCAATCTCCCTCAAGGTGTCCCCCAGGGCTCCTCCCTATCCTCTACCCTCTTTAACATTTACTTGCTTCCCCTCACCACTCTTCTAACCAATCTGCGTATCAAGCACTTCATATATGCAGATGACGTGCAAATTCTTTTCCCTTTCTCTGATTCCCTCCAAACCGCCCTTCAAAACTGGGAATCCTGCCTTTCCTCCATTAACCAACTCCTCAGACATGCATCTTGCTCTCAACCCCCAAAAAACTGAGCTCCTTATCATTTCCAACAAGCAGCCACCACCAGCAATCAGGGGGATTGCTGGTGGTGGCTGCTTGTTGCATCGACATCATTCTCATCACACACTCGCAACCTTGGTGTCATCATTGATAATCAACTCTCTTTCAAACCATTTATCAACGCTATTATCAGAGACTGCTATTTCAAACTACAAACGATTAAAAAACTCAGACCACTTCTACACTTCTCTGATTTTCGCACAGTTCTGCAGTCTATTATCTTTTCGAAAATAGACTACTGTAACGCCCTCCTCCTTGGACTCCCTTCAACATATACCAAACCTTTACAACTCTTACAAAATGCCGCTGCACGTATCCTCACCAATTCCAAAAAAAGGGACCACATCACACCCACACTGATTGAACTCCACTGGCTCCCTAAACAATCACGTATTTTGTACAAAGCCCTCTCCCTGATACATAAAAGTCTGATTAATGAAAACCTTAACTGGATCACCCCCCCTCTACATCCACGCACATCTATCAGACCCACCCGCCCCGCCCTATAAGGAACCCTCCGTACTCCTACAATCAAAACGATCAAACTTACCTCCACCATGAACAGAGCATTCTCCCTTGCTGGCCCTACCCTATGGAACTCCCTACCACCTGATATACGCACTGAGACCTCAACCCCTAACTTAAAAAAAAACCTAAAAACATGGTTGTTCTTACAGGCCTACTCACATGCTCCCCCACCCCAATGAGGAAGACCCTTCAACACGATATCCTACAACTCGATATCGTTAAGCTAACCCTCATATCTGATTCTCACCCCCTAAGCATTTTCTGCTACCCTCATAACTCCATTGACACCCCGTATAGCTCATGAATCTCCCTCTCTCCTACCTCTATAAGCCCTCCATTCTGCCCTCCCTCACCCTCTTTCTCTCTCTTCCACCCCCCTTATCTCCATTTTTTGTTTTCCCCTACCCTCCATTTGAATCTCTAAATTACTCAGCTCCTCACTGCTGTTTTTACACCTTCTACCTACAATGTGTTATAGTTTTAAAGTTATTGTATTGATAGTATCATGACCCCTCCAGCATAAGTGTTCTCCTTAAGATATCTTCATGAATATAGTTCCCTAAGTAACTCATATACTCCCTACTCGCATATACATATATATATCTCTTGTATTTTATTGTATAGTTCTATTTATTACAATTATATCTCCTGTATATTTGTTTTCCACATTGTTCTACTGTTCTTTGTAAGGGGCTTTGCCCATAAGTTATTAGTTGTATGTAAACCGATACGATGTGCAAACGTCTATCGGTATATAAGAAACCTCAAATAAATAAATAAATAAATAAATAAAATAAAATAAAATAATAAAACAAATAGTATAAAACTAAAGCAATGTTATTAAAAGTAAATCATGCTTTTAAAAATAAACTAAAATAAAAAAAATGTAACTTGTTTCCTAATGTGCTTAACTAATCGCATTGTCTCATGTCAATCGGGAAGGAGTTCCAAAGGATAGGCCCGGCAATAGAAAAGGCACACTCACAGATCGTGTATAATCGTGCCACTTTTGGGGAAAGAATCTCCAGCAAATCACATTGAGAGGAACGCAAAGCTCTTGTTGGTTGGTAAAATTTTAAAATTGCATTAGCCCAATGACATGTCTGATCATTTAACAGTTTGAAAATTAACATTGGGAAGAACGACTGCTTGACACATACAGCAGTCATGTGACCCACTTGTGTGATATTTTTCTATTTGTCTGCAGAGATAATTAGCTATTGCACAAAAGGGATCACTATGAGTGGGATTCAGAGTGCACCCTTTCTGAAGGAAGTTGCAATCTATACATATACACACAAAGCAAATCTATAATCTAGAAATAGATGACCTTTCATGGTGCACCACAATGCAAGCTGTCAAGAGTTCCCAAGGTAGTAGGATTATGTACTATCATTATTGTAGTAACAGGGAAGCAAAAAGGTTTTACTAACTAAAAAAGGCAAAAGCTGAAACATTATTAGTTAACTACACTGCTGATCAATTTTTAAATACATTTATATGGTACAAGCAGGCTGAATTAGCCATGCTATTTGGGAGTCCCAAGCCCAAAGGAAAAAAATGTTTAGTGTGAGGTAGTTTGATTAACCCCAAAGTTCCTTATACATATAGGGGCGGATATTAAGAGCCCTGCTCGCCTAAATCCGCCCAAATCCGGGCGGATTTAGGCGAGCAGGGCCCTGCGCGCCGGTAAGCCTATTTTACATAGGCCTACCGGTGCGCGCAGAGCCCCGGGACTCGCGTAAGTCCCGGGGTTTTCGGAGGGGGCGTGTCGGGGGGTGGGCCCGAACCGCGTGGCGTTTTCGGGGCGTGTCGGGAGCGTTCCGGGGGCGGGCCTGGGGGCGTGGCTACGGCCCGGGGGCGTGGCCGTGCCCTCCGGACCCGCCCCCAGATCGTGTCCCGGCGCGCTAGCGGCCCGCTGGCGTGCGGGGATTTACTTCTCCCTCCGGGAGGCGTAAATCCCCCAACAAAGGTAAGGGGGGGGTTTAGACAGGGCCGGGCGGGTGGGTTAGGTAGGGGAAGGGAGGGGAAGGTGAGGGGAGGGCAAAAGAAAGTTCCCTCCGAGGCCGCTCCGATTTCGGAGCTGCCTCGGAGGGAACGGGGGTAGGCTGCGCGGCTCGGCGCGCGCCAGCTATACGAAATCGATAGCCTTGCGCGCGCCGATCCCGGATTTCAGCGGATACGCGCAGCTACGCGCGTATCTACTGAAATCCAGCGTACTTTTGTTGGCGCCTGGAGCGCCAACAAAAGTACGCCTATTCGCGGTTTTTGAAAATCTACCCCTTAGTGAGTTAGGCTTAAAGGAGATGAATAATTGTGAGGCTTCTTTGTTTATAGTAGGCTAAAGCTCTTTTACAGTCTAAGGTGTGCAGCATAGATTCTCTTCTGTTTCTGTATGGTTTGGGAAAAAAAGATGGGTAATGAAATTGTTGTGCTCCTGCCCGCAAGCCGCGGGCAGTCCCTCACCTACCTGCTGCGAACGTGGCCAGCTAGGCAGCTGCCGACGCCGTCCCTCGCGGTAGGCCGAGCCACGATGCTCCTGGCACCCTCGCAGTCCTCACGCAGCCGCTGGGAGTCTCTTCTTTGCGGCACGGAGCCGCCGCTGCAACCTGCTTCTCATCTTCATGGCACGGAGCCGCTCCAGCTGCCTGCCTCACCTCTTCGCGGCAGGGCTGTAGTCGCTGATGCCGCTGTCCTCCGGGCCTCCCATGCGACAGGGATGCCGCCGATGTGTCTCCACTTCCTGCTTCAGTATAGGCGTGAGTGCGTGCCTCTCTCTGGCTTTTAAAGGGCCAGCGGCGGAAAAAGCCCCGCGGTCCTCGCTGATGATGTCATCCATCCTCGTCTGCTTCAGCCCTATAAAAGGGCTCTTCGTCTGTCCCTCAGGGCCTTCGCAAGGAGCCAGTCTGCTCCTGGATGTCCAGTCCATCGGTCCAGGAGGCTTCTGAGGTCCATCGCTTCTTCAAGGTCCTGTGTTTCTCGTTGGAGCTCCTTTGTCTTCGTCCGTGCCTTTGTTCCTGAAAATCCTGATGTTCCATGACCAGATGTTCCAGATGTTCTGTTGTTCTATGGTTCCGTTCCTGAAAGTCTTGATGTTCCACATCCTGATGTTCCAGATGTTCTGTGTTCCTGATGTCTTGGTCCTGATGCCCTTGTCTTCACCTCTGCAACCAGTTTCCAGGTTCCATGTGCCCACCTTTCCTTGCGCTTATACCGTAAGAATTGCGAAAATGGCAAACTATTTTTTAAGGGTACAGGATGTGTGCTGTTGTAATGAAGCATGGTATTTCGATCTGTTTTTTTAAATACACTTGTAGATACTTCTCCTGAAAATGTTTTCTGTAACTTGACATCCAGAAAAGAAATTTCTGTAAAACTGTATTGCATGACAAATTGAATATTTTCATCACATGTATTGATCCACCTTTCAAAAGACAATAATTCCTTCTCGTTCCCACACCAAATGATGAAAATATCATCAATGAAACGTTTGTAGAAATTTTTTTTTGATGAAAATGGAGTTATCAACCCAAGTGATTTCAAACTGCGCCATGAATAAATTTGCAATGGAGGGGGCCATAGTGGCCCCCATCGCAGTCCCTGAGACTTGCTCATAAAATTGATTTTGAAAAACAAAAAATTTTTTTTTCAAAGCTAATGTTGCCAATTGCAATATAAATTCGGTTGATACTCGATGTGGACGTGTTCTCTTGTCCAAAAATGACTTGATAATCTCCAATGCTTCATTCTGGGGGATTGAGGTGTACAGAGATTTTATATCTAAGGTGACCAACCACTTGTCATGCATGACCTCTAGCAAAGGTTCCAACATTTGTAAGAAATGTGTGATATCACGTATGAAAGAGGGGCACCATGGTATAAATTCTCTATGAAAACAATCTGTAAATATTGATAATGGTTCGAGCAATGATTCATTCGCAGAGATAATTGGTCTGCCAGGTGGTTTGTGTAATGTTTTGTGCACCTTCGGTAGAATATATATGGTAGGAACTCTAGGATGTTTTGGATTTAAGAAATTATACTCTTTATTAGTCAAATAATCCAGTTCTTTAGCGGTATCGTGATCTCGTGTATTTTCTTCTGTAGTTGTTTAGTTGGATTACCTGGCAATTTAATGTATGCAGTTTGATCTTCAATTTGTCTTGTGATCTCTGCAATATAATCTTTTCTGTTCATTAAAACAATGGAACCACCTTTGTCTGCCTCCTTTATGACTAAATCTTGTTTCTTGGATAGTGAAAACAAGATGCTGCGATCTTCTCTGCTTAAATTGTTGCAGAATTTGTCATTTCTATCTTCCAATGACTTAACATCTTTTAAAACTAGTTGACGAAAGGTATCTATACAAGGATGAATTGGTCCTGGCGGTAACCAGGAAGACGGATTGTGAACTAAACTAATGTCATTGTTATATTCAGAAGTTTGAAAATAAGTCTTTAACATTAGTTTGTGAACAAATTTTTGCAGATCCACACGAAATTGGAATGAGTCATGTCCTTCTGTTGGCACATAGGATAAACCTAAATTCAAAATTTTTTCTTCTTCAGAGCTTAATGTAATATCTGAAAGATTTATTATTGCTTTTTCTTGCCTCTCACTGACCCTCGTGAGCGAGTTATTATATTGTGCGTATCTGTGTTCTTGCGATCTTTCCATGTGATCCTGCCTTTTCTTGTTGGAAAATTGCCTCTGTCGAAAAAAGCATTTTCAGTATTACTATCTGATGTTTCCTCTTCTTCTGAAGAACCCTCCGAGGAGTTGTTGAAAGCTGGTGGTCTTTTCTTTTGTTTTGGATGTATCCAAGAGTAAATACTGCCATGTTTATAATCTTGCTCATCTCTGGAAAATTTTGAGATTTTATATTCTCTAAGCTCTTTCTTAAAATTTTCCACATTTTTCTGTAAATCAGCAAAATTGTGCTCGAAGGTGTCATGATCTATTTCGGTCGTGATAGAAATTAATTTTTCATCCAATTCTTTACGCAATTCATTGCATAAATTCTGGGAAGACTCGATAATCAAAACCATTAGGTCAGGCGAGCACTTGTTAAGTATGGAATTCCATCATTCCAAAAAAACTGAATCTTCAGTGAACAATTTAGGCTCTTTGTGGATGCGTAAACCTCTTGGTATTCTTTCTTGTTTGCAATATTCTACAAGGGTTGCCCCATGGAGCTCACTCCTTGTGATCCTTTTAGATAGAGCTAATAATTCTGTCCAAGAGTTTGAGGAAATCTGTAAGGTGGTATTGAAACGGCGAAACTCGGCCAGAGTCGGGCTACCCTTGTGTCTCCACTGCAATAAAGGATTGTTTTAAGACTACAGGCATCTATTTCTTTTCTTTCATCCTGACGGCTATTATAGATCGCCTTCCTTCGTGCTTTGTGAGCCATCCCTATTACTTTGAAACAACGAAAAAAATAAGGGATTTAACTAGTATACATTTAACAAGCCAAAAAATCCACTAGTTAATATTCCTTGTGAAGGCACCACAATGAGTCCTATAATTTCGAAGTTGCAATTTGCAATTAAAATATCTTACTTTATTCTGATATTATTAAAACTTTTTCTAACCATATATTTTATTCGTCAATTTTATTATTTTTCCATTTTATCAATTAATTTTATGAGAGAGAAGATTAGACCTCAGCACCGGCATAAAATTCTGACGATGAGCAGAGGTTTTCAGCCGAGTTGGTACAATCACCGGTCTGTAATCTTCCCATATATTTTTCTAATTTTTCTTTAAAAATTTTGGTTGTATGGGACTGTGCAACCTCAAAAGATGTTAGTTGCACTAAAACTTCAAAGTGGTTGAACTTCAACTGCAACTTCAAAGTATTTAGACTTGAACTTGGAACCGATGAGGTTTCTGGTGGTCGCGATTGAGAGTAAACTGTAACAGTTTTATGTTGTGCCACCCGACTTCAACTTAGAACAGGCAAACCTGTTTCTTATACTGGCAAATAATATCATTACTGTCCTGACAAACAATTACTTATCTTGAAACACCACTTGGTTTATAGCCCAAACATATTCTTGGCTGAAGGAACCGCTTTAATTTCTTTGCAGGAGCCGCCAAATTGCCGACGTTGTCAACGTTTCGGAACCTGCATCATGGCGGGCTCTAAAACATTAAAACATTGAATCGGTAATGTAAAGCATATTTTATGCCAGACTAACATTTAAAAAGATTTTACTACTCACTTTTAATGGACACTACCGTCTCAATGGTCGGGTCAATATAAAGCATTTAAACATGGCGCCTCTTTTTAAATAACAAACTTACTTAAAATGGACCGATCATAGAACTCCTTCTGACGTCACAACGTATTGACGTCACAAATTTGAAAAAACTTTACTTTTTACGCATCTATAACATTGATTTTGATAATCTATTGCACTGATGATAGTTTGTATATATTGAATATGACCAATTGTCTCTCAATATACTGACAGTGATCACAGGTTAATTAAGGTATTTCATTCAATGTTACTGTTCAAACCATTCGGTTCTTCAGTCTTCAATTTAAAAATCCATTGATGCTCTTTTTATATAGGATTTTCTCACAATTACCACCTCTGATATCCATGGCGACATGATCTATAGCAAACCAATGGAGATCTTTCAACTGATGTTGTGCCAATAAACAATGTGCTACTATTGGTGCTGTTTCCTTTTTATTTCTTAAACAACTTTTGTGTTCACTTAAACGTAAACGCAATGAACGTGTAGTTTGTCCGACATAGATTTAGTTACATGGACATTTAAAAATATACACCACGTAAGTGCTTTGGCAAGTGGTGAAGTACCGTAATTTGTATGTATAATTTGTAGTTGGACATGTGAATTATTTTATTTCTAATGTCTGATCACAGATTTTACAGTGGCCACATCTGTAATGTCCCCATGGTTTAACACCGTCTATGGTTGCAAAGGTATCCTGACTCACTGGAGGTAAAGTTGAAGGACTTAAAATTTCCTTAAGGTTTCTGCTCCTAGAGAACGCCATCCTGAAATCCAAATCTTCAAGTCCCGGTACCATTTGGATGAGGTGCCAATGATTACATATACTCCTGATGATTTTACGTGACAAAGGTGAGTATTTAGTAACGCAGGTAACTGTCTGAGTACTATCTTGTCTCACACACGGGTTCAGCAACGCATCTCTATCATAATAGAGTGCCCGTTTAAATGCATTGCTGACACATTTCTTCGGATAACCACGTTGTTTGAAGTCTTCAGCCAATTTGTCAGATTGCAATTTGAAGAACTGACTGTTGGAACAATTGCGTTTATACCGTAAGAATTGCGAAAATGGCAAACTATTTTTTAAGGGTACAGGATGTGCGCTGTTGTAATGAAGCAAGGTTCCGAAACGTTGACAACGTTGGCAATTTGGCGGCTCCCGCAAAGAAATTAAAGCGGTTCCTTCAGCTAAGAATACGTTTGGGCTATAAACCAAGTGGTGTTTCAAGATAAGTAATTGTTTGTCGGGACAGTAATGATATTATTTGCCAGTATAAGAAACAGGTTTGCCTGTTTTAAGTTGAAGTCGGGTGGCAACTTAAAGGTACTGGGAAGTTGGGAGGGAGAGGAGGGAGGCCCAAAGAGATGTCTTTTAACCTAAAAGATGTGGAACCAGGGAATGGATGGGGTAGGGGACAGGTTGGCACCAGACCACATCCTATTTAATTTTTTTTAAACCCTTTAGAGGAGTTTGGTAGTTGGGGATGCTCAGCCTGATAGGGCCCATTGCCATAGCTTGGATCGGAGTGTTTTTTTGTACTGCTGTGCTATTTTATTTATTTATTTATTTATTTGTTGAGTTTTATAAACTGTCATTCGGTGAAGCCATCATAACGGTTTACAAAATTTAAATTGTAACTCTCTTAACAATTGTGCAAAAGTATAACAAGTTGCATATTAAACAGAAGTTAAACATTTCTAGTCCAGAAATTCTCATTATGAGGGAGAAGGAGGGTTTATTTGGTTCTGGTTTGAGATAAGTTATTTTGAGGTTTTTGGATGAAAGTTCGATTGGGAATTAGGATGTTCAGAAGTATGAGTGTCAATGTAGAATTTGCGAAACAGCCATGTTTTTAGGTCTTTTTTTGAAAGTTTTGAGATTAGGTTGGGTTCTCAGATCTTTTGGTAGGGAGTTCCAAATTTTCGGGAGGCAATGGAAAAGGCTCTTTCTCTGGTTGTTGTCAAATGCGCATCTTTGCTGGGAAGTATATTTAAGCGTCCTGAATTGTTTGAACATAGGTTTCTTTAGGGATTCTGGGGGGTTATGTTTAAGCTATTTAGTCCTTGATGTTCATTGTTTAGAATTTTATGTATGATGGACATTGATTTGTGTTCAATACGTGCTTTAATTGGGAGCCAATGAAGTGAAATCAATATGGGTGTTATGTGTTCATTTCTCTTTGTTCCTGTCAGAACTCTGGCTGCTGAATTCTGCAGAATCTGGAGTGGTTTGAGGATTGAATCAGGTATTCCAATTAGTAGGGAGTTGCAGTAGTCGAAGGTAGTGAAAATGAGTAGTTGTAAGACAGTTCTGAAATCATAAGGGTTTAGAAACGGTTTTAAATGTCTTAGGGTTAGAAGTCTGTGATATCCCTCTTCAGTTTTGTTTAATATGGGTTCTTGAATGAAAGCTCTTTATCAATAATAATTCCGAGGTTCCTGGTGTGTGTGGTGGGGAGTATAGAGTTCATTTGTTTGTCAAGTAAAGGCAGGGGTGGCGGAGTTGGATTGGGTTTTTTGTCCATGAGGATTATTTCAGTTTTGTCGATGTTGATTATGAGCTTCAGAGAATTTAGGAGATGTTTAATCGAGATAAGTAGATCAGAGGTTTTCTTGTAGGTGTCTTCGATTGAATTTTGGATGGAAATAAGAAGTTGAATGTCGTCAGTGTAGAGGAAGTGGGTGATTCCATTATCTTTTAATAATTGGCAGATGGAAAGAAGGTATATGTTACACAGAGAGGCCGATAACGCTGATCCTTGGGGAACTCCAGTGTTGAGGTTAATCTTTTTGGATGGGTTGTTATTAATTAATACTTGGTAGGTTCTGTCAGATAGTTAGGAGGAGAACCATTGTAGGGTGGTGTCAGTTAAGCCGATTTGAGTCAATCGTTCTAAAAGTATATTGTGGTTAACTGTGTCGAAAGCAGCTGAGACTTCGAGGAGGATGAGTAGGTATTTTTCACCTTTGTCGAAGCCTCTTAGTATTATATCATTTAGAGAGAGAAGGAGAGATTCTGTATTTAGGTTTTTTCTGAATCCGTATTGAGTTGGAGGTAGGATGTTGTTTGTTTCAAGATAGTTGTCAAGTTGGGAGTGTACGACTTTTTCAAATGTCTTGGCAATGAAAGATAGGTTTGAAATGGGGTGATAGTTTGCAAGGACTTCAGGATCCAAGTTGTTCTTTTTTAGAATTGGTTTGATAACTGCAGATTTGAGGCATTTGGGGTAAATACCTTCAGTCAGGGATAAATTGACGATTTTGGTGATTGTTTTAGTTATGGTGGGCTCAATTGTTTTGAGGGTTGTTATAGGGATGTTGTCTATTGGATGGCTGGAGGGGTTCATTTTATTTATAATAGATTGAATTTCAAGAGTGGAGGCGGTATCAAAGTTTGATCATGATGAAGTTATCTTGGTGTTCAGATTGATGTTTTAGTTGTTGTTGGTTATGTTGGTTTGGATTAGTTGAGATATTTTATTGTTGAAGAAGTCAGCAAAGTCATCGCTTCCATGTTTGGTGCATGTAGAATCTTTTGTGGTATTAGTAAGTTTCTGAACTATTGAGAATAACATTCTGGGGTTATGATGAAATTTGGAGATTTTGTTGGAGAAGAATTCCTTCTTTGTATTGTTGATGATGTTTTTAAATTGTGCCAAGTGGTTCCGATAAATATTTAGTGCAGTTGCATTTTTGTTTTTTTCTCCATTCTCTTTCTTTTTTCCTGAGGATACGTTTGGCAGTTCTGATGTTATCATTATACCACTGGTTGTTGTGTTTGGATTGTTTTTTTGACTTTGTAATAATGGGATTGATGTTGTCTGCTACCTTTTTTGTGACATTTAGCCATGATGTTGTTGCATCTGCAGAGTTTGATAGATTTATGTTGATTAGTTCGGGACGGTAAGATATTTTGTTTGGAATGATTTGAGGTGCTTTAAGGTTGAAGTTGAAAGATAAGTTGGTTTGGATTAGGTGGTGGTCAGATCAAGGTATCTCTGTGGTTTGGATTGTATTTGATTGCCAGACTTTAGTGTTGATAAAAATTAGGTCGATGGTGTGACCTGCTTTATGAGTTGGAGATTGAATTATTTGCTTTAGATGTAGTGTTGATAGGGCATCGATGATAGTTTGGCAGGCTTTTGAGTGGGTGAGTAAGTTGAAGTGTATGTTGAAGTCACCAAGAATGATGATGGGTCTGTTGAGAGATACGTAATTCATGATATATTCAATTAGTGGAGAGCAGTTTTTTTCGAGAGCTCCTGGAGGACAGTAAACGAGGCAGATCTGTAGTTAGGAAGGAGGAAAACTGCAGGGTGCGCTGAATGAGCTGCGCGAAGGAGCGCGCAAAGGGGCCTGCTCCTTTGGATGCGCTCCTTCGGCGCGCTGTGCACGGCGCCTGGGGTGAGTGTAAATTTAAAAGCCACTCACCCGGCCCCTCCTCTGACATCAAGGGGGCTGTCCAAGCTTCAGATCAGGTGGTGCTGATCTTGACAGGCCTTTCCGAGGCCTAGATTAGGGCCCTGTTGCGCCGGATGCAGGCGTGATCGGGGGGGGTCGCCTCGTTGGTCTCGATGGTTGTCGGTGGAGGCAGTTGGCCGGTCGGGTCGCCCTCGGGGTAGGCCCCTGCAGAGTCAGACGTTGGCGATTGAGAGAGAGGCTCCCGGCAGCGTTGCTGAAGTCCCTTTGAGATGGTAAGTGAGGGACTAAGTTTAACGGTTTCCTGGTGATAGAGGGGGGCGTCCGGGGTGAGTGTAAATTTAAAAGCCACTCACCTGGCCCCTCCTCTGACGTCAAGGGGGCTGTATTTTACTAGCTATATTCTTTTGAATATAGCCAATGAAGGCCATACAAGGCCAGATACCTTAAAGCCTAATCAGCAATATTCAAAAGATAGCTGGTTAGGTTTAAATGTTATTTAGAGAAAGGCTGCAAGATAATTTTGAATTGGGGATATTCAGCGGGATATTTATCCTACTGAATATCCAGGATAATTTATCTGGCTAAATTTAATTGGAAAAGTTATTTGTTCGTTTTTTGAGCATAGGCCTCTCAGTGTCTTTTTAAATAGAGGTGCTTCCTCTACATGAACTTGGACAGCAATATAAAAAAAAATGAACAGACATCATATGTATCCATTTTTATGCCAATATCATGCCATAAAAGTTAACATTATGCCCAAAATACTAAAATGATACCTGCTAATCAGTGCCAACATGCCAAAACTCTGATAACAATGTCTTCTACTGCATAAGAACAAAAAATAAATTTTAAACTCCAATGTACCGAGAAGCCCAAAGTTAAAATATATAATGAAATACAGAAAAGGTGCTTGTATCATGTTTACCTCTAATGAAGCGTGAAATTGTCAGCCATTTTTCACCTTGAAGGTGGCCAAAAAATCTGAAAAACTGTAAAAAATGAGCTACTATCATATATTCAATGTTTTTCTGGCTCAACAATTACCAAACCCAGTTCTTCTCAAATGTATCAGACTCTGAAAGGTTTGGGTTTCAACCCTGTCTGCCATATTTCAGAGGGGAAAAGCAGGCTTTTTTCAGTTTTATCTATGTGAAAATTATGATTTAACATTGATGTTCCATTAGAACTATATTTATTAACATACTATAGAGACAAGCATTAGCAAAGCCTACATATATGATGGTTTCATATCTATTTCCTTTTTATTGTTGCTTTAGCACATTGTGAGTATGTATGGATTCTACTGACCCTTCCTGAACGATTGCCTTCTCCTGTTCCATCTCTATTAATTGAGGATATGTTTAAACCCAAATCTGAGATTCCTGAAGGAGTTGTCCTGCCATTTGTCTAAAAAAGAGAAAGACATTGCAGAAGAAATGAATACTTGTCAAACATGTTGTATTTAATCATATGTGAATTTCAAAAGGACTTTGGAAGAGACCATAAAGCCTGTAACAGGTGTTCTTTAAGGACAGCAGGATATCAGTCCTCACACATGGGTGACAGCAACAGATTGAGCCCAGCACAGAAAAATTACATCAAAGATTCTAGAACTTTGACTGAGCCTTAGAAGGCATGCTCACGCATGCAATATGCCATGCATCCACATGGGTTCCCTCAGCCTTATATCATAGAATTAGGAGGGTAATAAATAAAAATAATGAGAAAACCCAAGCAGCAGAAATCCAACTCTGTAGGGTAGTGGGCAGTTTTGTGAAGACTGACATCCTGTTGTCCTCGGAGAACACCTGATACAGGGAAGCAACTCTGCTTTTTCTGAGGACAAGCAGCATGACAGTTCTCACACATCCTTAGTTACAGGTTTGCCCCCAACATAAAAGGGGACCAATAAAACACCAAAATAATTGCTAAAGGACACAACAACAACTAGTTTTGTTGGTAACAAGGGGGAGGCAGCCTGAAAAGAAGAGGCCCTAGACAAGAAGAGAGTTGAGTTCTACACCTCAAACAAGTTCCGAAGGACAGATTGGACAAATCTACTGTCACATCAGCCATCCCAATCCAGACAGTAATGTGATGTGAATGAATGGATGGAACTCCACATCGCAACCCTGCGGATCTCCTCCATAAGGACTGCTCATAAATGGGCCACCAACACTGCCATGGCCTGTACAGAATGAGCCTTGACATAGCTCCCAAGATGATGCCCCACCTGGGCATAATAGGAGGAGATGCAGTCTGCTATTTATTTATTTTTATTTATTTTATTTAAAAACTTTTCTATACCGTCGCTAAGTTATATACCATCGCAACGGTTTACAAATAGGCACATAGACTAAGGTAAGTAAATGTAGGATATCTTACATTCTAACAGGTGCCAATAAAGTTCGGTTACAATTTCATAAATAAAATCATTATTTATTTATTTATTTATTTTTAATTTTTATATACCGACCTTCTTGCATAAAATGCAAATCAGGCCGGTTTACAGTGAACGTTGAACAAGCAGGAAATACTTGAGTAATGTTGGTCAAGTCCAGGTATATTATTGAGTTACTATCGCTTTGAAATATTACTTCTTAAAAGTAGGATTGATTAAATTCATTCTCATCTGCATTACCTTGTACTTTCATTCTCTACCCTCCACACTCTTTAGTGAAGGCTTTTTTAAAGAGCCATGTTTTTAGATTTTTCTTAAAAGTTTTGAGATTATTCTGTAATCTGAGTTCGAGTGGCATCGTGTTCCATAGTATGGGCCCAGCCAATGATAAAGCCCTTTCTCTCACTTGGGTTAATTTTGCTGAATTTACTGAAGGGATTGTTAGTAGTGCATTGTTTGCTGAGCGGAGGTTTCTTTGTGGAACGTGTACTCGTAAGGCTGTGTTTAGCCAGTCTGCTTCTTTATCATATATTAGTTTGTGTATGGTGCATAAGGCTTTGTATTTTATCCTGTATTTGATGGGTAACCAATGTAAGTCTGCTAGAGTTTCGGTTATATGGTCCCTCCTCTTTTTTCCCGTTAGTATTCTGGCTGCAGTATTTTGAAGTATCTGGAGTGGTCTTATCGATGTGCTTGGGAGTCCTAGTAAGAGTGCGTTGCAGTAGTCAGTGCTAGAAAAGATAAGTGTTTGCAATACTGTTCTGAAGTGGGCAGGTGTGAGTAATGGTTTCAATCTTCTGAGGACCATAAGTTTTGCGTAGCCTTCTCTTACTTTTATAGATATGTGTTGCTTCAGGTTGATTTCTGGGTCCATTATTACTCCCAGATTCCTTACTTTTTTGGCTAGCTCAATTTTTTGGTTATTTCTTAGGGTTATCGGTGTTTGAATGATTTTAGTATGCTTTCTCTCAAGGTGAAGGAATTCAGTTTTGTCAATGTTGATAACCAGTTCCATCTGGTTTAGTAGTTGTTTAATTATGTCTAGGTACATGTTAGCTAGATTTAATGTTTTTTCAATTGTGTCGTCTATTGGTAGAATTAATTGAATGTCGTCTGCGTAAATGTAATGTATTATCCCTAGGCCTGCCAGCAGATGACATAAGGGTAGCATATATATGTTAAAGAGGGTAGCAGACAGCGCTGAACCCTGAGGTACTCCTGTTTCAAGTTTAAATTTTTCTGATAATGTGTTTTTTATCTGGACTTGAAAGAACCTGTTGTTTAGGTAGGATCTGAACCAGTTTATTGTTTTGTCACATAATCCAATTTCTTCAAGTCTTTTTAGTAGTATTTTGTGGTTTACTGTATCAAAGGCTGCAGATAAGTCGAGCATTATAAGGATATAATGTTTACTGTTATCAAAACCTCTTAGTATGTTGTCTGTTAGTGAGAGAAGTAATGTCTCAGTGCTGTAGTGTTTTCGGAAGCCGTGTTGTGAAGGGTACAGTATGTTATTATTGTCTAGATGTTCAGCCAATTTGAGAGTGTCCATTTGGCAATGGCAATCCCAAACTTGTTCTAATCAAAAGAAACAAAAACTTGGGTGGACTCTCTATGACTTCTGTCCTCTCCAGACAGAAGGCTAAGGCTCTTTTGCAGTTAAAACTGTATAGGGCTTGTTTGCCTTAGTGCGAATGGGGCCTGGGAAAAATGCTGGCAAGATGGACTGGTTAAAATGGAAGTTCAACACCACCTTAGGCGTATGTAGGCGTATGTAGGACCACCCTGTTGTGAAAAAACTTAGTGTAAGGTGGATAAGTCACTAAGGCCTGGAGCTCACTGACCCTGCGTGCTGATGTGGCCACTACCAAAAATATGACCTTCCAGGTCAGGTACTTTAGGTCAGAGGTCCCCAACCCTGTCCTGGGGGCCCACCAGCCAGTTGGGTTTTCAGGATATCCACAATGAATATGCATGAGAGAAAATTTGCATGCACTGCCTCCATAACATGCAAATTTTCTCTCATGCATATTCATTGTGGGTATCCTGAAAACCCGATTGGCTGGATAGGGTTGGGGTATCCTGAAAACCCGATTGGCAGGACAGGGTTGGGGACCACTACTTTAGGTCACAGGAGCACAGTGGCTCAAAGGGAGCTTTCATCAGCTGAGCCAATACCACGATGAAGTCCAAAGACATAGCAGGAGTTCTTAGGGGAGGCTTCAACTGAAGCAGGCCCTGCATGAAATATACAACTTTAGGTTGTACAGAGATGAGCTTACCATCTACACCAAGTGATATGCACCAATCGCACTCAGATGAACCGTAACGGAGTTAGTCTTCAGACCAGTCTCTGAAAGATGCAGAAAGAAATCAAACAGTTTTTGTGGGGAGCAGGAGAAAAGATCTAGGGCCTTCTGCTCACGCCACATGGAAAACCTTCTCTACTTCAGTCTGTAGGACTTTCTAATGGAAGGCTTTCTGGAAGCCACCGGGACCCAAGACATATCTTCCAAAAGATAAAGAGGTTGCAATATCAACCTCTCAACATCCAGGCTGTGAATGACAGGACCTGGAAGTTGGAATGGTGTAATTTGGCTTGATCGTGGATGATGAGATCTGGGGAAGTCCCTAGCCTTATCAGTTTTCGGATGGGCATCTCCTGGAAGAGCAGAAACCAAACCTGTCTTGGTCAAAGTAGGGCTATAAGGATCATAGTCCCTTTGTCCTCGTAAAACTTCAAGAGTCTTCGCTACAGTGGAGCTGGAGGATACATATACAGAAGAACCTTGCCCAGTGAGAGGCAAAGGTATCTGAGGCTGGTTTTCTGCATGGCCTTTACAAGGAGAAGAACTGAGGAATCTTACTGGTCCAAGGTGATGCAAAGAGATCCACGTCCAGCTTCCCCAGAGGCAGAAGATTTGATTCACAACCCCTTGGTTCAGAAACTATTCATGGGGTCTGAATGCATGACTCAGTCTGTCCGCTATCACATTCTCCATTCTGGCTAGATGCAAGGCCCTGAGCACCATCCTATGAGAGAGGGCCCATGTCAAGATCTGGGCCGCTTCCTGATACAGGAGATACAATCCTGTACCTCCCTACTTGTTGATATACCACATTGCTACTTGGTTGTCAGCCTGTATCAGTACAAATTTGTTGGACAGCAGATCTCTGAAAGCCCACAGTGCATAGTACCTGATTGCCTGGAGCTCCAGGAAATTGATTTGGCAGAGACATTCCTGGGCAGACCATAAACCCTGGGTGCTGCGCCCATCTACATGAGCTCCCCAGCCCAGACTGGATGCATCTGTGGTAAGGACAATTTGGATAGGAGGACTTTGGAAAGAGATGTCCCACCACAAGGACAAAGAGGCCTGGAGGGATGGTGTGACTCGGATGCAGTCCTGGAGGTCCTGAGTGGCTTGTTGCCACTGCAACCTTAAGGTCCATTGGGCTTTTCGCACATGTAAATGTGCAAAGGGAGTGACATGTGCTATAGTGGCCTCAATATGTGCCATGTTGACACCTGTTGGATCTGTTGAATTCACAATGGTCATCAGGATGATGGCCCGTGTCTAGCAGGGCTCCAGTGAAATCCAGTTGTGGTGACAGGATGAGATGGGACTTGTGGTAATTGACTATGTTCCCTAGTAATTCCAGTACCTGGATGGTCGAGTGCATGGACTACTTGGCTCATGCCCGAGAGGTGCCCTTGACCATCCAATCATCTAGATATGGGAAAACATGAACTCACAGTCTGTGAAGGTGTGCTGCCACTATGGCTAGACATTTTGTGAAGACCCATGAGGTTGATATGAGCCCAAATGATAGAACGTGATATTGAAGTGCTGTTTACCCACCATGAATCAGAGATACTTCCGGTGAGCTGGGAAGATTTTGATGTGAATCTAGGCATCTTTTATACTGAGGGAGCATAGCCAGTCTCCTTTTTGCAAGAAGGGTTTCAGGGTGCCCAGGGAAATCATCTTGAACTTTTCTCTTTTGATGAACTTATTCAAGGCCCTTAAGTCTAGGGTGGGACAGAGTCCCCCTGTTTTCCTTGGTATCAGGAAGTACTTGGAGTAAAATCACCACCCTCTTTGCCCTAGTGGGATGAGCTTGACCACCCTGGCCGTTAACAGAGAGGAGAGCTCTGCATGCTAGTACATCCTGATGTGCTACCGGGCCCCAAAATGGGCTCTTGGGGGGGGGGCGCAATTTGGTGGGGCACCAATAGGTTTAATTTTTGCCCCTCATGAATGATGGAAAGAACCCACTGGTCCAAAGTTACACTTGGCCACTGGTCTGAGAAGAACCGTAGCCTTCCCCCTACTGGCAGGCACATCGTTCCAGGTGACCTGGCTATGATCCCTGCTATCTGGTCAAAACCCCATTCCCAAAGTTGACGAGGCGCCAGCTGGGGGTTCGGGGCCTCTGTGCCTGGGACACCTATAAGGGGCCCGGTATTGCTGTCAAAAATGAGGGGGGCAGGAAATAGTACCTCTTTGGGTGGAAGAAGGACTTCCTTGGCCCAAACTTCGATGGCCTCCTGGCTGTGAGGGATGAGTCCTGAATGTCAGTGTAGAGGTGTTGGAATATCACATGGTGATCCAGATCTGGGTCACTGGTCCTTCAACTTATCTCCGAAGAGATTCTCTCCTGTATGTGGCATGTCAGCAAGTTGCTCCTGCATTTCCAGTCGGAGATCAGAGGCCTATAGCCAAGCGAGACTGCGGGCGCCAATTCTCGCTACAGACACCCTCGATCCTGTGTCAAAAACATCGTAAGTTGAACAGACCCCATGTTTTCCGCACTCCAGACTCTTATACCCCAGCACCTATATGGTGTCTTGCTGCTCCTGAGACAGTTGCTTGGCAAACTCTCGGACCTGCTTTAGGATGTTGCGTATATACTGGCTCATGTAGAGCTGCCCACTATGTGGGCAATAAGCATAGCACCCTGAAACACCTTCCTCCTAAAAGCATCCCTCACTCTCTGATCCTTCTCCAGGGATGCCAAAAAATGGGGCCAAGAGCACTTGGCCTTTTGAGAGCGGATTCAATGACCACCGATTGGTGGGGCAGTAGACATTTGTCAAATACGAGAACCTTTTGGACGAGATAAACCATGCCCACCTTCCTGTTAACAGGAGGCACTGTGAAGGGGTGCTCCCACATCCTCATCAATAACACCACAAGGATCTCATGCACTGGGTCTGTCATGACCTCCTTGGGAGGCTCCATGTACTGGAGGCTTTCTAGCATTTTGTGCCTGGTATCCTCTTCAGTCTGCAGCTGAAATGGGATGGCCTCCGCCATCATCCAGACAAATCTTGCAAAGCAGAAGTCCTCCAGTGTAGAGATCCTTCGATCATCTGGAAGAACATAAGATATGCCATACTGGGTCACACCAAGCGTCCATCAAGCCCAGTAACCTGTGTCCAACAGTGGCCAACAAACTCGCAAGTACCTGTCAAATACCCAAACATTAAATGAATAGATCCCAAGCTACTAATCTTTATTGATTAATAGCAGTTTATGAACTTCTGCTCTAGGAACTTATCCAAACCTTTTTTAAACCCAGCTACACTAACTGCCATAACCACATTCTCTGACAATGAATTCCAGAGTTTAATTATACATTGAGTGAAAAAGAATTTTCTCCGATTTGTTTTAAATGAGCTACTTGCTAATCTCATGGAGTGCCCTCTAGTTCTTGTATTATAATAATTATCCAAAAGAGTAAATAACCTATTCACATTTACCCGTTCAAGTCCTTTCATGATTTTGTACTCTATCATATTCCCCTTCAGTCATCTCTTCTCCAGGCTGAACAGCCCTAACCTCTTTAGCCTTTCCTCATAAGGGAGCCGTTCCATCCCTTTATCATTTTGGTTGCCCTTCTCTGTACTTTCTCCAGTGCAAGTATATCTTTTTTGAGATGCGGTGATCAGAACTGCACACAGCATTCAAGATGCGATCTCACCATGGAGATGGTTCTGAGGGGAGATCATTGTGTCTTCAGAAACATTGGAAGAATCAAACCCCCCCACCCCAGGAGTCAAAGGTGTCCTTGTCTCCACTGTCATCGAGTGGTGAAAAGACCTAGGCACTCAGCTAGTGGTGTAGGCACCGGTTCAACTGGCACCGAGGAAGCTTACTCCTCTGAGGAACCAGGGTTGAGCAATGGAGCGGCTGATGGCTCCGCAGGACATGAATGCTGCCCCAGAAATCGACACCGGGAATGGGGCCGGTAACATGCTGAAGAGCGCATATAACGATTCCAGCAGCAGCTTGAGGAATGATGGTGCTGGTGTCAGTGCCATCAGTGCTCTGAAATCAATGCCGTGCATCACCTTCTCCACCGCCATGTGCCTCTCCAGTTCCTTCTTGAAAATTATCAATGCTAGGTCAGGCTGGGACCCAGGAGGTGTAACCAGATCCTCTTTGGAACTGAGGAGGATTGGTGGTGGGCATTGGGACTGGTGGAGACCATGGTGTACCCCTGGCATTGACGGAGGATCAGCTCTTCTTGTCACAGGGTCACTTCGGGGGCATTACAGCAGAAGCTGGTGCATAACTGTGCATCTATCATGGGGTCCGTGATAGACATGGTCCTCGCACACCTGAGGTACCACTTAAAACCCGAAGTGGATATGTCGACTCGAAACAAAAGAGACACTAGATCGAAATTGATGGTGGCTGTCAATGGCCAGCAGGCACCGAGCACACCACCGCCCCAGGGGATCGACAACAAAAATAAACTTACCCCAAAACATCAAAAAATCTATCTAGGATGCTAACGGGAGAACCCCACATCAACTGCATGAGGAAACGTGAAAAATTAATCACGAAAAAAACACTTTGTAAGTTGAAGAAAAACTGAAGTTCACCCGACAGTGAGATGCAAGGCTCCATAGAAAAGAAGAGACTGAGGGGACCCCACATGGAATAGTGGTGTACTGCATGGTGAGCATGCTCACTGAGGCTCAGTCAAAGTTCTAGAATCTTTGACATAAATTTTTCATGCCGGGCTCCATCCAATGATGTCACCCATGTGTGAGGACTCCCATCCTGCTTGTCCTCAGTGAAACTACAAATACCGCTTGCAAATTCAACTGGCCAATGATTTGGCAGTTAGGGTCCTCACATGTCAAGCTAGGGCATTTTGCAGTAGGTAAGCAGAGGTGCTGCTAGCTCTATAAAGTCACTGCCTGGAATGAAGGGTAGCGCAATGACTATTAAATTACTATAAAGATACTGAGAAAATTGCAAATGTTCCAAAAGCAAGAATGCTTAAAAAAGTGGCAGCTGAATAGTTCTTATATCTAAGAGTGTGATATGTAGCAATTCAAGGATGATATAGCCATTGTAGAAGAACTCAAGAAAAGCCTATGAAGACGTACATTACTTTCAATGGGCACTAAAATGTATATAAGCAGTATAAGAGGTCACAGGATGCGATGAGCTCAATCGGATGTGTCTGTATGAGCTCTGGGGGTTGCCTCTGCTAATCCGCACTAATCTGCAAATTCTACCCAATCCCAGCGAACAAGTTTACAACTGTGAGAGAGACTAAATGTCCATAAACCGCTACATGTATAAATCACAGAGTGATTTGCTGGCAAAACTGGTAAAAAAAGACAAAGAAAACGCAAAGCCTGGAGAAGCCAAAATGGCTGTGGATAAGGACACCGATATGCCGGAGGGCCTGCAAAACATCGCAGTAAATTAAATAACAGCTGCAGTAACAGCTATGATTACCAGCAAGCACAATGCAATAGCTGTGTAGATAGTGGATCTTAAAGACTAGCTGCATGAATTTGCACTGCGGATTGATGCCCTTGAAGGCCACGTGGCCCTTGTTGAGGATGAGACAAACATGGCGTCAGGGAAGATTCAGAAGCTTGAGTCTTTCCTTGCAACACAGATTGAAAAAATAGATGATTTAGAGAACATTGCACGGCACAACAACTTAAGATTCATTGGCCTGCCGGAGGATATAGTGGTCAACAATTAAATCACAAAAACCCCAGAAGCATGAATCTCTCACAAATCCAATATATCAAAATCTTGCTACAATAATAATCAAGGGCTTGACTTTATGGAGTGACCATCATATAGTGCTTAGGGCTTTCCAAACCAGATCTAGCCTGACTAGCGCTGGGGCTTTGTAATCATCAGTCACTCTATGCGTGGTTTATATATGCTTTATGATTAAAGCTATATTAGTGTTCATAAAGATGCTTTGTATTACAAGCTATCTCCACACTTATCTGCAGTGAGTCTACTGTGTTGGCGAGCCTCTTAATAGTTGATCGTGGTCCTACATTGCAATGTTTCGGAGTTGTGCTCCTTCTCCAGGGAATAGAATCGCTTGTGTGGACTGTAGTCAACTTATTTGGTCAGTATGATCCTGCATGCTAATTGCTAAGTCAAAGTTTCTTCAGCGGTTAGTAACCAAGGTGCTGTGAGCTACCTGCTGCTTTAAGGTGCTGCAATAGATACTAGGATATAGTGGAACATAAGTTAAGCAAGATTCTTAACAAGTGGATACCACAGGTGATGGAACTTCCTGATTTTACAGGCCAACCTGCCATATAGCGTGCGCACTGATTGGGGCCTCGGAGAAAGGATGAACAGTGGCCTAGAGCTGTAATCGCAAACATTTTGAATTTTTCACATACGATGCTAATTATGCAAGCATATCGGAAAATTCCTGTGTTGAAGATCACAATCATACCATCCGGATCTTTCAGGATTACTCTCAGCTAGTGTCCTCCAAATGGAAAAATGCAATACTGGCCTCCAAGCAAATCCGTTTTGCGCTTCAATACCCGACTAGGTTACACATATGGAATGAGGGCAAAACGAGGGTCTTCAACAGTTTGGCGGAGGAAAACAAATTTGTGGCTTCTTTGAAGTAGTGAGTGTGCAAATTCTTGGAGCAGAACTCATAGTGATCTGAGACACTACTGAGGAATCCTGGGCAGTGCATTTTGTGGTGGGACAAACGCATTTGGCACTGCAGTAGAGAACTGTTTACTGGGTCCACAGAATTGGCTTATTTCATCTAATAGCACTGGAAGATATCTGCAGGATTCAGTTTAATTTGCAGTTATGTCAGTCAACATAGTGACATGCCGGACATGCCATTTGTTAGGAAATGGCTGATCGTGGTTTTCAGAAATGGCTCAGGACCACTAGTTTTTATGTTTAACATGTTTTGATGCAATGATGAGAATTTGTTGCTGAAGTATTGCCTATTTGCTTGTTCATTGGTTAAATGTGAAGGTGAAAGGATGGGGAAGGGGGGAATGACTGTGTAACAGCTGGGCGCATCTAAATGTGACCTTGACTCTCCAAGAAGAGAGAGTTAATATTTTGGTTGGGGGGGGGGGCAGGGAGAGGGGAACACAGAGGGGGAAAATGTGGAATGCTGAATTTTTTCAAGAGGAAAGGGGTGGGGGTGGGGGGAGAGGGAAAACTTGATACAGGAATGGAATAGTAATGTCATAGAGGTCTATTTTGGGATGGGGGATTTCTAGGCTGGGAGACATCCTCTGTGGTTATGGTATGACTGCGTCGCTTTTTTTTTTCATGTGGTCAGTCAATACAACGATTAAGGCGATAAGAGTAACAATCTGGAATGTGTGCAGCATTGGATCTGCTATCAAAAAGTATAAATTATTAAATGTGATTTAAAACAGATATTGCATTTGTTCAGGAGACAAATCTCACAGATGCAAAACATAGCATGCTGCAAAAATACTGGATAGGACAAGTTTTTTTTCTCATCATCAGGCTATACCTATTACATAGGCTTTACCTATTACATTTTAAAGAGGCCACTCTTTAAAATGTAATAGGTAAAGCCTGTTGCTTATTCCTATCTATTTATTATTGTTAACTTATTTTTTGTACTTATTGGTTAACACTTGTATGTAAAGCCTGTTGCTAATATTAATGTTTAATGTAAACCGAGGTGATGTATAACTATACGTACCGCGGTATATAAGAATCTCTAAATAAATAAAAAATAAATATAGGAAAGCAGGAGTAGCAATTCTGCTGCATCGCTCTTTAGTTTTTCAAATGCAGAACGTGGTGAAGGATCCAGAAGGAAGATATATTCTGGTAGAGGGGCTGTTATTTGGGAAACTAGTGGTTCTGTGTGGAGTTTATGCCGCTAATTCTTATACATATAGGGGTAGATTTTCAGACGAGCGCGAACAGCCTACTTTTGTTTGCGCTCCAGGCGCAAACAAAAGTACGCTGGATTTTAGTAGATACGCGCGTAGTCGCGCGTATCGGCTAAAATCCTGGATCGGCGCGCGCAAGGCTATCGATTTCGTATAGCCTGCGCGCGCCGAGCCGCGCAGCCTACCCCCGTTCCCTCCTAGGCCGCTCCGAAATCGGAGCGGCCTAGAAGGGAACTTTCCTTTGCCCTCCCCTCACCTTCCCCTCCCTTCCCCTACCTAACCCACCCGCCCGGCCCTGTCTAAACCCCCATCCTACCTTTGTCGGGGGATTTACGCCTCCCGGAGGGAGGCGTAAATCCCCGCGCGCCAGCGGGCCTCCTGCGCGCCGGGCCGCGACCTGGGGGCGGGTACGGAGGGTGCGGCCACGCCCCCGGGCCGTAGCCACGCCCCCGTACCCGCCCCCAAAACGCTGCCGACACGCCCCCGCAACGCTGCGCGCTCCGGCCCCGCCCCCCGACATGCCTCCCGACACGCCCACTCCGAAAACCCCGGGACTTACGCGAGTCCCGGGGTTCTGCGCGCGCCGGTGAGCCTATGTAAAATAGGCTCACCGGCGCGCAGGGCCCTGCTCGCGTAAATCCGCCCGGTTTTGGGCGGATTTACGCGAGCAGGGCTCTGAAAATCCGCCCCATAACTTCTTTGTACAACTTATAAATCTCCTTGGACAATATTCTTCTACGCCCAGTTTATTGGGAGATGATTTGACTATAGTTCTTGATGCTCAGTTAGAAAAAACATCCCCACATCCCCACAATCCATGATAAATTTAACACAGAATAGGGAAATTCCATATTTATGTAACCAGTTAAATTTGGAGATGTTTGCACCCTATGGAAAGGGATTACACTCATGTATCCAGGGTATATGATTTTCAAGCACATCTGGATTATTTACTGATCTCTGCTTCTCTGTTCTCTCATGTTTCTGGTTCTGAAATTGGCTCAATAGAATTATCAGATCATGCCCTGGTCTGGATGGACTTGGAAGGTTTGTGTCACCAGCACAATTTTGCTGGTGGAGATTCCCTGGATATTTATATGAAGATGCAGGATTTCATAATTATTTGAGAAAGAAATGGGAGGAATATTGTGAAAACAATGATAAACACCACTCAGACCCTTTATTGTTTTGGGAAACAGCGAAAGCTGTGCTAAGGGGGAATATCTTAGCATATACTGTAAGGAGAAAAAAGATGATGTCTGAAGAAATCTTAAGACTGGAGAAACAACTGCAAAAAGATAAGCATTTATTTAGTCAACAACCTTCTATGAATAATAGAACTAAAATATATTGCGACACAGGCTACATTGAATAGGTTAGTCCAGGGGTGGGCAAATCCGGTCCTCGAGGGCTGCAAACCAGTCAGGTTTTCAGGATACCCCTAATGAATATGCATGAAATAGATTTGCATACAACTGAGGCAGTGTGTATGCAGGTCTCTCTCATGCATATTCATTAAGGATATCCTGAAAACCCGACTGGTTTGCAGCCCTCGAGGACCGGAATTGCCCACCCCTGGGTTAGTCCATCAGAGAATTAAAAAAGGATTTCACTACAAATATAAAATTTTTCTATATGGTACAAGCCAGGGCGAATGATGGCAAACCTTGTTAGGCAAAAAATGGGTAAATCATATATTATCCTTATGAGGGATCATGCTGGAAAAGAGGTGCATACTCTCAGGCTATATGAAAATATTTTTTTACATATTATCAAGATTTGTACTCTTTTGAAGGAAGCGATAGGACAGAACAACAATGGTATTTAGAGGAAGCAGAATTTCCCAAGCAACTGGAGATGTTGCATGTGCCTATAAAGGCCCAGAAGGTTTGGGATGCTATACAGCAATCAAAACTACATAAGACCCAGGGTCCAGATGGGTTACCTGGTGAATTCTATAAGATACTGATAGGTGCTATAAACAGGAGATGGCTACAGTACATGAGGTGTTGATGATGCAAACAGAGATGCTATATATGACTGAAAGAGCCACTATAGTGGTGTTACCCAAACTGGGTAGCAGCCCCACTCTTCCAGGATCATACCACTCAATTTCTCTCCTGAACTATGATATAAAATTATTTACAAAAATTGTGACAGATAGACTGGCCTCTTTTTTTTACAACATCTGGTAATGACTGATCAAGTGGGCTTTGTCAAAGCACGCTGTCAGTACTTAAGTACGCAAAGCTTTGGCCACTATTGAACAAGTAACTCGGAAAGATCTGAGATCATCGTTTATAAGTTTGATGCCAAAAAGGCTTTTGACAGGGTGGACTGGTCATTTTTATTTGCATTCTTGCAAATAAGAAGATTTGAGGGGCCTTTTTTGCATTTTCTACTTGTATTATATACTACTCCAGGAGCTCGGGTTTTAGTTAATGGGGATTTCACGGAGGAATTTATAATGCAGAGAGGGAGTAGAAAGGCTGCCCCCTGACACTACTTTTATTTGTGCTGGCTTTGGATCCGTTGATTATTTATTATTTATTTATTTAAAGCTTTTTTATACCGGCATTCATGATAAAATCACATCATGCTGGTTTACAGAAAAACAAGGGGAGTGATAACTTTGAACGATAAACATGTGTTGAGAGGCAGAGAAGTAAGTTACAATAAAACAAGGGAAGTTGGAACTGGGAGAAGAAGAAGAGTAGAAGGAATAATTTAGGCAGTAACAATGAGAGGAATTATTTACATAGTGTTGACAGGAAATTTACAAGTAGTTGTAGTCTGACTGGTGAGAAAGTTAGGAGCGTCAGTTGTGATCAGGAAAGGCTAGCCTAAAAAACCATGTCTTTAGCCTTTTTCTGAATGTTAGTAAGCAAGGTTAGTAAGCAAGATTAGTATAATAGTTGGGAATCCAAACATATCTGGCATCTCTGTGGGACTTGACTCCTCTGAGATATATGCCTTTGCAGATGATCTACTGCTTTATGTGTTACAACCGGAAGCATCCTTAAGACACTTGCTAAATGAATTAGAAAGATACGATAGAACAGAAGGCTGTCGGATTAATCGAGACAAATTAGAGGCACTTCCAATTGGGGAATAGAGTCACCAACCTTGGGAAGGGTTATTTCCCCTGAAGTGGGTAGACAGAGCTATATGGTACTTGGGGGTTTCTTATTCCAAAAAACATGAGTTTACTGCAAAAGCTTAATGTATAGAAATTGCTAGTTACTACTAAAAAGTTGTTGCGGACTTGAATACCCTTGCATATCTCGCTTATGGGGAGAGTTTATCTCTTTAAAATGGTTATATTTCCTAAATGGTTGTATGTTTTAGGGCCAGTGCCACTTTAATTGGAGAGATCAATATTAAACAGAGTATTAAAAGAGTTGAGACTATTCATGTGGCGGGGGAAGAAACCACATATATTAATGGATTGTCTGATGAAGAAATGGGGGAAAGGGAGTTTAGGTGTTCCTGTTCTGAAACAATATAACATGGCTGCTAATTTACGTCATGTGATTGAATGGATTCAGGGATCTAGCTATTATACAGAATATCAATATGAGGCAGGATTGGTGGATCCACTCTCCTTATCATATGTTTTGTATGTTGCTAATAAACAATTACCTTTGCATTTTCAAAACCACAGTTTGATCAAATCCCTGCAAAGATCGTGGCACTGACTCTTAAATAGGTTACAGCTAAAGTGGTGTGCCTCTCCTTTCTTGTCTTTTGTGGGTAATGAGAAATTTGAACCTGGCATGCAAAGGGGCCCCTTTTCTAGGTGGTGCTCCAAGAGACTGAGGGTGTTTGGACAATTGCTTGATGAGAACGGGAAGACATTAGCATTCTCTGAGCTACAATAATCTTTTGAATTAAGAGAAATGGATTCATTTCCATATATGCAGGCATGCCACTACCTGGGCTCATTATCACAGCAGGAATTGGGAAAGAAAAATTGCTATGAATTGCAGGATACATTTGATGTGGAAGATCCTGGGAAATCTACTCTATCACCGCTCTATAAATTCTTGCATAGCTCTGATGGGGGAAATTAATTCACTAACCTAAGGGATAAATGGGCGGGTGACCTGAGGGAAATGATACCTATGGCGACATTTAAGACATGTACTGCAGGGGTAGCTAGGTTAACGAATAATGTCCAACTAAGGGAAACCCGGTTTACATTTTTGTTCAGAGCTTATGTGTCTCAACATCAAGCTTTTAAGGCAAATATTGCAAGCTCTGATGTTTGCATTAAATGTGAGAAGGAAGTGGGTATTTTGGGTCATTTGTTTTGGCTTTGCTCCAAGATACAAGTGTTCTGGAAAAAGGGTTGTCTGTATATTGGAAAAGTGCTTTCGCTTTCTTTGCCTTTTGATGTAATGTCTGAGTTATTTGGGGACATTAGACCACTGATGCAATGAACACCCTCACAGAGAATGTGGATTTGTAAGGTGTTGTTGTTAGCAAAAGTGACAATACTGCATTTTTGGCGACAGCCAGGAACTCCGTTAATTACACTCTGGATGAATAAAGACACAACATTTGTTAATTATAGAACAGATGTCCATCACAACACTGAGACCTATGAGGAGGAAACTGACGTTGGATATATGGTTTCCTTACCTTTTGACACTGCCACACACTACTCATAATCAGATTTTGAATGATTTCAAGTGAAGACCTTCTGTCTCAACTAGGTACATGGTTGTTACAGTTTCAAGGCCTATGGCTGTCTTAAAGACTGGTGAGGATGGAGGTTAAGGGTGGGATTTAGATATGAACATTAAAATGGACAAATTTATTGTATGCTTGGGTTGGGAAAGAGTAAACCCACCCAAAGCTCTTATTGATTGTATTGCTTGGTGAATGTTAATAATTTAAACAAAAGCAATTTAAGAAATGAATTATAACCTTAGATAGTAATAAATTATCACCGTATTGACTTAACATGAGTCATAAAGGTACATTGATACAGTGTTGAGCCAAATCAGGCTTTGAGATGATAATTTTCAAAGGCATTTCCATGGGTAAAACAGTGCTTTACTAGAGGAAACAGCCAAACTGCCCATCTGATATGCAGGTACATTTACATGTGTATAGCTTGCATGCACACAAGTTTCCCTACCGTGAGCAGAAGTGTTCCTGGGGGCAGAACTGGGGATGGATTCGGACTTATGCTCATACCTTTAGATTTTCAAAAGTATATTGCAAATTTTCCCACAAAATTTCCTGCGCACATCCTAACAGGTAAAACTCTGTGCCAGCAAGCTTTTGATGAGATCATTTTCAAAATGAATGTAGACAAGCCAGTTCACTTTGAAAATTGCAATGTAGGCATATTATTTGCCAACTTTCTGATGCAGGCTATTAGAATAATTACTTCATGAATGGATTCTCCACATGACTGACGACAGGACTCTGGAAGAGAGAGGCTGCCTTGTTGGTTTTCTTTATATCAATTGTTTAAATGCTAACCTTTGTTGTTTTGATTCAATAAAGGTGAGGTGAAAAAGGCTATTTTAGCCAAAAGATCTTCATTCAAAAATTGGAAGAAGGACCCAGCAGAAGAAAATAGGATAAAGCATAAGCACTGGCAAGTTAAATGTAAGACATGTAAGAGAGAATTTGAAAAGAAGATGGCCATAGAGGCAAAAACCCACAGTAAAAACGCTTTAAAATATATCCAGCAGAAAGCCTGCGAAGGAGACAGTTGGACCATTAGATGATGATGGGTTAAAGGGGCACTTAGAGAAGATAAGGACATCGCGGAAAGATTAAACGATTTCTTTGATTCGGTGTTTACTGAAGAGGATGTTGGGGAGATACCCGTTCTGGAAAAGGTTTTCATGGGTAATGATTCAGATGAACTGAACCAAATCATGGTGAACCTAGAAGATGTGGTAGGCCTGATTAACAAACTGAAGAGTAGTAAATCACCTGGAATGGATGGTATACATCCCAGGGCTCTGAAGGAACTCAAAAATGAAATTTCAGATCTATTAGTTAAAATTTGTAACCTGTCATTAAAATCATCCATTGTACCTGAAGACTGGAGGGTGGCTAATGTAACCCCAATATTTAAAAAGGGCTCCAGGGGCAATCCGGGAAACTACAGACCAGTTAGCCTGACTTCAGTGCCAAGAAAAATAGTGAAAAGTGTTCTAAAGATCTAAATCACAGAACATATAGAAAGACATGGAAACAAAGTCAGCATGGCTTTACCCAAGGCAAGTCTTGCCTCACAAATCTGCTTCACTTTTTTGAAGGGGTTAATAAACACGAAGATATAAGTGAACCAGTGGATGTAGTGTATTTGGATTTTCAGAAGGCATTTGACAAAGTAAGAACATAAGAACATGCCAACTGCCAAAGACTAAAGAGGTTAGGGCTGTTCAGCTTGGAGAAGAGACGGCTGAGGGGAGATATGATAGAGGTCTTTAAAATCATGAGAGTTCAAGAATGGGTAAATGTGAATAGGTTATTTACTCTTTCGGACAATAGAAGGACTAGCGGGCACGCCATGAAGTTAGCAAGTAGCACATTTAAAACCAATCAGAGAAAATTCTTTTTCACTCAAAGCACAATTAAACTCTGGAATTTGTTGCCAGAGGATGTGGTTAGTGCAGTTAATGTTGCTGGGTTTAAAAAATGTTTGGATAAGTACTTGGAGGAGAAGTCCATTATCTGCTATCAATCAAGTTGACTTGATTATTATTACTAGCATCAGTAGCGTGGGATATACTTAGTTTTTGGGACTTGCCAGGTACTTGTAGCCTGGATTGGCCACTGCTGGAAACAGGATGCTGGGCTTGATGGACCCTTGGTCTGACCTGGCAATTTCTTATGTTCTTATGTTCTTAATAATTGGGTTCACATCTTATAAAACACATCATGCTGCAATCCACTGATTAAATGTAAATAAGAATACCTGTTTTGGGATCTCTTTGTTTGAGGTTTTACCACAGGCTCTGGATAACGGTCGTTGTACTGTCTGATGTTGATTGATGCTAGGAAGAGTCTGAAAGGTGCTACTAGATGCCCTAGAATATAAAAGGTCTGTCATTTTGAATTCATCTTTCAAGAAATGTTTCTTTCTCTTTCTAACAGAAAAAAAAATAATAAAAGTCAAGGGGTCAAATTTCAAAAAATGCTCAGTGCACCTAAGCTTTAGGCAGGAGTGGAGGAGTAGCCTAGTGGTTAGAGCAGTGGGCTGCAAACCACAGAAACCAGCAATGAATCTCACTCTGCTCCTTTTGACCTTTGGCAAGTCACTTCACCCTCCACTGTCTCAGGTACAAATTTAGACCGTAAGCCCTCTGAGGATAGGAAGTACGTAAATGTAATCCATTTTGAAGTGTCACAAAATATGGAATATATAGGAAAATTAGTTCTTACCTGTTAATTTTCGTTTCTGTAGTACCACGGATCAGTCCAGACCATGGGTTGAGCTTCCTGTCCAGCAGATGGAGACAGACCAAAACTGAAAGGGTATCCTATATCAGGACAGAGCCTACCCTGCAGCCCTTCAGTATAACCATTGTCAAAGCAGAAAACATGAAGATAAACAGTAAGGAAACAAGCAAGTAACAAGAGAACTCGAGCAACCAACAAGAGAACTCAAAATTTGAACAAGCGCAAGCAGTGACTGGACTCTATAAATGGAAATTCCTGCATGAATGTCCATGGTCATCATAAAGATGCTTCCAGTGCCTTTTGAGTATCATCACATAAAAAATCATTCGAAAACCTGCAGGAAAAGGAAAGAAACTTCGAGCGGACAGTAGAAAGTATAGGGAAGGGTGTCTGGACTGATCCGTTGTACTACAGGAACGAAAATTAACAGGTAAGAACTAATTTTCCTTTCCCTGTACGTACCCAGATCAGTCCAGACCATGGGATTTACCAAAGCTTCCCTAAACAGGGTGGGACCGAGACAGACCCGCTCGAAGCACCTGCCGACCAAAGGAACCAAAGACAGGCGCCTGTATATCAAAGCGGTAATGCCGAGCAAAAGTATGCAGAGACTTCCATGTAGCTGCCCTGCATATCTCCTGCACAGAGACTGACTGAGTCTCCGCCCAAGAAGTAACTTGGGAACACAAGGAATGAGCCTTCAAGCCCACCTTCCAGACTGACAGATATAGGCTGATGAGATAGCCTCCTTCAACCAGCGAGAAATCGTAGTCTTAGAGGCCTGTTTGCCCCGGTTGTACCCACTCCATAAGACAAAGAGACGGTCCGAAACTCGGAAGTCATTGGTTACCCGCAGATAATGCATGAGAACGCGCTTCACATCCAGACAGCGTAGATCATCCCCAACCGTACTTGCAAGATCTGTGGGAGAAAAAGCGGGGAGCTCCACTGACTGATTGACATGAAAGGCAGAAACAAGAAAGAGGGTACAGTCTTGAGGGAGACCCCCCGAGTCCGAAAAACATAGGAAGGGCTCCCGGCAAGACAACGCTTGGATCTCCGACACCTGCCTGGAGGAGCAAATATAGACTAAAAACACCGCCTTGAGTGTTAAATCCTTGAGAGTAGAGTGGCGGAGAGGCTCGAAGGGAGCAAGGCAGAGAGCCCGGAGGACCAAGTTAAGGCTCCACAAAGGACAAGCGGAACGCATGTATGGCCTCAAATGTTTAACTCCCTTGAGGAAACGGACAACATCTGGATGAGATGCAACCGCATAACCTTCAAGACTTCCCAGGAGAGAGCCGAGGGCAGAGACCTGTACCCAGAGCGAACCGAACGAGAGGCCCTTAGAGAGACCGCGCTGAAGAAAAGAAAGAACCAGCGAAACCGGGGCCAAATGTGCCGAGACACCCGATTCTGTGCAGACAAGCTCGAAAACCTTCCAAACCCAGACATAGGCAAGGGAAGTATAGAAACATAGAAATGACGGCAGAAGAAGACCAAATGGCCCATCCAGTCTGCCCAGCAAGCTTCGCACTCTTTTTTTTTTTTCTTATACTTATCTGTTACTCTTGGCTCTTAGTAACCCTTTGGTTCTATTTCCCTTCCACCCCCACCATTAATGTAAAGAGCAGTGTTGGAGCTGCATCTATGTGTAATATCTAGCTTAATCAGTTAGGGGTAGTAACCGCCGCAATAAGCAAGCTACACCCTTGCCCATTTGTCTACCCAGACAATGCAACTCAGTCCCTGTTGGTTGTTGTCTGTATATCGATCCACTTTTCTTCATTCCCCCTGCCGTTGAAGCAGAGAGCTACGCTGGATTTGCACGAAGTATCAGACTGTCTCCCCTGCCATTGAAGCAGAGAGCTACGCTGGATTTGCACGAAGTATCAGACTGTCTCCCCTGCCGTTGAAACAGAGAGCTATGCTGGATATGCACGTAGTATCAGACTTTCTCCCCTGCCATTGAAGCAGAGAGCTATGCTGGATATGCACGTAGTATCAGACTTTCTCCCCTGCCGTTGAAGCAGAGAGCTATGCTGGTTATGCATTGAAAGTGAAGTATCAGGCTTATTTGGTTTGGGGTAGTAACCGCCGTAACAAGCAAGCTACTCCCTGCTTTTTGTGAATTCAAATCTTTTTCCACATTTCCTCTTGCCGTTGAAGCTTGGAACAATGTTGGAGTTGCATTAATCGTGTGTATGTTTATTGAATAAGGGTATTATCTCCAGGTAGTAGCCGTCATTCCCGCGAGCCACCCGCTCTTCATTCACGTCCTCTAGACTTTATGGATCCACAGTGTTTATCCCACACCCCTTTGAAGTCCTTCACAGTTCTGGTCTTCACCACTTCCTCCGGAAGTGCATTCCAGGCATCCACCAACCTCTTCGTGAAGAAATACTTCCTGACATTAGTTCTGAGTCTTCCTCCCTGGAGCTTCAAATCGTGACCCCTGGTTCTGCTGATTTTTTTCCGACGGAAAAGGTTTGTCGTTGTCTTTGGTTCTTTGAAACCTTTCAAGTATCTGAAAGTCTGTATCATTTATTTATTTTTATTTATTTAAGATTTTTATATACCGGCATTCATGATACAATCGCATCATGCTGGTTTACATTTAAACAGGGGTGTGCAATAAATAACAAAGTAACTTGGTGGTGTAGAAGAAGGCAGTTACAAATAACAAGGAGGATGGAAATGGGAGAGGAGAAATAAAGGAGAGAATAACATTAGGCTGAGATATTTACAAGGGGAGGAGGCTGATCTGCTCCTCCTTTCCTCCAGGGTGTACATATTTAGATTCTTCAATCTCTCCTCATAAGTCATTCGATGAAGACACTCCACCTTTTTGGTCGCCATTCTCTGGACCGCCTCCATCCTGTCTCCTGTCCCTTCGGAGATATGGTCTCCAGAACTGAACACAGTACTCCAGGTGAGGCCTCACCAAGGACCTGTACAAGGGGATAATCACTTCCCTTTTCTTACTCGATATTCCTCTCTCTATGCAGCCCAGCATTCTTCTGGCTTTAGCTATCGCCTTGTCACATTGTTTCACTGACTTCAGATCATTAGACACTATCACCCCAAGGTCTCTCTCTTGCCCCGTGCACATCAGCCCTTCTCCCCCCATCGAATACAGTTCATTCAGATTTCCATACCCCATATGCATGACTCTGCACTTCTTGGCATTGAATCTCAGCTGCCATATCTTTGACCACTCTTCCAGCGTCCTTAGATCCCGTCTCATTCACTCCACTCCTTCCGGCGTGTCCACTCTATTGCAGATCTTAGTGTCATCCGCAAAAAGACAAACCTTACTTTCTATCCCTTCCACAATGTCGCTTACAAAGATATTGAACAGGACTGGTCCCAACACAGACCCCTGCGGCACTCCGCTCAACACCGCTCTCTCTTCAGAGTAAGTTCCATTTACCATCACACATTGTCTTCTGTCCGTCAACCAGTTTGCAATCCAGGCCACCACCTTGGCACTCACTCCTAAGCTTCTTATTTTATTCACCAGTCTCCTGTGCGGGACCGTATCAAAAGCCTTCCTGAAGTCCAAGTAGATGACATCGAGTGATCTTCCTTGATCCATTTCCTTGGTTACCCAGTCAAAAAAGTCAATCAGGTTTGTCTGACAGGATCTTCCCCTTTTGAATCCATGCTGCCTCTGGTCCAGCAATTCTTCCGACTGTAGATAGTTCACTATTCCTTCTTTTAAAAGCGACTCCATTACTTTTCCCACCACCGAGGTGAGGCTAACCGGTGTGTAGTTTTCAGCCTCCTCTCTGTTTCCACTCTTGTGAAGCGGGATCACCACCACTCTTCTCCAGTCACTCGGCACCACTCCCGTTTCTAGGGATCTATTGAACAGGTCACACAGCAGACCCGCCAGCACATCTCTGAGCTCCCTCAATATCCTGGGATGAACCTCATCAGGCCCCATGGCTTTGTCTACTTTCAGTTTCCCCAGCTCTTCCCATACATTCTCTACTGTAAATGGAGTTACATCTACTCCATTCCCCTCTATTTTCTTGTTAACTAGCGACGGTCCTTCTCCAGGGTCTTCTTTAGTGAACACCGAACTGAAGTATTTGTTTAATAATTCTGCCATTTCTTTATCTGTCGCCACCCATTGATCCTTTTCACCTTTCAATTTCAGTATTCCACTTTGGACTTTTCTCCTTTCACTGATGTATCTGAAAAATGCTTTGTCACCTTGCTTTACCTCTTTGGCGATCCTTTCTTCCGCTTGAATTTTCGCTTTCTTGATTGCTTTCTTTGTCTCCCTCTTTTCCACTAGATATTCTTCCTTGGGTTCTTCTCTTTGGGATTCTTTATATTTCTTGAACACTGTTCTTTTAGCTTTTATTTTGTCAGCCACCTCCTTTGAGAACCAGATAGGTCTCATTTTTCTCTTGCTTTTCTTTACTTTTCTAACATATATATTAGTTGCCTTGGTGATTGCTCCTTTTAACTTGGTCCACTGTTGTTCCACATCTCTCTCGTTCTCCCAGCCTTCTAATTCTTCCTCCAGGTACTTCCCCATTTTATCAAAGTCCGTGTTTTTGAACTGCAAAACTCGAGTCTTCGTGCTACTTCACCGTATCCTATTTGTGATATGAAACCATACTGTATGATGATCACTGGTGCTGAGGTGGGCACCCACCTGGACATTAGAGACGTTATCTCCATTAGTGAGAACTAAGTCGAGTATAGCTCCCTCCCTCGTGGGTTCCATTACCATTTGTTTGAACAGAGCCCCTTGTAGGGCATCCACTATCTCTCTACTACCCTTGTCCCCCCTTACACACCCGGTGTCATCCTCTTCCAAGATAACCCCTACTACCTTACTTACGAGTTAACACTCAACCATTATACTTAGTAGCTAATGCTAATGTTTTTATATCCTGGTTTTTCTCTTACATCCTTTAGGGCCCCCGTTTACGCCCTATTTGGAAGGTTCTCAGGTTTCATAGCGATACTCTATTAGCGCCCTGTTTTAATGTAACGCCTGTTATTACTGTTTTGCTGTTCTATTTATTTATTTTATCAGACACCTCGTTTTAATGTAACGTTATGTAATGTTATTACTGTTTTGCTGTTCTATTTATTTAATTTTATCTGACACCTTGTTTTAATGTAACGCCTTAGCCGCGACTGTTCTGTTATAATGGAAACCGATATGATTTGATATTTTTGTTCAAGAATGTCGGTATATAAGAATTCTAAATAAATAAATAAATAAATAAATAAATAAATAAATACTGTTAGATTCTGCAGAAGGGATTCTCCAGTCTACATCCGGCATATTAAAATCTCCAACAATCACCACTTCTCCCTTCTCTCCCATCTTTTGTATGTCTTCAACTAGAGCTTTGTCAAGCTCTTCTATTTGATTTGGAGGCCTGTAAATCACTCCAATAGAAACGGAAGCCCCCATCATCTTTTTTTAGGTCAGCCCATAGAGCTTCTTTGCCCCATCTTCCTTGCAGCTCAGATGCTTGGATATTGTTTCTGACATAAAGAGCCACTCCTCCCCCTTTCCTGTCCTCTCTGTCCTTCCTTAATAAGTTATAGCCTGGTATTGCCGTTTCCCAATCATGAGATTCCGTGAAGTAGAAGTAGAAGTAGAAGTCTTGTGATCACGCAGGATAGTGGAGATGACGTCTTCCCTATATCCCTTCTTCCTCAGTCTCTGCCATTCAAAAGCCAGGCCGCTAGACAGAAGCGATCCGCCTAGTTGAAAAATACGGGGCCCTGCCGGAGCAGGTACCAAAGATGACTGAGACGAAGAGGACCGTCCGTCGACAGGTTTACGAGATCCGTGAACCATGGTCTGCGGAGCCACTTGGGAGCTACGAGAATGACCAGACCCCTGTGGAACTCTATCCTTCTGAGCACCTTGCCCACCAGGGGCCACGGAGGGAACACGTACAGAAGAACGTCGCGTGGCCAGGGAAGGACTAGCGCATCTACCTCTTCCGAACAATGTTCCCTCCAGCGGCTGAAGAACCTGGGAGCTTTGGCGTTGTCCAAGGTTGCCATCAGGTCCAGGTGAGGAGGACCCCACCGGTTGACAATCAGCTCCAATGCCTCGTCGGACAACTCCCACTCGCCGGGGGTCAAGCCGCTAGCAACTCAAAAAAATCTACTTGAACATTCTCCTTGCCCGCAATGTGAGATGCTGCTAAGCACTGCAGATGGCGCTCTGCCCAAGCGAAGAGCTGGCTTGCCTCGAGGGCCACCAGGCAACTCCTGGTGCCCCCTTGGCAATTGATGTACGCCACGTGGTAGAGTTGTCCGAGAGTACCCGAACTGCTCTTCGGTGAAGAGGGGAAGAAAAGCTTGAAGAGCCAGATGGACCGCCCGAACCTCCAGGCGATTGATGTGCCAGCAGGATTGGGCAGGGAACCAGTACCCCTGCGTGGCCTGTGTCTGGCAGACTGCTCCCCAACCGGAGAGGCTGGCGTCTGTCATGACTACAATCCATTGCGGAGTCTGGAGGGATATTCCTTTCAGAAGGTGCTTGAGCGATAGCCATCAATGTATGTCTCTGATGGTAGGGTCGGAGAGAGGAAGCTGCGCTTGAAACAGTTCCGACACTGGTTTCCAGCGGGAGAGAAAAGCTTTCTGTAAAGGACGCATATGCGCAAAAGCCCAGGGGACCAAGTCGATCGTAGAAGCCATGGTCCTCAGAACCTGTAGGTAGTCCCACGCCATGGGGAGAGGCATGGAAAGGAAGTTTCGGACTTGATCCATCAGCTTGAACGCTCGAGAGTCCAGCAGGAATACCTTGCCGACCCGAGTATCGAACCGAGCCCCTAGGAATTCCAGGACCTGGGAAGGTCGAAGATTGCTCTTGGACTATCCACCTGCCTGCTTGCATAAGGTCTCTGACTTGGCTCGCACTAGCCAATCATCTAGATAAGGGTGGACTGGGACTCCGTCCCGCCGGAGGGCGGCCGCAACCACCACGATCACTTTGGTAAACGTGCGTGGTGCCGTGGCCAGACCGAATGGGAGAGCCCGGAACTGGAAATGTTGCCCCAAGATGTGGAACCGAAGATACCTCTGATGTTCGGCATGGATCAGAATGTGCAGGTAGGCCTCCGTCAAGTCGAGAGAGGCCAGAAATTCTCCGGGATGAACAGCTGGTATAACTGCCCTCAGGGTTTCCATCCGAAAATGGGGCACTTTGAGGGCTCGGTTGACCCTCTTGAGATCGAAGATGGGGCGGAAGGAGTCATCCTTTTTTGGAACCACGAAGTAAATAGAATACTGGCCGGCGCCCCATTCCCCCACGGGAACAGTGACTGTAGCCCCCCAGCCCCTGGAGTCTAGCGAGAGTCTGACATACAGCAGCCCGCTTCCGATGGCTGCACGGGGAGACCATGTACAGATCCGGCAGGTCCCGAGCAAATTCTAAAGTGTAGCCTCTCTCGATTATCTTGAGGACCCACTGGTCCGATGTGATTTTGACCCATTCCTCCAAGAACAGGGACAGCCAACCACCTAAGTTTGGAATGGAGGAATGGGCGGCCGAATCTCATTGAGAGGCGGGCTTGGACGCGTGGCACTGTGGATTACCATCACGGAAGGCACGGCGCCCTCGAAAGGACTGAGCCCAGGACTGAGACCTGGAGAAATTTCCTCTAGAGAAGGTGCCCCACGCCCTGGGATTATATCTCCGCTGACCCCTGAAGCTGGTGCGAGTAGGGAAAAAGGTTCTCGCTTGTTTTGGGCGATCCTCAGGTAGTTTGTGTACCTTGTTCTCACCCAAGGATTTAATAAGCTGTTCCAGGTATTTGCCAAACAGCAACTTACCTTTGAAAGGGAGCGTGCCCAGCTGCGCCTTGGAAGACGAATCGGCTGCCCAGTTACGGAGCCAGAGGAGCCGTCTGGACAAGACCACAGAAGCCATCGCTTTTGCCTGGACCCGGAACAAGTCGTAAAGGGCATCCGCCCCATACGCTATAGCGCCTTCCAATCTTTCAGCCTGCTCTGCCTCGTCAGGCGGGAGGTCCTGGGTGCTGAGCAATTGTTGAACCCACCTAAGGCTTGCCTGCTGCATGAGACTGCTGCAGATCGACACCCGGCACCCAAGGCCAAGACTTCGAAGATGCGCTTGAGATGGAATTCTAGCTTGCTGTTTTGGACATCCCTGAGGGCCGTAGCACCCACCACCGGGATGGTGGTGTGCTTAATAACTGTAGTCACGGAGGAATCCACCTTGGGCATTATCAGCATGCCTAAGCATTCCTCCAGGAGAGGATAAAGCTTCTCCATAGCTCTCCCGACGCGGAGCCCTGAATAGGGAGCCTCCCACTCCCTAAGAAGCATTAGCCGATACATCGGATGGAAGGGAAAGGTGCACGTAAGAGCCCTGAGTTCCGCCAAGACCGGGTCCGCGCAAGCCGGCATTGCGGCCGAAAACTTGTCCACTGCAGGGTACTCTATTCCCAGCTCCTGAGAAATAAAAGGGATAAGTGGCTCCAGTTTCTCCCTTCTGAACAGACGTAGAACCCTGGGGTCAACCCCCTCCAGAGGGGGGAGAGTTTCAACAAAATCCTGATCTGGGTCCTGGTCCGGGGCACCCAAGGGAGCGGGGGGGTCTAGGGGAGGGGGACCCCCGGGACTACCCGCACTCGGACAGGCCCCTGCGCATCAGGAACCGCTGGAGCGGACGGTGCAGCAATCTGAGGAATTTTAGGAAGAGGAGGAGCAGGAGGGGGTCCGCCTCTTTTTGCAGGCTGGCTAAATGAGATTTGTGCATTAAAAGCACAAATTCTGAAGAAAAACGAGGCCTGGAATCTCCGGGGGGAGGGAGGAGGGAATGGAGGGGGGAAGGTCAGGACCTGCATCAGGGGACTGCACGGGGCTCAAATCGGGGGGGGGGGGGGGGGATCTAAAAACTCCAGGTCCTGTGAGTCCTGCTGCCCCGAAAAAGCAGCATCCAAAAAACCCAAAATGGCCACCGTTCCCACGGTTTGTCGGCCCGGGAACGGCGCGGCCATGCGCTTGTGCGGCCTTGCTCGGGTTCCAGAGGAGATCGCAGCCGCAGTGGGACCCTCCCCCCCGGCAAACATTTAGAGCAGAGCTCTTCTCTAGAGAGACAGAGCAAAGAATCCCCGCAGGCAAGGCAGAGAGGAGAGCGTGGCATGACCCCAATCAGCTGTGCTTCCGGGGCTGAGGGAGCAGAGGCAGGTGACTGAACTCTGCATGCTCCCAACTCTCACAAAAGGCTGCCAAGTGTTTAGTTTCACTTTGATTCTTAGTCTTTTTCAACTTAGACAGTGCAGAGGAAAACACGTCCCTGCAGGCAGCTCCGGAGGATAAGCGTCCTGGTAGGAGAGAGAGAGAGAGAGGCTGTACAGGGAGAGTGACTGGCACCACCAATTTCACCCCACAGCCGAGGAACACCGGGGATAGGGAGCCTAGGCTATATTACACAAGGGGCAAAGCCCCCCTAGGCTCCCCCAAGAGCGAGGAGACAAAAACTGTCTCCTGTATGAAAATCAACACAGTCCAAAAAACTTTTTTTTTTTTTTTTTTTTTTTTTTAAATGATAGATAATAAATACTTGCTTGATCCAATAAGTTTAGAGAAGAAAGAAAGCCCCAAAACAGGGGCTAAGAAAAAGAAACAGAGAACCGCAGGGTGAGCTGTCGCATCTGCTGGAGATAGACAAATACTGAAGGGCTGCAGGGTAGGCTCTGTCCTGATATAGGATACCCTTTCAGTTTTGGTCTGTCTCCATCTGCTGGACAGGAGGCTCAACCCATGGTCTGAACTGATCCGGGTACGTACAGGGAAACTTTTTTTTTTTTTTTTTTTTTAAATCACCTACATTTTGGAAATTTTCAGGAAAACCTAGGTGCCTATTTGACTGAAAGTTTGTCCTAGATTTAGAAGCTTAAAATTGTGAAGATCCATATTCAGACATAGTCTGGATGGCAAAGTTAGCTGCACTATTGAATATAGCTGGCTAACTTTAAGATAGCTATTTGGCCCGACCAGACTTAGCCATTCAGCTAACGCTGAATATTGGAGTTAGGCAGTTAACGGGGCTAGATTCATCAAACTATCGCATGCGATAGAAAGAGGGGCGTGTTTTATGGTAATAGCTTATTTATTGCAAAGTGTGCTATCTTAGCACTTCGCATAGGTATTACCGCAGAATGTGATAACTTTTCACATTTTGTGGTAAGTGCCACAATTGTAATTCCTACCTACAACCACGGGGGGGGGGGGGGGGAGAGAGAGAGAGACTAGCTATAAGGCTATAAGTTAGGTATTGATACCTCTATATGAGGCCCACCTAGCTACTCAAGGTGAGGTTTAGGTATTAGTGTAGGCATGTAGGGATTAGGGGCCACTTTGACATACAGAGTGAGATGTACGAACTGAAAAGTGCACTCTTGTGAAGATTTAATGTCCTTTGGAGTGAGGAAACTCAACCAAAGATGAGATTTGTACAATGTTCTGTCAACCTAGCTTGATGGACCCAGAGTCCACCCCCTCCCCCCCTAGCTTAAAAGACTAAAAATGCTATGTGTGATAAAGCCGACATGTGCGACATGCACAGCTTAACACAAATGAAAAAGGTGTAGTTGTTTGCTGCATTAAAATTGTGTGATGTGGCTTCGCACTTTGCGAAGCCAGCCCCACTTGGCCAGAAATCCCACGCCAAATTCCACCCCTTTTCTAAATTAGCATTGCACCATGCATTATGGTGCTTTTCACATGCGTTAAGGCATTTTCACATGCGAAAAGCCCATGACGCAGCTTGGAAAATAACCCCCTTAACCGGCTAACTCAACTCCTCCCAGTTATGCCTCCAGAATGCCCCTAACTTATCCACTAAATTCTAGTCCGCTAGCTTATTAGCCAGCTAAAACGCATCCATTTTGTTATTAAGTATACAAGTTTGTTTTTTGATTGAGTAAACCATAAAACTGGTTGTCTATACCATTTAAAATGTGCAACTAAAAACTCTTGAAAAAAAGACTCTTTGCCCCAAGATGAACGAATGAATAGACTGGACAGCCCATGTAATGCAGGGCAGACTGACTGGCTTGCTGACACTTTTAGGTAACTGTGCAAGACTGCTTGTTGGAATTTTTTGTATTTTCTTTGGTTTGTTATCTAGCTATATGCCTTTTGAATATCAGCCTTGACAATTTTTCCATAAAGATATAAAAACAAGTTTGCATACCGTAAACTGTGTTTTCCGTAGATAGCAAGATGAACTAGCCATGCTTTCTGGGAGCTCTGGCGGCTCTCAGCAGGAACTCCTCCTAGCAGCACAAGTTTTGCTACTGCATGCCTGCGTGGTGCCTTCCCACATGGTCAACTGTCTCCCCTCGGTTGGTCTCAAAACACAGAAAAGGAGTATAAAGAGAGTAGGTCGACAAATAGTGAAGTAACATAGACTGTCCAGGCAGAAGGATGGGGACGCATGAAAATTTCTTGAAGAGGAACCTGTCTCAAGTGGGCTATGGAAACAGCTACTGTGTTATTGTTTGTAAGGTTTTGGGTGGACCCTCGGACACTGTGGCTGCTGACCACGCTCACGGGGGGAAGTTCCGTGAGGGGCCACAGGTCAGACTCAGCTTAGGACACACAACACAGATAGATCTTTTATTAACAGTAGTGAGGAGCCACCAGAGGTGGCAGTAGTGAGCAGAGATGAAGCCCGGTTCGGCTTGTAGTCCCTCAGGGCTCTGGAACAGTGATCCCACAATGGCTGTGCTGTAGTGAAGAGAAACCGAGATAGTGAGTACAATGAAGTATATGCAGGGTTCTGGAATAGAGCCTCATTGGTTGAGTACTCACATAGCGGTTTCTCTCTGTAGGATTCACAGGAGCTGAAATAAAGGCAGGCCCTCGAGGAGCGAGTAACTGGTTCCAGGGAACAGCTCTGAGAGAAATAGATGGTAACTCACTGATGGTGTAGGCAGCGGTATCTTTCAGGCAGAAGTGAAGTCCAGGCAGCGAGTCTAGGAACATGAGCCCTCGAGGAGCGAGTACCGGTTCCAGACAGCGACCAGAAAGAGAAGAGAGAGGCCCCCGAGGAGCAGGTACCCCAAATAGAGTAAGACCAATAATGGAGAGGCAGCGTAGCTAGGTACGGAGAGCAAATCCCATCCGTAAGGAGTTCACCAGTTCGAATACCTGAACCCTTGCTAACTCGATTAGCGAGCAGTAGTGTAGGCTTCTGTATCCGGGATGCGTGACATCATCACAGGGGGACGCCCTTAGGTTCGCACCAAAGAAAGTATTTGAAGCAGGACCACGCGGCGCGCGCACCCTAAGGCATCTGGACAGCATGGTGGGAGGCAGCGCCCAAGCCGGACCAGGGACGCCGGAGAGGAGGTATTCGGCCCTGAAGAAAACTCTTGGGAGCCTCAGGCTAACATCCTTGATAAAGAGATGCTCCATCAATTTCATCTCGCGTATCCTTCAAAACCTAAACCTGGTACCCGCAGAGGAGACCACCCTTTGAAGGGGGGTACTGTTACGACTGTTGGTGCCTGACGTCTCCACTCCGCCCTCCTTACCTCTCTGGTGACTCCTCCTGCGGTTGACAGACGTTTGGCTGCCGCGGCATCTGCCTGCCATCCTCTCCGGCGTCCCTGGTCCAGCTTGGGCGCTGCCTCCCACCATGCTGTCCAGCTGCCTTAGGGTGCGCGCAGTTTTGTCTCGTCTTCGGACATCAAGAATCTCTTCAACCTTGAATTCTAGGTCATCTTCCGCGTTGATGGCAGGTAGTTCCTGAGTCTTGGAAGAGAATTCACTGAGAATGAGAGGTTTCAAGAGTGAAACGTGAAAAGCGTTGTGGATGTTTTGTCCGGGTGGTAACTTCAGACTGTAGGTGATGTTGCCAAGATGTCGGAAGATTGGAAATGGTCCAACGTAGCGAGGAGCGAACTGAGTGCAGTGTAACTTCAGTCTGAGATGTTTGGTAGATAACCAGACTTTGTCACCGGGTTTGAAGACAGGCGCTTAAGAATGGTGAGCATCATAGAACTTCTTAGCGAGGTCACTCGCTTTAACTAGCATGTCTTTTGTCTGAGTCCACAGGTTATGGATTTCATCAGCAGTAGATTGAGCTGCTGGGGACGTCACTGAGAGCTTCAGTGGAAGTGGCAGTGTTGGAGAGCGTCCATATACCACTTCAAAAGGTGTTGATCCAGTTGATGTTGCTGGATGAGAGTTGATGGCGAATTCAGCCCAAGGTAACTGTTCGGCCCAGTTATTCTGATGGCAACTCACGTAGGCTCGAATGAACTGCTTTAAGGTTCTATTCATCCGTTCTGTTTGGCCATTTGATTGCGGATGATAGGCTGAAGTGTAGTCTAGAGAGATATCGAATAACTTGCACAAGGCCCTCCAGAATCTTGCCGTGAATTGAGATCCTCGGTCTGAGACAATGTGTCTTGGTAGGCCATGAAGGTGAAAAATGTACGATATGAAGAGCTTCGCAAGCTCCAAGGCTGAAGGAAAGCCAGGCAGCGCCACGAAATGAGCCATCTTGCTAAAGCGATCGACTGTTACCCAGATGGTATTCATTCCTCCAGAAGGGGGTAAATCGACTACAAAATCAGTAGCAATGTGTGACCAGGGCTGTTCCGGAACTGGCAGTGATTGCAGTAATCCCCACGGTTGGCCAGAAGCAGGTTTGTGTTTGGCACAGTTGGTACAGGATGCCACATAGGATAGGGTATCCTTCTTGATGGTAGGCCACCAATAAAACTTCTGGATCTTGAGCAGGGTACGGAGTTGACCAGGATGGCCAGCCAGCTTGGAATCGTGTGCCCAAAAGAGCACTTTCTTCCTGAGGTGTTTAGGCACGATGGTCTTACCAGCGGGCACAGAATGTGTAGTCGCCAAGATAACTTTCTTCGGGTCAATTATGTGCTGAGGTTCTTCAGGCACATCCTCCGAGAGAAAGGAGTGTGATAAGGCATCAACTCTGGTATTTCTGTCTCCGGGGTGATATTTAAGTACAAAGTCAAAATGATTGAAAAATAAGGACCATCTAGCTTGTCTGTGGTTAAGATGTTGTGCATGGCGGAGATACTCTAGATTTTTGTGGTCCGTGAATACACTTACTTGATGTTGAGCGCCTTCGAGCCAAGGCCGCCATTCCTCAAATGCAAGCTTTATTGCCAAGAGCTCTTTATCGCCGATCCCATAGTTCTTCTCTGCCAGGGAGAAACATCGTGAGAAGAAAGAGCAGGGATGTAAGGCTTTAGAGTCTCCAGTCTGGCTCAATACAGCCCCTACACCGACATCTGAAGCGTCAATGTCTACGATAAAGGGCTTGTAGGGGTCAGGATGCCGCAAGCATGGTTCCGTGGAAAAGGCAGTCTAGTTTCTCAAATGCGGAAATGGCCTCCGCAGACCATTTTGAAGCGTTGGCACCCTTGCGGGTCATTGCGGTCAAGGGTACTGTTAAAGAAGAGTAGTTCTTTATAAAGCTTCCATGATAGTTGGTAAACCCCAGAAATCATCTCAGGGCCTTCAGGCTGGTAGGTTGGGACCAATTTTTGATACTCTCGAGTTTTTGAGGGTCCATCTGGAAGCCATCTTTAGACATGATATAGCCAAGGAAAGGCACTGAGTCCTTATGAAATTCGTACTTGGAGAGTTTGGCGTAGAGCCAGTGTTCACGGAGTCGGCATAGTACTTGCTTGACATCCTCTAGATGAGTGGGCAAATCCTGGGAAAATATCAGGATATCATCCAGGTATATCCCGACACTCTTGTACAGCAGGTCCTACAGGATGTCGTTCATCATGTTCTGAAATATAGCGGGTGCGTTGCACAGGCCGAAGGGCATAACTAAGTACTCAAAATGACTGTCTCGAGTGTTGAAGGCTGTTTTCTATTCGTCGCCACTACGAATGCGAACTAAGTTGTAGGCCCCCTTCAGGTCAAGTTTTGAGAATATTTTGGCCCCCTGAAGCCTGTCAAACAGCTCTGAGATTAAAGGCAGGGGGTAGCAGTCTTTAATTGTGATCTCGTTCAGACCTCGGTAATCGATTCAAGGACGTAGGGTACCGTCCTTCTTCCACACAAAGAAGAAACCTGCGCCGGCTGGAGATTTCGATGGTCTAATAAACCCCTTCTGTAAATTCTCCTCGATGTATTCGGACATCGCCTTATTCTCAATCACTGAGTGTGGATAGACACGTCCTTTAGGAGGTTCAGTATTGGGTTTCAGTCTTATGGCACAGTCATAGGACCTATGTGGAGGAAGGATGTCAGCAGCTTCTTTGGAAAACACATCACTAAAAGATGCGTATTGGGGCGGCAGTCCTGGCATCGCTGGAGTAGTAGGCATGCAGATGACAGGAGCAATCTCCTTAAGGCACTTCCCATGACAACCTGGGCCCCAGCGGGAGAGTTCCAAGGATGCCCAGTCAAATTGGGGTTGGTGCGACTGCAACCAGAGTAACCCCAGGACGATAGGGTGCATGGCATTCTCTAACACAAAGAAGGGAATTGAGTCAATATGGAGAGCTCCAGTGTGGAGAGTTACCGGTACAGTTTGGCAAGTCACGTCACCCGGTAAGGGTTCTCCATGGATGGAGGATAGGAGTAGTGGAACCTTCAAGGTGACGAGGGGAATCCTCAGATGTTCCACTAGGCGTTGAAGAATAAAGTTGCCTCCTGCCCCTGAATCCACCAGGGCAAGAGTTTGAACCTTAGACGGTCCGCAGATCAAGGAGACTGGGAGAGAGAGCGGAGGAGAGGGTGTAGTAAGGCCCAAGAACAGTCCTCCTGCAGGACTTAGGCCCATCCGTTTCCCGGATGAATTGGGCATGTTGGGACATTGTGACCAGTCTGTCCACAGTTCATGCATAGACCATGCCTCTTTCGAAGTCTTCTCTCTTTGGAAGTCAAATGTCCGCGACCAAGTTGCATCGGTTCATCTCCACTGGCAGCAGGAATTACTGGAACCATCTCCTTCTGACCAAGTCCTCTATTAGGCCAGAGCTCTTTCACCTTATCACGAAGCCAGTGATCGATCCTAGTAGCCAAAGCCACTAGTTCATCCAGCGAGTCAGGTGTTTCATGAGCGGCCAGCTCGTCTTTCAAGCGAGTATCCAGACCTCTGAAGAAGAGGGTCTTCAGGCATTTGGGGTCCCAGCAGAGTTCTGTAGCAAGAGTCTTAAACTCTATCGCAAAATCAGCCAGTGGTCGGTTGCCTTGCTTCAGGTCCACCAGAGCAGAACTGGCAACGGTCACTCGAGCAGGATCATCGAAAACGGATTTAAATAAGTCCAAAAATCAATCTGTGTCCTGCAAAATAGGATCCTTGCGTTCCCACAGTGTAGAGGCCCAAGACAAGGCCCTTCCATCAAGATAAGATAGAATGTAAGTAGTCTTGGAAAAAGCTGTGGGGAACTGAGAAGGCTGTAATGCAAAATGCATGCAGCACTGGTTTAAAAAGCCCTTGGTCTTCTGAATCTCTCCCGAGAAATGAACTGGAGCAGCCAGCGGTACAGCAGTCTTTAAAGTTACTTCATGTAACTGACCTTCATTGCTGGAATTGGCGCCTTGGGTCTTCTGTGTGTGCAGCTGATGAAACGCTGAAGTGAGTTTCTCCAATGATTCTTGCTGTTCAGAAATGCGCAGGGCCAGGCCCGGAATGGTCTGCAGGGCGTTGAGCTGTGCCGGATCCATGGAGTTAGCAATCTGTTATTGTTTGTAAGATTTTGGATGGACCCTCGGACACTGTGGCTGCTGACCACGCTCACGGGGGGAAGTTCCGTAAGGGGCCACAGGTCAGACTCAGCTTAGGACACACAACACAGATAGATCTTTTATTAACAGTAGTGAGGAGCCACCAGAAGTGGCAGTAGTGAGCAGAGATGAAGCCCGGTTCGGCTTGTAGTCCCTCAGGGCTCTGGAACAGTGATCCCACAATGGCTGTGCTGTAGTGAAGAGAAACTGAGATAGTGAGTACAATGAAATATATGCAGGGTTCTGGAATAGAGCCTCATTGGTTGAGTACTCACACAGAGGTTTCTCTCGGTAGGAATCACAGGAGCTGAAGTAAAGGCAGGCCCTCAAGGAGCGAGTACCTGGTTCCAGGGAACAGCTCTGAGAGAAGTAGATGGTAACTCACTGATGATGTAGGCAGCGGTATCTTCCAGGCAGAAGTGAAGTCCAGGCAGCGAGTCCAGGAACATGGGCCCTCGAGGAGCGAGTACCGGTTCCAGACAATGACCTGAAAGAGAAGAGAGAGGCCCCCGAGGAGTGGGTACTCAAAATAGAGTAAGTCCAATAATGGAGAAGCAGAGTAGCTAGGTACGGAGAGCAAATCCCATCCGTAAGGAGTTCACCAGTACGAATACCTGAACCCTTGCTAACTCGATTAGCTAGCAGTAGTGTAGGCTTTTGTATCCGGGATGCGTGATGTCATCACAGGGGGACGCCCCTGAGGTTTGCACCAAAGAAAGTGTTTGAAGCAGGGCCGCACGGCGCGTGCGCCCTAAGGCGGCTGGACAGCATGGCAGGAGGTAGCGCCCAAGCCAGACCGGGGAAGCCAGAGAGGACGGCAGGCAGACGTCGCGGCAGCCAAACGTCCGTCAACCGCGGGAGGAGTCGCCAGAGAGGTAAGGAGGGTGGAGTGGAGACGTTGGGTAGTGACAGTCGTAACATACTGCCCTTAGTTGGTGGGCCTTTACCTTCAATGACAGAGCTTCTGATCAACTGTGATAGCAGAAGTAGATGCATTGTGCTAACCAGCTGGCCAGCATGCATTTAGATGTTGGAAGTCCCGGGGCATTCGGGTTGTAGGAGAGGAAACGTTGCGAAGGTCTACGAGGGGAATGGGTCCTCTGTTTATATTAGGCCAGGGCCCTCTTGCAATCCAGCATATGTAATAGTGCTTCCCTTTCCGAGGCAGGAGGCTTCGGAAAAAAGGTTGGCAGTGTGATTGGTTGAGGTGGAAGATGGAAACCACCTTGGTACTCCTGGGGGAATTCTGCACAAAAAAATTTAAAATTCTGTGCACAAAAACATAAAATTCTGCAAAATTCTGCAAACTTTATTATTGGTCAATATAACACAATTTACATGACAGTCTTTAAGTAATTACATTTTAAATTAATACAGAAAAAAGTTATAACTTAAAGATGCAGAATTTTAAATATTTTGAGCAGAATTTCCCTAGAAATTCACTGTAAGAATGTCTCTTCCATTTGCTCTCCCTACTCCCCAGGCCACTTTGCCCTCTCAGGCCCCAACTCCTCCACCTGCAGTATCTCTCCCCTCCACCTCTAGGCACCACCCCTTCCACTCTATTGCCAGTCTCAGAGTTTGACCCCGTTCTCAGTATTGCCCTTCACACAGGCTCCCTTTGTCCCTCCCTCTCTCACACACATGCACCCTCTCTCTAATTCACATACCCTCATACAGGATCCCTCATTCTCTCGTACACACACACACATCTCCTCATACAGGGCCCTCTCTCTTGCATACACACCCATACAAGCTACCTTTCTCTCTCTTACACACACATCCTCACACAGGCTACCTATATCTCTCTCACACACCCCTTCACACAGGCTCTGACTCACACATACACAATCCCTTCACACAGGCTAGCACCCTCACATACACATGATCCCTTTTTCATCCACACGAGCTCACAATCTCTCTCACACATACACACTCCTTCACAATCTCCTCATATAGGCTCCCTCTCTCTGAAACCCACACTCAAGCATCCCCCCCGCTCTATTACCTCCCATGCTCTCTCTCACACCCTCCTGCTCCCCTCCCCCACACACCCTCCCCTCATATAGGCTCTCTCTCTGAAACCCACACTCAAGCATCCCCCCTCTTACCTCCCATGCTCTCTCTCACACCCTCCTACTCCCCTCTCCCACACCCCCTCCCCTCATATAGGCCCCCTCTCTCTGAAACCCAAATTCAATCATCCCCCCCATTTACCTCCCATGCTCTCTCTCACACTCTCCTGCTCCCCTACATCCCCTCCCCTCTCTCACACCCATTCTCTCTCACTGGGGCCTTTATCTTCTCACTCCATTTACGGCACATGGGGGCCTTCCATCTTCGCCGCAGCCTTCATCTTCGCTGCGAACAGAGCGTGTCCCGCAGCATACGCGGGCCTTCGTCTTCGCGTGCTCCGTTCTATTTTCTGCAAAGGATGGATGTGTTCGCAGTGTGACTGTCATGATAGAATTGAAGATAGTGGGGGTAATGCACCAGTGCTTGCAGTTCTCCTACCCATCAGGCCGACGTGATGGCAACAGAAATAGCACTTTCCAGATTAGAAACATCAATTCAACTGTCCCCAGAGATTCAAAGGGAGGGAGCATCAGTGTTTCGAGGACAACATTCAAGTCCCAAGGAACAGCGGGGGGCGTCTCAGGGGGCCTGAGTCATAGGGCACCTCTCATGAAGCGGGATATTAAAGGATGTGTAGAGATGGAGTCACCTTCAGTGGAGGAATGGTATGCTGCGATGGCATAAGAACATAAGAAATTGCCATGCTGGGTCAGACCAAGGGTCCATCAAGCCCAGCATCCTGTTTCCAACAGAGGCCAAAACCAGGCCACAAGAACCTGGCAATTACCCAAACACTAAGAAGATCCCATGCTACTGATGCAAATAATAGCAGTGGCTATTCCCTAAGTAAAATTGATTAATAGCCATTATTGGACTTCTTCTCCAAGAACTTATCCAAACCTCTTTTGAACCCAGCTACACTAACTGCACTAACCACATCCTCTGGCAACAAATTCCAGAGCTTTATTGTGTGTTGAGTGAAAAAGAATTTTCTCCGATTAGTCTTAAATGTGCTACTTGATAACTTCATGGAATGCCCCCTAGTCCTTCTATTATTCGAAAGTGTAAATAACCGAGTCACATCTACTCGTTCAAGACCTCTCATGATCTTAAAGACCTCTATCATATCCCCCCTCAGCCGTCTCTTCTCCAAGCTGAACAGCCCTAACCTCTTCAGCCTTTCCTCATAGGGGAGCTGTTCCATCCCCTTTATCATTTTGGTTGCCCTTCTCTGTACCTTCTCCATCGCAACTATATCTTTTTTGAGATGCGGCGACCAGAATTGTACACAGTATTCAAGGTGCGTTCTCACCATGGAGCGATACAGAGGCATTATGACATTTTCCGTTCTATTAACCATTCCCTTCCTAATAATTCTTAACATTCTATTTGCTTTTTTGACTGCTGCAGCACACTAAGCCGATGATTTTAAAGTATTATCCACTATGATGCCTAGATCTTTTTCATGGGTGGTAGCTCCTAATATGGAACCTAACATCGCGTAACTACAGCAAGGGTTATTTTTCCTTATATGCAACACCTTGCACTTGTCCACATTAAATTTCATCTGCCATTTGGATGCCCAATCTTTCAGTCTTGCAAGGTCCTCCTGTAATATATCACAGTCTGCTTGTGATTTAACTACTCTGAATAATTTTGTATCATCCGCAAATTTGATAACCTCACTCGTCTTATTCCTTTCCAGATCATTTATATATATATATTGAAAAGCACCGGTTCAAGTACAGATCCCTGAGGCACTCCACTGTTTACCATTTTCCACTGAGAAAATTGACCATTTAATCCTACTCTCTGTTTCCTGTCTTTTAAGCAGTTTGTAATCCACGAAAGGCCATCGCCTCCTATCCCATGACTTTTTAGTTTTCGTAGAAGCCTCTCATGAGGGATTTTGTCAAACGCCTTCTGAAAATCCAAATACACTACATCTACTGGTTCACCTTTATCCACATGTTTATTAACCCCTTCAAAAAAATGAAGCAGATTTGTTAGGCAAGACTTCCCTTGGGTAAATCTATTTTGACTGTGTCCCATTAAATCATGTCTTTCTATATGCTCTATGATTTTGATCTTGAGAATAGTTTCCACTATTTTTCCTGGCACTGAAGTTTTTTGATCGCTGCGAATCCGATCATGCCGCTTTTTTACACCCTCCCATCCACTGGGCCGTCCGATAGTTTCGGGTATTGGTTCTCTTTTAGAGCCCTTATCGCAATTTGTAGATGTTTTTTTAAAACCTTTTGTACCCAAAATTCAGTCGTACGTAAGGGACTCCTCCCATTTAATTTCAATATTGTCTGATTTAGTGGTTCCGCCGGAGAAGTTTTTCTTTGTCACTTTGGATGTTATCTCATTGTATTCAAACATCCCTCAGGATGATGCCCTCCGAGTTATTGAGAATGTTTTGAACTTGCGTCCCGCTCCCCATCGGGTCTCCACGTCATTTTTGATTCAGCTATCAGAGTTAGCCCTCACTAAGAATTTTTTTCAGTTTAATGAGACGTACTACCAACAGATTAAGGGTATGGCCATGGGGGCCACTATGGCCCCCAGCCTGGCTTGTTTATACATGGACCATTTTGAATCTGAGTTTATTTATTCTTCAGAGTGGTATCGCTTCATACATCTTTGGCTACGCTTCATCGATGATGTGTTTGTCATCTGGGTGGGAACTGATTTACAATTTTATATGTTTATGGATTGGGTGAACACGTTGAGCTGCAATATACAATTTAATTTCTGTATTCACCCCTCTCAGATAGCTTTTTTGGACATTTTAATTTCAGTGGATGGGAATAATTTTATGACCACCCTATTCCGAAAAGAGACGAACCGCAATACATTGCTGGCCTATCAGAGCTGCCATCCTAGGGCTTTACGAGACAATATCCCCACTGGTCAATTTTTAAGACTTCATCGCCTCTGCTCATCCCGAGCTGTTTTTTTTGACCCAATCCCATATTATGACTGCTCGGTTTTTGGAACGTGGCTACCCGTCACGTGTGATTAAGAGGGCATTTAAACGTGCTCTATACACCAACCAGGACTGGCTTTTCCTTCCTCCGACAAGGTCCGATGACATGTGTAATAACTGTATCCTTCCTTTTTCAATTGTGGGTAAAGCGATAGCAGATATGATCCGGCGACACTGGTCCGCGTTATCATTGACAGATCTTTTTCAAGGTCCCCTGCGGTTCACATTCCGGCGGGGTAGAAATTTACGTGATCAGCTGGTCAATACTGCATTTCCGGACACTGTTAGGGTACAAAGTACGGGGGGTACCCATAGACCGTGCGGGCACTGTACTATGTGTGGCCACACAAATACTGTTTCAGTTTTTGAACATCCCATCACTGGCTGCACCTTTCAACTACGCTCAAATTCTGATTGTACCACAAAAGGTGTTGTGTACGTTCTAAAGTGCCCTTGTCCCCTCCTGTACGTGGGTAAGACCTTGAGGATGGTTAAAACGCGGATGATTGAACATTGCTCCAATATTCGGCTACTTAGAATGGACGAGCCCCTTGTTTCCCATTGGTCTCACAGCGGACACTCCATCTCTGATCTCTCCTTCTCAGTATTGGAGGTGGTTGCCCGCCCATCCCGGGGGGGGGGGGGGGTGACTTCTCCGAGGTGCTGGGTCGGAGAGAGCAGAGATGGATATTTATTCTTGACACTGTCTACCCCAAAGGTCTGAACAAAGATATTGAATGGTATCTGTTTGACTGAGTGAGTGATTTTGTTCTCTTTTGTGATTGGTTGTGATGAATCTCGCGATAGGTTCCGTTTTCGTGCCTTTCTTCTCCTTTAAATGGCTGTCACTTTTGAGGGCGTTCGCGCTCCATGGACTAATATAGAAGGTATGTGTGTTTAATGAAAATAGAACATATCAGCCTTGTTTTTCTGTTCCACTATTTATATGTATATTCTATTGCAGATTATATTCATATGCCTGGTCCCTCCCGATGCAGCCACAGCGAAACACGGGACCGTGTCGGGGGACTCTGATAAGTCACAGTTGTCAATTGTGGAGTTGCCAGTTGAATATTTTGAAATAAACAATACACTATTTGGAATTTCTGGTGGAATTGAGATTTGTTCTACACCATGGTTCCTTGGTAATTGAAATCTCCCATTATTATTGCACTGCCAAACTGGTTTGCTTCCCTGATTTCTCTTAGCATTTCATCATCTGTCTGACCATTTTGTCCAGGTGGACGGTAGTATACTCCTATCACTATACTCTTACCCAACACACATGGGATTTCTACCCATACAGATTCTACTGAGTATTTACTCTCTTGTATGATCTTTATCCTGTTGGACTCTATACCCTCCCGGACAATAAGTGCCTCACCCCCACCAAGTTGATCCTCCCTATCATTGCGATATAATTTGTACCCTGATATAGCACTGTCCCATTGGTTATCCTCCTTCCACCAAGTCTCTGTGATGCCAATTATGTCAATCTCATCATTTGCTGCTATACACTCTAACTCTCCCATCTTACTTCGTAGACTTCTGGCATTGGCATACAGACATTTCAAAGTGTGGTTTTTGCTTGTTTTAACAACCTGCTTTTCAGTTGTTTGGGATAATTTGGAAATCATTAGCTTTGGTGATTTTTTACATATAGACACATGAACTATGTTTGCTTTTAATGGAACCTCTCTGTGGGGATGCCCTAACTCTCCTGTTTCATTAGTATCCTTCAAGGATACATTTCTCCGAACCATGCACTGCTGAATGACTGTCGGCTTTCCCCCTTGTTCTAGTTTAAAAGCTGTTCTATCTCCTTTTTGAAAGTTAGTGCCAGCAGCTTGGTTCCACTCTGGTTAAGGTGGAGCCCATCCTTTTGGAAAAGTCTCCCCTTTCCCCAAAGGTTTCCCCAGTTCCTTACAAAGCTGAATCCCTCTTCCCTGCACCATCGTCTCATCCACGCATTGAAACTCTGGAGCTCTGCCTGCCTCTGGGGACCTGCACGTGGAACAGGAAGCATTTCATAGAATGCCACCCTGGAGGTTCTGGATTTCAGCTTTTTACCTAAAATCCTAAATGGCACTGAGGTATACCCTTATGGATGAGATAGCCAGGCCAGATTGAAATAGTAGGTGAAGGTATTTAAGTAGCTGTTCCGGTGAAGAACAGAAACATAGAAACATAGAAACATAGAAATGACGGCAGAAGAAGACCGAATGGCCCATCCAGTCTGCCCAGCAAGCCTCACACATTTTTTCTCTCATTCTTATCTGTTTCTCTTAGCTCCTTGTTCTATTCCCCTTCCACCCCCACCATTAATGTAGAGAGCAGTGATGGAGCTGCATCCAAGTGAAATATCTAGCTTGATTAGTTAGGGGTAGTAGGGGCAGTAACCGCCGCGATAAGCAAGCTACACCCATGCTTATTTCTTTTACCTAGACTATGTTGTACAGCCCTTGTTGGTTTTTTTTTTCTTCTCCCCTGCCGTTGAAGCAGAGAGCCATGCTGGATATGAATTGAAAGTGAAGTATCAGGCACATTTGGTTTGGGGTAGTAACCGCCGTAACAAGCCAGCTACTCCTCGCTTTGTGATTGCGAATCCTTTTTTTCTTCACCCCTGTCGTTGAAGCTATGCAGGATATGCGTGAAGCATCAGTTTTTTGTTTTTGTTTTTTTTTTTTTCCCCTGCCGTTGAAGCAGAGAGCTATGCTGGAAATGCGTGATGTATCAGTCTTTCTCCCATGCCGATGAAGCAGAGAACCATGCTGGATATGCATGGAAAGTGAAGTATCAGGCACATTTGGTTTGGGGTAGTAACCGCCGTAACAAGCCAGCTACTCCCCGCTTTTTGAGTGCGAACCCTTTTTCTTCTCCCTTGCCGTTGTAGCAGAGAGCTCTGCTGGATGTGTGAAGTATCAGTTATTCTTCTCCCCTGTCATTGAAGCAGAGAGCTATGCTGTATATGCATTGAAAGTGAAGTATCAGGCATATTTGGTTTGGGGTCCAGGAACGCCGTTATGCACCAGCGTTATGCACCAGCGGCAGTACCGTGACCATTTGGCTGCATAATTCCTCCTCGTGGAGGGTTTCCACACCGAGATTAGGATATCTTGAATGTCTGAGCAATGGTAAGGTGACTTAATACTTCCCTTTCAATCTCCACGCCGTCAGATGAAGGGAGTCTTCCATAGGAAGTATTAGTGTTCCCTCTTCCTGCAATAGGAGGCTGACCCTGTTCCCGAGGGGGATTGTATGGAGAGATGAACTAGGTAGGCTTACCAAGGTTGCCTGGGCCATGCCAGGGCAATGAGGATGAGATCCAAGTTGTCCATCATGCATTTCTGTAATACCCGTCCTATCAGTGGAATTGGAGGGAATGCCTAGAAAAGACTCTCTGACCATGTTATGAGGAAGGCATCTTGGGCTATCTTTTTGATGCTCGGATAGAGGGAGCAGAACTGCTGCACATTTGTGTTGCATTCTGTGGCAAAGAGATCCACTAGAGGCGTTCCCCACTGGCGAAAGATATAGGACTCCACTTCCCTGTTTAACTTCCACTCGTGGGGATGAAAGAGACGGCTGAGTCTGTCTGCTTCAGAGTTCCTTACACCGGGGAGATAAGTGGCTTGAAGCTGTATCAAGTGTGCTAGTGCACAAAATCCTGGAACCGGACCCTCCCTCTTTGTTTAGGTAGTACATTGATACCTGGTTGTTCGTGTAAATCCTGACTGATTTGTGTGCCAGAAGCTGTGAGAAGGTGCAAACAGCGTAGCGAATGGCTCGGAGTTCTAGAAGGTTGATTTGGAAACTCCACTCCACTGACAACCACAGCTCTTGAGTCTTTAGATGCATTACGTGGGCTCCCCACCCTGTCGTGGATGCATCTATAGTCAGTATAGCTTGGTGAGGTGGAAGTTGAAAGGGGGCAGTGGAGTGCAGAATTTTTGGTCGCAGCCACCAGTCCACATCCCTTGCCATCAAGCAGGTTAGTGTTATCTTGTGTGACATCAGGTGAGAACGCTGGGACCACTGAGACTTTAAGCACCATTGGAGACGACGTATGTGGAGGCGGGCGTGAGGTATTATATATGTGGCTACTGCCATGTGACCCAAAAGCATTAGGATTTGGTATGCAGTAGGTTGTTTTAAACATCTCGGAATACTGGCCAGGGTTTGAAATGTGGAGATCCTGTCTTCTAGGAGGAGGCCTTGCAGAGTTGTGCGTCGATGTGCGCACCAATGAATTGTAGATTCTAGGCAGGGTCAAGGTGGGATTTCTCCTAGTTAACTAGGAATCCCAGGCTCTCCAGACATGTCAGAACTCGAATTTGATGGTTACGAATCAATTCCTGAGTCAGAGCTACTAGTAACCAGTCATCGAGGTAAGGGAAGACTTTTATGCCCTCCTTCCGAAGGTGGGCCACAGACATTTGGTGAAAACCCTGGGCGCTGATGAGAGGCCAAAAGGCAGAACACGATACTGATAGTGTTGATTGTGAATCTGGAAGCACAGGTAGTGCCAGGAAGAAGGGTGCAGATTCCACCACAATTGAGGCGTGTGGTAGTTGCACGGTGGCAAAGTGGGGAGATTTGTGCATTTGAAATTTTAGTTCAGTCTTTCTGGACATGGTGGGTGTGCAGAAAGGAGTCTCCCAGGCTCTGTCCTTGATGGCATCCAAGACCAAATGGGATGATAGAACCATAGGCTCAGTCGGGATGTCGAAGATCATAAGGAGGTCATGTACTTCGGCCCGTGGGTCAGATAGTTTCTTGGTCTCCAGATTTAATACAGAGCCCACTTTCTCCACAAATCTGGAGTAAGAAAGGTCTTCAGGTGGTGATGTTGGTTCCAGTGAGTCACTTGGAGGGTCAAAGGGAATTCCTGTGGAAGAGCTGGGTGATGGTGGAGAGGGGCCATGCGGTTCCCTGCCATATGGAATTCCTTTTGGGCTTGGCTCACTAACCAAGATTTCAGTATCAGAATGCAGAAGAGAGGGAGGTGTGGAATGATCCGAACACTCACCAGAAAGGCTTGATAGTGAACCTGGCTGTTGCGTGAGGACTACTGAATCGAAGAAGTTTTTAAGAAGTCCAGTGATTTGGGACAACATCTGTGCGGTTACTCCTTGTAGTCCCTTGGGGTGCTTAGCCGTCCTCCTATTTTTTGGAGGTGGGGATGCTCCTGAGAGTCGTCCATGAGATGATTGTCTAGAGGTAAAGGACTTCCCATCTGAAGCTCTTTTACGGTCACCATCTCTAGCAAAGGTGGAGGAAAAGGAGCATTGTGAACAATGGGGTAGGTCCCCGACTCCCCAGAATAATCCTGGCCAATAATAGGATCAGGAACATCGGAGAGTCCAAGCACTTGGGACTCCTTGGGGCCAAGTGGTGTCTAGGTTCTGAGGACCTAGACACCATATGGCGGGTTTTGCTCTTTGCTTTCCCATGTTTTGCCATGGGATGCGACATCACTGGATGCAGCTCCATCACTGCTCTCTACATTAAAACTGGGGGTGGAAGGGAAATAGAACCAAGAGCTAAGAGAAACAGATAAGTATGAGAGAAAAAATGTGTGAAGCTTGCTGGGCAGACTGGATGGGCCATTTGGTCTTCTTCTGCCGTCATTTCTATGTTTCTATGTTTCTATGTTTCTATATGCATCAGTGGATCACCCAACGCACTGCGTGGTGTCAGGTGCGTCGGCACATATACCAGCACCAGGAGCATCGGAACATCGGAGTCCTGCGTCAAGTGCATCAAGCAGGATTTTGCGTCGGCCAACGCACAACGCATCACTTCTTGGGCCCGGTGCAGTGTGTCTCCATGCCTCAGTGATGAACCCTGCAGCGCCGATGACACACCCAGGGTCCGGGTTAAGTCGGAAGCCAATTCCTGTTGAGGCCATCTGTGAGATAGCTCTCTGGCCTTACCTCTGCCCTCCAAGTTCTTTGTTTTGAAGGAGGGTTGCAGGGAGGATGGCCTCTTTGTCTCTTTGGGCCGTTTGGGCTCCCTCACCGGGGAAGAGTGGGTAGATCTCTGCGGAGCGTAGGACCTCGATGCAGCATGGTCTCTTTCCTGAAGACAGGCGATTTTCGCTGCCCTTTGTCACTGGCCCTGGGGGACATCCTCCTGTAGTCCCAACAGGCCGCCATATTGTGTTCGGGTCCAAGATAGATGTAGCAATATGTGTGTCCGTCTGTCACGGACATAATTTTGCCACAGTGGCAAAATTTAAATCCAGCGTCTTTTGGAGCCATGGTGAGCATTGAAAAGTGCTTTTGGAGGTTCTCAGAATGAGAGAAATAGAAAAAGATAGGAGATGGTAGGAGAACAAAAATCCGTATACAATCGCTGAGCGGGGAAAGCAAAAACTGAGGGTAGACCCTTGACCACACGCGAAGGCACCGCGTAGGAGTGCAGCAGCAAAACTTCTGCTGCTAGAAGTTCCTGCCAAAAGCCGCCAGGGAGCACTCCCAGAAAGCATGGCTAATTCAGCCTGCTTATCTGTGGAAAATGGGAAAAATCTTTACAATAACTAGTTCCATGAGACACTGCCCAAGGCAATCCGGAAAATATAAATAAAGTGTGAACATTAGATGGGCTTTATCATTCTTACCTGCTGTTATATTCTGTGTTTCTACTGAAGGGGTTAAGTCATACCCAGAATGTACAAAAAAAAGAGGAATATCAACCAATATATTTTACCTCTTCAACTTTCCTCCACTTCTTGGCTGTTTCGTATCTGGAGCAAATTATAAAGCAAAAAAGAAAAATATTTAAGAGAAGGAAACATTTTCACCAGGGAAAAAATAAAAAGAGGGTTTTTTTCAGAAAACAATAACTATTTTACATTAATCAGAATCCATAAGAATATTTCCACCAAGTTAACAGTTTTCTATGCCTTAAAAATTCAAACTACAAAAGGTGTGTAAAGTCAGATGTAATGCAACTTTCCCCTGGAAATTGAGCCTGGAGAAGAACAGATCTAGTGCAATCCAATAACAGTGGAACAAAGAAGTAGCAATAAATGAAATCTTATATGTAATTGGCATGGCAATGCAAATACTAATGAAGGTAAAAATAGTGCATGTCCTCAAAGTCAATGAATTTCAGGATCCTAAGTAATCTGGTTTCACAAGGGGAAGATCTTGGTAAATAACTGAATCCTTTGAGAAGGAGACTGCAGTAGAAGATTCTGGCGGGGGATGTTGGGGGAAGAGACAGAGATGAGGCCTATTTAATTTCACTAAGGCCTTGGACACGTTTCACACAAGACTTGTGAGAAAGCTAGCCAGTCTGGAAGTGGCTGCAAAATGAGAAATTACTACTTAATTGATAATTTCCTTTTCTTTAGGACAGACAGTTGAATCCAGAAGCAGTGGGTTATGCACCTCTACCAGCAGTTGGAGACGGAGCAAACTGATGTCACGGTGTATATATATACTCCAGCAGTGACATCAGCCTGCCAGTATTCTCTTCAAAAGCAATTGTGGACAGACTAGCAAAAACACTTGATTAAAAACAGACAACCAATACAAAGACAAAGAATGTATTAACACTAGTCTAGGTACTGGATAAACACTTACCAGTAATCCCTGGAAACTCTTACCCACGCAGGAGGACCATAGCACAATCATTCGGCAGCCAAGGGCGGAAAGCTGGATTCATCTGTCTGTCCTAAAGAAAAGGAAATTATCAGGTAAATAGTAATTTCTCATTTCTTAGCATCCAGTCAGATGAATCCAGGACCAGTGAGATGTACCCAAGATACTCCCGAACAGGGTGGGAGGCTGCCCGCAGTCCCATCAAAACTGCACATGCAAAGGCTGCGTCCTCACGGGCCTTCACATCCAGACAATAATACCTGGAAAAGGAATGTAAGCATCTCGCAGCTTACAAATGTCGACGGGAGACAACAATCTAACCTCCAAGCCCTAGTGGAATGTCTCATAACCTGAGTGGGAAACAGCTTTTCAACTGACACATACACAACCGTGACCACCTCCTTAATCCAGCGAGCTACTGTAGCCCACGAAGCTGGTTCACCCTGATTTCCACCATGAAGGAAGAATAGGTGATCCATCTTTTGGAAAGGCTTAGAAACCTCCAGATATCTCATGGCATGTCTCTTGAAATCCAAGGGACACAACAGGCGAGGTATTCCTCCGCATTTCTTTCCTTATCCAAGGACAGAAAGGAAATGGACTGATTCAAGTGAAAATCTGAGACCACTTTAGGTATCGCCCCTGGAGTCATCCGAAGGAACGACTCCTGGCAAGACAATGCCTGCAGCTTGGAAATTCGACACACAGAACAAATCGCCACCAGAAACACTGTTTTCCAGGTCAATAACCGCAAGAAAAGGCTATGTAGCAGTCGAAACGCAGGACCTGCCAAGAAATCCAACACCAGCTTCAGACTCCACAAAGGAACTGGTAACTGCAAGGGAGGAAGAAGATGTTTCACTTCCCTCAAGAAACGGGCCACATCAGGATGAGATGATAAGGATTCACCATTCACCTGGCCCCTGAAAAAGGTAAGAGTCGCTACCTAATAAACTAGTTGATTTTAATCAAACTAATGCCTCCTCAGCCTTTGACTCCTGGGAAAAAAATCAATGATATTGCAGACAACCTAAGCCCAATACAGACAAAAACGTTCTAAAATGAAGAGAATAAATCTAAACAAAAGAAACCATGGTTAAACGAAAAACTAAGAAGACCCAAACAGACTCTGAGAAAATCTGAGAAACAATGGTGAAAATACCCATCTACAGAATCCCTAGGAAAATACAGATCTTTCCTAGCAAAATACCACAAAGACATCAATAAAGCAAAAAAAGACTACTATGCAAAACGGATTCATGGGGTAATATTTTATTACAAATTACTCTTCAAAACCGTAAAACACCTAATCAAGGACCCATCTTCATCCATCTCAAGTAATGACAACTTCTCAAAGAATGCCTGCAATGAATATGCCACCTCATTGTTAGATAAAATTAAAAGTTAAAAACACAATTCTCCACTTGCTCGCCAATTAAAGAACCAGAAGAAAAGAATGAGCAGCCTAAATGGAACACTTCAACATAGTCACTATTGTTGCGTTCATGCCTGTTCTCGCCCTCGCTCCACCCTCTCTACCTTAGTGGCGACTCCCTTCGGGTCTGACGGACAGATGTTGCCGCGGCTTCTCTTCGCAGTTCGTCCTGGGATCCCGGGCTGGCCTGACGCTGTGGAACCGCCATGTTCCTGATGATGAAAGGGCGCGCGTGTGCGCTCCAGAGTTTGTACCGGCAAGGGTGCGAACCTCGGGGGCGTCCCCCCATAGTGATGTCATCCGCTTCCAACTTAAAAGGTCTTTGCTTGCAACTATGAATCGAGTTAGCAAGGGGAATTCTTTCTCCGCTGCTCTGCCTCCTCAAACTTACCAAGGGGTACCCGCTCCTCGGGGGCCCCGCTCTCTCTTCTTGATTTCAGATTGCTAAGACGGGATCCGGTACTCGCTCCTTGAGGGCTACGTTCCTGAATGCTCAGAAGACTCCTTACTACCTGGAAGCATCGCAGACATGAACATTGTGCGTTCTATTACAGATAGGAACCAGTACTCGCTGCACGAGGGCCTACGTTCCTAATCTCTGAAGACTCCCTTCTGTCTAAGACAGTGGTTCTCAACCCTGTCCTGGGGACCCCCCCAGCCAGTCGGGTTTTCAGGATATCCACAATGAATATGCATGAGAGAAAATTTGCATGCACTGCCTCCATAACATGCAAATTTTCTCTCATGCATATTCATTGTGGATATCCTGAAAACCCGACTGGCTGGGGGGGTCTCCAGGACAGGGTTGAGAACCACTGGTCTAAGACGTTATCGCAGGTACAGAGATCATGAGTCATTATTGCAGATTGCAGATAGGAACCGGTACTTGCTCCACGAGGGCCCATGTTCCTAAAACCCTTCTCAACCCTCTTCTATCTCAGAAGCTATTGCATACCTATATCTGGTGCACTACTATTTCAGATTGCAGATAGAAACCGGTACTCGCTCCAAGAGGGCCTATGTTCCTAAAACTCTCCAAAGACTCTCTTCTATTCCAGAAGCCATCTCATACACAGATATTGTGAGTTCTCATTCCAGACTGCATATAGGAACCAGCACTCGCCAACGGCTCCTGTTCCTGAATAAACTGAAGACTCTCTGTTGCATAGAAGCCATTACAGATATCTACAATTGTGAGTGTATCATCTACTACTGGTTATGTATCTAGCATACCCTGTCTACTCACTACCTATAGTCTCTCTCTACAGCTCAGCAACCCAGAGATTGCAATTCCAGTATCTGAGGGACTTCAGCCCTGTCGGGCACATCAGCTCACTACTGCCACCTCTGGTGGTTCTACTTCCTTTCTAATAAAAGAACTATCTGTGTTTGTCTCCATACTCCAGCCTAGCCAGTGGTCCCTCTCAGGATATCCTCCTGGGGGCGCTATCATCTGCCATCGGCCCGAGGATTCACCAATTTACATTAAGTGTTCATTCCTTACACTACTAGAGTGGTATTATCCAGACTGCCACTCTGTGGGAAGCCAACCCACTACAGATCATTAACCCCGCCTGCGGAGTATTACAATTGTTAGTTCCTCTCCTTTGGCGGAGTGATCCATAACTGGTTGCCAACTCCCTAGCGGACTTATGCAGATCGCTAACTCCTAGCAGCGAATTGTTAACAGACTGCTAACTCCTCCCTCTCCAGGAGGAGATTTATTACAGATTGCTAACTCCTCCCTCTCCAGGAGGAGATCGCTAACAACTATAATGGAAATAAATCAAATCATTGCCAAAATTAAGCCAGCCACCCACCTACTAGATCCTATTCTGGCGAGTTCCCTGAAAACAGTAAACAATGTAATTACTCCAACTATCACAACCATAATCAACCACTCGCTCTTAGGATTGGTCCCTTATAGGGCAAAACAAGCTGTGATCAAACCAATCCCAAAAAATAAAACTGGCAGAATTGATAACTGGGACAATTACAGACCAATATCCAACTTACCTTTTATTGCAAAAGGTAAATTGGAAAACCACCTAGAAGACAACGATATTCTATACCCAAATCAATTCAGATTCAGAAAAGATCACTCAATAGAAACTCTACTCATATTTTTAATAGATCCTGTACTACAGGGGTTTGACAGTGACAAATCTTATATCCTGGTTCTAATAGAAAGCAGCCTTCAACACTGTGGACACTGCTGTGTCATCAGATGAGAAAAACTGGAATAGAAGGAAGCGTCCTCAAATGGTTCCTTCTATTCCAGTTTTTCTCACACCTCTGACACATTCCCTATCGATACAGGTGTCCCTCAGGGTTCAGCTCTTTCAGCAACACTTTTCAACATTTATATGCCTCCTTTGTGTACACTACTAGCAAAACTAGAATCAACTTATACACAGACAACATACAGTTCTACATTTCTTTTGCCAAAACAATTGAAAATATAGCATCAACAATCTCAACATACACATGAACAGACACAGCTTAAACTAACACTAAACACAAATAAAACTGAAATCGTATGCCTAAAGAGAAATCTCTCCAGAGTTAAACCACCACCTCTAGACCTAGGTAACTTTCAGATTACACCCTCTGAACAAGTATGAGACCTAGGAATACAGATCGATGAGAACATCACAATGAAAAAGCACATAAATAAAATTAATTAAAACAGGATACTCTAAGTTCAGAATATTACATTGGTTGAAACCATTACTAACATTCCAGGACTTCCGCACTGTTTTACAAACACTAATTTTCTCAAATATCGACTACTGCAACTCCCTATTACTAGGCCTTTCAGCAGGACTTCTAAAACCACTAGTTTCTACAAAATACCTCTGCAAGGCTTCTATTGTGGGCTAGGAAATTTGACCACATCAGCCCCTCACTGATAGCTCTGCACTGGCTACCAGTACAAGTCAGAATCCATTATAAAATACTAACACTAATTTTTAACATCATTTACAATGGAAACCCTTACTTAATAGGTGTGAATCTCCAACCATACACACCACAGCGAATACTAAGATCACAAAATAAAGGACTATTATCTGTACCTACAACGGGAAGTACACACCTAACGCAAATAAAAGACAGAATGTTTTCCGTAGCAGGCCCCAAGCTATGGAATTCTCTACCAGAATCGTTGCATCTGCTAACAGAAAGAAAGAGGTTCAAATGTGAGCTGAAAACCTGGCTCTTCATAAATGCATATGATTTAACACAATATATCAATATGCAAAGAACTACAATATTAAAAAACATAGTCAATGTTAGAAGAATGAACAACAAAGAATGAATGATATAAAGTATCTTAAAACAATTCTCTGACTAATGTATGAAGACTATTGAAACAGAATCTATGTAGCACAATTTACTATATAAACCCTCAAGTTAATTTGTTTTAAATGTCTTGTGGACCTATAATATGAATGTCGAGTTTGTAAACCGTTGTGATCTTCTTTTGGAATGACGGTATATAAAATGCTTAAATAAATAAATAAATAAATAAATAAATAAATAGATAAATAAATAAATATTGGTACCTTCAAGGAATTAAGGGCCAACCCTTTATTTAACCCATCCTGCAAAAAATCCAAAATAAGTGGGATCTTAAATGAATGAGGAAGAACACCTCAATCTTCACACCAAGCCTCAAACACTCACTAAACCCCTACATAGAATAAGGAAGTGGAAAATTTATGTGTTCGGAGCAAGGTGGCACTCACTGCAGTAGAATATCCACACTTCAACAAGCGAGCCCTCTCAAGGGCCATACCGTAAGACAAAACCAAGATGGATCTTTATGTAGGACAATCCCCTGCTGCAACAGGTTCTTCTGTGGCGGAAAACAAAGGGGGGGTTCTACCAGGAGTCTTCGCAGATCTGCATAACATGATCTTCTGGGTTAATCCAGTGCCACCAGAAGCATTGTTTTGTTGTGGCCTTCGATCCTTTGAACCATTCTTCCCAACATGGGCCACGGGGAAAATGCATACAGTAGCTTGCCTTCCGGCTACACCTGCATGAAAGCATCAATCCCCATGGACTTCAGATCTCTCCTGCGACTGAAGAATCGAGAAACCTTTGCATTGTATGAAGTCGCCAGCAGGTCTAGAAATGGAAGGCCCCAGCGATCCACTATCAACTGGAAGCCTCATCTGACAATACCCATTCTCCTGGGTCCAGACTCTACTGCTGAGAAAGTCTGCTCTTACATTGTTTTTTCCTGCAATGTGTGAGGTTGAGATCTCCTGAAGATGCATTTCTGCCCATTCCATAAGTTGGTCTATCTCCTGTGATACTTGCTGGTTCTTGGTTCCTCTCTGCTAACTGATGTAAGCCATTATTGTTCTGTTGTCTGACATTATTCATACCGCTCGATCCTACAGCTGAACTGCAAGCACGCTAACCAGACTGCCCAGGCTTCCAGCCGATTGATGTTCCAGAGCAACTCCTCTGTATTCCAGCGCCCTTGCGCCATTAGTTCCTGACAGTGAGCTCCCCAATCTTGGAGGCTCGCCTCTGTCGTGAGTACTAACCAGTCCGATGATGTCAGGGAAACTCCGTTTCTGAAATGATCTGCTTGCAACCACCACTGGAAATGAGAGCAGACTTCCATTGGCAGGTGGAGCCGAATGGAATAGTCCTGAAACTGCAGGTTCTATCGAGACAGCAGGCAACGTATGACTAGAACAACAAGTAAATTACAGCTAGAAATACCATCACTCCATATTTGATGACCCAGGTCGAAAGGCCATCTCTGGGTCTACGCTCCTACATTTGCAACAAGGTTCCAGATCATTAACTGATTATGTCATCGAATTCAGGACTCTCACGTCTGAGTTGCACTGGGACCTGGGCTGCCTACATGCCATATTCCTTGAAGGCCTGAGTCCGCAAATCAAGGACGAGCTAGTTGGAAGAGAACTCCCTGAGGCCTTGGACTCCCTCATAGACCTTGCCGGTCGCAATAACCGCCATCTGCGTGAGCGGTCCCAAGAGGTCAGAGGAGCCATGAGGATGGCTTCTGGTGCCCCATGCACTCACCCTACGTCATCTACCCAGACTGCTACCACTCTAGGCACCGAGGATGAGGAACCAATGCAAATGGGCCGTAGTCATCTATCCTAAAAGGAGAAGCATCGCTGCCAGGGGTCTGGCCTCTGCATTTATTGTGGACAATCAGGTCATGTGGAACCCTCCTGTCCATTCCATCCGGGAAACTCCCAGGCCTAGGATCTGCCGGAGAACTTCTCCTAGGCCTGACTGCACCCTCTCCTCCGTTACCCCTGCCTATCTCCATTAATTCAGACGCTCAGGAATTTCACACCCTGGCATTGGTGGACGCCGGAGCTGGTGGAAATTTTATCCTCCGTCAACTCGTGGACCACCTTCGGATTCCCACCGTCCATATGCCGACGCCATTACTACTCTCCTCTATTCATGGTGAACCGTTACCAGGTGAAGTTGCTTCTCCACGATTCCCATTCAACTTCGCACAGGATCTCTGCACTCGGAGACTATCTCCTTTCTGATACTGGCCAAGGCTATACATCCTGTGGTTCTCGGACTACCATGGCTGAAACTACACACTTCATAATTTGATTGGAGCACTCTGCAATTGTCCCAATGGGGTGACTCTTGCCACACAAAATGTTTGGAGGTCGTGTCACCGACGCCCTGCCTAGCTACCACATCCTCCATTCCAGGACTTCCGGTGCAGTATTCCTCCTTCCAGGATGTGTTCTCAAAGAAAGCCACAGATACTCTACCCCCTCATCACTCTTTTGATTGTGCAATAAATTTACTGTCCAACTCTGAGCCTCCTCGAGGAAGAGTCTACCCACTTTCACTGACTGAAACGAAGGTCATGTCCAAGTATATACAAGAAAATTTGGAAAAAGGCTTCATTCGGCCTTCCAGATCTCCCGCGGGAGCAGGATTCTTTTTTGTAGAGAAAAAGGATGGCTCCCTGCAGCCGTGCATAGATTACAGCGGTTTAAATGAAATTACACAAAAGGATCGCTACCCCTGCCACTAATATCCGAACTTTTTGACAGACTCCAGGGGGCCAAAATATTTACCAGATTGGACCTCAGAGGGGCTTACAATTTGGTCAGGATACGCCAGGCCAATGAATAGAAAACCGCATTTAACACCTGCAACGGCCATTTTGAATAGCTGGTCATGCCGTTTGGCCTCTGCAACACTCCAGCAGTGTTCCAGAATATGATGAACGAAATCTTCAGAGACATGCTCTGCAGTTGTGTCGTGGTCTATTTAGATGGCATCCTGGTTTTCTCGCAGGACCTCCAGAGCCACCAGCAGGACGTCGCCCACGTTCTGCAACACTTAAGGGACAATCAGTTGTATGCCAAGCTGGAGAAATGTTCTTTCCACAAGGAGCCATGAGGATGGCTCCTTGTGGAAAGCCATGAGTCCGTCCCTTTTCTGGGCTATGTGGTCTCTAGCCAGGGGTTCCAGATGGATCCACAAAAGACTAAGAGCATCTGGGAGTGGCCCCAACCCATGGTTCTTAAAGCACTCCGAAGATTTCTGGGCTTTACCAATTATTACAGGTCATTCATCAATCACTATTTGACCTTAACCGCCCCACTCACAGCTATGACATGAAAAGGAGCCAATCCCTCTGTGTGGTCACCCGAGGCCGTCTCTGCCTTCCAGTAGCTTAAAGAGGCGTTTTTGCAAGATCTATGCCTGCGCCATCCTGATCCCCGACAACCTTTCCTCGTCGAAGTAGACGCCTCAGACATCGGTGTCGGTGCAGTCCTCAGCCAGCATTCTTCTAACCACACCTTGCACCCATGCTCGTTCTTCTCCCGACGCTTCTCCCCAGCAAAGCAAAATTATGGAATTGGGGACAAGGAATTGCTGGCGATCAAATTAGCCTTTGAAGAGTGGCATCCCTGGCTCGAGAGAGCGCAGCACCAAATAACAGTATACACTGACCACAAGAACCTTGCGTACCAACACCATGCTCAACTCCTTAACCACAGGCAAGCCTGTGGTCTCTTTTTTTTACTTGGTTCAATTTCTTACTTTGATACCGGCCAGCCAATAAGAACGTCCGAGCTGATACCCTCTCTTGTTCGTTGACCACAGATGATGTTCCAGATGTCCCCCAGCACATCATTGATCCGGCTAAAGTACTCCTCTCCACCACACTCACAGTGCCAGCTGGGAAGACGGTGGTCCCGCAACCCCTTCGTAAAAAAATCCTTCGCTGGGCGCATGATTCCTTACTCTCAGGTCATCCCGGACAAGCTAGAACACTCTCCACACTCCAGAGGTTCTATTGGGGGCCAACCATGAAGAAGGATGCCCAAGCATATGTGGAATCATGTCCCACTTGCGCCTGTCAGAAGCCGCTGACAGGCCATCCTTGGGGCCTCTTACAAATCTTCCTGCAACTAGTGAGCCATGGAGACACATAGCCACGGATTTCATTGTGGACCTACCCTCTTCCAGTGGCCATAACACTATTTGGGTCACCGTGGACCGATTTTCGAAGATGGCTCACTTTGTGACACTACCTGGTCTTCCTTCTGCCCCGAAGCTAGCTAAACTATTTATTTGCTACATCTTCCACTTGCACGGGCTCCCTAAACACATACTTTCGGATCGGGGCGTTCAATTCATGGCCAGGTTTTGGAGATCACTGAGTAAAAAATTTGACATTGCCCTCGACCTCACATTGGCCTATCACCCGCAGGCCAATGGACAAATCGCACCCTGAAATAGTTCCTGCGGGCATATGTGAACTCTCGGCAGAATGAATGGTCTGACTATTTGCCGTGAGCCGAGTTCACCTTGAACTCTCATCAGTCTGCATCCACCAGGTCATCACCCTTCCAAGTAGTGTATGGATGCCAGCCTCTGCCTCCTCTTCCAATTCCTCTGTCTGTACCTTCTCCAGCAGCACAAGCCTCTGCACAAGAACTCGATCAACTTTCGGAGCACACCAAACGGCTTCTCCAGCAAGCTGTCTGGAAATCAAAGAAGTTCTACGATGCCCATTATCGGGCAGCACACCAGTTGAACCCCGGAGACAAGGTGTGGCTCAGCACCCGCTTTATTCGTCTAAAGCTACCTTCAGTCCGCTTCGCTCCCAGATACATCGGGCCATTTCCGGTACTTCGCCAGCTGGGCCCGGTCACTTACAGTCTTTGTCTACCCACATCACTCAAGATTCATAATGCCTTCCACATCTCGCTAATAAAACTGCTCATCCTATCAGAATTCTCCAAGAAACCTCCTGAACCCTAACCTCTGGCTTCAGAAGAGGATATAACGTATTAGGCTGGAGACATCTTGGATGTAAGAAAGCACGGGAAGCGTTGGGAATATCTGATTTCGTGGGAAGGATTTGTCCCCAAAGAAAAAAGCTGGGAGCCTGCAGTCAATATTCTTGACAAGGAGTTGATCAAACAATTCCATACCTCTCATCCAAGAAAGCCAAAACCCCTGGGAAGGGGCCCTAAGAAGGGGGGTGCTGTTACGTCCGTCAGTCGCAGACAGCTGCGACTGCTGTTGCTCACCTCTTTCTTCACATCCCCAACTCCATTGGGAAGACATGTGGCCTCAGCCAGCCATCGGCGGCCTGCCTACCGCTCCCAGGCCTCCCAGGGCGGCACAGACGCCGCCAAACGCCATCTTGCCTTCAGAATCACTTAGGCATGCACGCGCGCGCATGGGCCAGTCTTAAGCACGTCATGGCGGGAATCTTGGGGGCGTACCCTCCGGATGACGTCAATCCTCCTGCACATTTAAGCCGGCTGGCCCTACCTACCTATGACTTGGCAACTAGTTCCCTCTTGTTAATTCCGCTTCGCTCACTGAAGGACCCTTCGTTCCAGCTTCTACTTCCGTGGCTTGAGACGTCCTGGGCTCCCGCTCCTTGGGGGCCTCTCCTTCATCTCTGGCTAACCGTTCCTCGGAGGGCCTAACACCTTGTTCTTCTGCCTGCCGCGTTCCCCGGGGCTTTCCTGGAACCATCACTACTCCAACCGTGAGTACTCCGCTCTGCGGACTATTACCTTCTCTACTGAGGACTCTCCGGTGTATCCCGCTCTGCAGACCATTACTATTTCTACTGAGGACCTCTCTGGTGTACCCCGCTCTGCGGATCATTATCACCTCTACAGAGGACTTCATCAGTGTACCCCACTCTGCGGACCTTTAACTTCTCTACTGAGGACCTCTCCAGCGTATCCTGCTCTGTGGACCATTACCATTTCTACTGAGGACCTCTCCGGTGTACCCCGCTCTGCGGACCATTACCATCTGTTCTGAGGTACCCTCCTTGGGTATCCCCCATTCCACTGACCAGTGGTACCTCAGTGACTGAGAGACTTTCTCTAGCACCTCCCCGCTCCACAGGAAGTGCTGCTCTTTCTCTTTAATAAAGACTCTAGACTTGTACTGTGTCTGACATAAGCTGAGACCTCGCCTCCCGACGGTGAGGCTCATGGGGCTTCTCCCCGTGGGTGGTACCATCTCTCACCTCGGCCCAGGACCCTCACTCCCACTAATCCTAACACTTGGTTCACCACCCAACCAAGCTCCTGTAACAAGGAGATTACCTTGTGAGTCACCAGAAGTCTCTCTTCCAGAGACTTGGCCTGAATCAACCAGTCGTCTAAATATGGATGTACAAGGATCCCATCCTTTCTCGGTTCTGCCGCCACTACCACCATAACCTTGGAAAAGGTTCTGGGAGTGGTAGCTAGACCAAATCACAGCGCCCAAAACTGATAGTGGCACCCCAGCACCGCAAAAAGCAGAAAACGGTGCTTCAATCAGATAGGAATATGGATGTATGCCTCAGACAGATCCAAGGAAGTCAGAAATTCCCCCAACTTAACGGCCACTGAGAACAATGTTTCCATGCGAAAGTGAGTCACCCGCAAATAATGGTTGACCCCTTTGAGATCCAGGATGAGACAAAAGGAGCCCTCCTTCTTGGGTACAATGAAATAAATGGAATATCGACCCATATTTTCTTGATACGTGGGTACTAGAACCACAGCCCTCAGACTGATGAGCCTTGACAGTGTACACTCCACCACATGCTTCTTCTGTGTGGAGTGGCAGGGAGACACCATGAACCCGTCCTGAGGAACGCTGTGAAATTCCAGCGCAAATCCTTCTTGTATCACTTTGAGGACCCACTGATCCAATGTGATCTCGACCCATTTCTGATAAAAGAGAGAGATGTGCCCCCCCCCCCCCCCCCCCCATCTCCTGTTCCCAGGGGTGGGTCGGCAAACCTTCATTGGTAGGCTCGGGAGATTCCACTACCCGAACCCGCACCTAACTTGGACTGCCTGTGATGAAAAGACCAAGTCCTGCCAAAAGGCTGAGTCTTCTGAAAGGTTGTCTGGAACCCCTGAAACAATCCCTCATACCTAAGGGGCGCAGTAGCTGTTTCTTATCCTCCAGCAACAGAGGAACCAGGAATTCACTCACAAACAAGAACAAGCCTTTAAAAGGCAATTTTGTAAGATTAGCTTTGGAGGTTACTTAAGTTTGGCCTCAATCCTTCCATCATGAACATCCTTCAAGTTTGCTCCTCCCTCCACAGGGATAGTAGTCTGTTTAGAGATGGCACAAAAAAGCGCATCACTTTTGGAAAATGAAGTCACTCTGTCACCACTAGATCCAAGGGGTACAGGCCTTCCAAGGTCCAACCCCCTTTAAAATTTGCCTTCAGGGCATCCCATTCAAGATCAATCAATTCTTGAATGGCCTCCATAACAGGGAAAAGAACAAGAGATTTTACACAAAGTAACCAAAATGGGATTTCTCTTTAGCTCAGACATAGAATCTGCCTCAGGGACTCCCAGCATCTTCAATGTCTGGGAAATCAGGGCTGGTAATTCATCTCTATGATCAGGGCTGGTAATTCATCTCTATGAAAGAATCGCAACATAGTTGTATACGGTTCCAGCCCTGGGGGGATTTCCCCATCCTCCAAGGAGTCAGGATTTGCCTCATCATCAATGCCATCCAGATTCCTGTCAGGTACACCTGCAGCTTGAGGTGTACTTCGGTGCTTAAACATGGTACCAGAAGAGGGGGGGGCCACCACCTGAGGATCTGAACTGACAGGATTGGATGGTGCTGAGGACTGCGCCTAAAGGAAGGATTGCAATCCTTGAAAAAATTCTACCCAAGAGAAGGCAGAAGGATCCATGTCAAAAACAGGAGGCACTTCTGTGGTGCCCACTGAGCTACTGTCCCCTGCTGAGGAACCAGTCAAGGGAGTTCCAAGGTCAGGCACCCTCCTGACATATCCTTAACTAGGCCATCATCAGGCTAGGAAGACCCAGGCTTAGTAAAATCAGATGAAGATAATTCCCTCTGAGCCTCTAAGCAGTGATGGCATAAGTTAGAGTGCACTCTAGGTTAAGATGCCCTAATATGACAGGCAGCACAGAGGCATCCCAAGTTTGTGCACCAAAATGCTAAGCGCACTATCACCACTACAACCTTGATGCACAACTGATATGCGTGAGTGTGCGCACAGGCTGCGTGCACAATTTGGATGCAAGCAGGACGCACTTGCACGCACTTATGATCCCATAGAGGGCAGCTGAATGTGTAGAAGATAAAGCACATGAAAACACCACCACGGCCTGCACAAAAAGAAAACTAACAGTAGGGTCTAACCCACCAGGCTGCCCAGTTTCCCTAACTCCCATGGAAGCAGGAACGCACATTGGGACGGTGCGCCGAGCACGGAAACTGGAGGAAGTCCTAAACTAACTCCTCCACTCTCTGTTTCGAGCTTTTTTTTTTCAAAAGTACCTGTTTAAATGTACCACTGTACGGCTGAGTAGGGAGACAGTCTCCAGCTGCGGGGGGAGAGGGCATATAGTGTCACTGTCACGCTCGGCTTCCTGCACCTGCTGCCTTTCAGCTGCTTAATCAGCTAAGTCCACAATAGCCTATAACCAGCTACCGGACGAAGGCACTCATTTGAGGGACCACGGAAATCACCTCAGGAATTCTCAACTGAGGGAGGGAGTATTAGGTGACACTGCAGGAGAGCGGGCAATTCAAATCTCCAATTAATTCTTCTCTAAATTTGAAGCAATCCCCAATAGGAAAATGCATGTCCACGATCTGCTGGAGATGGAGAATACTGGCAGGCTGATGTCACTGCAGGAGTATATATACTGTGATGTCAGTTTGCTCTGTCTCCATCTCCTGATAGAGGTGCATAACCCACTGGTTCTGGATTCATCTGTCTGGACGTTAAGAAAATTATGAATTGGGTAAGAAGTTGGTTAACACAGCACTCAGAGAATGGTAATCAATGGGGTCTACTTTAGTGAAGGAAAAGTAAGCACGAGGTGCTACAGAGGTAAGCTAAGCCCATTCTTCTTTAATGTCTTTATATGTGACACTGGAAAGGCAAGAAGGGAAGGTACAGTGTGCCTGTTTTTGAACAATATTAAAATCTGCAACAGAGTAGATAGCTGAAAGGATAGAGAAAGTGAAAGAGAAATGATAAGAATTGGAAGAGAGCAAAGTTGCTTACCTGTAACAGGTGTTCTCAGAATACAGCAGGATGTCACCTCACGCATGGGTGACATCATCAGATGGAGCCCCGACATGGAAAAATTATGTCAAAAAGTTTCTAGAACTTTGACTTGCCATACTGAACATGTCCAGTGTGCCCTATACCATACGTCCATGCGGGATCCCTCTCCAGTCTCATAACACAGAATTAAGAAGAAAACCAAATAAAGAAGAAACCCAACTCACAGGTCGATCCAGTAAAGTGTGCTCCGTCGGAGCGCACTGTCACCCTGCTCTGGACGCGTGTTTTCCCTTACCCCTTATTCAGTAAGGGGAGGAAAACACGCGGCCCACCCGCGGCACCTAATAGCGCCCTCAACATGCAAATGCATGTTGATGGCCCTATTAGGTATTCCCGAGCGATCCAGTAAGTAAAATGTGCAGCCAAGCCGCACATTTTACTCTAAGAAATTAGCGCCGCCCAAAGGTCGGTGCTAATTTCTTCCGGCGCCAGGGAAGTGCACAGAAAAGCAGTAAAAACTGCTTTTCTGTGCACCCTCCGACTTAATATCATAGCGATATTAAGTCGGAGGTCCCCAAAAGTATAAAAAAGTAAAAAAAAAAATAAAAAATTTTGAATTCGGCCCGCGGCTGTCGGGTCGAAAACCGGACGCTCAATTTTGCCGGCGTCCGGTTTCCGAGCCCGTGGCTGTCAGCGGGCTCGAGAACCGACGCCGGCAAAATTGAGCGTCGGCTGTCAAACCCGCTGACAGCCGCCGCTCCAGGCCAAAAGGAGGCGCTAGGGACGCGCTAGTGTCCCTAGCGCCTCCTTTTCCTCGTTTGCACCGCGTCGCCTAATTTAAATACTGGATCGCGCGCACCGGCGAGGGGCCGGTGCGCGCGCCGGGAGAGCGGGCGTTAGTCCGCTCTCCCACGGACTTTACTGGATCGGGCTGTCAGTGGGGTAGTGGGTGATTTTGTGAGAATTAACAACCTGCTGTCCTTGGAGAAAGAAGTAAAATGGAGGAGAAGCCTGATTCCCCTACTCGCATCTGCTGGAGTCAGAAGATACTGAACTCCTGCAGAGGGGGTAGTAGTATATATGGATACGCCCCCTCAAAGCTTGTGCTGACTCCATCTGCTGGATTGGGGACATAACCCACTGTCTGGACTGATCCAGGTACGTACAGGGAACACCTGTTACAGGTAAGCAACTCTGCTTTCTCTGAAGACAAGCAGGATGGTAGTCCTCACACATGGGTGAATCCCTAGCTACAGGCTCCCCCCCCCATGAAAAAGCAACCAACAGACACCCAAACCAGGTGCCAACGGGAACAACAACAATGCTAACAGAGGAGAAGACAGCGTGAACCCAAACAATGGGCCCTAAGCGGGAGAGTGTTGGGTTCTACACCTTAAACAAGTTCTGAAGGACAGATTGGCCAAACCTACTGTTGCATCGGCTATCCCTATCCAAACAATAGTGAGATATGAATGTGTGCAGAGAACTCCACATTGCAGTCTTGAGATTTCCACCACAAGAACTGTTCACAAGTGGCCACTGACACTGCTAAGACTCGAACAGCATGAGCCTTGACATGGCCCCCAAGATGCAGTTCCACCTGGGCATAACAGAAAGAGATGCAGTCTGCTAGCCAATTTGATAGTGTATGTTTGGCAATAGCAGTACCCAACCTATTTCTATCAAAAGAAACAAAAATTGGGTGGACTATCTATGAGCTTCTGTCCGCTCCAGATAGAAGGCTAAGGCTCTCTTGCAGTCCAAACTGTGCAGAGCTTGTTCACTTTGGTGCGAATGGGGCCTGGGAAAGAATTTTGGCAGGACGATGGACTGGTTAAGATGGAAGTACATCACCACCTTAGGCGAAACTTACGGTGCATACGCAAAACCACCCTGTCATGATAAAACTTAATGTAAGGTGGATAAGTCACTAAGGCCTGGAGCTCCCTGACCCTGCATGCTGAGGTGACCTCCACCAATAATATGACCTACCAGGTAAGGTACTTCAGGTCACAGGAGCGCAGTGGCTCAAAACGAGCTTTCATCAGCTGAGCTAAAACCACACTGAGGTACCAAGACACAGCGAGAGGCCTTAGGGGAGGCTTCAACTGAAGCAGGTCCCCATGAATCGTACAACTTTGGCTGTACAGAGATGGGCATACCATCCACATGTTGCAACCGTCCCTTCCCGACGGCTTCACTCCGCCTACCTTTCTCTCTTTGCACCTCCTCTCGCTATGGATGAACGCCTGGCTGCTGCGGCGTTTGCCTGCCATCCTCTCCAGCATCCCCGGACCGGCTTGGGCGCTGCCTCTCGCCATGCTCCACTGGAACTTAGGGCGCGCGCACCGTGCGGCCCTCACTCTTATTTCCTACTTGGCGCGAACCTCAGGGGCGTCCCCCTGTGATGACGTCACGCTGCCCGGATATTTAAAGCCTACGATGTTTGCTAGCCTTTGAGTTAGCAAGGGAGATTCTTACGGATGGGATTCGCTCTCCATACCCAGCTACTCTGCCTCTCCAATCTTCCATTGGACTCTTAATGCTAACGGGGTACCCGCTCCTCGGGGGCCTCATTTGCTTTTCAAGTCGCTATCAAGAAACCGTACTTGCTCCTCGAGGGCCCATGTTCCCTATCTCGTTGCCTGCTCCTACCTTCTCTTCTGCCTGGAAGGATTCGCTATCTTCAACACCAGTGAGTACTACCATCTTCACCTCAGAGCTGTTCCCTGGAACTAGCTACTCGCTCCTCGAGGGCCTGCCTCCGTTCCAGCCCTAGTGCCATCTCCTACGTGGATCTGCTGTGTGAGTACATTACCTTCAAGCTTCTCAGCTCTCAGGGATCAGGTACTCGCTCCTCGAGGGCCTGCTTTCCCTATCCTGGGGTTCTCCATACTGAAGCTTTGTGCATATTCCACTGTACTCATTATTCTCAGTTCTTTCCACTACAGCACTGCTACTGGAGGAGTCGCTGTTCCAGCGCATGATGGATACTAGCCCAGCTGGGCTACTTCTGCTGCTCACTATTGCCACCTCTGGTGGCTTCACCACATTGTCTAATAAAAGATCAATCTCTGTGTTTGTGTGTTCTAAGCTGAGCCTGACCTGTGGCCCCTCACGGGACTTCCCCCCCGTGGGCGTGGTCAGCTGCCACAGTGTCCAAGGGTCCACCCAAACCTCACTAATTATAACACCACACCATGATGGTATGCTCCAATTGCACTCAGATGAACTCTAATGTAGTTGGTCTTCGATTCAGATTTCGTTAGTGTAGAAGGTAATCAAGCAATTTGTGTGTGGGGCAGAAGAATGGATCTAGGACCTTCTGCTTACACCACAAAGAAAACCTCCTCCACCAGTCCATATTACTTTCTAGTGGAAGGCTTTCTAGAAGCCACCAGGACCTAAGACACATCTTCTGAAAGATCAAGTGGTGGCAAAACTAACCTCTCAACATCTAGGCTGTGAGTGACAGGGCCTAGAAGTTGGGATTGCTCAACCTGCCTTGATCATGCATGATGAGATCTGGGGAAGTCCCCAGACTGATCAGCCTCCGAATGGACAACTCCCGTAGGAGTGGAAACCAGGTCTCAGCCAATAAGAAGTTATGAGAATCATAGTCCCCTTGTCCTCGCAAAGCTTCAATACAGTTTTTGCCAGTCAGAAAACCAGAGGATACACATACAGAAGACCCTTGCCCTAATGCCGGGCAAGGGCATCTGAGGCTGGTTTGTCATCTGTCCTGTACAGAGAGCAGAACCAAGTACCTTCCTGTTGCAAGGGGACATGAAGAAATCCACGTCCAAGCTCCCCCAGAGGCAGAAGATCCAATCTGCAACTCCTTGGTCCAGAGACCACTCGTGGGTCTGAAGGCATGACTCAGTCTGTCCGCTAAGACATTCTTCACTCCGGCCAGGTACGTAGCCCTGAGCACCATCCCGTGGGACAGGGCCCATAACCAGATCTGGACCGCTTCCTGACACAGGAGGTAGGACCCGTACTTCCCTGCTTGTTGATACACCATATCACCACTTGTTTGTCAGTGTCAATCAGGAAATCTTTGTTGGACAGCCGATCTCTGAAAGCCTATAGTGTATATCTGATTGCCAGAGCTCCAAGAAACAGATTTGACAACAGCGTTCCTGGGTAGACCAGACACCCTGGGTACTGAGCTCATCTACATGGGTAGGACAATTTGGATAGGAAGACTTTGGAAGGAGATCCCCCTTTCCAGATTCGAAAGTACCCGCCACCAGGACAAAGAGTCCCAGAGGGGTGAGGTGACTTGGATGCAATCCTGCAGGTTCTACATGGCTTGGCACCACTGTGACCTCGGGGACCACTGGACTTTATGCATGTACAATCGCTCCAAGGGAGTGACAAGGAGGGTTACAGCCATATGGCCCAACAATCAATATGCGTCAGGCTGATACCTGCTGGCTCTGCTGAATTTCTGCCATGATGGTCATGAGGATGTGTTATGTTTTGAAAGGTTTGGGTGGACCCTTGGACACTGTGGCAGCTGACCACTCCCACGGGGGGAAGTCCCGTGAGGGGCCACAGGTCAGGCTCAGCTCTGGACACAAAAACACAAATAATATCTTTATTTAGACAGTTTGTGAAGCCACCAGAGGTGGCTGTAGTGAGTAGAAGATGGAGCCCGGCTGAGCTAGTATTCCTCAGGGCGCTGGAACAACGGTTCCTTCGATAGTAGTGCTGTAGTGAAAAGAACTGAGAGAATGAGTACAATAAGACATTCACAGATTCCCCAGTATCGAAAAGCCCTGAGATAGGGAAAGCTGGCCCTCGAAGAGCGAGTACCAGATCCCTGGGAGCAGAGACTCGTTGGCAAGTACTCACGCAGCAGTTCCACGTAGGAGATGGTACTGACGCTGGAACGGAGGCAGGCCCTCGAGGAGAGAGTACCTGGTTCCAGGGAAACAGCTCTGAGGAGTAGATGGTAGTAGTACTCACAGATGGTGTCTATAGCGAATTCTTCCAAGTAGAAGAGGAGATGGACACAGGCAGCGAGTCAGGGAACATGGGCCCTCGAGGAGCGAGTACTGGTTCCTGATAGCAACCTGAAAGAAGCAGAGAGGCCCCCGAGGAGCGGGTACCCCGTTAGCAGAAAAGAGTCCAATAGAAGTTGGAGGCAGAGAAGCTGGGTACGGAGAGCGAATACCATCCATAGGAAATCCCTTGCTATCTCAATGGCTAGCAATAAACAGTAGGCTTAAATATCTGGGCAGTGAGACGTCATCACAGGGGGACGTCCCTGAGGTTCGCGCCAAAGAGGAAATAAGAATGAGGGCCGTGCGGCGCAAACGCCCTAAGGTACCTGAGGAGCATGGAGGGAGGCAGCGCCCAAGCCGGTCCGGGGACGCCGGAGAGGACGGCGGGCAGATGCCGCGGCAGCCAGACATCCACAAGTTGCAGGAGGAGTCGCAGAAAAAGAAAGGTAGGCGGAGTGAAGCCGTCGGGCAGCAACAGTTGCAACAGGATGATGGCCTTTTGACGAGGCAGGAAGGCCTTGGCCTGAGCCGTGCCTAGCAGGGCTCCAATAAAGCCTATTTGAGGTGACTGTTACGCCCGTCGGTCGCAGATGGCTGCAACCGCTGTTGCTCACCTCTTTCTTTCTCATCCCGACTCCATTGGGAAGACTTGCGGCCTCAGCCAGCCATCGTCGGCCTGTCTACCGCTCCCAGGTCTCCCAGAGCAGCAGAGACACCGCCGACCGCCATCTTGACTTCGGAGTCACTTAGGCGCGTGCACGCGCACATGGGCCAGTCTTAAGCATGTCATAGCGGGAACCTCGGGGGCATCCCCTCCGGATGTCGTCAATCATCCTGCACATTTAAGCCGGCTGGCCCTGTACCTACAACTTGGCAACGAGTTCCCTCTTGCTAATTCCGCTTTGCTCACTGAAGGACCCTTTGTTCCAGCTTCTACTTCTGTGGCGTGAGACATCCTGGGTACCCGCTCCTCGGGGGCCTCTCCTTCGTCAGGACTCTTCCTGGAATCAGGGCTTTCCTGGAACCATCGCTACTCCAGCCGTGAGTACTCTGCTTTGCGGACCACTACCTTCTCTACTGAGGACCTCTCCGGTGTACCCCGCTCTGCGGACCATTACCATCTCTACTGAGGAAATTTCTGGTGTACCCCACTCTGTGGACCATTACCATCTCTACTGAGGACCTCTCTGGTGTACCCCGCTCTGCGGACTATTACCACCTCTACTGAGGACCTCTCTGGTGTACCCCGCTCTGTGGACCATTACCATCTCTACTGAGGACCTCTGGTATACCCCGCTCTGCGGACCATTACCATCTCTATAGAGGACTTCATTGGTGTACCCTGCTCTGCGGACCATTACCATCTATTCTGAGGTACCCTCCTTGGGTATTCCCCATTCCACTGACCAGTGGTACCTCAGTGTTTGAGAGACTTTCTCTGGCACCCCCCGCACCTTGGGTAGTGTTGCTATTTCTCTTTAATAAAGACTCTAGACTTGTACTGTGTCTGACGTAAGCTGAGCCCTCGCCTCCCGACGGTGAGGCTCATGGGGCTCCTCCCCATGGGTGGTACCATCTCTCACCTCGGCCCAGGGCCCACACACCCACTAATCCTAACAATGACAGGCTGAAATGGGACTTCGGGTAGTTGATGATGAACCCTAGCGACTCCAACACCTGGATGGTCAAGCACATGGACCTGATGGCCCCTGCCTTTTCCAGATAATGGAAAATATGTACCCCAGCCTGTGCAGGTATGCTGCCATCACGGCCAGGCATTTTGTAAAGACACCTGGGGCTGATCGAACCCAAACTGCAACTCATGATACTGGAAGTGCTGTTTTCCCATCACAAATACTTCTGGTGACTAGGGAAGATCTCGATATGGATGTACGCATCCTTCAGACTGAGGGAGCACAGCCAGTCCCCTTTTTGCAAAAGGGGAATAAAGGTGCTAGGCCGAAGGGCAGTACCCGGTACTGGAAGTGCTGGGGGCCAACTAGGAAGCGAAGGAATTTGCGGTGAGACAGAGTGATCGAGATGTGTGTGTACGCGTCCTGAAGATCTAGAGAGCAAAGCCAATCTCCTCTTTGCAGAAGAGGAAGTAGAGAGCCCAAGGTTACCATCCTGAACTTTTCCTTTTGTAGATACTTGTTTAAGGCACACAGGCCCAGGATTGGAAGAATGCCTCCTGACTTTTTTGGAATGAAGAAATAGCAGGAATAGAACCCCTGCCCCTGCTGGGAGAGGGGCACTGGTTCTATCGCCTGGGACCTCAGGAGGGTTGAAACCTCCTCCTCCAGAAGAGAGGAGTGGTCGGATGATCCCCACTTCAGCCGAGGTGGAGAGTATGCTGGTACAGACAGGATGCCTGGCCATGATGGCAGCATACCTGCACAGGCTGGGGTACATATTTTCCATTATCTGGAAAAGGCAGGGGCCATCAGGTCCATGTGCTTGACCATCCGGGTGTTGGAGTCGCTAGGGTTCATCATCAACTACCCGAAGTCCCATTTCAGCCTGTTATTGTTAGGATTAGTGGGTGTGTGGGCCCTGGGCCGAGGTGAGAGATGGTACCACCCATGGGGAGGAGCCCCATGAGCCTCACCGTCGAGAGGCGAGGGCTCAGCTGACGTCAGACACAGTACAAGTCTAGAGTCTTTATTAAAGAGGTGGTAACCTTGAGTCAGTACAGCGAGTACCCACTGATCTGAAGCGATCATGTGCCATATGTTGGTGAAGTGGCACAACCGACCGCCGACGGGTATGGATGGGAGAGGAGGTTGGCTTATGCTCTCCAGCGAGGAGTCAAAATCCAGCAGCTGGGCCCGGTGGAGGAGCTGGCTGAGTTTTCTGAGGCCTGGATTGTCTGGCCTGACCTTTCTGGTAAGGTCTGGAGGGGCGACCTCGAGTAGCAGGAAGATAATATCTCCGTGGCTTGAAGGATGGCCGCTTAGAGTCTCTTTGGAATGTCATTTTAGAGGTGGACGGGAAATCAGAAGGCACCAACAAAAGCTGGCGTAGCGTCTCGTGGTGGTCCTTGAGCTGTGCTATGGTCTACTGGATTTTGTCCCCAAAAAGATTATCTCCAGCACAAGGCAGGTCAGCCAACCGGTCCTGTACTTCTGGTCTTAAGTCAGAGGACTTCAACCAGGCCCATCTTCGTGCACTAATCCCCACTGCGAACACCCTAGAAACAGTGTCAAAAATGTCATAGGCAGCGCGGCCCTCATGCTTGCCAGCATCTAGACCCTTCTGAGCCAGGGTATTGAGTTGATCATGAAGCTGGTCAGGTAAAGACTCAGAAAATTCCTGGATCTGGCTGTTATACTGGGTCATGTATAATTGGTAGGAAGCAATGCGAGAAATAAGCATTGAGCCATGGAATACACGACGGCCAAATGCATCCAGGGACCTCTGTTCTTTCCCTGGAGGTATGGAAGAATGAGGCCTAGAACATCGTGCCTTTTTCTGGGCTGACTCTACAACCACAGAATGGTGATCCAGCTGTGGTTTTTGGAAACCAGGGGCTGTCTCTACCAGGTAGGTGGCATCTGTTTTTCGATTCACTGGCGGTACAGAGCCTGGGTGCTCCCAATTCCTCTTCAGCAAGTCCAGGAAGACTTCATGAACAGGTATGGACATGATATCCTTGGGTGCATCTAAGAATTGGAGCACTTCCAGCATCTTGTGTCTGGAGTCCTCTTCCGTCTGAAGTTGGAATGGTATGGCTTCAGACATTTCCTTTATAAAATTAATAATGGACAGGTCCTCCAGGGGAGAATGTCTTCTCTCCTCAGGGGGAGATGGTTCTGAAGGTAGATCATCAGAATCCTGGGAAGAATCATCGGTCCAAGGATCGTAAGGCTGATCACCTGCTCCCATAGGATTTCCAGAGGGAAGTAATGGTGCTATTCCTGAAGGATCAGGCCAAGGCACCGACGGCATCGATGGAGGCACCGATGGCATCGATGGAGGCACCGATTGAGGTATCGGTGACAACGATGGGCGAGTCGGTGGCAAGATCCCAGACGGCCTGGGCATAGGTTCCGGCGTCGATGTTTTCTCATCGTTCGATGACAAATGAATCGGGGTGGACGGCATTGGACATACCGGAATCCTCGGTTCCACCGGTGGAAGGGCACTGATCAACGCATCCAGCCTGCCGAGTAGCGGTGCGAGTGCTGTGGGAATCGGGTCGGCGACTGGGGCTGGCATCGGTGCCGGCGTCGATGGAGGCTGGAAGCTCTGCAGTGCCTTTCCGATGGCCTCTTGGATCATCAGATCCAATTCCTCACGGAAGCCTGGGGCATAGAACCCCAGTTCCGGAGTAGGAGGCAGCACTGGCGTAGCCGAAGGGTCCACCGGTGAAAGTGGAGTTGCGGCTCCCGGCACCAATGAAGGAGGGGAATGCCTCGGTGACCCAGTCGCAGAGGAGGATGGGGCCTTCTCTGGATGGGATTTCTTTGACTGTGGCTCTGTCGACACCGATGCAGAGGGCTTGCCTGGATCAGCGGACTGAGCCTTCCGATGATGGTGTCGATGCTTTTCACGATGTTCTCCTCAGTCCTTCTCCGGAGCCGAAGAGGAAGACGTCGATGTCTGGCGCCGGGTGGACAGCACCGGTGTGGACAGCACCGGTGTCCTGCTGCTGGCGAGAGGTCGATGGCACCAGCTCAGATGATGTCGAAGCGCTCGATGGAGTCGGTGGCTTTGACTGAAAAAGAAACTTCATCTTTTCTGAGTGGGCCTTACGGCCCTTCGGTGTCATTTGGGCACATTTTGTGCAAGTTAAGACATAAGAACACAAGAACATGCCATACTGGGTCAGACCAAGGGTCCATAAAGCCCAGTATCCTGTTTCCAACAGTAGCCAATCCAGGCCATAAGAATCTGGCACCCAAAAACTAAGTCCATTTCATGTTACTGTTGCTAGTAATAGCAGTGGCTATTTTCTAAGTCAACTTAATTAATAGCAGGTAATGGACTTCTCCTCCAAGAACTCATCCAATCCTTTTTTAAATACAGCTACACTAACTGCACTAACCACATCCTCTGGCAACAAATTCCAGAGTTTAATTGTGCGTTGAGTGAAAAAGAACGTTCTCCAATTAGTTTTAAATGTGCCACATGCTAACTTCATGAAGTGCCCCCTAGTCTTTCTATTATCTAAAAGAGTAAATAACCGATTCACATCTACCCGTTCTACCTACCCGTTCTAGACCTCTCATGACTTTCAACACCTCTATCATATCCCTCCTCAGCCGTCTCTTCTCCAAGCTGAAAAGTCCTAACCTCTTTAGTCTTTCCTCATAGAGGAGCTGTTCCATTCCCCTTATCATTTTGGTCGCCCTTCTCTGTACCTTCTCCATCGCAAATTATATCTTTTTTGAGATGCGGCGACCAAACTTGTACACAGTATTCAAGGTGCGGTCTCACCATGGAGCGATATAGAGGCATTATGACATTTTCCGTTTTATTAACCATTCCCTTTGTGTTGTGTTTGATCCGACCCCAAACACAACAAACAGACCCTATGCGGGTCTGTGATGGATATTGTCCGAGGACAATCGGGGCACCGACGAAAACCCGGCGCCATGGCCTCAACAAAAATTAAGCCTCAGTGTAGTCAATGGCCAGTAGGCCCCGAAGGGAAAACTTGACGGGAATCAACTGCAAATGAAGGTAAAGCCTTACCTTACGACCGCGGACTACGGAATCAATAGGGGGACCCCTATGGGGCGGAATTATTTTGAAATTTTGGAAATAAACTCTGTGAGGAAATTCCTGTCAGGAATCTCTAGAGAGCTCCTTAACCCGCGTAGCTACTGCTGCGCGGAAAAAAAGAGACTGAAGGGGGATCCCTGCTGGATGCAGGGTTAGTGCCATGCTGGGCATGCCCAGTAGGTGCCAGTCAAAGTTCTAGAAACTTTGACAAAAGTGTTCTGTGATTGGGCTCCATTCTGATGATGTCACCCCATATGTGAGAACTACCATCCTGCTTGTCCTGTGAGAAAAGTACTATACAAGAAAGGAGGGAAAGGGTAAATATGATAGAAAAAGAAACATTCAAACATCTAGCAGGCTTCACTAAGATACCAAAAGGCAGCATTTTCCATAGAATAATATGCTCAAGGCCAAAGACTTATATGAAGCTGAAAGGAAGGAGGATCAAAAAGAATGTGAAAAAATACTTGATGAACACCTGGAATACACTTTCAGAAGACTGTTAGGAGCCTACAGCGGCAGAATGCAAGCATCTCTGGGATAAACAGAAAAGGGACCTTCGTAGCTGGCAGTGTAAGGGAGAAAACCAAAGATTAAGTAAATCTATGACAGCACAGTAAGCATGGACAAAGAAGCAGGCTGTGTGGTTCTCATTTGCCGATATCATCTGGGTTTCTAGGCAAAAAGTGGGAGTTTCACAAAAGATAATTCTTATGGCATATCAAATTTTAAATTCATCTGGTAAACTTTTGAGCGAGCTTTCCAAATCTATGCTGTATCTCCTAGTTTAGAGCAGAAGAGCGTCCCACAAAGTGCTATCCAGAAGAATTACTTTCTGGCTACCATACCAACACAGGATGTGCATTCTCCATCCTATATCTGCATATGCAGGGGCAAGTCAGGGATAGCAGAGTTCAGATGTTTACTCACAGTTCCCTTGGACTTAGTCAACATGTTCCTGATAAGTCTGGTCAACTGGGTTTCAGGCCATGAGGTTCAGGGCTGCTCCCAGTTAAAAGGGCCCTGCTGAAGAGACTGGGTTATGGGTTCCTTCGGAATCCCCACACTTCCTCTTGGCTCCTATGGCATCCAAGATCTCATCAAACTTCTCAAAACACTGTCTAGAATGATCTATGGATCCCAATAACCCCCTTCCCCATTGCTCTTCATAGTGGTGGACCAGATCAAGCCATTCCCTGTTTTAGGAAAATAGATTAGACCTTGTTTTAAGAAAAAGCAGCCTTATGCTGACATAAGGGTAAGAACTGTTTTGCTGTATAAAAACTGTTGTTTGGGACCTTGTATTAAAGAAGGACCTCCAGAGCTGATGCCAAGAAACTGTTTTTCTATCTCGGTGTGTTGCCTGAATAATTCTGTGGCCCAATGGTTTCAAAGCATCTTACAGGGCCCGCAGCCACAGTTACTTTATGGCGTAACGTCTAATATAAACCCAGCAAAAGCACAGAAGATGTGGTTGTCTGTTCCCATCGAACATTCTGAGCCGAACACTTCACAACATATCAACTTCCAGTAAGTGCTAAAGTGTCTGTCAAACCATGGGACTTATTCTCTGACAAGTGAACAGCAGGAATTCATAAAGGGTACCCAGAGAATTTGTTCTCTATGTACAATGTTCTTTGGCACGAACTCTAAGTTATTCATATTTTTAATTTAAACAGAAAAGTGAACTAGTATGCAATTTTTCTATTCATTTCTGTTCTTATTGAACAATAAAGTAAAATGGTCCTAACAACACAATTCCGCAGACAATGACTACCCCCTGAAGTGCTGCAGATATATTCAAATCTAGTTCTTCAGCTTGTACCTTGGTTAAGAAGCAACAGGAGTGAAAAAGCAGCCTGAGCATGTCAGCATGGTCCACACCTGATTTTCACTGGTGTGAGTGCACCAGACGCTAGCACATCCCTGGCATCAAATTTTGTTAAAAAAAAAACAAAAAACTACATACCTGCATCTCTTGTCTTTTTGGTGACTTTGGGATATTTTTGGAATTTTATATAATAATAACTTTCATATTCCAATAAAATTGTCTCAAGATCTATGTTATCACAAACTTCAAAGCGACGCAGACCTAATTTGGATTCCTGTTCAAGAGTTTTGGCAGCATCAACATACCTAGTGATTTCAAAAGACCACATATAAGTAAAACCAAAGCACTGAAATAAAATAGGTCAGTTCAAGATTCTTTAAATCCCCATGAGTGAAACGGTGAACAGAGATAGTCTAAATAGTTCAAAACAATATATTCTAATTGTAAAGAACTGTCAATATTTTAAGAATTAAAAATAAAGCTCACCAGTCGTGAGAGTGGGCCATGCGACAGCACATGCGGATGAGTAGAACAAACTTTCCATTGCTTTCTGGTAAAGACTAAAAATCTTTACTTTCATTCACTGGACTTCCCATGCTGTCACAGCTCCAGAGCAGCTCTCAGTTACTGTCTGGCCAAGCTGTGTTTCTATGTAACACACTTGTCCATGGGAAGGCAAACAGAAACATTTCGGCAGAGACAGACCATATAGCCCATCCACATAACCCTTAGGCTCTACAATCCCGACCATACTTTTTGGTATTTTCTTCCATAGTAAAATACATCTGTCAAGACTGGTCAGACCACGGACAGATGGAAGCAGGAGACTTACTGCAACAGGACGTTTGAATCTGCGCTGGCTTGGGGCCCTCCACTTCTGGAGCGAGGGCTGTATAGGACAGGGTTTAGAGTTTGGGAGCACTGTATTAGTGCTTTTTATTGAAGATGTAATTTATTTTTTGTTAACTGCTGTGATTATTTTAGAATAGCAATATATCAAGAGTAATACATAATAATAATAAAGAGCCAGAGCTCAGGAGGCAGGTTCCAGCAAGTACTGGCATCAGGGTTCCAAGGTCAGGAATACAAAAGCCAACAGAACAAAGAACAGGGAACTTGTATCTCTGTCGGATTTAAATACAGGCCTCGGTTAGGGCTCTACACTTGATTCAATCAGTCCCCTCTTGCTAGTGGTGTGATATGTGTCTCACTGTAGACAATCATATTCCTGCTGTGGGTTCTGCCATCTACAGTGTCTGCCCTTCCTGGCTCCTACCTATGTCAGAAAATTCATAAACACAGTCAAGCCAGTCAGGGTGACCTTGTCCAGATCAAGAAAGATACAAAAGAACTAGAAGAAGGTGCAGAGAAGGGGAACAAAATTGATAAAGGGAATGGAACAGTTCCCTTATGAAAAAAAGCTAAAAAAGGACTCTTCAGCCATTTGTTTGAATGGTGCTGCTCGATGGCACTTGCTGCATACCCCGATTGGATCGTTGCAGAAGGCTGCAGACTCGATACAAATTCTGGTTCCACAGGTATTTGATGAGCTTGCATACATTTATGTGGCAATTACCTTGCAGATATCAGCCCTGCTCCAATTGATTGCCCCTGAGGCAGCTCTGTGAGAAAGAGCGAAACTCGGCCAGAGAGGGGATATGATAGACATTTATAAAATCATGAGTGGCGTGGAGCAGATAAACAGGGAATGGTTATTTATCCTTTCAAATATTATAAGGACTAGAGGATATGCCATGAAACTAGCAAATAGATTTAAAACAAATTGGAAAATGTATTTGTTTACTCATCGCACAATTAAGCTGTGGACTTCATTGTCAAAGGATGTGGTCAAGGCATCTAGCATAGCTGGATTTAAAAGGAGTTTGGACAATGTTTTTGGAGGAAAAGTCCATAAACAATTATAGGTGAATTTTAAAAGCCTGGCGTGTGCATCAATTAGGGGATGTGCGAAGAATTCGGGCTCACACGCACCGACTGTATTTTAGAAAGCACCCAGATGTGTGCGTAAAGCCCACTGCGAACATATCTGAAAAGTTTCCAAAAAGGGGCAGGGAATGGGTGTGTTCAGGACGGGCATGGGCATTTCAGGCCCCGGCGTGCACCAAGGTCCCTTGCTGTGTAACTTTACTTCTGCTATCAATGATGTGTAAGTTATAAAATAAAAGGCTTGAGCCATTTCTGAAGGGTTTAAAGGTCCTCCGCATGGTGCTGCTGGGCACTGTCACTGAGTCACCAGACCAGGCTCACTTTATTCCATATTTGAGTAAAATAGAGAACAGGGACAACAATGCTGCAAATGAAACAGCATTAATATTATTATTTACCACCAGCAAACATAATATTGTACATTCACACAGCAGATTGTTCACGGATCTTGCCCAAGGTGCTTTCAACTGCTTAAATACACAACGAAAAGGGTTGGTAAACAAGTACAGGTAATACCTTGGGTTGTTCCAACAAAAGTTATATACTGCCACTTAATTGCAAACCTTTATTTCTTTGTAGTGTAAATGACGAAAGATTAAGGAAAACACTGAGCAACTGAGACTTAGCACAGCCACATCAAGTTCCTTGTTTAACAATGTGACAGTACTGGAAATGGGATATATAAAATTGAGAACGCAAGGGTCGGCAGGTTTCCCATATCTCTGTTGATAAGTTTTTTGGTGATCTATTTTCATTATGAAGAAGCTGGCCTTAGTAAATACAAACATATTCTTCCACTGGCACTGCAGTGTGTAATGACTACACAGTCTCTGATCAGATAATAAAAAAAAATGTTTGCTTTTTAATTAGATTATTTTGTCATTTTTCTTTAGTGAACAAGCTCTTTTCCTTTGGTTTATTAATACACAGTATTCTTTTAATGTGTATTTCATCTTCCTGCATAAATAAGATCTGTCATAAAGCAAAACATTTAATTCAACATTGTTTAGAAAAAATGATAACATACCCTTCTTGCAAAAGGTAATGCATAATCAGAATGAGGAGATTTTTACGCCGAGCCTCTGTCCGAACTATATCCTGTGAAAGAATTAGATTTTCATTATTTAAAACTACAAAAATAGGGAAATTTATCAAGCTGTGATAGGGCTACAATGCACATTAAAAAGCATGTATTCCGCGATAAATGCTATATAATCATCCGATATAGACCTATTGCAGCGATATCGCGCATTGTATCTGCATTAAAGCCTCCCCTATTAAAATTAGCTGCTCTGCATGCATTTGTATGCATAAAATTGCATAATACATGCAACGCAGCTAATGTATAGCAAATTCTATGTAAATAAAATAAAACAGCTGACTTAGAAATTTTTCAGCCATATTATTTTATTTATAGTTTTTGGGAAAAAAAGTTATTCTAACATGGGAGCACAGGGACCCTAATGCGAATTCCAATGCTCCCATGCTAGAATTAAAGGGCCACGTGCCCCAGCACATCTCCTCCACCTCCCCAAAGTTGACAAAAGTCCCCAGAGGTCTTACTAGACTCCCCCACTCACCTCAGGACTACCATTTGAGGTGGCCCTGCAAAAAAAAAAAAAAAAGCATAAAAATAGATAAAGCGAGCTGCACAGTGACAACCCAGTCCACCTCCCTCCCATTCAATCTACCCCCCCCCACCCTGGTCCAATAGCTGACCCCCCTCCTTATTGCAAACCCCTGCGTACACCCCCGGCCCCCCTTTCCATTAAATTTAAAGCCAGATAAGGTCCCCCCCTCTCCCCAACCCCCTCCAAAAAACCCTGATGGACTACTATCCTCACCCTGGACCCTCCTTAAATTTAAAAATATTGTTGGTAGAGAGTGGAAGGCTCAGGGTGCCCCCTAGTCCTGGGCCCGATTGGCACCATTTTCCAAAATGGCACTGACCGGCCTTTGCCCCTACCACGCTGTAGGATTTTCAAATGGTAGGGGCAAAGGCTGGTCGGCACCATTCTGGAAAATGATGCCGACCGGACACAGGTTGGACAGGGGGTCCAGTAAGACATCTGGGAGCTGTCATTGCATGTTTTCTATGCCCCAGCCGCATTCTTTTGGCTTGTGGAATTTTTCCACAAAACAAACGAACGCAGTCATATTACCGCAATATTTTGATGGGGAAGGACCCAATAGCGCGGGACAGCCCCCCTCACGCCACGATACTGGGTCCCTCCTGCAATAAAAAAAATCGCAGCTTAGTGAATCTAGGCCTTAATTAGACTGACAGGTTGGGACAAAAACAGGGCAAAAAGTCCACGTTATTTGCTTGCACAGTTTTAATACAGTGTATCTTTGATAAACCGTTTCATTTTCTGCAACTTTTAGAATGAAAACCTTGCACAGGAAAAAAAGGTACAAGCAAAAACTGGTGCAAAAAAAATACACTGTGAAACTTCTATCCTGTTTTTAAAGGGATCAATTCACTCAGTCTGAAGCCAGAAAGAAATCTGTGATGAATAGCTATTTGGCATGTAAAATACTGTTTAAACAGTAAGTAAATTCTTACCATTTAAGCATCTGAACGTTAATATTTGCTGGCACGAGTAGAGGATCTGCTCCTCTCTGCCAGTGCTGACTTCTAGGATCCCCTGTCCCGACAGCTCCCCATGTTGAAGCCAGCTAGGCCACTATTGGCCAACCTGAAAGTGCACAGGCACACTGGGAAAGAGGGGAGTGCAAGCACAAGTAGCCCCCTGCCCCCACAGCTGTAGGTAAGGAAATGGTTAACTTTTTAAACAATATTTACATCCTCTATTAAATTATTCAGGAAGGCCAGCAAATAAAAAAACAAGGATTTAAAGTTTAAGCAGAGACTGCGCAGAAGGCTGAATAGCAGTGGAATGAGCGTATGGTGAAATTTGAGCCCAGCCCTGCTCTACATTGATCAGCCTCATTACAGTATGCATGACCCTTTTCCAAGAAGCCTTGTGTGACATTGACACCCTACAGAAAAAGGTGGGGAAACTGCAATGAACATGCATGAAGCATGATGTCAGCTTAAAGGGCAATAACCCCAATAGTGCTGCCCACATTTATACTGCAAGTCTGCTTCATTTACATACCCTCTGCAATATTCCATAGAAATCAAATGTTGAAAACCCCAGTAAACTGCTTATTACAGTGAAATAAAAATACCATTAATGGCTTAGCAACCTGTAACAAAGATAGAACTGCCAGGTGAGGCCAACATTTGCTTAAATGTTTTTTAAAAAACAAAACACCTGTTACCATCTGCAAATTCTTTATTCCTCATTCTCCCTTCACAGCTGGCCTGCCCATGAAAGGATATATTCACAGGACCTCATACATAATACAATATGCAACGTCTGCACTAGTATCATGACAGCTCCACCTCAATCTTCCTTCCTCATATCTGTACAGGCCAGAAAGGCTGGGGGCAACTGGACGAGAAGCCTCATTTAGCATATATGCAGCTACTAGAACAGAGATGCCAAGAGTGGTCCATCCTAAAGTATGAGTTTACCACCACGAGGGACATCTTTCAGGTTGCGCATTCCTGGTATTAGTCTGGAAAGATTTAAGTATCGTATTGCGTTGTGTTGCAAATAAAAGAAGTAGCACAAAATATTTTGCTTTCTTTGATGCCTCTGAAGATATAGTTAGAGTGCAGGCAATATAAGGAGAATTTTCATAGGAATGTGCCTGGATAAAGCAAGTTAGCTTAACATAAACAGTGTTTTCCACAGATAGCAGGATGAATTAGCCTTAACATGTGGGAGACGTCATCCAGCGGCACTGAAAGGACCTCTCTTTCATAGCTAGTTGACCTTTTTCTCTATTTACTATCTGGCTAATTTTAAAAGGAAGGTGCGTGCACCCATAAATGCGCATGTTGGCATGCAAACGGAGATACACTGCAATTTATATCGTGCGTGCAAGGGCGTGCATATCATTTAAAATTGCCCTACCACGCATAATCTTAAGAGGCAGCTCGAGTAAATGTCCAAGTATTTCCGCTAGGGCTTTAGCGCCTTTAATGCGCGTGTGCAGGATGATTTTTAATCATGTTTGCGTGAGAGAAAAACCAGTTTTTCCAATTAATCCACCAGTCTGTCCAGTTGATATTGAGGTCTTCAAGACCCCTCTGGTTCGTCATTCTGTAAGCACCCCACTTCACCCCGAACCTTCACACTGTGCTGAAAGCCTCAACACTCGCGATCTATAGACTTGCTCCTCATCAGGACCCGCAGCAAAATTACGCGGATAACACACGGACGCGCGCCATGGTCAGCTTTTTTAAAATTTGGAGTTCTGCATGCAAGTCTTAGCCCCACCCTGTATTGCCCAATCCCTGCCCCTTTTCCACCCCCTTATTCTTGATATGTGCATGGGTATGTACGCACATACTTCGTGGATTCTTAAAATTCGTGTTGCTCGCACGCAGCCTGTATATATGCGTATGTGGCCACTTTTGCATGAGCAACACTTTTAAAATCTACCTCTATGTGCAGGAATTCCCATTCAGATGTTGCCTCTTGGCCCCGCCCCCTCAGTCCATGTAAGAGCTAAATCTAGCTAGTTAGCAAACTCTCCAGGAGGCGGGTATTTAGTATGACCAATTCATTCTGCTATCTTCAGGAAACACAGTTTACAGTAAACAAACTTGATTTTTCCATGCATAAGCAGGGCTGAATTAGCCATAACACGTGGGGTTGCAGTGGAACATTTATTTTATTTATTTATTTATTTATTTCGGATTTTTATATACCGGCATTCGAGATCGCAATCACATCATGCTGGTTCACATAAAACAGGGGTGCATAGTAAAACATAACTATAACAATGGTGCGGAGAAAGGCAGATTACATTTAACAGGGTGACTAGAACTTGGCGAAGGAGGAAGAGAAAGGACAGGTTATTAATTCAAAAAGGCTAACTATAGTAGATGGAGTTGAGGGATGACGTTGAGGTGTGATATCAATTGGAGTCCTGGAATGCTTGTAAGAATATCCAGGTCTTTAGTCTTTTTTTGAAGGTTGATATGCATGGTTCCAGTCTGAGATTAGGGGGGATGGAGTTCCATAACGTTGGACTGGCTGTAGAGAACGCCCGATCTCTTAGCGTGCTGTGTCTGGTAGATTTGGATGGCGGTACCTGTAGTGATCCCTTGAATAAACAACCTGAACCCCACCCTGGAGAGTAGATTACTGAGAGCATATGCTATGCAAAACAGTTGTCTGAATTTACTGTTACTCTTTGACAGATTGTCCAGACAATAATGGGATGTAAAGGTGTGTACTAACAAACACAATGCAGCTTTACAGATGTCTTTGACAGGCACAACTTGCAGATGAGCCGCTGATACGTCAGGATTCCAACTTGATGAGCCTTGATAGTGGCTGTAATTTGAAAGCCCACTAGCCTATAGTGTTGTGCAATGCAGTCTGCTAGCCTGTTGGACAATATACATTTAGCCACTGCTATGACTAATCTATTGGAACTGTAAGAGACAAATAGTTAATAAATCTGACAATGAGGCCTTCTCTTGTAGTAAACTAAGGCCTGATTACAGTCTTAAGGTATGAAGGACTTTCTTACTTTCATGTGCGTGAGGTTTCAAGAAGAACTTAGATAGCATGATGACTTGATTGATATGGAAAGCTGACACAATCTTTGGTAGAAACTTTCGGTGGGTGCAAAGCACCATCCTATCATAAAGAAATGTATATAAGGAGTATAAGAACATAAGAAATTGCCATACTGGGTCAGACCAAGGGTCCATCAAGCCCAGCATCCTGGTTCCAACAGTGGCCAATCCAGGTTACAAGTACCTGGCAAGTACCCAAAAACTAAGTATAACCCACTCTACTGATGCTAGTAATAGCAATGGTTATTTTCTAAGTCAACTTGATTAATAGCAGGTAATGGACTTCTCCTCCAAGAACTTATCCAAACCTTTTTTAAACCCAGCTACACTAATTGCACTAACCACATCCCCTGGCAACAAATTCCAGAGTTTAATTATGCATTGAGTGAAAAAGAATTTTCTCCGATTAGTTTTAAATGTGCTACATGCTAACTTCATGGAGTTCCCCTAGTCCTTCTATTGTCCAAAAGAGTAAATAACCGATTCACGTTTATCCGTTCTAGACCTCTATCAAATCCCGCCTCAGCCGTCACTTCTCCAAGCTGAACAGCCCTAACCTCTTTAGTCTTTCCTCATAGGGGAGCAGGTCCATCCCCTTTATTATTTTGATCGCCCTTCTCTGTGCCTTCTCCATCGTAACTATATCTTTCTTGAACTGCGGCGACCAGAATTGTACACAGTACTCAAGGTGTGGTCTTACCCTGGAGCGATACAGAGGCATTATGACATGCTCTGTTTAATTCTCCATTCCCTTCCTAATAATTCCTAACATTCTGTTTGCTTTTTTGACTGTCACAGCATTCAAAAATGAAATTTCTGATCTATTAGTTAAAATTTGTAACCTATCATTAAAATCATCCATTGTACCTGAAGATTGGAGGGTGGCCAATGTAACCCCAATATTTAAAAAGGGCTCCAGGAGTGATCCAGGTAACTAAAGACCAGTGAGCCTGACTTCAGTGCCAGGAAAATGAGTGGAAACTATTCTAAAGATCAAAATTGTAGAGCATGGCAGCTGAGCCTGAGCATGGAGGAGCACCTGGGTGAGCTGCAGGAGTGACTTTCCAACAAATCCTTGCCGGCCCTGACGTCATCTTTGGGACCCGAGGCGCCTACAAAATCGGCGCTTTGCGGCGTTCAGGCTGCAGCTGAGCCTGAGCGTGGAGGAGCACCTGGGTGAGCTGCAGGAGTGACTTTCCAATAAACCCTTGCCGGCCCTGACGTCATCTTTGGGACCCGAGGCGCCTACAAAATCGGCGCTTTGCGGCGTTCAGGCTGCAGCTGAGCCTGAGCGTGGAGGAGCACCTGGGTGAGCTGCAGGAGTGACTTTCCAACAAACCCTTGCCGGCCCCGACGTCATCTTTGGGACCCGAGGCGCCTACAAAATCGGCGCTTTACGGCGCACCGCAGCCGCCGGCGCGCGGCTTTGTCCGGCTTAGTCCGGAATAGACGGAATAGGCGAGGATTGTCCTTCGGTTAGCTCAGCTGCCATAGAGGAGATATATAAGAAGTCACAAAACAGCTGTTGGGAATCGGCTTGCCTGTAGTTCTCAAGAAGAGGCAATATAATGCCTCCAAAGAGGAAAGGTCGTGTGAGGGTGTTTCCCTCAACACCCTCTTTACTACCCGGGCAAAAAACTATCCCCGAACTAACAGCCATTTACCAAGGAGGAGGAGCTAAAAGTCCCGCTGATGAAGCGTTGTTGGGAGCATCGCGTTTATCCTGGGAAACAACATTGAGCCCTCCAGATCTGCGGACACCAATTGCTCCAGGTCAGTCTTTACCACTTGTGAACACTAATTTGAACACAGCACCGGTGAGTTCAGTGAACAAATTGGAGGGAGTGGACACAGTGTGCTATGAACTGGGTACATCAAATGAGCAAGGGAGCTCAGAGCTGCAACATGTTGGTGAAAATTTGGAAGGAGAAGAGCTGGTAGGGGTGCAAGGAGAGGCTGCAGTCTCTGAAACAATTAAGGAAGGCCCGGTTACCTTAGAGTCTCTTTGGGAATTAGTAGCTTCTTATGGCCCGCGTTTTCAAGGGCTGACGAGGCAACTGAACTCAATGTCCGGGAAATTGGATAAATTGTCCCAAGAACAAGATGTTAAAATATGTGACAACTCAAGCAAAATATTGGAATTACAAACAGCAGTAAAAACGTCTCAAAATGTATGCCAAGTGTTAATTCAAGATAAGTTAGCCACCAACAGAAGAGTGGAATTCATTGAAAACAGTCTTCGTAGACTGAATCTTAGACTCTTAAACTTTCCAAAAGTCATAGGGGAATCCCCCCGAATGACATTGAGGAAATATATGTTAGAGGGTCTGAAAATGACTCATGATCAGATTCCATGTATAAATAAGATTTATTTTCTCCCATTCAATAAGAATAGAGAAAGTAATCCACCACAAGTAAATTTAAACAACTTGACAGAAATATTAGAATCCTCAATAGAAATTTACGAAAGGGCGACTTTACTGATTTCCTTACCCTCTGAATTGGATGTTAGCTTGTTTATGAAGTGTTATTTTCAGAATATTAATGAGAGTTTTATGGGCCAAAAAATCCAGATATTCCCGGATTTATCTAAAACTACTCAAGAGAGGAGGAAAGTCTTCCTTTCTATGAGACAAGAAGTGATTACATTGGGGGCAAAGTTTCTTCTGAGATACCCCTGTAAAGGGGTGGTTACGTATAATAGAAATGTATATATTTTTTATGCCCCGGAACAGCTTAGAGTATTCATAGACTCAAGAAAGGGAGCATTTATAACCTCCTCTCCTAATCAGGAACCGGGCTGACCAAACCAGATCATAGTAAAAGAGGTAAATTAATTTATTGTGACTCAATCTTGATAGATATTAATGTTACTTTTTTTTTTGAAAATCCCATATTTCTCTGCTCTCCTCTATATTTTTTAATTTCCTTTTTTTCTTTTACTTGTGGTCTAATTAAATAGATGATGTTTCAAATGTATTATACATATCTAGAAATAATGTTACAGAATTTCTGTGCAAAGTTTTTCTTTGTAATGTTTTAAAAAATTAATAAAGACAATTAAAAAAAAAAAAAAAAATTGTAGAGCATATAGAAAGACATGGTTTAATGGAACACAGTCAACATGGATTTACCCAAGGGAAGTCTTGCTTAACAAATCTGCTTCATTTTTTTGAAGGGGTTAATAAACATGTGGATAAAGGTGAACCGGTAGATGTAGTGTGTTTGGATTTTCAAAAGGCATTTGACAAAGTCCCTCATGAGAGGCTTCTAAGAAACCTAAAAAGTCATGGGATAGGAGGCGATGTCCTTTCGTGGATTACAAACTGGTTAAAAGACAGGAAACAGAGAGTAGGATTAAATAGTCAATTTTCTCAGTGGAAAAGGGTAAACAGTGTGATCTCTCTCCCCCTTCCCCCCTTCTCAACTCTGTCTCTGTTATGGTTTTGAGGTGTTGGAGAGGATTCTTGGGTACTGCTGTGATGGTCACTCCCATGGGGAGGAGCCCCATGAGGAACCACAGTACTAGGCATGACTCTATACACACAGACACAGAGAAGTTGTATTTATTGTACAGCTCGATGGTACTGCCCAGGGAGCGGGCAGCAGTGAAGATAACCCAGCAGAAGTAGTCCAGGGGTCCTCAGCAGAGGAGACCAGTTTCACACTCGAGTAGGTGATAGGCAGCGTGGCGTAGCAGGGACAGGTCCCGGATGTAGACACAGGGCGCTGAAGCCGAAGGTGAGATAGACTGAAAGGGTTAGTACTCACTGAAGCAGAAGCTGTATTGTTGAAGGTCCTGGCAGGCAGAAGTAGTTCAGTGGCAGGCACCAGATTAGGGAGAGTAGGCCCTCGAGGAACAAGTACCCGGTATCCCAAGATAGGTACCTGAAATAGAGCAGAAGGGCCCCCGAGGAGCGGGTACCCAGATTAGTGAAGAAAAACCCCGAAGGGCAGAGAGAACTTCCTGTGGCAGCTGGGAAGCGGCAGAGCAGCTTCGATCGGAAGCAATCCAATCCTTGCTAACTCAGTTTGTTAGCAAACGAAGGGCAGGCTAAATACCAGGATGTGATGACATCACTCGGAGGGGACGCTCCCAAGGTTTCCGCCATGACGTGAATAAAGACGTGGGTGGCGTGCGCGCGCGCACCCTAGGAGGCTCTCAGGAAAATCATGGCTAACACTGTCGCCGCTGCCGATCCGGGGACACCGGAGAGAGCGGCATGAAGATGTGGCAGCAGCCATCTTCCCAAGGCTTGAGGAGAGAGAAGGAAGAAAGGTGAGGCACAGAGGTCGCAGCCATCTGAGACAGACTGACGCAACAGTACTCCCCTTCAAAGGGCCCCCTCCATACCCCCTACCTAGTCTAGGTTTTTGAGGATGCGATCGATGAAACTGATGAAGCATCTCTTTGTCCATGATATTAGCCAATGGTTCCCAAGAGTTTTCTTCTGGTCCGTATCCATCCCATGACAGGAGGTATTCCCAAACTTACTGTTATGGGACCGGGCCGGGCCCCAGTCCCTCCTCCTACCTCGGGGCCGGCCCGGCCCGCACGGAGCTCTTCTCGGCTGCATAGGCCCAATCTTCAGCCTGCCGCGGCTCTCCCTGCTCGAGGGAGACGCCGCCAACCTAACGCGCTGGGCCCCGCCCCCAAGGCATGCGGCGCGCAGGGTCTCGACCCTTAAAGGGGCCAGCGCGGGAAATCCTAGGACGGCCTCCGGATGACGTCACACGCTGCAGGGTATTTAAATCTTGCAGCTCTATCAAGCCTTTGCCTTGCAACGAGGTTCCCTCTGGTTTCAGAGCATCTAGTTGCTGCATAGGATCCTGGATCATCTCTACTGTCTTCTGGCTTGGCTTGGCCTCGTCTCCTGACCTGTCTTTAGCTTTCGCCCCTTGGTTTTTGGTATCAATGACTGACCTTTGGCTTCCAACCCGGCTCCGTCCCATGGCTTCTTCTCCAGCTTCTGTTCCTGGTTTGGTGTTGACTTCTGACCTCTGACTTCTGACCCAGCTTCGTCCACGACTCCGTCTTCTGCTTCATCCCTGGCTTTGGTTTGGACCTCTGACTCCTGGCTTCTGACCTGGCTCCACTCCTGGACTCTGACTCTGGCTTCTTCCTCACCTCAGGTATCCAGTATTTGCTGGCCCAGAGAATTCTCCTAAGTACCAGCAGCTCGGGCTCTCACGGGCTCCTCCAGGGGGAGCCGCGGGCTTCCAAGGGTGAAGACTCTCCAGCTACCTGGGCCCAACTTTCGTCCATCTCTTCAGCCGCTGCCTGGATCCTTGGTCGCATAGGTTCTCACCTAAGTCCAAGAGGTCCGGGTCCCTACGGGCTCCTCCTGGGGGGACCTCGGACTTCCAATGGTGAAGCCTCTTCCGAGTCTCTTCCGTGCCGCCTCCCGGCTGGAACGCTTGCTGTGGATTTCCACAGCATTCCATCCTCTGTCCCAACCGGCCCAAGGGTCCACGACCGTAACAAATTTTTAATAAAGGTCTGGTAGTAATTGGTAAATCCCAAAAATCTTCTTAGAGCTTTTAGGCCCGTGGGCTGTAGCCATTTTTGAATACTCTCAAGCTTCTGAGGGTCCATTTGGAAACCATTGTTTGAGACAATGTAACCTAAGAAGGGCACGGATTCTTTATGAAATTCACATTTAGACAATTTGGCATACAAGCGGTTCTCGTGAAGTCTCTGCAGAACTCTGCAGAACTCTTTTGACATCTTCCAGATGGGATTGCAGGTCCTGAGAAAATATCAAGATGTCGTCTAAGTAGTCAACGACAGATTGGTAGAGTAAATCACGCAGAATATCGTTCATCATGTTTTAGAAGACAGCCGGAGCGTTGCACAAGCCGAAGGGCATCACCAGGTCCATCCCGGGTATTAAAAGCCGTTTTCCATTCATCGCCAAAGCGAATGCGAACTAAATTATACGCTCCTTTGAGGTCAAGCTTGGAGAATATCTTGGCTCCCTGTAATCTATCAAATAGCTCCGAGATGAGTGGTAAAGGGTAGCGGTCCTTTATGTTGATCTCATTCAGACCTCTGTAGTCAATGCATGGACGTAACGTTCCAGCCTTTTTCCCCAGGAAGAAAAATCCTGCGCCAGCAGGAGACTTAAAAGGTCTTATGAAGCCTTTCTGGAGATTCTCCTGGATGTACTCCGACATCGCCTTATTCTCCACTAGGGAGAGAGGGTAGACCCTTCCTTTGGGTGGTTCCGTATTTGGCTTCAAATTAATTACGCAGTCGTATGATCTGTGTGGAGGTAACACATCAGCAGTTTCTTTTGAGAATACATCTTGGTAAGATGCATATTGAGGCGGCAACCCAGGCAACAACGGGGTAGTTGCTGAGTGACTGTCTGTTTTCCCCCCTTGTTCTAGTTTAAAAGCTGCTCTATCTCCTTTTTGAAAGTAATTGCCAGCAGCTTGGTGCCACTCTGGTGAATAACTGTCACTACATTACATAACATTGAAGAGTTTCAATAGTATTCAAAAGGTGCTCCAGATTTGTCCTGCAGTCTCCCAGCTGTCCCTGCCAGCAAAAGGAAGAGGAGAAAATCCAGATGTCCCACAACCTTCCCGCAGTGCCCTCCCCCCTCGCAGATTGGCTTACTCATCTCCTGAGAACAAATGAGACCTAAGAGTCAGGAGGTAAGCAGCCATGTGCTCCAAAGCACTTTTCAAATGTACACAAGGGGAGGAGACTGTTGCGTCAGTCGGTCTCAGACGGCTTCGACCTCTGTGCCTCACCTTTCTTCCTTCTCTCTCCTTGCTAGAAACAGCATGGTTCGGAGAAATGTAACCTTCAAGGATACTAATAGAAACATAGAAATGTCGGCAGAAAAAGACCAATCGACCCATCCAATCTGCCCAGCAAAGCTACCATACTTATTTTCCCATACGTATCTGTTTCACCAACCACCAATTTCAGGGCCCTTGTTGGTAACTGTTTGATTCAAGTTTCCTGCTATCCCCTGCCATTGATGCAGAGAGAATTGTTGGAGTTGCACCAAAGCTGAGCATAAGGCTTAATGGTTAAGGGTAGTAACTGCCACATCAAGCAAGTTACCCCGATGCTTGTTTACCCAGACTGTACAGATCATTGCCTTGTTGGATATTGTCTGAATGTAAATCCTGTTTTCCACATTTCCCCCTGCCATTGAAGCAGAAAGCAACGCTATATATGCATTCAAAGTGATGTATCAGACTTAATTGGTTTAGGGTAGTAACCGCCGTAATAAGCAAGCTACCCCCACGCTTATTTGTTTACCCAAATTGTGAAGTTCAGTCCTTGTTGGTTGTTGTCCGAATGCAAATCCTCTTTTCCACATTTCCCCCTGCCATTGAAGCAGAGAGCAATGCTGGAGTTCCATTAACCTTGCGAAGGCTTATTGAGGAAGAGTAGTAATCACCATATAGTAGCCTCCACTCCAGTAACCCACCTCCATGGCTCTTCACTTCATTCCCGTCCTCTAGCCTTTATGGATCCACACTGTTTATCCCATGCCCCTTTGAAATCCTTCACAGTTTTAGCCTTCCTCCAGAAGGGCATTCCAGGCATCCACAACCCTTTCCGTGAAGAAATACTTCCTGACATTGGTTCTGAGTCTTCCTCCCTGGAGCTTCAAGTCGTGGCCCCTAGCTCTACTGATTTTTTTCCAACGGAAAAGGTTTGTTGTTGACCATGGATCATTAAAACCTTTCAAGTATCTGAAAGTCTGTATCATATCACCCCTGCTCCTCCTCTCCTCCAGGGTATACATGTTTAGGTTCTTCAATCTGTCCTCATAAGTCATTTTATGAAGACCATCCACCTTTTTGGTCGCCCTTCTCTGGACTGCCTCCATCCTGTCCCTGTCCCTTTGGAGATATAGTCTGCAGAACTGAACACAGTTCTCCAGGTGATCATCACTTCCTTTCTCTTATTAGATATTCCTCTCTCTATGCAGCCTAGCATTCTTCTGGCTTTAGCTATCGCCTTGTCACATTGTTTCACCGAATTTAGGTCATTAGACACTATCACCCCAAGGTCACTCTCCTGCTCTGTGCACATCAGCCCTTCACCCCCCATTAAATACAGTTCTTTCGGATTTCCACACCCCATATGCATGACTCTGCACTTCTTGGCATTGAATCTCAGCTGCCATATTTTCGACCATTCTTCCAGGTTCCTTAAATCCCATCTCATTCTCTCCACTCCTTCTGGCATGTCCACTCTGTTGCAGATCTTAGTTTCATCTGCAAAAAGACAAACCTTATCTTCTATCCCGTCCGCAATGTCGCTCACAAAGATATTCAACCGGCCCGGTTCCAACACCTATCCTTGCGGCACTCCGCTTAACACTGCTCTCTCCTCAGAGTAAGTTCCATTTACCATCACACATTATCTTCTGTCCGTCAACCACTTTGCAATCCAGGCCACCACCTCGGCATTCACTCCTAAGCATCTCATTTTATTCACAAGCCTCCTGTGCGGGACCGTATCAAAAGCTTTGCTGAAATCCAAGTAGATGACATCAAGTGCTCTTCCTTGATTGATTCCTTAGTCACCCAATCAAAAAAGTCAAAAAGATTTGTCTGACAGGACCTTCCCCTGGTGAATCCATGCTGCCTCTGGTCCAGCAATTCTTCTGACTGTAGATAGTTCACCATTTTTTCTTTCAGCAGCGACTCCATTACTTTTCCTACCACCAAGGTGAGGCTAACCGGCCTGTAGTTTCCAGCCTCCTGTCTGCTCCCACTCTTATGAAGGGGGACCACCACCGCTCTTCTCCAATCACTTGGCACCACTCCCGTTTCTAGGGATCTATTGAACAGGTCATACAGCGAACCTGCCAGCACATCTCTGAGCTCACTCAGTATCCTGGGATGAACATCATCAGGCCCCATGGCTTTGTCCACTTTCAGTTTTCCTAGCTCTTCCCATACATTCTCTTCTGTAAATGAAGTTACATCTACTCCACTCCCCTCCAGTTTCTTGTTACCTTCTCCAGGGTCCTCTTTAGTGAACACCAAACTGAAGTATTCGTTTAATATTTCTGCCATTTCTTCGTTTCTCTCCACATATTGATCCTTTTCACCTTTCAATTTAACTATACTACTTTCACTTTTCTCCTTTCTCTGAAGTATCTGAAAAATGTTTTGTCACCTCGCTTTTCCTCTTTGGCAATCCTTTCTTCCACTTGACTTTTTGCTGTCTTGATTACTTTCTTTGTCTCCCTCAGTTCCACCAGATATTCTTCCTTGTACTCCTCCCTTTGGGATCCTTTATATTTTTTGAATGCTGTTCTTTTAGCTTTTATTTTGACAGCCACCTCCTTTGAGAAACAGACAGGTTTCAATTTTCTTTTGCTTTTCTTACATATAGATTAGTTGCCTTAGTTATTGCTCCTTTTAGTTTGGCCCACTGTTGTTCCATATCTCTCATGTTCTCCCAGCCTTCTAGTTCTTCTTTATTTCATCAAAGTCTGTGTTTTTGAACTGCAAAACTCAGGTCTTCGTGCTTCTTCTCCGTATCCTGTTTGTGATATGAAACCATACCATTTGATGATCACTGGTGCTGAGGTGGGCACCCACCTGGACATTAAAGACATTATCTCCATTAGTGAGCACTAAATCTAGTATAGCTCCCTCCCTCGTGGGTTCCATTACCAATTGTTTGAACAGCGCCCCTTGCCGGGCATCCACTATCTCTCTACTACTGTTAGATTCTGCAGAAGGGATTCTCCCGTCTACATCCAGCAGATTAAAATCTCCAACAATCACCACTTCTCCCTTCTTTCCCATCTTTTGGATGTCTTCAACTAGATCTCTGTCAAACTCTTCCATTTGATTTGGAGGCCTGTAAACCACTCCAATAAAAATGGATGCCCCATCATCTTTTTTTAGGTCGGCCCATAGTGCTTCTTCTTTGCCCCATCTTCCTTGCAGCTCAGATGCTTGGATATTGTTTCTGACATAAAGAGCCACCCTCCCCCTTTCCTGTCCTCTCTGTCCTTCCTTAACAAGTTATAGCCCAGTATTGCCATATCCCAATCATGAGATTCCGTGAACCATGTCTCCTTGACAGCAACAACATCCAAGTCCGCCTCCATCATTAGGGCTTGCAGATCTGGGATTTTATTGCCCAAACTATTTATTTATTTATTTTTATTTTAACATGTTTTGTATACCGTATATTCGGTTTTGCCATCATAACGGTTTACATTAGGAGAGTGACATTAGAGTTTTAACAAATACAATTTACAGATAAAGTTGGGTAGCAATGGGGGTAAAAGGGGTTAGATTATATAGGGAAAATTTAGATTTCTGTTATAGAGTTCATGGTTTGATTAGCCTGTCACAAGTTGATAGGATGGTGTCTTTGTTTTCTTTGGAGTTGTCTGGTTGGGAGTTTGTTGGTGTTGATAGTTGAGATCTTCTGAAAAAGCTCTGGTTAAAAGCCAGGTTTTTAATTCTTTTTTGAAAGTTTTGGTGTCAACTTGGGTTCTTAGATTTAGGGGTAAGGCGTTCCATAGCGATGGGCTGGCGATGGATCTAGCTCTCGCTCGGGTTGATACTAGGTGCGTGATTTTAGCTTTATTGCCCAAACTATGAGCATTTGTGCTCATAGCTTTCCAGCTTTTCTTGTTCAGGTTACTGCTTTTCTTGAACTCCTTTTGTGACATATTTAGTTGAGTTTTGTTATCCACTTCACCCTTTTCCATTGCATTTGTATTTGGGTGATGACATTCTAATATCTTTCTGCCACCCCGGCATCTAGTTTTAATGCCTTATGACATAGGATTTGAATTTATCTCTTAGGATCCTTTTTCCTGCCACAGACAGATGTAACCAATTTTTGAATGAGTCTAACGCAAATGTGGACCAAGATTGTGTGACAGCATCTGGGGGAACCTCATATGAATGCCTTCAAAAGGCTAATGATGCCTTGCGGGCTAATACAACTTCAACCCCACAGCTGTGGATGTTGAATGTGTTATAATCATTGGTATCCCCAGAGCGTGTGATGCTTTAGTAATTTATCAAGCTATCACTTGTAGCAGGTAATGTTCACTGTTATAACGCCAAGATCAAAATATTTTCATGCTGACTGTATCAATCCCGACACTGCAATGTTTCGAAAATTAATCCTTCATCAGGGAATCACTTACAAGCATGATGTCGGTACACAGATATCGGCACTGTCTTGAAAACCTCGAACAATTGAAAAACACAATCTTTATAGTGATGTAGTAACATCTACTGTTGAACGGCGGTAGGCTGCACGGAACACTTACTTAGTTTTGATGGTCACTACTACGTCTCAATAAGGACTCTATGCACGCTGTAAAAAAAGATGTTAAAGGTATCAAAAAGCATCAATATAGCCACACCAATGTTGAATAAAAAAGATTTTCTCTAGGCTTACGCGTGCGGTCAAAGTCTGCATCATCCGGCTGTTTTAGCATTGACAGTCGGTGGCAGAAAGACGCTGACCTTTTAATGGAAAAAGTCTCGCCAATTTTGGCAGCCATTTTGAATTAGTAGAGTGTCCAAAAAAGGAAACTGATGTCATTCGGGGGCCATCTTGAATGGAGGAATTAACCTAAAATCCAAGAAAGGCTATTGACGTCACATGGAGGCCATCTTGAATTAGGGGAATCTCCTAATCTCCAAAATAGGTTATCGACGTCATGCAGAGGCCATCTTGAATTGAAGAAATCACCAAATATCCAAAAATGTACCGATACATCATTAGAGGCCATTTTACATAATTAGAAAAGAACCACAATCTCCAAAAAAGGAATTTCATGTCATATAGCAAGTACATTAAGCAAAAATAAATTTGTACTTCATCTGATACTGCTTGCATTCTTACAGTGATGTCAAAGAAGTGAGAACCATTCTACCTTTTCATTAAGTCCATGTGGTTCCACACTGCCAAGCCTGTTACAGGCTAGATCCGGGAAACCTTTTTTAGACAGACGCAAGCAAACATCCAGATCCCATCGAGCGCGGGGCAAGAAAACAAATCAATCACGAACAGTAGAAGAGGACACATCATTGCACAAACTAATCACTCGTTTCCAGAAGCAAGACAGTCACCAATAGTCAATTTATCTCATTATACCTTGATTTCAGATGAAGAATCAGTGTTAAGTAAAGGCTTATCATATGTACCTACTAATCGACATGATTCATTTGGATGCAGAATAGCACTATATAAATTTTTTCGGTCTCTCATGATCAAATTATATTTTTCCACACAACCAGATGTTTCTGCAGACATGTCCATCGTCAAACCTAAATCTTGATGGTTACCACCAGGTCCAATTGACCCCCAGATTAAAGCTTTTCAGACACTAGTTCTTGCAGATGTTGCTAATATGGAATCATGCCATACACGAATCTTCTACAATCTTTCACAGGAAGAAAATAAGGCATTACGGGCTTTGTCAAATAATTCAGAGATCATAATTAAGCCTGCAGACAAAGGTGGAGCAGTGGTCGTTATGAACCATGAAGATTACCGGAAGGAAATGTTGCGACAATTGCAAGACACAAATTTTTATCAAAAATTATCTACAGACCCTACTCCAGAAATACGAGCCGGAATAGTTCACCTTTTACAAGAAGCCTTGACTTCCGGTTTCTTGACCATCAAGGAATTCAATTTTTTGAACGTACAATAACCCCGTATGCCAGTTATTTATGGCATCCCAAAAATACATAAAACCTTAATAATCCACCATGCCGACCCATAGTATCTGCCAATGGGTCAATTCTAGAGCCTTTGGCCAAATTTTTAGACACATTTTTACAACCTGCCGTTATACAGTCTTTATCATATGTACAAGACACATCAGATATGTTGCAGAAGCTTTCTCAACTTGGCCTTGTATCCCAAGAAGCACTATTGGTCACCTTAGACGTGGAAGCTCTTTACAGAAATGTTCCACAACAGGAAACATTACATTTAATCAGAGAAGTATTGACAAATAGACAACAACGTATTCCATTAGAATTTTTATTGTGACTTGCACAGTTGGTTCTTTTCAATAATTTTTTTGCATTTGAACAGCAATATTTTTTACAAATATATGGTGTGGCCATGGGCTCCCCCGTTGCTCCGGATGTTGCAAATTTGTTTGTCTCCAAATTTGAAGAAACTACAGTATATCCATCTTCCTTTTTTACACATGTGAGACAATGGTCAAGACATATCGACGATATATTTTTGATTTGGATGAGTACAGAGGACCATCTATTACAATTTCATGCTTGGCTCAATCAAGCACATCCCCGTTTAAGATTTACTTTATCATATCATCAGAACCAATTATCATTTCTTGACATTCTCATCATGAAAACTTCAACTGGTATTCAGAATACTCTATATTGGAAATCAACGGATAGAAACAATTTTCTCAGATTTGAGAGCCACCATCCTCGTCGCTTTAAAAAAGGTTTACCCGTCGGACAGTTCTTCCGGATCAGAAGAATTTGTTCCGACAAACAAGATTTTTTTACACAAGCTGAATGCCTCAAGCAACGCTTTTTGGATAGAGGTTATCCAAATTATAGCATTAAAAAAGCATACAAACGGGCCATATTTTCAGATCGTGACCAATTACTACAATATAGGAACAGACCACAAGAAAGCAATTTAATTTGCGTTTTGCCACATACCAGTTCTACACAACATGTCAAACATGCAATTTTACAAAATTGGCATGTTCTCAGTCCTCATCAAATGTTTCAACTGCCACCGATGTTCTCGTACTCCAGAGGGGTCAATATAAAACAATATGTAGTAAGAGCTGCCCCCTCTTTTCAACCCAGCCCTAATACAAGTGAGCAGGTACAATGTGAGAAGTGTGGGTTCTGTAGGCAAGCTCTCACAGGTACAAATTGGACGGATCCTAAGAGTGGTATCACTATTTACAGAAAACAACAGGTGAACTGCAACACAAATTTTGTGGTATATGGCTTGGTGTGCTCTTGTCATTTGATATACGTAGGACGCACGAAACATCAAATTAAGATCCGATTAACAGAACATAAAAGTCGATTGAAAAATAAGGATATCAGAGCACCTATTGTAGCCCACTGTCTCACTCATAACCATACCTTTGATGACTTAAGATGGTTAATAATTGAGCATATTCCACATTCCTGACGTGAGGGTGACAGACAATCCATCTTGAATTACAAAGAAAATCAATGGATTTACAGGCTTGGCAGTGTGGAACCACATGGACTTAATGAAAAGGTAGAATGGTTCTCACTTCTTTGACATCACTGTGAGAATGCAAGCAGTATCAGATAAAGTACAAATTTATTTTTGCTTAATGTACTTGCTATATGACATGAAATTCCTTTTTTGGAGATTGTGGTTCTTTTCTAATTATGTAAAATGGCCTCTGAATGATGTATCAGTACATTTTTGGATATTAGGTGATTTCTTCAATTCAAGATGGCCTCTGCATGACGTCGATAACCTTATTTATTTATTTATTTATTTATTTACGATTTTTATATACCGATGTTCATTTCAAAAAGAGATATCACATCGGTTTACAATAAGGTACAATAGGTAATTCACTATCCCCTAAAATTTAATTTATTTATTTTAAAAATTTTCTATACCGTCATTAAGTTATATACCATCACAAAGGTTTACAGAAGGGCACGATAAAGAGAAATATGGGTGGTATAGATTACAAATTACTCATGTGCCATCATAGTACGGTAACAATTTAAAATAATAAACTAGGTGTGTAAGTTAAACCTGATTGTTAGGAACAAATTAGGCAGTTTGATTTTAACATTAATGTGCTTATGTAGGTTACTAAAAACTTCTAGCTTGGTGCATCCTTATCGCTCAACTATTTTTTCTCCTTTTCTTTATCTTTTCTTTATCTTTATAAAATGCTTGTTTAAAAAGCTTGTTTAAAAAGCCAGGTTTTCAGATTAGTTTTGAATAATTTCAGATTTGTCTGTAGTCTTATTTCAAGTGGCATGGTATTCCAGAGTACAGGACCAGCCAGTGACAATGCTCTTTCCCTTACTTGCGTGAGATGTGCTGATTTGACAGAGGGGACAGTTAGTAGGAGATTAGGAGATTCCCCCAATTCAAGATGGCCTCCGTGTGACGTCAATATCCTTTCTTGGATTTTAGGTTAATTCCTCCATTCAAGATGGCCCCCAAATGACATCAGTTTCCTTTTTTGGACACTCTACTAATTCAAAATGGCCGCCATATGACGTTGTAGTCCTTTTTTGAACACATACGTCATTTCCCTTGTCCCAAAATTGGCGGGACTTTTTCCATTAAAAGGTCAGCGTCTTTCTGCCACTGACTGTCAATGCTAAAACAGCCGGATGATGCAGACTTTGACCGCACATGTAAGCCTGGAGAAAATCTTTTTTATTCAACATTGGTGTGGCTATATTGATGCTTTTTGATACCTTTAACATCTTTTTTACAGCGTGCATAGAGTCCTTATTGAGACGTAGTAGTGACCATCAAAGCTAAGTGTTCCGTGCAACCTACCGCCATTCAACAGTAGATGTTACTACATCACTATAAATATTGTGTTTTTCAATTGTTCCAGGTTTTCAAGACAGTGCCGAGGTCTGTGTACCAGGACAAGGTCTGTGTACCAGGACAAGGAACAGACAGAATCCGCAGTGGTAAACCTGTCCACGTCAACTTTGACACAAGAACAACTAGCACTATTAGATCATGGGTTATCTTTCATACCTACCACATACCACTCTCCATTTGAATCCCGTATTACCATCCATCGATTCATTCGCAAATTAAACTTGCGTTTATTTTTTTCGGATATGAGTGTAGGTCATAGCCAAGATATATCATTGGTCCGTCCAAAAACCAAGTGGCATCCTCCGGGTCCTATAGACGCTCACATTAAAACTTTTGAACAACTAGTGCTACAAGATCTAAAAGCTTTCGAATCCCAAACCCATCAGTGGAAAAACAATCTAACTTTTCCTCTCCGAGTTGCTTTAAAAGCTTTAGAAACCAATGACCAACTTATTATAAAACCGGCCGACAAGGGTGGGGGAGTGGTTCTACAAGACAGAGATATATATGAGGAGACCATGTTGCAACATTTAAACGATGAAAGATTTCATCAGAGGTTACCATCAGATCCCACTGATAGATTATTATCCACTTTGAGTAACATAATTGAATCTTCTTCAGGACTGACAGACAAAGAAAAAAGGTTTCTAATTGTTGATCACCCGCGCATGCCGGTTATATATTCTTTGCCCAAAATTCACAAACATTTAACTAAGCCTCCCATACGCCCCATTGTGTCTCTTAATGATTCCGTTTTAGAAGCTCCTGCTATACTATTGGACAAAATTTTGCAACCTTATGTTATACAAGCAAAATCCTATGGGGTAGATTTTAAAAGAAGCGCGATCAGCCTACTTTTGCTTGCGCATCAGACTCAAGCAAAAGTACGCTGGATTTTAGTAGATACGCGCGGAGCCGCGCGTATCCACTAAAATCCTGGATCGGCACGCGCAAGGCTATCGATTTTGTATAGCCTGCGCGCGCCGAGCCGCGCTGCCTCCCCCCGTTCCCTCCAAGGCCGCTCCGAAATCGGAGCGGCCTCGGAGGGAACTTTCCTTTGCCCTCCCCTCACCTTACCCTCCCTTCCCCTACCTAACCCACCCCCCCGGCCCTGTCTACACCCCCCCCCTTACCTTTGTCGGGGGATTTACGCCTCCCGGAGGGAGACGTAAATCCCCGCGGGCCTGCTGCGCGCCGGGCCGCGACCTGGGGGCGGGTACGGAGGGTGCGGCCACGCCCCCGGGCCGTAGCCACGCCCCCGTACCCACCCCCAAAACCCTGCCGGGCCCGCCCCCCGACACGCCCCCCTCCGAGAACCCCGGGACTTACGCGAGTCCCGGGGCTCTGCGCGCGCCGGGAGGCCTATGTAAAATAGGCTTCCCGGCGCGCAGGGCCCTGCTCGCGTAAATCCGCCCGGTTTTGGGCGGATTTACGCGAGCAGGGCTCTGAAAATCCGCCCCTATGTGAAGGATACCATACATTGTTGCAAAAACTTCAATCGGTCCAATTAGATACATCTTTAAATTACATGTTGGTGACTTTGGACATTGTTGCGCTCTATACCAACATCCCGCAGACGCAAGCATTTGAAATAATCAATCAATGCCTTTCACATAGAGTTGACCATCAACGCATATCCACTGGCGTGATTTTACAATTGTTGGAGACAGTTTTGTATCATAATTATTTCATGTTTAACACAGAAATCTTTTGGCAAATTCATGGAATCCCTATGGGATCACCTTTGGCTCCTACTACTGCCAATATTTACGTCAAGCAATTTGAAGAGGATGTTGTGTATAAAGCTGAGTGGTGGCAATATATCACCTTATGGGTTCGTTACATCGACGACATCCTTTTGGTATGGAATGGCACTCAACAGCAATTGCTTTGTTTTTTTGATTGGATTAATAGTCAGGATTCTCACCTGAAATTCACCATACAATATTCAAGATCACAGATATCTTTTTTGGATGTTTCTATTAGTTTGGAAGAACATACATTTAGGACTACTATGTATCGCAAACCTACAGATAAAAATAATTTATTAAAATTCCATAGCCATCATCCCCACTCCTTTAAATGCGGGTTGCCTGCTAGCCAGTTTTTTCGCGCAAAGCGTATCTGCTCTACCACAAGCGATTTTGAACTTCAGGCAGCAAATTTGCGCGATCGATTCCTTGAACGAGGATATCCGAAATCAGCAATCAGAAAAGCCTATAAAAGGGCGAAATACTCTGACAGACAAAGTCTACTACAGTATAAACCCTCAAAAGCTTGTCCACAACTTGTTTGTGTCTTAAAACAGTCAGTGGCTACAAATGTAATTTCATCATCGATACGACGCCATTGGCATGTATTAGCACTCCATGAGATCTTTAAAGAGACACCGCTTATCGTCACCACGCGTGGCGCTAACATCAGAGATAAGCTGGTACATGCTCAATTTGCCACAAAAGTTCACGTTCCCGTTAGAGGACATTACAAATGCGGACAATGCTCTCATTGTACAAACTGCATTGAAGGCTTGAGCTGGCAAGAACCGGTGACAGGGTATTTGATACATCGCAAACATAACACAACATGTAATTCAGATTATGTAGTCTATGCAATCATATGCCCATGCCCAGGCTTATATATTGGCAGGACCACCCGCAAAATAAGAGTGAGGCTGAATGAACATAAATCTAAACTAAATACATCGACTTTATCTGCTCCAATTGTTGCACATTGTGAACAGCATGGACACTCATATAGCACTTTGAAATGGACAGTTATAGATCACATACCCACTACGCTGAGAGGAGGAAACCGCAAAGGCTTGTTGAATAAACGTGAAGCGTTTTGGATCTTTACTTTGAACACACAAGCCCCTCTGGGAATGAATGAGGCTCTTGATTGGGGCTCTCTAGTTTGAATGAATACGCGATGACGTCGCGGCGATGTGGGTTGTGATTGGTGCTTCATGTCATCTGTGCCTCTAGCTTAAAAAGCTTGGATCGTTAGAGAGAGGTTTGCAGAGAGCAAGAGCGCTGTATGGCGTCTGGAAAACTTTTGCGTTGACAGAAAGAACGCTGTACAGCGTCTGGAAAACTTTAGCCTTATAGATGATTTTCAGCTAACGTGGTATACCTGACTGCTCTAAAAAGAACATATCCCCTGAAGAAAGGTTCCGGTGCGAACCAGAAACGTAGCTACGTCGGGTGGATTAACATCGTCAGATAAGTCGGGACTTTGAAATCTCTTTGAAAGAAGGCTTGAGTATTTTATAAATAATATTTAAGAAAAATTGGTTTTAAGGGATAAAAAAATTGTGTTGCAGTTTTCACTAGGGTTTGCACAGAATTTAAAAAAAACCTATAGGTGGAGGAGGTTTGGTTGATGATTATACTTGAAAATCCAACAGACCTTATGCTGGGCTGAGAAATTTATATATGAAACCCTTCCTCTACCTTTTCAAAAATTTTTTGTTGTTTAATTACCGGGTAACGTGCAAGGGTCCCACGACACTTTGCGGTTTACCTTTCAAATAGTATGTAAATTTAAGACTTGATTGTCAGCAAAGAATTATTTTTGATATTCGGCAGAAAATTAATATACACTGGGGGTTTATTTATATATTAGATTGTCATTTTGCCAAACACCCCAGAAGATTTGGGTGCTGTTTTTGAGATTTGAGGTCTGTGTACCGACATCATGCTTGTAAGTGATTCCCTGATAAAGGATTAATTTTCGAAACATTGCAGTGTCGGGATTGATACACAGTCAGCATGAAAATATTTTGATCTTGGTGTTATAACAGTGAACATTACCTGCTACAAGTGATAGCTTGATAAATTACTAAAGCATCACATGCTCTGGGGGTACCAATGTTTATAACACATTCAACATCCACAGCTGTGGGGTTGAAGTTGTATTAGCCCGCAAGGCATCATTAGCCTTTTGAAGGCATTCATATGAGGTTCCCCCAGATGCTGTCACACAATCTTGGTCCATATTTGCGTTAGACTCATTCAAAAATTGGTTATTTTTTCAGTGTCTAACATTTTTTGGATTTTTCATTTGTGTATTTATACAGACAGATGTAAGCCATCTTTGACAAAGAGCTTTTTACTGTTCTATACATGGCCCCAGCCCCCAATAAATCCAAAGCTTTGTTCCTTACACCAGGATTTGAGCCATGCATTGAAGTTATTAATATGGCTTAGCCTCTCCTTCCCCTTTCCATGAACAGGTAACACTTCTGAAAAGGCAATGGTGGCTAATCTGCTTCGCTAGAAACTGGAAATCTCTCTGTACCTCTTGGATGCTGTTTCTAGCAAGGTCGTTGGTTCCCAGATGGATGATTATATCAAATTTAGAGTCTTTGCTTTCTTCTTTGATCACTTTGACTATCTGAATAGCATTTCTCCTGGCCGATGATCCCAGGAGGCTTATAACTGTAATGTTTCCCTCTAAAAGAATTCCCAAATTAGTGCCTCTGATGACAGTCATCTAGCACAATGAGCTTTTTCCTTTGGTTATTGATTGTATTTTGGAATTTCTGTATGCATTGGGTTTCCTCTTTCTTTTCAGATACCACTTCAGTCTCTTCCACAAGAGCATCATCATTATGTAGTAGAGAGAAGGCGTTTTGAACTTGTGTCACTTGACAGAGCGTGTGTTTCCGCATCACTTATTGGGTTCCTTAATGCTCTGTGTAAGTGTGTGTGTGTGTGGGGGGGGGGGGGGTGTAGACCTGATTGTCTACTTTTAGCCTCATTAACTAAATTTCTTTTCTTGCTTTCTTTTTAAACTATTGTCTTGCTTTATGAAATATCCCAAGTCTCTTGTCCTGTATGTTTGTCTTATTAGACTATAAGCTCTAATGAGCAAGGACTGTCTTTTTTCTGTGTTTTTACAGCACTGCATATGTCATGTAGCACTATAAAAATGTTAAGTAGAAGAGGTATTTTCCTTTTCTTGTGTGTGCATGTTTCACTACCTGTGTGAGTGCACATAAATACACAGCTTACACTGAAAGCAACAAGAGGTGGTGATGCGGCACTGATGAGATTTATTGTGCCCTCAGGCCCCTTCAAGACTTCCCCAACTTCTTTGGCTTTGATACAGGAGGCATAAAGCCCCCTCTTGAGACCTGCAGTAAGTACCTTATGACCAGATTTTCAAAGCCCTATGCGCGCCGGGCCTATTTTATAAAGGCCCGGCGATGCGCGTAAAGCCCTGGGACGGAGCCAGAAGCCTCCGGCACAGCGGTCATTTGCCGCTGTGTTGGAGGATCGCGTGCCAGCATTATGTTATTTTATTTTGCACTTTATTGTTTTAATCATGCTCAGTATTTTACCTGCTATTGTTCTATTTTGTTTTTATGTTTTTAGTAAGTGTTTATTTATTGTACTTATATTGCAATTCTGTCTTATTACCAATTGGGTATGTAATTTGAACGCCGCTTAGAATTGCAGATAGGCAGGCTATACATTTTAAAATAATTAAATATCCTGGAGTCCTCTATTACTAAATATTCTTCTGCCATATTATTGTCTTATTTACAAAAATGAATACACAGTGGAGAATCAAACAATTCCCTTTAAAGAATATGAGAAGATTACTGGGTTGAGCAAAACATAGGAGATTCACGAGCATTCAATGTAGTGACAGTGCAAGATAAAATAGATATGCATTGTAAAGTTATAGTCCCTTGAAAATCAATCCAGGTTTTTGAAACTGCACTTCCTGGACTTTCCCAGATCAGCCCTTTTTCTACCAGTGGATGTGTTTAAGAAATACTGCTGCTGGAGGTATTGAAGATCCTGGTAAAACCTGTTCCACCTGTAAACAAAGTTTACTATCTACCGAAGGGTAAACATAAGAATGAGCAAGGGAAAGCCCAGGAAATATTCCAGAAATCTATGGACAGTTTAGATGTAACTAGATTATTGGAAGATTATCTCCAAGAAGAGTCAGATTGTATGCTTGGCTGACTGTGGGGGCATCCTATGGATTCCCTCACTCACACTCAAAGCCGACATGGCAGGACGCTGCCGAAGCAGCCCAGATACCGCCATGCTCCTGCTTAGCCAGGTCCCCCCTTGGTGCGCATGCACGAACTTCCGGCTCTTAAAAGCTCCGCAGTGGGAAAAGTCAAGTTGCTTACATGAAACAGGTGTTCTCCTAGGACAGTAGGATGATAATCCTCACACATGGGTGACATCATCGAATGGAGTCCGGCACAGAAAACTTATGTCAAAGTTTCTGGAACCAGTGGTTTTGTCACCGATGGTCATAGTCGAAGCATGCCCTTCATGAATCTGGAGATCAACGGATGATTAGAAATCGGTAGATCATTATGAGAGTGATGAAAAGCTGCAATAGCACTGATGTGTACTCGAACCGATGTAATGGCCAAACTAGCTTCGTATAGTGTATGAAGATACTCTAATAGCTGTGTGGCGGTAACTAAAAAGGGATCTAGGTTCCGTAGCTTGCACCAGGTTTGATAGCGTTGCCACTTTCCCGCATAATTACGTCTGGTTGAAGGTTTTCGAGAAGCAATTAGGATATCTTCTACTTGGGAGGAGAGACCTAGATGGTTTAATATCTGCCGTTCAATCTCCACGCCGTGAGATGTAGGGATTGATGCATTGGATGGAGGAGGGAGCCTCCTTCTTGTGTCAAAAGTTGCGGATGGTTCTGCAGCGGTATTTGTGGCCGTATTGAAAGACGCATGAAATACGCATACCATGGTTGTCTTGGCCATGCTGAGGCGATGAGGATCATGTCCGCTACATCTTGAATGCATTTTTTAATTGTCCATGATATCAGCGGAATGGGAGGGTAGGAGTACATTAAGCCTGATGTCCATGGAATGAGAAAGGCATCCGGGGTGTACCGAAGTTTGCTGGGGTAGATGGAGCAAAAGACCTGAGTCTGATGGTTGATTTCCATGGCAAAGAGGTCTATTTTGGGGAACCCCCACTGTTGGAAGATGGTTAAGCCACTTCTGGATTTAATGTCCATTCGTGTGGGTGAAAACCCTGCTGAGGCAGTCTGCCATTACGTTGTCTAGACCTGGAAGGTAAGTGGCTTGGAGGAATACCTGGGCTGTCTGTGTTGCAATCCTGCCCGCGAGGAGCGCGGGCAGGCTCTTACCTTTTCGCAGCCAGTTGGGCTGCTGACGCTGCTGCTTCTCTTTCCCTGAATCAGCTGGGGCCGTCCCCGCAGCTGTTGCCATGCGGCCGGCTCCTCTGTTGCTGTTTCTGCCTTCCCCCAACGTGCTGCTGCGATCCCGGGACCTTCAGCCAGCAGGGAGACCGTCCCTGCCGGTGCCTGCTTCAACCCGGGTCCTCGCCCGGCAGGGAGCAGTCCCTGTCGATGCCTGCAGCCTCTCACAGCTCCCTGCAGCCAGCACTTCTCTCTTCAGCCTTGCAGCGTGGAGCGGTGCCTGCAGCCTGCTACAGCTCCCTGCTTCCCCTGCAGCCAGCCTTACCTCTCTCTGCTTCTCCTGCTTCAGTCCTTGTGGCTGGGAGCTGCTCCAGCGACCTGCCTTCACCCAGCTCCAGTCCAGGGCTGCTCCGCTGCTTCCTTGGGCCTTCCACGTGGCTGAGGACGCCACCAGCTTCCAGCTCTTCTCTCCAGCTCCCTAGGGCGTGGGTGCGCGCCTCTCTGCTCCTCTTCAAGGGCCAGCCAGGTGTGGCCCCCTGCTGACCCCTCCCTGGGCATTGTCCACCTCAGCTCTACTAAAGGGCTCAGCGTTCAGTCTGTCTTTGCCTTCGCAAGGAGTTGGTCACTCCTGAGATCCTTCGCTCCAGGAAGTCATCCGTGTTCCAGCACTTCTGCAAGGTCCTGTGTTTCTTGTTCCCTGTCGGAGCTCCTCGTTCAGTCCTGATGTCTGCCTTCTGTTTTAGTCCTGACGTCCACCTGCTGTTCCAGTCCCAAGGTCTGTCTCTTGATCCAGTACCCGTGTTCCAGTCCTGATGTTACCTGCTGTTCCAGATGTCCATGTTCCAGTCCTGAGGTGTGTCTCCTGATCCAGTATCCGTGTTCCAGTCCTGATGTTTCCTGCTGTCCCAGATGTCCTTGTTCCAGCCCTGAGGTCTGTCTTAGTCCTTGTACCTGACCCTGATGTTTTAACCTGCCTTGAGCTGCCAGGAGTGCAGCGAATCTGCCTTGAGCTGCCAGGAGTGCAGCAACCTGCTTCTTCCCTGTGCTCTCCCGCTCTCAGCGTGGTCCGCGACCAGCCTTCCTGGGCTGTGTAGGGTGCGCATGGGACAGGGTGGTCCGCGACTCAGTCCCGCGGGTGGTCTGAGTAGGGCGCCCTGAGGGACAGTGCCCATGTCTTCCTTCAGCCCTTGTTCCTGAGTCCACCTCTGTGCATCCAGTACCTCGTCCTGAGTCCACGTCTGCTCCTGAGTCCACCTCTGTGCATCCAGTACCTCGTCCTGAGTCCACGTCTGTGCCTAAGTCCACGTCTATGCATCCTGCACCTCGTTCCTGAGTCCACGTCTATGCCTGAGTCTACGTCATTCCTGAGTCTCGTCTGAATCCATGTTCCAGTCTTCGCTGCCCTGGCCTCCATCCGGCCTGCCGCTTCGTGCCATACCCTGCGGCAGGCCCGAAAGGGCTGGGAACGGTCGGAGGACTGTTCACAAGACCAACATTGCGTTGTTGGGTCTTCCGAAGCGTGCAGGTCCGGAGGAGGGCCTGTCTTCCAGACATCACTCCAGCCTTGCTCCCGTCCAGCCCATGCTCGGGCATGCCATGCCTCCCGCGGCACCTCTTCAGAGTTCCTCTGGGGTCGAGCCATGGCCCAAGGACACACATCTCTCAGGAAGTGGGATCGCTCTCCTAGCGCTCCACAACAGTCTGTGCCCCTTTGAAGTATTCGAATCACTTCTTGACAGTGTCCATGAACCGGACCCTCCTTCTTTGTTTATGTAAAACATGGCGACTTGGTTGTCAGTGTACACCATGAGTCGTGTTTGGCGGATTTGAGTAGAGAAGGTCTGAAGTGCTCGCCAAATTGCATGTAACTAGGAGATTGATTTGGTACATGGATTCTTGTGGAGTACAAAGTCCCTGAGTTTTTAGGTCGCCCAGATGGGCTCCCCAACCTTCCCTGGAGGCATCCATTGTGAGCGTTAGCTGATGAAGGGGCAACCAGAAGGGGGCACCCTAGGATAGGTTGTTGGGGGGAGAGCCACCATTGAATGTCTGCTTTCATTGAACTAGTGAGATGAACTCTATAGTTGAGGGGCTGTAGGAACTGTGACCACTGAGCCTTTAGGCACCATTGTAAGTGTCGCATATGCAGTCTGGTGTGGGGAACCATGTAGATGGCTGCTGCCATGTGACCTAGACGTTGAAGAACTTGGAGTGCTGATGCTTGGTGTCTGCTCAATAGGCTCTGAGCTAGTGCAGTAAGAGTTTGTACTCTGTCCCTGGGAAGGGAGGCTTTCTCGTCCTAGGTTGTAGGTGTGATTTCTCGTAATTGATGAGAAATCCCAGTGTCTGAAGACAGTTGATCGTGCGTAACGTATGAGCTTGTGGCGTAGATAGATCCGATGACACTAGCAACCAGTCATCCAGATAAGGGAATATTTGGATCGATAGTTGTCTGAGATGAGCCACCACCACTGCTAGGCATTTTGTGAACACTCTTGGGGCTGAGGACAGGCCAAATTGCAGAACTTTGTATTGGTAGTGCATGTTCGGAACCCGAAAACAGAGGTAGCGCCAGGAAGATGTGTGCATGGGTTTATGGGAGTATGCATCCTTCAGATCAATGGAGCACAGCCAATCATTGGGTTGTAACAGTGGCAAGATGTTCTTGAGAATGGTCATCTTGAACTTCTCGTTCTGGATATGTTTATTGAGGTGTCGTAAATCCAGAATGGGACGGAGGGCCCCCGCCCCAACTTCTTTGGAATAAGGAAGTATTGGGAATAGAATCCTTGATTTTGTTGTTGAAGAGGGATTATTTGAATAGATTTCTGAGTTTGCAGGTTGGCTACCTCTGTGTTGAAGGATGATGAGTGGGAATATATATTCCGTAGTGGAGTGATGTAAGGAAGAGATGGGACAGTTAAGAAGTTCAGGTGATAACCTTCCTTGATGATATTGAGCGCCCTGTTGCGGTCTGCACCACTTCCTCTCTTCCGTGCCTGACCAGTGCCTACCTTCGCGGCTGGAGCCGCTGCGCTCCGCGACCCCAGGATCCCAGGACGCCGATGGCTCCACGTGGCGTCCGCCATTTCCTGCCTGTTTCACCATGGCCTCGCGCGCGCGCAAGTGCGCTCATTTTGTGCGTCCATCACCCGGAAGTCGAGCCCCGCCTGCGATGATGACGTCACGCACCCAGGACGATTTAACCGGCATCCGGACGCTGTCTCATCGCCTTGCAACGAGGTTCACTACTGCCTTGTAGTTCTCAGTTGCACTTCGTCTCACTGTGTTCCTGTCGCTGACCTTGGATTGCCTTGACTACGCTTTGCCTGCTGCCTGTCTCTGACCCTGGTTTGTTCCTGACTACGTTCTGCCTGCTGCCTGCCTTTGACCCTGGTTTGTTCCTGACTACGCTTTTCTCGCTGCCTGCCTCTGACCCTGGTTTGTTCCCGACTACGTTTGCCTGCCGCCTGCCCTGATCTTGGCCTGTTCCTGTTTGCTCAGCTTGCTGCCTGCCACTGATCTCGGCTCGTCTCTGGTTCTGCTTCAGTCTTCAACTTGCTCCAGTTCCTGCTTGCTACGGAGTCCGTTCCAGGTTACAGCTTGCATCAGCTCCTGCTTGTCACAGACTTTGTTTCAGGCTACGCCTGCTCCTGTTCCCGCTTGCCAAAGAGACTCTGTTACTTTCCTCCGCCTGCCTCAGCATCCGCTCTACCGCGGACCTTTGGACTTCCTTGCTCTCATCCCGGCTTGTTGCCACCCCTGTCACTGGACTCTCTCTATTGCCCAAGTCCCAAGGTGCCAGAACCCTACGGGCTCCTCCTGGGGGGTTCCTGGTTCCCGGGTGAACACCTTGAGCCTCTGGCTCCGCCTCCCGGCCTACCCTGTCACTCGAGGTAGGCCGGCCCAAGGGTCCACTACTTCACCTGCAGTATCAGGCTGCAACACGCCCACTGATCTGATGTGATGGATTCCCAACTGCTGAGGAAGAATTGAAGGCGTCCTCCCATAAACCTTCGTGGTGGTGGCTCTATGGTACTCAAAAAGACGGTGGTTGTTCCTGTTGTGGTGCAGGTGTTTGGTTTTGATACCTCTGTTGCCTAGATCTGCCCCTTGATGGAGTGGATTGGGAGGAATTCCTGGGTGGAGCATATGGTTGAGACCTGTAATGTATATATGGTTTGGAGTATGGTCGTTGATAAGACCTCCTATGATAAGAGGGATAAAACCTTTGATGGCTCTTGTGAGTGTCAGAAAGGGTGGTGAGGGAGAGTACATCCGTGCTCTGCTCCTTTAAGTGAGACACATATTCTCCAAATATGTCTCGAAATAAATTGTCACCCCCGCATGGGATGTTGGCCAGCTTGTCGTGAACATCATCATGAATTGCACTCGCCTTTAGCCAAGCGAGTCGTCTGGCCGCTATGGCTGAAGCAGAGGCTCTTGCCGATGATTTAAAGGCTTCGTATATTGATCAGAATAAGTGTCGGAGACCTTCTTCGATGTCCAGAAAAGGTTGTGGAAGAGTGATATCCTCCGCTAAATAGATTGGGCGTAATTTCTGAAGACTTGTGATATTCTAGAGTATAGTATTTCTTTTACTTCAGTTTTATGGGTTGCAGCATCACCAGACCAGCATAGGGTGAGGATTTTTATTATTTTTATTATATTAAAACCTTTCAAGTATCTAAAAGTCTGTATCATATCACCCCTGCAACTCCTCTCCTCCAGGGTATACATATTTAGGTTCTTCAATCTCTCCACATAAGTCATTTTATATAGACCCTCCACCTTTTTGGTTGCCCTTCTCTGAACCGCCTCCATCCTGTCTCTGTCCCTTTGGAGATACGGTCTCCAGAACTGAACACAGTACTCCAGGTGAGGCCTCACCAAGGCCCTGTACAAGGGGATCATCACTTCCTTTCTCCTACTAGATATTCCTCTCTCTATGCAGCCTAGCATTCTTCTGGCTTTAGCTATCACCTTGTCACATTGTTTCGGATTTCCATACCCCATATGCATGACTCCACTTCTTGGCATTGAATCTCAGCTGCCATATCTTCGACCACTCTTCCAGCTTCCTTAAATCCCATCTCATTCTCTCCACTCCTTCCGGCGTGTCCACTCTGTGGCAGATCTTAGTATCATCCGCAAAAAGACAAACCTTACCTTCTATCTCATCCGAAATGTCGCTCACAAAGATATTGAACAGGACCGGTCCCAACATCGATCCTTGCGGCACTCCGCTTAACACTGCTCTCTCTTCAGAGTAAGTTCCATTTACCATCACACACTGTCTATCTTCTGTCCATCAACCAGTTTGTAATCCAGGCCACCACCTTGGCACTCACTCCTAAGCTTCTCATTTTATGCACAAGCCTCCTGTGCAGGACCGTATCAAAAGCTTTGCTGAAATCCAAGTAGTTGACATTGAGCGCTCTTCCTCAATCCAATTCCTAGTCACCAAATCAAAAAAGTCAATCAGATTTGTCTGACAGGACTTTCCCCTGGTAAATCCATGCTGCCTCTGGTCCAGCAATTCTTCTGACTGTAGATAGTTCACTATTCTTTCTTTCAGCAGCAACTCCATTACTTTTCCCACCACCGAGGTGAGGCTAACTGTTTCCAGCCTCCTCTCTGCTCCCACTCTTGTGAAGCGGGATCACCATCATTTTTCTCCAATCACTTGGCATCACTCCCGTTTCTAGGGATCTATTGAACAGGTCACTCAGCAGACCTGCCAGCACATCTCTGAGCTCCCTCAGTATCCTGGGATGAACCTCATCAGGCCCCATGGCTTTGTCTACTTTCAGTTTTCCTAGCTCTTCCCATGCATTCTCTTCTGTAAACGGAGTTTCATCTACTCCCCTCCCCTCCAGTTTCTTGTTACCTTCTCCAGGGTCCTCTTTAGTGAACACCAAACTGAAGTATTCGTTTAATATTTCTGCCATTTCTTCGTTTCTCGCCACACATTGATCCTTTTCAATTTCACTATACCACTTTGGACTTTTCTCCTTTCTCTAATGTATCTGAAAAATGTTTTGTCACCTCACTTTACCTCTTTGGCAATCCTTTCTTCCACTTGACTTTTTGCTTTCTTGATTACTTTTTTTGTCTCCCTCAGTTCCACCAGATATTCTTCCTTGTGATCCTCCCTTTGGGATCCTTTGTATTTCTTAAATGTTGTTCTTTTAGCTTTTATTTTATCAGTCACCTCCTTTGACAACCAGATAGGTTTCATTTTTCTCTTGCTTTTCTTTACTTTTCTAACATATAGATTAGTTGTCTTGGTAACTGAGCCTTTTAATTTGGCCCACTGTTCCACATCTCTCATTTTCTCCCAGCCTTCTAGTTCTTCCTCCAGGTACTTCCCCATTTCAACAAAGTCCGTGTTTTTGAACTGCAAAACTCAGGTCTTCGTGTGACGTCTCCGTATCCTATTTGTGATATGAAACCATACCGTTTGATCACTGGTGCTAAGGTGGGCACCCACCCGGACATTACAGACATTATCTCCATTAGTGAGCAGTAAATCCAGTATAGCTCCCTCCCTCGTGGGTTCCATTACCATTTGTTTGAATAGAGCCCCTTGCAGGGCATCCACTATCACTCTACTACTGTTAGATTCTGTAGAAGGGATTCTCCAGTCTACATCCGGCAGATTAAAATCTCCAACAATCACCACTTCTCCCTTCTCTCCCATCTTTTGTATGTCTTCAACTAGAGCTTTGTCAAGCTCTTCTATTTGATTTGGAGGCCTGTAAATCACTCCAATAGAAACGGAAGCCCCATCATCTTTTTTTATGTCAGCCCATAGAGCTTCTTTGCCCCATCTTCTGTAGAAGGGATTCTCCAGTCTACATCCGGCAGATTAAAATCTCCAACAATCACCACTTCTTCCTTCTTCCCCATCTTTTGGATGTCTTCAACCAGATCTCTGTCTAGTACTTCTATTTGATTTGGAGGCCTGTAAACCACACCAAAAAAATGGATATCCCCATCATCTTTTTTTAGGACGGCCCACAATGCTTCTTCTTTGCCCCATCTTCCTTGCAGCTCAGATACTTTGATATTGTTTTTGACATAAAGAGCCACTCCTCCCCATCCTTCCTTAACAAGTTATCATGAGATTCCGTGAACCACATCTCAGTGACAGCAACAATGTTCAAGTCCGCCTCCACCATTAGGGCTTCAGATCCGGGATTTTATTGCCCAAACTACGAGCATTTGTGCTCATAGCTTTCCAGCTTTTCTCGTTGAGGTTACTGCTTTTCTTGGACTCCTTTTGTGACTTATTTAGCTGACTTTTGCTATCCACTTTGTTGTGCCCGTCGGTCGCAGATGACTGTGACCTCTCATGCTCACCTCTTTTTTCACTGCTCCATCAATTCTGGGAAGAGTGTCAGTCTCTGCTAGCGAACGCCGACCTCCCTGGCGACCCCGGGATGGCTTGGGCAATTCCGACCGCCATCTTGTTCCTGGAGTTACCTAAGCGCGTGCAAGCATGTGCCATCTTTAATATATGTCATGGCGGGTACCTCAGGGGCATCCCCTATGCATGACGTCACCGCCTCGTTATATTTAAGCTGACTGGCCCTATGCTTAGACAAGTTAGCAAGGACTTCCTTCCTGCTTAATTCTGCACCTTGGAGTTTCCTCGTTGCTGAATCCTGTTCATTGGACTTCCGGTTCCAGTTCCTAGTTTGCTTCATGAACACTCTGAGTACCCGGTCCTCGGGGGCTCTTCCACGTTCCTAGGCCATCCACTCATCGGAGGGCCTTTCTGCCTTGAACTCCTGTTCTATTCCTCAGGACTTCCTCTGGAACCACGACTCGTGAGTACTGGGATTACTTGCTTATAGTTTATTGGTTTTTTTTAATACCGTTACATCAGTCGTTAGACCATCACAACGGTGTACATTAACATAAAATACAGTTGTATACAGTAATATTATAATCAGCTTAATAACAAGTTAATAACAAATTAATATCATAAAATATCAAAAGCTTTAAAATTATACTAAAACAATAAAATCATAAAACTTAAAAAAAAAAAGCGACTTACATCATCCTCTTCGGGTGTAACCCGTGCCTCGAGCCACTACCATGACCTCCTCAGCAGGATTCACTTCATCATACTCTGCACTGTAGTTTCTGCCTCGACTTCATCAGGAACCTCCTGATTTTCCAGACCTCTGATTACCTCAGCATCACCACCTTTGTACAGTCATCCTTGGCATACCCCACTCTGCAGGCCACTACCAGATCTGCACACCTGAGGTAATTGCTCCATATCTGACTAGACTGTCTGGCATACCCCGCGCTGCGGGACACTACCGGATCTGCACACCTGAGGTAATTGCTCCATATCTGACTAGACTGTCTGGCATACCCCGCGCTGCGGGACACTACCGGATCTGCACACCTGAGGTAATTACTTCACTACTGAGAAGGCTGCCTGGCATACTTGCTCCGCAGACCACTACCGGATATCTACCTCCGAGATATCATCTTGGGCATTCCCCTTTATCAAGAACTGTTTCTCAACTACAGTCCCCGCTCCACGGGTTCTGCTCATGAACTATTCTTTGACTGTAGTTCCCAGCTCCAAGGGTTCTACTCTCTCTTCTCTAAAATAAAGTCTCTCTTACAGCAGTGTCCTAAGCCTCTGAGACCGCACCTACCGACGGTGAAGCCCACAGGGCTCCTCCCTGTGGGCGGAGTCATCTCTCACTTCGGGCCAGGGTTCACATCCATACTAAAACATAACAGATTGCTAACTCCATGGACCCGGCTCAGGTCTCAGCCCTCCAGGCCATCCCTGGCCTGGCCCAACGACTCTCTGAACAACAGAGGACACTAGAGACTTTGGCTAACACCTTTAACCAGTTGAGCTCTCGGCTGGACTCTACCTCTACACCTGACAAACTCCCCACTTCACAGGAGTTGCCTATACAGCACTCCGTACCCTTGCCTGCACCTACATGTTTTACAGGTGATCTCCTGTTATGTAGAGGCTTTCTGAATCAATGCTGTATGCATTTTTCCCTGCAACCTACCTACTTTCCAGATGTAGTGTCCAAAAACTATGTATATCCTGTCTCTTTTAGATGGGAAAGCCCAGGCATGGGCATCACCTCTCTGGGAACATAAACATCCAATTCTCAAAGACTTACCAGCTTCCCTGCTCTCTTTCGTTCTGTTTTTGACGATCCCGCTCACAAGACTATCGCTGGTTCTGCACTCCTGCATCTCTAACAAGGTACCAAATCTTTGACTATGTTACTGAGTTTAAAACCTTGTCATCGGAACTACATTGGGATTTGGATTGCCTACGGACGATTTTCCTGGAAGGTCTTAACTTTCGCATTAAAGATGAACTAGCAGCACGTGAGCTTCCTGATCACTTGGACTCTCTCATTGAATTAACTGGACATATTGATCGTCGCCTGCGTGAGCGCTCACAGGAGCTCAAAGTTTCCAAGAAGATGCCATCAGGGGTTCCCCGCTCTCGTCCACCACCAGTTACCCAGACTATGCCAGTACCCATTGTTGAAGAAGAGGAACCCATGCAACTGGGCTGCAGTCATTTATCCGCTAAAGAGAGGTGTCACCAAAAGAGACTAGGCCTCTGCATATTCTGTGGACAACCTGGTCACGTTGTTCCCACCTGTTCTATCTGTCTGGGAAACTCGCAGACCTAGGATCTGCCGGAGGACTCCTCCTAGGTCTAACCTCTCCATCTCCTCCACTGACCCTTCCAGTCTCTATTAATTCTGAAGCCCTTGAGTTTCACACATTAGCCTTAGTGGATTCTGATGCTCAGACAACTCGTGGAGCACCTACGAATTCCCACCGTTTGGACACCTACACCACTACTCTTGTCTTCTATCCATGGCGAGCCATTACCTGGTGAGGTCTCTTTACCACTCAATCTATCCTTCTCTGCACAGGATCTCTTCATACTGAGACCATTTCTTTCTTAGTCCTAGATAAGGCAATAAGGTGGTACTCTGATTACCATAGCTACAGTTACACACACCTCAATTTGACTGGAGCACTCTTCAACTATCCCAATGGGTAAAGTCTTGCCATGGGAGATGTCTCGAGGAAGTGACTCTTATGCCATGTATGACCACTACCACGTCTCTTCCGGGCCTATCCCCACAATACTCCGCCTATCAAGACAGATTCTCTAAAGCAGCGGCAGACATCTTACTACCTCACCGATCTTTTGACTGTGCCATCAATCTAGTACTACCTGATACCAAGCCTCCCAGAGGAAGGGTGAACCCACTTTCTCTCTCGGAAACCCAGGCCATGTCCTCCTATATCCAAGAGAACTTTGCGAAGGGCTTCATTCGATCTTCTAAGTCTCCTACTGGGGCCGGGTTCTTTTTTGTGGGCAAGATGGACGGTTCCTTTCGCCGATGTATAGACTAACGGGGCCTGAATGAGATCACTATGAAGGATCGCTACCCACCGCCATTGATCTCTGAACTTTTTGATAGGCTCCAAGGAGCCAAAATTTTCATGAAATTGGACCTCAGAGGGGCATACAATCTGGTCCAAATACGCCAGGGTGATGAATGAAGACAGCATTTAATACCCGCGACAGCCATTTTGAATATTTAGTCATGCCCTTTGGCCTGTGCAACACCCCGGCCGTGTTTCAAAACATGATGAATGAAATTTTCAGGGACATGCTTTACACCTGCATAGTAGTCTATCTTGACGACATACTGGTCTTTTCCCAGAACCTCCAGGACCACCAAGTGACCATCAAGAAAGTTCTCCAGAGATTGAGAGAAAACCACTTATATGCCAAAATAGAGAAATGCTCTTTCCATCAAGAATCCATTCCCTTTTTAGGCTATGTGGTATCCAGCCAGGGGTTCCACATGGATCTGCAAAAATCCAACAGCATTCGAGACTGGCCACAACCTACGGAACTTAAAGCTCTGAGGAGATTTCTCGGATTCACTAACTACTACAGATCATTCATTCAATACTACTCCACCTTGACCGCGCCTCTTACTGCCATAACACGAAAAGGAGCTAACCCTTCTCAATGGTCTCCAGAAGCTGTGATCGCCTTTAAAAAAAACTCAAGAAGGCGTTCCTTCAAGAGCCTCTTCTATGCCATCCAGAGGATGTGGTTAGTGCAGTTAGTATAGCTGTGTTTAAAAAAGGATTGGATAAGTTCTTGGAGGAGAAGTCCATTACCTGCTATTAAGTTCACTTAGAGAATAGCCACTGCCATTAGCAATGGTAACATGGACTAGACTTAGTTTTTGGGTACTTGCCAGGTTCTTATGGCCTGGATTGGCCACTGTTGGAAACAGGATGCTGGGCTTGATGGACCCTTGGTCTGACCCAGTATGGCATTTTCTTATGTTCTTATGTTGAGATAGACACTTCGGACGTCAGGGTAGGAGCTGTCCTTAGCCAACACGCTAACAACCATACCCTATATCCCTATTCCTTCTTTTCTCGGTGCTTTTCTCCAACTGAACGAAACTATGGGATAGGAGACAAGGAACTCTTAGCGATCAAATTGGCATTTGAGGAATGGCACCCGTGGCTCAAAGGCACTCAACATAAAATCACGGTTTACACCGACCACAAAAACCTTGAATACTTATGTCAGGCACAGCATCTGAATCACAGACGGGCTCGATGGTCATTATTTTTCAACTGCTTCGACTTCCTGCTGAAGTACCACCCAATGGACAAGAACACTCGCGCAGATGCCTTATCCCGTTCCTTTTCTACGGAAGATGTCCTTGACACTCCACGTCATATCATTGACCCTAATAGGGTACTTCTCTCTGCTACTTACACGGTTCCAGTCGGGAAAACGGTGGTTCCACAGACCCTCCAGAAGAAGATACTCCGATGGGCCCAAGATTCTCTACTCGCAGGACATCCCGGACAATCGTGGACTTTAGCTAGTCTACAGAGGTATTATTGGTGGCCCTCTATGAAAAAAGACGTTCGGGCCTACGTGGAGTCATGTCCTACCTGCGCTAGACAGAAACCTCTGCCGAGTTGTCCTTGGGGACTTCTTCAGCCACTACCCGCTCCAACTGAACCGTGGACACATATTGCCACGGACTTCATAGTTGACCTGCCAGTGTCTGATGGCAATAACACCATCTGGGTCACAGTTGACCGTTTTTCTAAAATGGCCCATTTTGTGGTGCTACCCGGGTTACCTTCGGCTCCTGAATTGGTGAAGCTATTCATCCGGCATGTCTTCCGCCTCCATGGCTTGCCAAGACATATCCTCTCCGACAGAGGGGTCCAATTTACAGCTACGTTTTGAAAGGTGCTATGCAGAAAATTTGACATCTCGCTGGATTTCACAAGTGAAATCTATCCCCTCCTGTACAAAGGGTTTTTTTGAATAGTTCGTTATCGCAATTTACCAGACATGTTTTGTTCTCTGTAACCTAATTCTAAGTTCCTTTATGCCTCATTATGTTACCTATTTGTTTCAATGTAAACCGCCCATCGAGGCGTCTGTTTTATTTCCTTGTAAACCGGTGTGAAATGTATTTTATACAGGAACACCGGTATATAAAAACTAAAAATAAATAAATAAATAAATAAATAAAAGTGCTTACCACCCACAGGCAAACAGACAACTGAAAGAACAAATCGCACATTGAAACAATTTATACAAGCCTATGTTAATTCCAGGCAAAGCGATTGGTCCGAGCTGCTCCCATGGGCCGAATTTGCATTAAATTCTCATCCATCAGCATCCACAGGGTCATCACCCTTTCAACTTGTCTATAGACGACAACCTTTACTTCCTCTACCAGTTCCATTGTCTGTACCGTCTCCAGCAGCCCAGGTATCGGCACAAGAACTACATCAAGTCTGGCAGCACAGCAAGGAACTGCTTCAGAAGGCGGAACAGAAGGCCAAAAGGTTCTACGATGCTCACCACTGAGCCACTCCACAGTTCCAACCTGGAGAAAAGGTATGGCTCAGTACCCTCTTCATCCGCCTAAAATTACCTTGTCAAATTTGTGCCTAGGTACATTGGACCTTTCGCAGTGGTTCGCCGCCTGGGTCTCGTCACCTACAGCCTACAGTTACCTGCCTCACTGTGCATCCACAATGCTTCATCTGCTTCATTTTTTTGAAGGGGTTAATAAACATGTGGATAAAGGTGAACCGGTAGATGTAGTGAATTTGGATTTTCAGAAGGCATTTGACAAAGTCCCTCATGAGAGGCTTCTACGAAAACTAAAAAGTCATGGGATAGGAGGCAATGTCCTTTCATGGATTACAAACTGGTTAAAAGACAAGAAACAGAGAGTAGGATTAAATGGTCAATTTTCTCAGTGGAAAAGGGTAAACAGTGGAGTACCTCGGGGATCTGTACTTGGACCGGTGCTTTTCAATATATATATATATATATATATATATATATATATATACATATATATATAAATGATCTGGAAAGGAATACGACGAGTGAGGTTATCAAATTTGCGGATGATACAAAATTATTCAGAGTAGTTAAATCACATGCAGACTGTGATATATTACAGGAGGACCTTGCAAGACTGGAAGATTGGGCATCCAAATGGCAGATGAAATTTAATGTGGACAAGTGCAAGGTGTTGCATATAGGGAAAAATAACCCTTGATGAAGTTACACAATGTTAGGTTCCATATTAGGAGCTACCACCCAGGAAAAAGATCCAGGCATCATAGTGGATAATACTTTAAAATCGTCGGCTCAGTGTGCTGCAGCAGTCAAAAAAGCAAACAGAATGTTAGGAATTATTAGGAAGGGAATGGTTAATAAAACGGAAAATGTCATAATGCCTCTATATCGCTCCATGGTGAGACCACACCTTGAATACTGTGTACAATTCTGGTCGCACATCTCAAAAAAGATATAGTTGCGATGGAGAAGGTACAGAGAAGGGCAACCAAAATGATAAAGGGGATGGAACAGCTCCCATATGAGGAAAGGCTGAAGAGGTTAGGCCTGTTCAGCTTGGAGAAGAGACGGCTGAGGGAGGATATGATAGAGGTCTCTAAGATCATGAGAGGTCTTGAATGAGTAGATTTGACTCGGTTATTTGCACTTTCGAATAATAGAAGGACTAGGGGGCATTCCATGAAGTTAGCAAGTAGCACATTTAAGACTAATCGGAGAAAATTCTTTTTCACTCAATGCACAATAAAGCTCTGGAATTTGTTGCCAGAGGATGTGGTTACTGCAGTTGGTGTAGCTGGGTTCAAAAAGGTTTGGATAAGTTCTGGGAGGAGAAGACCATTAACGGCTATTAATCAAGTTGACTTAGGGAATAGCCACTGCTATTAATTGCATCAGTAGTATGGGATCTTCTTAGTGTTTGGATAATTGCCAGGTTCTTGTGGCCTGGTTTGGCCTCTGTTGGAAACAGGATGCTGGGCTTGATGGACCCTTGGTCTGACCCAGCATGGCAATTTCTTTGTTCTTATGTTCTTCCACATCTCCCTTCTTAAGCCGCTCGTATTATCGGAATTTTCAAAGAAGACACCTGAACCACAACTTCTTACGGCTGAAGAAGACATCACCTACTAGGTTGAGGATATTTTGGATGTGAGAAAGCATGGTAGGCGCTGGGAGTACCTCATATCCTGGGAAGGATTTGGTCCCGAGGAGAATAGTTGGGAACCTGCAAGCAACATCCTCGACAAGGAGTTGATCTGACAATTCCACGTTTCCCATCCTAGGAAACCAAAACCCCCGGGGAGAGGCCCTAAGAAGGGGGGTACTGTTGCGCCCATCGGTCGCAGACGGCTGCGACCTCTCATGCTCACCTCTTTCTTCACTGCTCCATCATTTCTGGGAAAAGTGGCGGCCTCCACCAGTGAACGCCAACCTCCCTGGCATCCCCGGGATGGCGTGGGCAATTCCGACTGCCATCTTGTTCCTGGAGTTACCTAAGCGCGAGCACGCATGGGCCATCTTTAATACATGTCATGGCGGGAACCTCGCGGTGTCCCCTCCGCATGACATCACCGCCTCGTTGTATTTAAGCTGACTGGCCCTATGCTTAGACGAGTTAGCAAGGACTTCCTTCCTGTTCCTCAGGACTTCCTCTGGAACCATGTCTCATGAGTACTTCTACTCTACCAAGCCTTGCTGGGATTACCTGCGGTGTACCCCGTGCCCCGGGCCACTACCGTGGCCTCCTCAGCAGGATTCACTTCATCATACTCTGCGTTGTAGTTTCTGCCTCGACTTCGTCAGGAACCTCCTGAGTTTCCAGACCTCTGACTACCTCAGCAAACTACCGAATCTGCACACCTGAGGTAATTGCTCCATCTCTGACTAGACTGTCTGGCGTACCCCGCGCTGCGGGCCATTACCGGATCTGCACATCTGAGGTAATTACTTCACTACTGAAAAGGCTGCCTGGCGTACTTGCTCTGCAGACCACTACCGGATATCTACCTCAGATATTATCTTGGGCATTCCCCTTTATCAAGAACTGTTTCTCAACTGCAGTCCCCACTCCACGGGTTCTGCTCTCTCTTCTCTACAATAAAGTCTCTCTCTTACGGCAGTGTCCTAAGCCTCTGAGACCGTGCCTACCGATGGTGAGGCCCACAGGGAGGCTCACCTCGGCCCAGGGTTCACATCCATACTAAAACATAACACACTTCACCCTTTTCCTTTGCATTTGTATTTTGGGAGGTCACATTCTAATTTCCTTCTGCCACCCCTGGCATCTAGTTTAAATGCTAGTTTTAATTTATTTTCTAAATGAAGAATAGAGGCATTAAGTTTTTTATTACAACTAGCTACATAAGCAATATCGCCTCTGAGCACCACCTTACCAGTCTCCCAGAAAAGATGTGCTGTTTGTTAAACGAGACAAAGTCCTCCCATTTCTTCTGGAGGAAAGAGTGAAAATCTAGATCATTTTTTAAATAGCTAGGGAACCTCCAGATACGCTCCCTGGGTTCAGAATTAGAAAGCCTGAGGTCGATCCATATAGTCGCATGGTCAGAGGTGGCTTGTGGCCCAATTTCAGCGTGGACAGTAAAAGGGATCCCCTCTCTGGCTATTAGGATGTAGTCTATCCGGACATGGAGGAATGAGCTCGGAAAATATGGGTTAAATCTTTCTCCTCCGGATACAGTACCTGCCAGATGTCTAAAAGGCCATTTTCTCTGCAAAGAAAGGCTATCGCCTTACCTCTATGGGTGTTAGATACCGCATTTGAGGGGCTCTTATCTAAAACAGGGTCATGCATATGGTTAAAGTCACCCGCTAACAGTATAAGCCCCTGTGCATGAAGGAAAAGCTGGAGAGAGACATAGGGGCAGATTTTAAAAGCCTACGCGCGTAAATCCAGGTGGCTTTACGCGCGTAGGGGGGGGAGTTACGCACGCCGGGCCTATTTTCAAAAGGCCCGGCGGCATGTATAAAGCCCCAGGACGCATGTAAGTCCCGGGGCTTGACCAAAGGCCTCTCCACAGCCGCTGGGCCTGGGGATCGCGCGCCGGCAGGCGTAACTTCTGGGATAAAGGTACGGGGGTATTTTTTTTCAGGCTGGGGGGCAGGCCGAAGCTATCGGGGCTCTCCTAGGGCTCGGCGCGCACAAGGTGCACTAGCATGCACCCCTTTGCGTGTGCCAACCCTGGATTTTCTAACATGCGCACGGCTGCACGCGCATGTTATAAAATCGGGCGTACATTTGGGCGCTCTGGGTAGCGAGCACAAATGTAGGCCGTGCGCATAGGTTTTAAAATCTGCCCCATAGAGAAAAAAAGTCGTGAGCATAGACATTAGACATTAGGAGCGTTTATGTTTCCTAAATACATTAACTGACCATTCAAAGACTCTATGACCAGTAAAAAACGGCCTTCCAGATCATGAAACGTTTTGTGCAGCTGAAAGCAGTTTTGTTCATCAGGGTGGCTACTCCCCCCTTCTTACTTTTTGCTGCCGAATAATAACAGGAACTCACCCACTCTCTATTCAATTTTTTTTACTCTATCTCTGTTAAATGGGTTTCCTCGATGCACCCGATTTTCGCCCTAGATCTCCTCAGATGCTGTAGCACTTTTTTTTCTTTTAATGGGGGAGCCCAACCCATTCACATTCCAGGATAAAATTTGAGCTACCTCACCTCTTGAATTATAAAACATGCTCAGAAAAAAGAATATGTTGCCATAATCTGAAATAAGAGAAAGGGTATAGAGCCCCCAGCCAGCCCCATACCAAGAATTCTTGGAGGAAATATGTCATAAAAACCCCTAGGAGAGTCCTCTTTGTCAAACTACAGTTTTTAACCGCATGCCCTGATGAAACCTTATAGTGTAAGTGCCCCCGAAAAAATTCCCTTGTGAAAATATCCTCCCCCTTGATATCAACCACTCTAGCCTCTCTCCAAACAATTCCCATTACCCCACCCACCCCCCTGTAATACAACACATAAACTTCCCCGTCTAAACGGAGATTCGGGGCCATGTTATTAATGTGATCAGGGCCCCGCCCCCATTCTCCTGCCATCTAAATTTAAATGTGATTCGGAGAGAAAATCGTCAAAGTTGTCAAAAGGAAAAAAACACTAGTGTTAACCCGGAAAAGCCCAACCCTTAGTGTCCTGAATAAAGCGGAATCATTAAATCGAAAACAGTTGCTTTTATCAGAAGGGCAGAGTGTTATTTTCCGGGTAGACCCCAAAAAAATGGAATTATCTTGGAATCATGTAGTACTTAATACGAGGTAAGAAGCAAGGAAACAAAGAATGGACCTTCCTGAAAAAGTAAAATATTATTAGTGAAACATGAGTGGTAAAAGGTCCAGATGTAGATATCTTAACCCATCCAGAAAATGTCCTCCTTGTTCGCTGAACTGACGATTTGAAAGGAGGCTTGCTGGCTCACTGATTGTGGCCCAACAGCACGGACCTGTTTTTTACATCCAGGCCAAATCTTATGGCTTGTTTAGGAGTCGACAATTGTGCTATCGTAAAATGAAATAAAGAGAAATGTAGTCCCAATCCAGAGATATTCAATGGTCTCTTGTTTCCACAAACTCTTGGGCTTCTTTCACATTATCAAACACCATTGCTTGTCCATCGAACCAGATCTTCAGTTTGGCCGGGAAGAGGAAGGAAAATTTCATTTGGCGTTTGTTCGGAGAGTCACAGAGTGGAGCAAAGCTCCAACGCAGGGCTGAGACCCGGGACGAGTGATCCTGGAAGATGCGGATTTTCTGTGAATTATATGATAGTTCCGAACATTTATGATACGCCTGCATTATTAACTGCTTGTGAGCAAAATTTAAGATTTTTGCTATGACAATTCTGGGTTGGGGATCAGAGTCCTTTCGAGGGCCTAATCTATGTGCTCCTTCAATGGTAAGGCTAGAACGCATGTCTGGTAAGTTTAAATTCTCAGGTAACCACGATTCCAGAAAGGTCCCCAAGTTCCGATCCTCTATGGTCTCGGGAAAGCCAATAAATCTTAGATTAGAACGATGGGACCTGTTCTCAAGGTCATTCAGCTTGTTTGGTTACCGTGCATTCCAGAGCAGCCATTTTCGCAGCAAAGGCGTTGGAGTCATCCTCCATGACGGAGATATGGCTTTCTATGTGCTCGATTCGAGGACCGATCTCGGTGAGTGCACTCTTCTCTTCAAGCAGCTGTACTGATACTGGAAAGTTTATCTTCTAATGCTGCAACCACTACCGCTTTTATCTTAGCTGATGCTGCTGCGTTCATTGCTATCACTTCCACCGAGTCTTATGCAGTCGCCACCTTGGCCTCAGTCCCACAGATTTTGTCCCTTTCCTTCTTTGCTCCTTTAATGGGCAAACCCAGTGGTGATCACTGCATATAAGGCACAATTGACATATGCCTGGGATAAACTGGATCTGTTCGCACCTGTAGATCTCTCAGAAAAGCCGATTATAAAAGATTGTAGGAGCAAGGACCTGGAGCTCAGCAGGAATCGTCCTTCTCAGTTCATCACATCACGTGACTTCCCCTCCCCCCTAACTACTTTTTTTAGCACACAAATTTTTTTTTACTACCATTTTTGGGTTCAATGGCAGGAATGAAGCACAACACTTTAAATTCTTAAGCATTTTCATAAGAAAATGATCTGGTCGTGTGATTTTAGCAACATCTGAACTTTGCATATTGGAACTGCACATTTGAATTTGAAAGTTCAGCCTGGCTTTTCATGAATCATACTAACTCAATTGTTCCTGTGGAGCATTTTCATTTACAGAAATGTATTTACATGTCAAACCAGTTAGAACCACACGTGTCTGCAATTATTCCAGGGCCTTGATTTCCACCAGCCAGGTTGCTACAGATAGGACTTGATCACCCATAAACCATCTTGCACTATTTTTTATATATTATGATGAACCCTTTTTAAAAGTAAAACTTTCACTCCTGGCAGTGTAAAATGGCATTAAGCGCAGGTAGCTGAGAACAACATGGTCCCCCCGTGTAATAACCTACTAATACGTCTATCATAAATGGTACTCATGATAGTAAATAATATTGATACAGCTAAATTAAGTGTTTTTATTTATAGAATTTTTCATATTACAATGATCCAAGCCATACAAAACATATAATTTAACAACAAATGTGAAATATCATGAAAAATAAGAAAAAAAATGGATGAATTGAAATCCTCTAGCCAAAAACGAAGGAAGCCAAGAAGAAAAAAAGAACAAATAAGCAAAAGGAAAACTGTCCTGATAAAAACCTGAAAACTACTTAATCAATAGATCCAATCCATTAAACACAGATGGCTTACATAAGAAGATCCTCATAAAACTAGGCCTGAATTGAAACTTTTCTCTCTCAGAAAATTCTTTAAGAAATCAGGATCATAAAAAATATATTTATTATCTTTTATGTATAATAAATAATTACAAGGAAATTAAAAAAAAAAAAAGTAGCCCTTAGGCCAACAACTTGGCTCTTCAATGACAATAATTTCCTCCTGGTGGCTAGGGTTTTCTAAAATCTGGACAAATCAGGAAAGATGTTCACTCGCTGATCATAAAACAAGGAATAAAGATGCTTGAAGTAACTCCATAATAAGACCTCTAGCCAATTCAAGGACAAAATTTACTATCAAATTTTCCTCATGCTACCACTTCCTCTTGAAAAGATTCTAACAATGTGGAAACATCCAAACTCGCTGCCAAGACCAAAGACTCAAGTTCACCCTCCTTAACAGCCCCTGTTCTTTTTGCAACTGACAAAAAATAAACCTTATTCAATAGAGGAATTTGCTGAGGAGACATTTTCAATAGTTAAAGAAAATATCTCAATCTAATATGGAGATTATGACTTTATCTTCGTTAAGTTCAAACATCTCAATATCTAGATATATTCTCCAAAATGTAAACTCTACTTCTTAAATATACATTCTCTTTAATTAGTACTGGCTGGAATTCCTGAAAAGAAACAAATGGCAAGGAAAACATAGTTAATTGAGAGGAATACAATCCAGTTTGCCCTCATGTTCTTGAAATTTACTAGCAACCTCCGTTGTAAATGAACACAAAGGAGTCATTTTGCCAACATATCATCAACTCTAGCCAGGGTGCTTCTAGATCTTCCAGTGAAGCTGTCTTAATAACCCATAGGGCTCAGGTATTGTCTATGCTGGGGTGGGGGAGACCACTGGTATTAGTATCATAGATCTGGGAACAGCCCAACTCACTTCCCTCACAAGTGGCTCCTTCCTCTTCCAACACAGCCTGGGGCAGTGGAGACTATTGCCCATGCCTCCTGTGAGAAGCCCAAATCCCCAACTGACCATTCTGCTAGTTTATTTGGGGTTGGATCTCCAACAACTGCAATCCCATCACCAGATCAACTTGGGGTTGCTGAATCCAACTGTCTGTTTAGACTCAAAAATCATTCAGGTTATAACGGTGGATCTGGTGCCACAGGACTAAGAGAAGTGCTCACACTCAAGCAGAATTTCACACCTCTCAACAAAGCTACCCACGGACATGGTGAGCTATGAATTGAAGGGGCCAGCCAGCATGGATGAAGTCAAAGCAGAGCCCACCTGCATCCTGGCCTTTCACGTTCTCCTCATGAGAAGAGATAGCAGAAACTAACAAGGATACCAGGAGCTCATCCAGCAGATAGATATCATCTTGGTTCCTCGCCAAATTGACAGATTCTTCAGGATGGCATTACACACAAGTCTAAGGAAGCTGATGCTTGTGAATAGTGCATTAAGTCGTAGACATTTTCAGATAATATGTCTACGTTCTTATGTCTTATGTTCTTATGATGGATGAGTAACACAGAGGCGTCAATAAGACAATGTTATAGATTCAGTTACAGTTAGGCATTAATATCTGGCACTGATATGGTCAAATGCAGAATAGGCATGCATATAAATTAGTCTTAATTTACAGGACAGACATAGATAAGTAGTAGCTGTTTGTGGATTTTGGGTTTTCAAATGATGTCAGGAACAAGTTGTAGACAAGGGTGTGTGCTGGCTGCAGTTAGTTGCTCTTGCCATGGAATGCTAACTGAAAAGCCAAATTTTCACCTGTTTTCTAAAAAGGAGAGAGTTTTTATTTTGGCAAAGCATTTCCGATGGCGAGTCCCATAGGAAGGAGGCTATTCCTGAGAAGCATCTATGGCAGGTGTTGGAGTGTTTATTTCCTTTGGAAAAGGGTATGGGTTACATATATTACAGTACTACTCCTTACCCTTTTTATAATACTGCTGGTATATCTGCATGGAATTCTGATCCAACTGTCTGTTTAGACTCAAAAATCCTTCAGATAATAATGGTGGATCTGGTGCCACAGGACTAAGAGAAGTGCTCACACTCAAGCAGAATTTCACACCCCTCAACAAAGCTACCCACGGACATGATGAGCTATGAATTGAAGGAGCCAGCCAGCATGGATGAAATCGAAGCAGAGCCCACCTGCATCTTGGCCTTTCACATTCTCCCCATGACAAGAGATAGCAGAAATTAACAAGGATACCTCACAATTTATTTATTTATCAGACCCCCCCCCCTTTTTACCCCCTACCCCCTTATTACGTTTTCTCGTTACATTGAATAATGCTGTGTACTGTTCATATTAGTAGTTAATGAACTTTAATCACCCCCACCCTATTTTCCCCCTATTTAACTATTTACCTGGTTTATTTTATATGTATTGTACAGTTTGCCTCATCTGTTAATACTACCTCTATTTACCCTATGCTTCTCCCTTTTGCATATCATTTCCCTCCCCTTGCTCCCTTTCCCCCTCTGCTGTTTTGTATACCTTTTAGTTATTATCCCCCCTATTAGGTCTTATACCCGGTTATTTTTGTATACTGCAGTTTATTGTCTTATACCCGGTTTTGTATATTGCAGTTTTTCAAGTCTTTCCAATTGGTTAGTATTATGCAGTTTACTGTTTGCCTCAGTTGTTAATCTCTATCTCTTTTATTCCATGCTTCTCCCCTTTGTACTTCCTCTCTCGTATTCTGCTCCCCTTTCCCGCCCCCTGTTTTATGTATTTCAGTTTAGTTTCTTGTAAACCGATATGATGTACCCACGAATACCGGTCTAAAAAAAGCTGTTACATAAATAAATAAATATCAAGACAAAAATCGAGGATTGCAAATATTGTTTAACTTCTGTTAAATGATGTAATCAAACCATCCATATAACTGTAGAAAACATCTGTTGATCTAGCTGTACCAGAGGTTGCCATGCACCATGAAAGATCTTACAGCTACGGATAGAGACTAGGCCATATAATATGCTCTCAACCAGAAAAGCCTACAACTCTGGTGGCAAGAATGAGAAAATTATATCAAACTGCATTGAACTTGCATGCCGACGTTACAACAGTAAGACAGTAGTTTGTAATAAGAGTCTACATTTTTTTTTTTTTAGAGATCCCGTTTTCGTCTGACATCTCTTTCCTGATACTGCAAGGAACGCATGGTGCCGAGTACACACCCCTCAGGAGCAGCAGACAGCGCATGCGCTCTGGCTCGCAGACTCGTCTCCATAGCAACCGGAAACTTTACACCCCAGTGAATGTGCACAGTCTCTACCATAAGGGATTCGCACTTTCGGAAAGGAGACGGCATATCCAAGCCGCTGACATAAAACTGCTGCTGCTCGCCCTTTCAAAGTCCAGTTTCACGCGTTACTTTTATGAACACGGCTCCGCTGGGCGGGGAGGGGGGGGGGGGGGAGACGCGGCTGGCGGCAGCGGGTATCTCCTTGATTACAGCCCCGGTACTGAATTTAGAGTACCTGCGCTACTCCGGTCTCCTCCCTCAGGCCACTTACCGCTTCCCGCGCTTGGTACGCCGTCTTTATAGCTTGGTAGGACAGTTCCATGAAGAAAGGCTTGCCTGACAGAGAGCGTAGCTGAATAGAAATATAAACACTGAGGACCAGGCTCCGGTAGGATGAGGGAGGGTCGTACCTTCCTCGCAGACTGCCGGTAACTACAGCCAATCACTGCTCAGGGATAAAAGCCGGTCGCAGCAGCCTGACCAATCAGAGTTTAGAGGGGCGGACTTAGGACGTGTTAGATGAATTGTACAGCTCTGTACTGCGCCGGGGTTTGAAGCTAAGGGAAAGATTTTTTTTTTTATACCAAGGAAGTCTTTGCACTAGCCTGAAGAAATAAGGTTCAGTTCAAGAGCCCATTCCAAAATAATTACATATAAGATGCAAGATTTGGCTTTCAAATGTTATGGTACTTCCGAGGCCCCATAAATATACCAAAGATATATGGATGAAACAGTAGTATCTTTTGAGCAATTGTGTATGCTACGAAGATCAGATTTCCCAATAAGCACGTGCCTAGGGGCACCTGTGTAGTGAACGGCACCATTATCAGGACCGGTTTAAGAATTTCAGAGGTCACCAGATTTTCAACAAACAGATGTAGAGTCCTCCCCACTCCATTGCACACGCATATTTTGGCAAAGATATTTATAATTCTATCCAGGGCTAGATTTAAGAATACCAGAATTACATACAGTATTCAAGATGAAGCCACACCATGGAGCAATACAAAGGCATTATTATATTCTCTTTTTTATTCTCTATTCCTTTCAAATAATTACTAGCATTCTATTTGCTTTCTTGGGTGCTGCTGCACACTGAACAGAAGATTTCAATATTTGACAGTCCACGGGCTGTCCCCATGAACTGCTACACTCATCTCTCTGGCCAGGCCGTCCCTTGCAGCTCCTGACCCAGCTTAGTGCCTCCGGCTCTCCATGTGGCTGGACACTGCACTCCGATGCAGCAGGATGCCACCACCTCCTCACTCTGCAGGAGGCTGCTGGCTCCTTAGGCATACATCCAGCTCCTTAGGCATACACGCACCCGACTTCACCCTATTTAAAGGGCCTGTGTTGGGAAAGTCCTGATGGCGTCTAATGATGAGATCACATATTCAGGCCTATAAAATGCCCTTGCTGTCTCTCCTTCATTGCCTCAGCAACAGATCTAGCTACGCTTCATATTGTATATTGCTTCCCAGTGTCCTGTCTTCATTCCACTCTTGCCTAGCTTGTCTTCAGTTCTTGTCCAGTTTGTCTTCAGTTCTGCTCCAGTTTGTCTTCTCCCACGTTGTACGCTTTTTCTTGTCCTCACCTACCTGTTCTGCGAATCCATCCCCTTTCCTCAGATGGATATCTGGTTTGATCTCTGCTTGGATTCCGGATACGCCTGACCACTGCCTGCCTCTGGACATTTCCTGGACATTAGATACACATTTCCTGGACATTAGATAGATTTGTCTGCGGCCTGCCCATGACCCTAGCTCTACCACGGACCTTCTCTTCTGTCATTGGCAGAAACCCCACTAAGTTTTGCCGGCACCAGCACCCAAAGGCTCAAGCTGAGGGGAACAAGAGCTGGTATAAGTGAAGGTCCTGATAGGTCTCTGCCTCGCCTGGCTCCACCTGACAACAGCGGGAAACTGCAGGGCTCCTCCCTGCAAGTAGATTTAATTCCATCTTGGTTCAAGGGTCCCCAAATGCAACAGGTTGCTGAAGCAAAGGACTCGGTGGACTTTGACTTCGCTACAGGCAATCCCAGGTATAGCTCGCAGGCTGCAAGACTAACAAGGGGCCCTGTAGGTCCTGGCCACTAGGATGAACTAGCTCTCCACCCACCTCAATATACTCACCAATCCTGTGGCACCACCTCTACCAACACCAGTGCCGCTACCTGCTGTGATGCCCAATTGGCCAGTACCTCAGTTGCCAGCTCCACCCCAGTATGCCAGGGACCCTAAGTGATGGATTAATTATGTTCAATGTAAACCGCTAAATGAAGCGATAGTTACTGTTCCTTGTAAACCGGGGTGATATGTATATTATACTGGAACTTCCGGTATATAAATCCTTTAAATAAATAAATAAATAAATGTCGGGGATTCTTGAGCCAGTGCAGAATGCATTTCCAATTGCAGGCTCCACTATTCCCTGATGACCAAGCTAAAACTACATATATCCTCTCCCTGCTCGACGGAACAGCCCTAGCCTGGGCATCCCCCCCCCTTGAAAACGAGGGGACCCTCTCTTGCTTGATCTGCAAAGGTTCATGGAGCAGTTCCGTACGGTCTTTAAAGAGCCAGGTCATGCAGCTGCTGTGGCCTCTGAGTTGCTTCACCTTTGTCAAGGCTCTTGAACCCTGGCTGAATATGTGGTGGAGTTTCATACATTGGCATCTGAATTAAACTGGCAGGAGGACTTCAATGCCTAGGGCTTTTCAGGGAGATGACCCTAGGCCTCACTATTCTGGCTCCCCAACTACTTCTACCAGTCACACTGGAGTTGGGTTCACTCATTTCTTCACCCTGACCTTTGTAAGTTCTGTCTCTGAAGGAAACTTTATCTTAAAGGAACTTGTCAATAACTCCAAATCCCCATGGTTCAGTTGGCCTCTCAGTTGATCATCTCCTAGGTCTACAGTAACCCACTTCCAGACCAGATTACTATGGCCATGGTCCCTGTGGCCTATGCATCAGCCTCGTGCACCTGGAAAAAAAATCACCCTTCACTTGATCTCCAGAGCTATCCATCTCATTTATCATCCTAGGTTTGCCATGGCTCCAGCAACATCAACCACATTTCAACTGCTCGGCCTTACAACTTGCCTGATAGGGCCATAAGTGCACAGATTTGGTGCCTGTAGAACTTCCTTGCCCAGTAACCGTGACTTCCTTACTTCCAAGACTCCTTCTGCAGTACACAGATTACAAGGATGTCTTCTCAAAAAAGAGCACTGAAGTATTGCCTCCCTATCGCACAAACGACTGTGGCATTGAGCTCATCCTAGCAGCCATGACTCCTCGAAGACAGGTTTACCTCATACTTCTCCTGGAGACCAAGGCTATTTCCGCCTACATTTAGGAGAATTTGAAACATAGATTTATCTGGCCTTCCTTGTCGCCGGCGGGGGCTGGCTTCTTCTTCGTTGTGAAGTAACACGGATCTCTCAGGCCATGCATAGACTACCATGGCCTGAACGCCATCACTAAAAAGGATTGTTATCCATTACCTCTAATAGTGGAGCTCTTCAATCGACTGCAGGGTGCCAATATATTCCAAAGTTGGATCCAAAGGGGTGCTTACAACCTTTTCCACATCAAAGCCAGTGCTGAATGAAAAAAATGCATTTAACACTCACGACAGATATTACAAGTTTTTGGTCATGCTCTTTGGGTTTTGAAACGCCCCAGTGGTTTTTCAGAAAATGGTCAACGAGATCTTCCGCGATATTCTATACACCTGTATGGTTGTGTACTTAGATGATATTTTGATCTTCTTTCAAGCCCTACCTTCCCACTGAAGAGATGTTCATATCGTCCTACAATGCCTGCGAGAAAATAATCTCTATGCCAAACTGGAAAAATGTCTCTTTGTACAAGAGGAGCTCCCTTTCCTTGGGTACAAAGTTTCCCAAGACGGTTTTCTGATGGACCCTGCTAAGATAAAAGCCATCATGAACTGGCCTCACCCGATGGGGATCTGTTTATTACAAAGGTTCTTGAGGTTTGCTAATTATTACTATCAGTTTACCTCAAATTACTCCTCCATGGCAACCCCCCCTTACAGTGCTTACCTGTAAGGGCGCCAACACCAAATATTGGCCACCTGAGGCTATTAAGGCATTCCAGAAGATAAAGGATGCCTTTGCTGACAAGTCTTGACTATGTCACTCGCACTATACATGACTCTTCATCTTATAGGTAGATGCCTCTATCTTGGAGGTAGTGGCTGTTCTCAGCCAACACACTCCGGAAGGGGTACTTCGTCCATGTTCCTTCTTCACTAAAAAGTTCTCCCCATCTGAACACAATTTCAGCATTGGAGATCAAGAGCTCTTGGCCATCAAACTAGCTCTCGAGGAATGGCGCCATTTACTTGAAGGAGCCCAACACCATGTTAAAGTATATAGGGATCACAAAAACCTTGAACATCTACGTAAAGTTCTGCAACTCAATGTAAAATAGGCCCATTCGCCTGCTCTAATTTTTAATTATGGTATCGCCCAACACTCAAGAACCAATGGGCAGAAGCCCTCTCTTACTCTTTCCAGACATAGGATATCCCAGAACCTCCCAGGCACATTATCGATCCCGCTAAGATATTCCTAGCCACTACGGTACCTGTTCCTCCAGGGAAGATGGTTGTCCCTTCCAGATTTCATGAGAAAGTGTGAAATGGGCCCATGATTCCTGTGTCACAGGTCACCTGGGTGAGGAAGAACCCTTGAATTGCTTCAACGACATTACTAGTGGCCTCAAATGAAGCAAGATGCAAAGGCCTACATTGACTCATATCCCACTTTTGCATAGCAAAAAGTGTTGTATGGTCCACCGTGGGGGCTATTACAGCCATTGCCAGCTCCCAGGGAACCCTGGACCCATTTGTCTATGGACCTTTTTATGGACCACCCAATCTCAAATGACGCCACCGTCAGATGACACACAGAATCTCATTACCAGGCCTCTCTTCTGTGTCAGAGTTGGTGCGTCTCTTCACCCTCCACGTCTTTTGCCTACATGGCCTTCTAATGCACATACTATTGAATAGAGGAGTCCAATTCACTGTGAGGTACTGGTGTTCACTTTATAAAAAATTTGGCATAACGCTTGATTACACTACAGCCTACCACCCACAGGATAGCAGACAAGTGGAGCATATCAATTACACCCTTAAAATCTTCCTCTGCTCCTATGTTAATGAGCGCCAGGACACCACCGGCTTTTTGCTCTTTCAGCTGGTCTATGGAAAACAACCTCTACCTCTGCCACTGCCTATGACGATATCCTCTCCAGCAGTTCAAATCGCTGCCCAGGAATTGCATAAACTATGGGGACGGATTAATTGGTTGATTGAAAAAGCCACTGCTCGAGCCAAGAAAACAGCAGATACCTAAAGAAAACCAGCCCTGCAGTTCAAAGTAGGAGAAAGGGTATTTATTTATTTATTTAAAAGTATTTATATACCGTTTTTCAAAACAAGGTTTTTTGTCAAAACGGTTTACATAGTAAAAGTAAAAATAAATTAAAATAAAAATGGAGTTAAGAGTAAAAATTAAAATTAAAATACAAAAACTGGTATATACCCAAAGGTAACAAAAGATCTAATTAATAATGGAGCTGGGCCGTAATACATTTTATAATCATGGGGAAGGGAAGGATAAGGGGGGGGGAATTTGAAATGGAGAAAAAAAAATGAAAAAATAACCTGTGGGAACAGGGGAAGGGATGCTAAGTTGTAGAGTGTTGTTTGTTAGAGGCAGAGTGGTGTGGAGGGGTGTTAAATGCTATTTGAAATAGATATGTTTTTAGTGATTTCTTAAATTGTTGAGAGTTGGATAATAAACGAAGTGGATTGGGTATAGAATTCCAGAGGGTGGGTCCTGCTACCAAAAAGGCCCTTCTTCTGGTGATATCAAGTCTAGCCTGTCGTGGAGAAGGAATGTCTAATAGATTTTGAGTTAGAGATCTTAAATGTCGGGCTGGTTTATAAATGTGAAGTAGTGAACAGAGCCATGTGGAGGATGAGTTATGTATTAAGCCGTGAATGATAGTAAGAACTTTGTATTTTATTCTGAATTTTATTGGTAACCAATGAAAGGATTGAAGAATAGATGTGATATGTTTTCGAGCGGAAGTACCTGATAAAATACGAGCTGCACTGTTTTGAACGATTTGTAAAGGATGAATTGTAGAATTGGGAAGTCCTAAATAAAGAGCGTTACAGTAGTCTAAGCCAGAAAAGATTGGAGAATAGTTCGAAAATCCTGATAAAAGAGAAGGGGACGAAGACGTTTTAAGAGCTGTAGTTTATAGAAGGATTTTTTTGTTAAGGAAGAGATATGTTGTTTCATGGATAAATCTGAGTTTATGATAACTCCTAGGTTTGTAGCGTATTGTGTTATAGGTAGATGTTCCGTTTATAGACCAATGTGAAGATGGACCTATGGAAGTATCTGAAATAGAAGATAAATGGACTATTTTGGTCTTGGATTGATTCAATTTCAGGCGGTTATGAGAAAGCCTTCCCTCCGATACCTACATTCAACTCCTTCGGTAACACAGAAATCCACAGTCCAATTCAGAAAGCTATGCAACCAGGAAACCCTCAGCTCTCACCTATCCTCCGAGTTATTCCACATCGACCCTTCGGATGCTGACACTGCGCTGACCTCTTGGATAAAAATCACTAACAAAGTGGCCGATGCAACCTGCCCGCTTACAACCAAAATCATCAGTGACAACAATGACAAAAAAAAAAAACATGGTTCACGCCACAATTAACAACTTTGAAACGTGAACTTAGAAAAAAGGAGCAGAATTGGCGAAAAAACCCCTCCTCATCTAACTTATCGGCCTTTAAATCACTCATGCACAAATACAGGATCGACATTCTTCAGACAAAAAGAGACTTCTACTCTCAAAAAATCAATCACTTCATCCACGACCCAAAAGCCCTCTTTTCCCTGGTCTCATCACTCACCAAACCACCTTCTTCAACGATCCCAGATGACAAAGCTGCCACTAAAGCTTCCGAACTTGCCACATACTTCAAAAATAAAATAACAAACCTACTCGCCTCCCGTATACAAGCAATAAAGTTCCTACCCAACATCATTCATGCTCTCCTAATCTACTACTCAGCCCAATATATCCTCAACTTTCCTCAGCCTCCTCGCCACAAACGGCCCGCTTAGAGGATTTCGAGCTTACATCTTCTTTAGAGATTGAAAACCTTTTAAAGAAACTCAAGCCATCCTCACACCCTCTTGATGCAATTCCAGCTAACCTTCTCATAACCTGCGCTAAAGACGTCGCTAAGCCTATCACCCAGATCATCAATGCCTCTCTATCACAGGGCCTGGTCCCTGACCCCCTCAAACTTGCCATCTTAAAACCCTTATTAAAAAAACCAAATCTCTCTACAGATAACCCAGCAAATTTCCGCCCGATTGCTAATCTTCCGATCATTGCCAAAATCCTGGAAAGAATAGTCAACAAACAGCTCTCTGAATTTCTTGAAAATAACAACATCCTCTCCCCGGCTCAATTAGGCTTTCGCAAATCCCGCAGTACCGAAACTCTTCTTTTATCTCTGTCAGATAACATTCTCATGAATCTAGAAAACAAACATCCCTGCTTGCTCATCCTCCTTGATCTTTCGGCCGCCTTTGACACGGTCAACCATGATTATCTCATCGAAAGACTATCCAAGATCGGCATCAAAAACAAAGCTCTAAACTGGTTCAAATCTTTCCTCCAGAACAGATACTACAAAGTTAAGATCAATAGCAAAGAGTCACCACCGTTCAGTTCCACATTAGGGGTCCCTCAAGGCTCTTCGCTATCCCCTACGTTATTCAATATCTATCTTCTCCCGCTTTGTCATCTCCTTTCCAATCTAAAGTTAACCCATTACTTATATGCAGATGACGTCCAAATCCTTATTCCTATCACCGAATCACTTCAAAAGACCATACTTTTTTGGAACTCCTGCCTCCTCTCCATTAACAAACTCCTGTCTAACCTTAACCTGATACCAACACTGACAAGACAGAATTCCTTCTGATCACTCAAGATGGCACCCTTCCATTGAATAGCTCTCACCTTCCATTGAATAGCTCTCACCTTACGCCGCTCCCAGTTCTCTCCCCACAGGTCAGAAACCTTGGGGTGGTCATGGATAACCATCTGAGCTTTTCTGATTTCATCAACACTACGGTTAAAGAGTGCTACTACAAACTCCAAGTTCTAAAAAGGCTTCGACCCCTCCTTCATTGTCACGATTTCAGGTCAGTGTTACAATCCATCATCTTCTCGAAAATGGACTACTGTAATTCACTGCTTCACGGTCTCCCAGTCTACACCCTAAAGCCTCTTCAACTGTTACAGAACGCTACAGCAAGGTGTCTCACTAAATCCAACAAAAGAGATCATATAACACCAATTCTAAAGAAGCTCCACTGGCTCCCAGTCAAATCTTGAATCCTGTTTAAACTTCTATCAATCACCCACAAAGCCATATTCAACAACACTCCACTGGACCTCAGAATCCCTCTTCAGCTTCACACCTCTTCCCGACCGCTAAGATTAGCACAAAGAGGAACTCTACATGCACCTCCCATGAAAACATCTTTAAGTAAAAGAGCTCTATCCACAGCAGGCCCCAAACAGTGGAATCTGCTTCCTCCGGAGCTAAGGCTGATACATTGCCCCAACACGTTCAAAAAAAGACTCAAGACATGGCTATTCGGTCAAGCATTCCCTTAACTTACTTAGTCTTCCACAGCTCCCATAGACTGTTTTCATACTGTTGACATCCAGAACCTATGCTCATGTTTTTACTCATCAATAAGAAATTTCTCCCTCCTCCCCCCCTCCACGAACAACCTTCCTTCCCCCTCCCCCCATTAGCAAACCTCCCTCCCCATGCGCTAGTTTCGCTCTAATAGTGCATACTGCTACTGTTCCTAGTTATGTTATGTTATATTATCCAAGTTGTTCACTCCCTTGTTCATTGTAAGACATATGTTGTCATTGTTGTTACCTGAACTTCGGTATAAAAAATGTTATAAATAAATAAATAAATAATAGTAGATAAGTAAAGAGAGACCATAGATAGAGTATTAGACCAGGATGTTTTATAGGGGACTAGGAATTGTATGTCATCTGCATAAATTTTGAATTGTAAATTGAGGGAGGAGAGTATGGGGTGTGGTTAAGGACCTGGCACTTATGTCTACAACTTATCTCCATGCGCCTGGCCCCATGTTTTACTGAAGCATTCCCTGGGCTTCGAAAAGTGAGCCCTATCTCCTACCACCCCCACTTAAACCAGTGGCGCTTTCATAGCCCTCCAGAGTCCTGTCTGAACCTCAGGAAGTTGCAGCTGACAGAGATGACATATACAAAGTCCAAGAGCTCCTAGATTCCCGCCAGAGAGGAAAAAAGGTCAAGTATCTAATCTCATGGAAAAACTATGGGCCAGAAGAAAACACTTGGGAGCCAGCAGCCAATGTACTGGATAACAACCTCTTGAAGGACTTCCATCAACAGTACCCCAGAAAACCCAGCACCTCAAGGAGTATGTTTGGCGGTCCATGGGCTGTCCCCGTAATCAGCCAAACTCACCTCACCGGCCGTGCTGTCCCTTGTAGCCCCCAACATGGCCTAGTGCCTCCAGCTCTCCATGCGACTGGACTCCACGCTCTGACGTGGCAGGACACTGCCAGCACCTCACACGGTAGGACCCCACTGGCCCCATCCAGCTGCGCTGGCCTTAGGCGCACGTGTGCCCAACTTCACCCCATTTAAAGGGCCTGTTGTTGAAACATCCTGATAGCAGCTAATGATGACATCTCATGCTCAGGCCTGTAAAAGGCACTAGCTATCTCTTCTTCACTGCCTCAGCTACACTTTGTAGTGCATGTTGCTTCCCAGCGTCTTGTCTTCATTCCAGCCTTGTCCAGCTTGTCTTCAGTTCTTGTCCGGTTTGTCTTCAGTTCTGCTCCAGTTTGTCTTCTCCCATGTTGCCGCTTGTTCTTGTCCTTGCCTGCCTACCCTGTCCATCCATCCCCATTCTCTTCCCTCAAATGGATACCTGGTATGACCCCAGCTTGGATTCTGGATATGCTTGATTGCTGCCTGCCTCTGACTATTTCTTGCACCATGGATATGCTTGACCGCTGCCTGCCTCTGACCATTGCCTGGACCCAGGATATGCCTGACTGCTGCCTGCTTACAGCCCTAGCTAACTACAGATCTTCTCTTCTGCCATTGGTAAAGACCCCATCTGCCAGCCCCAGCACCCAAAGGCTCAACCCGAGGGGAATGAGGGCTGGTATAGGTGAAGGTCCTGATGGGTTTCTGCCTCACTGGGTCCACCTGCTGATGGCGGGAAACTGCATGGCTCCTCCCTGCAAGTAGAGTCAATCTCATCTCGGTCTAAGGGTCTACAGATGTTACAGATGCCTAGATTATTTTCCTGAATGGTGACTCCTAATGTGGAACCTTGCATTGTATTGCTGTAATTTGGGTTACTCTTCCGTAAGTGCATCACTTTGCTCTTGTGCACATTACATTTCATTTTTATTTTCCATTTACATGCCCAGTCTTCCAGTTTTGCAATGTTCTCTTGCAATTTCTCACAATCCTGTGATTTAGCAACTTTGAATAATTTGGTATCATTGGCAAATTTGATCACCTTAGTCATTGTCCCCTTTTTCAGGTCTTTCATAAATATATTAAAAAATAGTGGTCCCAAAACAGATCAATGGGGTACTCCACTATTACCAATCATTTTTTGCATTACATACAGAAGTTGTAGGGGTGAGCCCTGAATTTTCACTACTGTACATGCAGCCAAAATGGATTCTCTGACATAAGCAATGGACACTTAGCCTGTATTTCTCTGCACTGAATGAAGAAATGATTAGAGATGTGAATCGTGTGCCCAATCGTTTTAACGATCAGGTTCGGATGGTGGGAGAAAAAAATCGGATCGTTAGAGATGTGAATTGGAATCGGTTCCGATTCAAATTCACATTGGGGCGGATTTTAAGAGCCTTGCTCGCGTAAATCCGCCCGGATTTATGCAAGCAGGGCTTGCGCGCCGGTGCGCCTATTTTACATAGGCCTGCCGGCGCGCGCAGAGCCCCGGGACTCGCGTAAGTCCCGGGGTTTTCCGAGGGGGGCATGTCGGGGCGGGGCCGATCGGCGCAGCGTTTTCGGGGCGTTTCGGGGGCGGGAATGGGGCGTGGTTTCGGCCTGGGGCAGTCCGGGGGCATGGCCGCGCCCTCCGGAACCACCCCCGGGTCGCATCTAGGCGCGCCAGCAGCCTGCTGGCGCGCGGGGATTTACTTCTCCCTCTGGGAGGCGTAAATCCCCCAACAAAGGTAGGGGGGGGGTTTAGACAGGGCCGGGGGGGTGGGTTAGGTAGAGGAAGGGAAGGGAAGGTGAGGAGAGGGCGTTAGCGAATTCCCTCCGAGGCCGCTCCGATTTCGGAGCGTCCTCGGAGGGAATGGAGGTAGGCTGCGCGGCTTGGCGCGCGCCGGCTACACGAAATCGGTAGCCTTGCACGCGCCGATCCAGGATTTTAGCAGATATGCGCGGCTCCGCGCATATCTACTAAAATCCAGCGTACTTTTGTTTGCGCCTACAAAAGTATGCGAGGGCGCCCTGTTTGAAAATCTACCCCATTGTTAATTTTTAGTGAGGCCTGAGCAGATAAAAAAAAAAACCCACCCCGACCCTTTACAAATGACCCCTTTGCTCTCCCACCCTCCCGAACCCCCCCCCCAAAATGTTAAATTACCTGGTGGTCCAGTGGGGGGGGGGGGCCCCGGCGCGATCTCCCGCTCTCGGGCCATCGGCGCCATTTTGGCTACCACTGATAAAAATGGCGCCGATGGCCCGATAAAAAAAAACCCACCCCGACCCTTTTCAAATTACCCCTTTGCTTCTCCCACCCTCCTGACCCCCCCAAAAACCTTTTACATGTACCTGGTGGTCTAGCAGGGGGTCCGGGAGCCATCCCTTCAATCATACCCTCGGTGCCGGTGCCGGTGCTGGAGGTTTCAAAATGGCGCCGATCGCCTTTGCCCTCACTATGTCACAGGGAGCGACCGTCGCACCGGCACCGGCACCGAGGGTATGATTGAAGGGATGGCTCCCGGACCCCCCGCTAGACCACCAGGTACATGTAAAAGGTTTTTGGGGGGGTCGGGAGGGTGGGAGAAGCAAAGGGGTAATTTGTAATTTTTATTTAGATCAACAATCGCGATTTCCAACATATTCAACATAGCTATGTTGAATAAGTTGGAAATCCGATCGTTTACGCCTCATCACTTTTTTAAGTTAAAAAAAAAAAAAAAGTTGCGTTTTACATTTAAGTTCAAAACGAATGCACACCCCTAGTACCATCCCCGAGCTCCCGAATCTGCAGATCCTTCCGTGCCAGGAGATACCACCTACCAAGTCCGGGAGGTTCTAGATGTCAGATTTCATCAACGCCGCTGGGAGTACCTCATCGCCTGGGAAGGCTGTGGATCTGAGCTCAACACATGGGAGCCAGCCCACAACATCCTTGATAAGGACTTACTGAAAGCCTTCCATCAAGACCACCCAGGTAAACCCGGGCCGGGGCGTAAGAGGGGAGTTACTGTTGCGGTCCCAGTCGCGGCAGTCGCGACTAGGCCCTTACCTCCTTGGTCCCGGCCCGTCTCCGAGGGTCTGCAGCCTGTTTTGCGGCATCCCCGTGGGGGGGACACCGCCGAGAAGCCCTGCCTGGATGCCTTCTCCCTAGGCGCGCATGCAAGCCGCGCTTCTGAAGGCCGTTTCCCGCCACTGAAAGCTCCGCCCTATCCGCGATGTCAGACGCTGCAGCCTATGTAAGGCCGCCGCGGAGCCCAGGACTTGGCCTTGCAACGGGGTTCCTTGCGGTTCTCTGTTGCGCCGTGCCCCGGAGTGTGCTATTGCGTTAGCAACTCCGTTCCTGCCTGAGACTTGTTTCACTCTGTGCCCAAGTCTTGCTTCTGTCTGGTTTGCTTGCAGTAATCTGTTCTGCTTCAGTTCCAGCTTGGTTCCAGTAGCCAGTCCTGCTGCAGTTCCTGCTTGCTTCAGTCCCAGCCTGCTTCAGTACCTGCCTGACTCCTGATCCTTGCCTGCCTGCTCCAGCTTCCGTGATCTCTTAAGTCCCAGCGGCCTGGCTCCTCCCGGGGGAGTACCGGCTTCCAGGGTGAAGCTCACGTCCAGCTCCTGCCTGGTATCTGCCTCCCGACCTGTCACTCTCTAGAGACTATAGTACACCTCTCCCTAGTCTCTCACAGGTCGGCCCAAGGGTCCACTAAACAGCTCACTCACAACACAATTGGTTCCTGAAAATCATATCTTAAGTTGTAAGTGGAAATCAATTATTCCATAAGAATAAAATTATAAATGGGGAATTTGTTCCAGGACGAGGGCCCTATAACTGAGCCTATTTCCACCAAAATAACCCAGAATTTAGTTATAGTACTGAGAAAACATAGAGACATTTTGAAGTATTATTTTTGTTTGGTCTGAAGAGGAATGGCCAAGCCATGCCTACAGAACATTGCACTGACACTTTTTTGAAAGTCTCTGGTACTCTTCTTACTGATGACACTTTGCCAGGCCTCATGGCCATCAGTACACCAATGTTTGCCTGTAGGGAGTTGCTTGGGTGTCTTAAAGCTGAAACAAGTGATCTAAGTTGAATCATGGGTGACCATTCAGAAATGTTGTAACTCAAAACACTGTAAGTTGAGAACTTCCTGTATATTACTTTTCAGGTTTTTTGAATGCAATATAATTAACAATATGGGCTGTATCAATAAAACACAGAATATAATTAACAAAACTGTTTGAAATTATTAGTTTTCTTTTATAACCTCATAGTTCCTCCTATTTCTTCCAGCTCAGTCAGAACCAGTCCTGAGATGCTGGTGCCATGAGTGATTTTTCAAAACTATTTGGGAATTTTTCTCCCATTTTATAGATCTGCCCTGCCACTGTTCTTAGTCGGGACATTGCAGCAATGGTCCTGAAGCTGGGAGACATAGACCAGCGCTCCTTCCAGAACCCCGTATCATGGGCTTTAAATACAAACATTTATTTGAGGTCTCGGTTGCTTTTTTCCATTGGTCTATTGTTGGATGAGTTTAAATACAACCAACTGGGGTCACATGGTAGTGTGCAGCACTGTCACTGAGCCACCAGGCTGGTCTTGATTATTGGTTATTTTTGTTACTGTAGTCAGTGTCATTCTCTTCACCACCATGGAGGCTTTCTTTATCACGGCGCAGCTCTGAAATCTCTTCTTCTGCATGCATTACGGCCACCAGAGATGGGAGCACTTAATCCCCATCAGACTACTTGGGCATGTACTTTTGGTTTTCAATATTCCATGCATGTTTGTGAGGTTTACCACATACTCATTTTGTGTAACTTGATTCCAAAATCCATAAACAAAACTAGTATGCAGAATTTTCTGCTGGATGACAGACTTACATGGTGGCATGTTACTTCCATTTGTTCTTTTAATCTTTTTCAGGGGAAATCCACCTTCTGGAATTTTTGTAGCCTAGCATCATTAACATTTTGCAATTTTTTTTTTTTTTTTTTAAAGCCATGCACATCATAAACAAATATATCAATAAAATGTGCTGTCACTTCATCCACCAACTCTAAACAGCCATAAAAATGAAAATGCTGCCATTGCCTTGTTCTAGCTTTTCCTTGAAAAGGCTGCCATGTAGTCATATCCAGTGAAATAATGAAAACCGGACAAAGATTTCTGCAGTAAGGATCCCAAGTGATGAATCTCATACTTTCTGACCTAAGACCATTTGGAAACATGCTCACCTTGTAAGTAAATTTCCTAGAATGACCTACAGATCTGTATCATTGGTGTGCATGGCAATGTTACTTGATGAGTTACATGAAGCTGCAAGGTGGTAAATTAGTTAGAAATCTACCTCTTCATGAGTGTATTTCATACTGTCAACAGTAGTCCAGAGATGTTAACAGACAGCGGTGCCTTGAGATCAAGTGACTCAAGGGTGAAAAAGAGGCTGTTCATCAAGGCTCAGGCTCTGTGCCTGGAGTATGTGGAGAAGTACACCTTGAGGAGTGGTGAGACCAAGGGACTTTTGATTGGTCGTGGATCCAGTTCCTTGAGGAAATGGGCTTGCATTTCTTCTATAATTTAGAGGAGGGGGACAAGAAGTGGTTAACTTGTTTACTGTCTGAGGATGGAACTCCCTTTACGGAGCTGGAGAGGATAAAGGACTTTTACTTGTCTCTCTTCGCCCCAAAACCCTACAATCCCAACACAATGCCCTCATCACTTCTAGCGACTGTACATAACCTCCAAACCTCTTGCTTAATCCTTGCACAGAATGTTCGCTCAGTTCCAAATGTACTTACCCTCACTTTTCCTATTGTACATATTGCCATTTAATGAATGTACATTACATCCTTTAGCATTTAATGATTGTACATAATATCCAATTATTAATTCTAACTCTACCCCTACCTTATTTCCTCCCTCCCCTCCTTCCCCCTCTCCCCAGTTTTTATCATCAGTTTCACTGTAAAGCCATTTTGGCTGCTTTATTGTTTTATGGAAACTGATGTGATGTTTCTAACGAACGTCGGTAGATAAAAATCGTTAAATAAAATAAATAAACACCTGCCATATTCATTGGGTGTTCCCAGAAGAGCTGGCCCAGTGACTGGGCATGGGGCACCCATACATTGCCAGTCAGATATTCCAAGGAGATCAGAGGTGTTTTGCCTACTAACCCCTCCATCCTGCTTAAAGGGGTCCTGAGGGCCAGGAATCCCCCTCCTCCAACCTTTTATCTCCCCCCCCCCCCCGCCCAGTCCTTCTAGATCTAAGATTCCCCAAAAGATCCCCATCCCAGCCCCACAGCCTGAGCAGGCTGGAAGAGCTTCTTTCAGAGTGATTCTGCACCACACTAAGAAAGCAGATAAGAACACTCATGCTGCATCTGAATGCCACCCTGCCGTTGCCTCATACTCAGACACACAGTAGTGGGGAAGAGTTGAGAGATGAAGGAGATCCTTTCTGGGACTCCTTTAATTCAGAATAATCCTCAGACTCCAGAGAGCTCTCTTGGAGGGTGGCATATGGAGCTACTGGCATGAGCATACTATTAAGCCACTTTGCAGGACTATCATAAGCCTGCTACTTTTGTGGAGAGGACACCTTGGTACATACTTTATTTTTAAGAACATAAGAAATTGTCATGCTGGGTCAGACTAAGGGTCCATCAAGCCCAGCATCCTGTTTCCAACAGATGCCAAACCAGGCCACAAGAACCTGGGAAGTACCCAAACACCAAGAAGATCCCCTCTGATGCAATTAATAGCAGTGGCTATTCCCTAAGTAAACTTCATTAATAGCAGTTAATGGACTTCTCCTCCAAGAACTTATCCAAACCTTTTTTGAACCCATCTACACTAACTGCACTAACCACATCCTCTGACAACAAATTCCAGAGCTTAATTGTGCAAAAATGGTTAGGATCGAGTAGAGGTTTGATATGCCTAAGAAGGCGAAGTTTGTAGAAGGAAGATTTGAGTAGAGATTTAATGTGTACAGTTAAATCAAACTTTGGATCTAGTACAATGGCAAGATTTCGGACCTGTTTAGTGATAGTGATGTAAAAATCATTATTTAATTTTTTGATAAATTTAAGCTGAGCTTGTTGTGTAATAGAAATTTTTTTTTTACTGTGGACAAGGAAAGTTCAAGAAATTAGAGCATAGTGTTCCAGGTGTGTTTAGTTGGGAAGTAAAATTGAATGTCTTCAGCGTAAATTCTATATGTGACGCCTACAGTGGTGTTCTGATTTGAAAGGTGGACCCTTGGTCCGGCGAGAAGTGCAGTCCTCTCGTCGGAAGGCGAGGCCAGTCACGAAGGTAGCTGGAGGTAATAGATGAAAATCTGGATGCAGGCGCCTCCTGCGGGTCGTTAAATCCAGATAGCTGGCGCCTCCAGCAGGTCGAGAGAACAGAAACTGGCGCCTCCAGCGGGTCGTGGAAACAGAAGCTGGCGCCTCCAGCAGATCGTGAGAAAGAGGAGGAAACGAAGGCCGGTCCGGGAAACAAGAGCCAGCAAACTCCGCAGCCAGTCCAGGGGTCGAAAGCCAGAAGGTACCGCAGCCAGTCCAGGAGTCGAGAGCCAGAATCCTCCGCAGCCAGTCCAGGAGTCGAGAGCCAGAAAGGAACCTCAGCCAGTCCAGGGATCGAGAGCCAGAATAATCCGTAACCAGTCCAGGAGTCAAGAGCCAAGCAGAAACGACAGCCAATCCAGGGATCACAACACGGAGGAGCAAATCAGGAACCGAAAGCAGGAAACCACCAGAGCCACAAAGCCTGGTGGTCTGAAGGCTCAGACCTTGCCTTAAATAGTTGATTGAAGATGGAGTCAGGCAGGAAGGAATCCCCTACTTCCTGTAGGGGTTCCTTTAAGGCCAGGTACTATCCACCCGCGCGGCCCTAGTAGGATTCAGGGGGCATGGCTTAATCGTGCTGAGGAGACGCCGCGGCCATCTTGAGGGCAGCAGCACTGCCGCTGAGGCGGGCTGCCGATGCCGGCCCCAACATCGGAGCCTGGCCCTGCCACGCGGGTGAGTGACTGACCCCCGGTCGCGGTCTGCCGCGGCCGGCGGTCATAACAAGTGGACAGTAGTTGACAGATGTGTGTGAGGTATATATTGAATAAAGCAGCAGATAAGGCAGATCCTTGCGGAGCGCCTGTGTTTAAAGGAAAAGGAACAGAACTTGTTTGATTTATGAAGATTTGCTGATATCTATTTTTTAAGTATGCTTGAAACCAAGTATGTACTGAAGGAGTTCAATTTTATGGACGATCGAAGGATGAGAAAACCTGAAAACCTGTGATTAACACTGCCAGCAGTGACACGCATTGAAACGTGCGGCCATCTTGAATGTACTAACATTTGAAACGCAATGGCATGCATTACGCAATTACGTACTTACGCACTGACATTCGGTGAAACCCACCACCATTTTGTGATGATAATTTGTATTGTATTAATACGATTGCTGCTATAAAATGTCTAACCCGTCAATTAAATGACGAAACAATAAGTCTGATTATAAGCTACACCTACTTGAAAACCACGCTAGAAAATGCTTGTTCAGCAGTTTTGTAGAACGCATGTGCTCGAGATAAGAAATGTAGAATGTATAAGAGCCAGCTCCTAAGGGGGCGTGGCATGCAGTTGTACTAAGCCTTTGCCTTAGCTGCATCTTGCTGGCAATAAAAGTCTATCTTTACAGATCAGTTGTCTGGGCCTCCTTTCTGACTAAAAATCAGACGGTTACATTTGGCGAGCCAGCCAGGAGGTACCGGGGACGCTATTTTAGCCCCCCAGTTGGTCCGGTAGTTCGGCAGCGGAGCGATCCCCCAGACTTACTTGGTGAGTGGCCACCGCTGAGTTCAGCGATCAGGTTTCTGCGGGGACCATTCCGCAGGACATCTCCCGAGACCTCTGGGCTGGTGATTCGGGAAGAAGGCTTTTTGGACGATCGGAAGAACTTTTCAGGCAAGTATTATGGGAAAAAAAGAAATGAGATAAGAAATAAGATAAGAAACAAGAATTAGAGACAAGTACAGCTAAATTACCAGCCGATCCTGAAAGAAGGATCGAGGGAGCCTTGATCAAGCTCCGCGCGGTGGCTAGTAGGAATCCTGCTCTGAAGACCCCGCGATAGTGAAGAAGAAAAATAAAGAGAAAAGAAGTTTTAATTACAGTCAGTGGGAACAGGTTTCTTGTTGTGTGAAAGAGAGTGAATGGCCTCGCAGTTCTAGGCCGGGCGACCGCGTTCTAGTCGAGGCGAGTGTGATCCTTTTGTGTCTGGCGGATACGGACCCCTTACCTATCCGCTATCCCTTCCCTCCTTTGTCTGTACCTCTATCCTACGATGGGTGGGGGAGGTTCAACTCCACTAAAAGCCATGACAGAGCATTTCAGTGAAGTGTTCGATAGACATGCATGCACAAAGCCGGGCATGATTCAGCGGTGTGTGCATAGGTGGCCCAGCTTATGTGTTAACTGGCCACCGAAAGGAACCTTTGATTTCCCCACGGCATCGAGGGTCCGAATCATAGTAACAACAGAAGGCAAGCCAGGATGTCCCGATGATATTCCATATATTAATGCCTGGATTGCAGTCATTCTGGAACCGCCGTCCTGGGCACGAAAATTAGTGGAAGAGGCCGCCCTTGTAATGGTGGCGCACATACAAAAAACGAGTAGCCGGAAGTCCCCAAACCGGAAGAGAAGGGAGAGGCCGGCCATCTTGAATTTGGATGTTGAGACGTCATCGGCGGCGGCCATATTTGTAGTACAGAAGGAAAATGCAAGTCAAGAAAAAAAAGTTAAACCGCTGCCGCTCGCAGCCGAGCCCATATTAACAGACGAACCAGAAATTCCGGCGCCGCCGCCATACGTTCCAATTTACCCACCATTGCCACCATTACAACCATTCCCAGCTTATGAACAAGCCGATCCAGTACCTAGTACATCTCGGGAAACAAAGGAAGAATTAAAAGCGGCTAAAGTCGAATTAGAGGCGGAACCTTCCGTTTCAGACGGCACCCGGAGCAAAACTCAAGCCGCCAGTCTACAGCTACCAATTAGAGAAACTGCAACTGTAGTGCCGGTGACCCCTACGGAAGATAATGAATATCGCACTACGCAAACTATAAAGTTATTTACATATGTGCCTTTCACATCCAGTGATCTTTTCAATTGGAAACAACTGGTCCCCTCTTATGCCGAAAAACCAGAGCAAATGATTGATTTTCTATCCGGAATTATTATCGCTCATAATCCTAATTGGGCAGAAATCCGGCATTTAACTTCTATCCTCTTTACCACCGAACAACGACGCCAAATACAACAAAACATGGAAGAAGCAGCCAGAGAAGGAGCCGGGTCAGACGGTAACCCGGAGGAAGTAGTAAGAACTCTGGCTCCGCTCACAGACCCCCACTGGGATTACCAGACTACGGGAGGACGGGAGTGCATTGCTGCCTACCAAAAAGCCTTTCTAGAAGCTTTAAAGAAAGGGAAAAAGAAAATCGTTAACATGAGTAAGATACAGGATGTGCTACAGAAAAAAGATGAAACCCCCAGAGATTTCCTTGAGCGCTTAATGGATGCGTATCGCAAATACAGCCCGTTTGATCCCGAAGATTCAAAAAATCATTCCATCATAGTCATGAGTTTTGTAGGGCAGTCATACCCTGATATACGTCAGAAACTCCAGAAAACAGAAGCGTTTGAGGGAATGACTATTAGTCAATTGAAAATCATGGCGGATAAAGTTTATGGGAACAGAGAAGTAGAAGAAGAAAAGAAGGATAAAAAAGAAAGTGGTAGAAGGATGAGAGAAAGTGTTAGCCTGTTAGCGGCAGCTATGGAAGAGACCAATTTTGGTAACCAAGCCAGGTATTACCAAGGATATCCTGGACCAAGAGACAGAGGCAGGTCGCCATTTAGAGCACCGCACAGAGGAAGGTCGTTCAGAGGGGGATCATTCAGAGGAGGAAGAGTGCCTCTAGGGGCGAACCAATGCGCATACTGTAAACAAGAAGGACATTGGAAGTCTGATTGTCCGGAGACCGATCCACCGAGAGGAGGAGGATCTGGCCATTCAAAATCACAAGAGACTGAGTGGCAGATGGCATTGGGCGAAATGTCGGAGGATGAGGGTGAGGGTGATGATATAGGACGGGACTCTTGACTAGGCAAAGAAATCCTTCCCCTTGACCCTCTAGTAGAGATAAAGGTTGGAACAAAGACATTTAAAGGACTATTGGATTCTGGAGCGCAGCGATCCGTTATGACAACTGCAATAACTGTTCCTACATCAAAAAGTATTTCCATTGTGGGGGCCTCTGGCAAACCGTTAGCAGCCCCTATCCTTCAAAACAGACAGGTTCAAGTTGGAGGACAAATAGTAACTCACCAGTTCCTTTATGTCCCAGGGTGTCCAGTGCCATTAATTGGTAGAGATCTTCTTTGTAAACTAAGAGCCAATTTGCAATTCGAATCAAATGGTGAAATCAAAGCTTCGTTTGCTGATAATCCAGTTTCTTTAATTTGTCCTCTCCAAGAAGAATGGAGGCTACACCTGCCTGTCATTGAAAACCCTATTGAGCATCGATATGCAGCACCCACCCCTCTTAATGAAAAGCGAAGGATGTTAATGGAAAGTGTACCCCAGGTATGGTCTGAAGACAACCCAGGAGGACTGGCCACCAATGCCACTCCTATATGGATTGAAATGAAAGAGAATGCACAGGTCATAAACCAACCTCAATACATCATTCCTTACATGGCTAGGCAAGAAATACAAGTACATCTGCAGAGACTATTCGACCTGAGTATTCTATGATGCATTCGATCTGCTTGGAACACCCCTCTATTACCAGTCAAGAAGCCAGGAACCAACCATTACCGACCAGTACAGGATCTAAGAAAAGTAAATAATCAAGTGGCAGATCTTGTAGCCCTTGTGCCTAATCCATATTCAATTCTGGCTCAAGTTTCTCCAAAATCCAAATGGTATTCTGTCATTGATCTCAAAGATGCTTTTTTCTCCGTTCCAATAGCAGAAGAATGCCAGAAGATCTTTGCATTCACCTGGGAAAATGCTCATACTGGAATGAAGCAACAGTATACATGGACTTGTTTGCCCCAAGGATTCAAGCATTCACCTACTTTGTTTGGAGAACAGTTGGCCAAAGACTTAAGAAGATACCAAGAGATACATGGGCCAGTTGTACAATATGTAGATGATCTTTTGCTTTTTAGAGAAACTTATCGTGAGTGTGCACAAGCAACCTATTACTTATTAAAGACTTTGTACCTGAAAGGGTACCGTGCAAGTAAAAAGAAGGCGCAAATCTGTGAACTAGAAGTGGAGTATTTGGGCTTTCAAATACGTGAAGGTACTCGTTGTCTTGGAATTTCCCGGACTAGCGCTATAAGAGCTCAGCCTACACCGACCTGTAAGAAAGAACTTCGTGCATTCCTAGGAGCTGCAGGATACTGCCGACTTTGGATTGCCAACTACGCAATTCTGGCTCAACCATTATATGATAAGCTACGAGGAAAAGAGTCGGAATCCCATCCCTTCCAGTGGGAGGGACATGAATTAGCAAGTCTACATAAAATGAAAGAAGCCCTGATCTCACCCCCTGCTCTGGGGCTACCTGATGTAACCAAACCATTTCATCTGTTCATTGATGAGAAAAAAGGCATGGCCATTGGAGTATTGACACAAACTCTAGGATCATGGGAACGCCCGGTGGCATATTTGTCAAAAGAAATGGACAATGTTGCTAAAGGATGGCCTGGCTGCCTTCGAAGCATTGCTGCTGCATGCTTACTGATCCCCGAAACTGTTAAGCTAACATTTGGACAAATTCTGCAAATAACAACGCCACATACTATTCAAGGACTACTTGAAACTCATGGACCAAAATGGATGACAAATTCACGTCTTGTTAAATACCAAGCTCTGTTATGTGAAACACCTGAAATTCAAATACAAGACAGTAAAATTTGAATCCAGCTACTCTAATGCCAGCCCCTGAACTAGTAATCCACAATTGTGAAGAGGTCATGGCTACAGTACATTCCAGTCGACCAGATCTGAGAGAGCAACCTTGGCAAAGTGCTTGGACTTTATTCACTGATGGAAGTAGCCAAGTTATAAATGGAGTACGAGTTGCCGGGTATGCTGTAGTCTCAGAGGATGAGATCATTGAGTTCGAACCTTTGCCTCCAGGCACATCTGCACAGAAAGCTGAGCTCATTGCCCTTACTCGAGCTCTGCAAATAGCCGAAGGACAAGTTGTAAATATTTATACAGACTCTAAATATGCTTTTCTTACCATTCAAGTGCATGGGGCTTTATACAAGGAGCGAGGATTTCTAACTGCAGAAGGGAAACAACTAACAAATGCACCAGAAGTACATGAATTACTAAATGCAGTCTGGTTACCTCACAAAGTGGCTGTGATGCATTGCAAAGCCCATACAAAAGGGGCTGATCCTATAGCGCAAGGAAATCAAAGGGCAGACCGCGCTGCAAAAGCGGCAGCACAGGAATCAATTAAAGCCAAAGTGATGACATGCCCACTCTTACAGTTTCCAGGGGAAGTACCTGTCTATACCACAGAAGAGAATGAATGGGCACAGTGTGAAAATTTCCAGCAGCAGAACGGATGGTGGATCATCCAAGATGGAAGAATATGGATACCTGAAACCATTGCTTGGACAGTTGTTAAAGAAGCACATAATAATACACACCTTGGACGTGATTCATTGGCAAAACTCCTGCAAAAAACGTACTACATAAATAAAATCACACAATTGACTAAGCATGCAATTAATCAGTGTATTACATGTGCAAGGAACAATCCTCGAAATGGACCTGGTCCTGCCCCTGGACATGTCCTCCGAGGAACCATACCATTTCAGGTCTGTCAGATTGATTTCACTCACATGATTCCATCAAAAGGATACAAAGCTATGCTGGTAGCAGTATGTACTTATACTGGATGGATTGAAGCGGTACCTACACGAACAGAAACAGCAAAGGAGGTCGTTTCTCTACTTCTGAATCAGATTTTACCACGATATGGACTGCCAAGACAGATCAATTCAGACAATGGTCCAGCTTTCACCAGCGAAGTAACTCAGCATCTTAGTAAGATTCTTGGCCTCAATTGGCATCTACATTGCACCTGGAGACCACAAAGCAGTGGAGCAGTTGAGCGGGCTAACAGAACTTTGAAAAGTCACTTAGCCAAGCTATGTCAAGAAACAAAAAACAAATGGCCCGAGATCCTACCATTAGCATTACTCCACATCAGATGTACTCCACGACAATCGGGACTCACTCCTTATGAAATGATGTATGCCAGACCGCCGCCGCTGCCATCATTCCCTGAGTCATTGCAAGTCCAAGGGGAAATGGCACTCAGTAAACAAATAAAAGGATTACATGATACTGTTGAAGCAATTCGCAAGTATACCTGCGAGACAGAGCCACTGATCTTAATCAATCCTATTCATCAATTCCAGGTGGAAGACTCTGTGTGGGTCAAGGAGTGGGATGAGTCTGACTTCCTTAAACCTCGATGGAAGGGGCCATTTACTGTGCTGTTAACCACACCCACCGCTGTTAAGGTATCTGGATGCCCCACCTGGATCCACTGGACCCGCGTCAAACCAGCCACCAACACTTGGCAGGTTTCTAGGACTGGTGACAACACCTTGAGATTTACCCGAAATACAGCAAGAATTAACCTAGAATAAGAGATTAATGCAGTCTTCAGAACAATAATAACATGTTTATTTTTCTCCTCCTTCACAGGCATTCTAGCACATGATTTCCATACTCTGGAAGTGGGCCATCGGTGCTCTCTTAGTCACTGCCCTAACTGTCATATGCCCTTCCAACAGTGACTGGAAATGGTTCATCAATATCCTCTACATTATCATCTCTGCTCAACTATGGCTCATCTACTCCGTTATCAGAGATTCCTATGGTTCTTATTGATGCTCCAAATTGCTGAACCAGCATCCTCCCATACTTCACTCAGCCAGAATTGCACCGAATGTATCAAACAAGTGCGCACCACTACTGAAGATGGATACCAGCTGGTTTTTACAATCATACATCAATCTCAACCACCACCTTCCTGTGAAGAAAAACCTGCTTGTGCCTTAAATACCACCCAAGGACAGCAGTCTTTCCATCGATGTGTCCTTAACAACAAACTCATCTGCCATTCACCCAAGACGCCCAAGTATTATAATATAATGCTCACCGTTGGACTGCCAAAGGCCTATACTTCTGATATCATCCCAGAAGGAAAAGGAATATTATATTACATCAACTCAACGAAGGTCCTGATAGGAGGACAACCCAGTGTCTTCCTTACCTTTGATGCATGCACCGCCATTGGCAGACACCCAAGTGCGGTACATTGTGGATCTCAAGCATGGAAGAAAGCATACACTTTCAATCATAAATATCTTTGTCCATATGATCGATCTAGCAATCCTTCTCATTGGCTGCCATGTGCCGGTGATAAAGAGCTCTCCGGTTGGAATTTGGTGTGTGACTACACCGGAGGAGGATACCCAGGCTGCCCAGGAGTGGGCAGACTAAGTAAAGGAGCTGGAAACCTCATCACTATAGAATGGCCAGTCAGAACTGAAGGATCTCCTTGGCAGGACACTTGGGGTTTTGGGATTGATGGAACAGGAGGAGATCCCATGACCTACCTCACCATCACTCAGCGGCGAGAAAAACCATCTCCAATCGTTCACCAAACCAGTGTGGTGGGATACCAATCTTTCTTCGATGAAATTTCCCAGCTCAATGAGGAACTTAAGAAACATGCAATTTCTCATCAAGCTAAAAACATGTTTATAAACCTAGCCGAAAACATAGCATTGTCTCTGGAGGTACAGAACTGCTTTGTCTGTGGTGGCACCAACATTGGAGAACAATGGCCATGGGAAGCTAAAGAGATTTTCCAGGCTGACTTGGACGCTATGAATACCACCACAACATACAACCGTAAACACAATCCTTATGAATGGGCTCTTCAGACCGATGTCATCGGAAGACAATGCTTATCACGGCAATTCTCCAAGTTATATACGGTACCTGTTGGAAATTCGCCATGTACGGGAGTCCTCACTGTTACAAATAACAATCAAACATGGTGGCAAACTGAAAATCAAACCATACCTACCCCATTTTGGACAGAGTCTACTTTAAATGCTACTTGGAAAGCTGCTGGTCAGAAAACGACCTCATTCATAGCTCCCGATGGATACTATTTTGTATGTGGACGATGAGCTTATGAACAATTACCTTCCAAATGGTATGGCACCTGTTTCCTCGCCACAATACGCCCTAGTTTCTTCCTGTTACCAGTCACAGCAGGTGAGACTTTAGGAGTGCCTGTCTATAGCCCCATGAAGCCAAGTAGACGACGGAGGCAGCATAGAGTCTCCATCGGAGATTGGTCTGATCAAGAATGGCCACCAGAACGTATTGTAGAATACTATGGGCCAGGTACGTGGGCAGAGGATGGCTCATTCGGATACCGAACTCCAGTTTATATGAATAACCGCATCATCCGACTACAAGCAGTTCTTGAGTTCCTTACGAATGATTCAGCATTGGCCCTTAATATTCTTGCCAAACAGAATACCAAGCTAATTACTGCGGTATACCAGAACCGATTAGCTCTGGATTATCTACTCGCTCAGGAGGGTGGTGTGTGTGGGAAATTTAACCTCTCCAATTGTTGTTTACAGATTGATGATAAGAGCAAGGTTATTGAAGAAATTACAGATCGCATGGTGCGACTAGCTCATGTCCCTGTGCAGACTTGGTCCGGAGCTCTTGATTGGACAGCCTCACTGCCTTCCTGGCTCTCCTCTGTTCCTGGACTCAAGGAACTTTTATTTCCTTTATTGTTTTTCTTACTTTCTTGTGCTCTACTTCCCTTGTGCTTCCCTTTCTTACTCAGGAGTCTGTCGACCATGATGGAAAAGATTGCTGATCGACAAGCCGCAGCCCAAATCATGATGCTGAACCAGTATGCCTCAATCCCATCATTTCCTTCCTCTGATTCGTCGGACTCAGAAGATGAATCCTCTGTATACTATGACACTAACCTTTAATGCAACTAACATGCCAGGCCACCATGTCTGCTTGAGTCAAGTCCGGCTACAAAGGGGGGGGGGGTGCTCCACTAGGGACCCTTCGTCTCAACCCCGGTGAAGAAACCAACAACTCAGCAACATGTTAGGGCCTGTTCCAAGTGAATGTAATACTAATTATTGTTTGTCTTTTCAGCTACCTCATGGATGAGAGTGATACTTCCACCTTCTACCAAAGTTGAAGTATCAAAGGGGGGAATGAAGGAGTTCAATTTTATGGACGATCGAAGGATGAGAAAACCTGAAAACCTGTGATTAACACTGCCAGCAGTGACACGCATTGAAACGCGCGGCCATCTTGAATGTACTAACATTTGAAACGCAATGGCATGCATTACGCAATTACGTACTTACGCACTGACATTCGGTGAAACCCACCACCATTTTGTGATGATAATTTGTATTGTATTAATACGATTGCTGCTATAAAATGTCTAACCCGTCAATTAAATGACGAAACAATAAGTCTGATTATAAGCTACACCTACTTGAAAACCATGCTAGAAAATGCTTGTTCAGCAGTTTTGTAGAACGCATGTGCTCGAGATAAGAAATGTAGAATGTATAAGAGCCAGCTCCTAAGGGGGCGTGGCATGCAGTTGTACTAAGCCTTTGCCTTAGCTGCATCTTGCTGGCAATAAAAGTCTATCTTTACGGATCAGTTGTCTGGGCCTCCTTTCTGACTAAAAATCAGACGGTTACATGTACCATTCCAGATATTCCTAGATTGGAGAGGCGAGTGAGTAGAATTTCGTGATTTAGAGTCGAAAGCAGCAGAGAGATCTAAGAAGACGGAACTATATGAGGTTCATACTTCAAAGCCACAATGGATAATATCAGTACTGGAGATTAGAAGCATTTCTGTACTGTAGATGGATCTGAAACCAAATGATCCAGAAGCGAACATTCGTCAAGGAAAGCCATAAGTTGTTTTAAGACAACTAATTCAGTTATTTTTGCAAGGAATGGTAATGATGAGATGGGGCAAAAGTCAGAAAAATCAGGATTATTAGTTATTTTTTGGGAATGGAGGTAACAGCATCAATTTTTAAGGAATCCGGTAATGTGTCGGTGACAAGTGAATACTTTACAATGTTGGCGATAGGTAAGGCTATGGTTTTTTTTTATTGCTTTAAGTAGACTAAAAAAGCATGGTGAGAGAGGGTGGGAAGGAGATTTCATTTTGGAGATTATTTGCTAATAATTTTTTAAAGACTTCTTCTTCGAGGATTTTGTCCAGAACCCTTTTATGCTAGATGCCTTTACCTCATCCTCCTGCAACCAATTTCACAGTTTAATTATGCCTTAAGCGAAAAAAACGTTTCTGCAACTTGTCTATCTGCTATCCCTTAATTTCATAGAGTATCCCCCAATCCTTGTACTATGTGAGAAAATAACAGTTCCCTATTTTTTAAATTATATCTTGATTAATTATAACAATAATATACAATGAAATGAAATAAGAATAACCCACATTAAACATTATAATATCAAGGAAATAAATAAAAAAAAAAAAAGAGCCATACGTTTCTTATTCGACCCAGCCCACAACAGTTCCCTATTTAATTGTTCCACCCCACTCATGATTTTATAAATCTCTTATCACATCGTCTTCCGGTATGCTTCACCTTTGACAACAGCAGGCAGATTCACCAGCGCCCCCCTCCCTCTAAACAGAGCGTTACAGGTCGGTGTCCATCACGCGCCTGCGCGGGCGAGACTCCCTCGCGCACACGTCACTGTCACGTGACGGGAGGCCTGGGCGCCGGCGGCCGCGGCGCAGGATGGTGCAGGTGGTAGCTGTGGCGGCAGCAGCAGCGGCCGGTGAAAGATGGCGGATTTCGAGGAGTTGAGGGTGAGCGGGATGCGTCCGACGGCTGCCCTGCAAAGGAGGGTGGAGCTTTGGACGGGCGGGACCTAAAGGAGTTGTGGGGGAGATAGAGGCCACCGACTGTCAGCCAGCCTGCCTGCCTGCTTGCATTAGGCGCCGTTCGGGTCTGCTTTTAGCGCTCGTAGACGTTGGGGCCCGCTTGGCCGCCGTCGTACAGTAGGAGTGCTGGGGGAGCATTGTCTGTTGTCTGACGGTGTTCGCTGGGCCCTTTGCCACTGGCCGCCTCCCCGCGCTTGGGAAGAAAAGAAACGCTTTTCACGCCGTTCACAATTCTATAATAATTTCTTCCAAGGTGATATGAAGAGGAGCGAAAAGAGAAACCTTCGAATGCTGCTGTGCGTCTCAGTTTTTAAACGTGGAGGCGGTTGGGATTTATTGTGGGGTTATTGGGATCTAATATTGACGCGTTTTGTGAATCAATGATTATTGTTTTTAGTTTCACATTTCTTATAGTAGTATGACTTATAAGGTGATTATATCGATTTATTTTCAGGCTTGTACTGGTTGCCTGTGGGACAGTGCAGGGCCGGTACCCAGTCTGGTTCTATCACAGATTGAATGTCTAGCGATTTTTTTTTGTATTTTGCGGGTGGGAGCGCTCTGGTCCTCCCATTCCCTTTTTAGGTCTGTAAAACACAAAAAATAAAGTAACTTCACACAAATTTACTTGTGAGCAGACTGCTTCAACTCTCCCAGGAAAATTAAGATTGAAATGCAAAATTGATAAAAGGTAAACATGAAATAAGGCTCAGTGTTAAACTGGGAGCTTCCGTTCTGCATTTCTTTGGTTTAAATTATAAATGAAATAGATGTTCTTGTAATACAGAAAGGAAGTAGACTTTTTTATTAATTAATAAAAATACAAAACTCAACCGTTGATTCTCATTCAGTACAGAGTATGATGCATAAAAGCAATTTATGAAGGAAGTAGGTTCACAAATTCTAGACGTGATTGCGTCTTTTGGCGATTGTTTTAGTATAGTGGTCATGACTATATTCTTGATAAGATTTGATGTCACTAGCAGTTGCCATTAGAATTGCAGCACCATGTATTATGTTTTCCACTTTCTTATACTGTATAGCCTTGGATTTAGATGCTTTTGTTAAAATGCTCAAATAGTCACAAGTACCTTTATTCTGTGAAATTTGGAGGTGGTCTCCTGTATACACAGGAGCAAATCTCTGGGATAGAACTGATGAGATTATTTTTGAAGACAACCCAAATATATATTTTTCTTAATTGAAACATTTTTATAATGGATTTATTTATGAAAGTTGCTGGACTGAAAGCACTGAAAACCAAAATGAACAGAGCAGGTAGCAATGTGGGCTTCTCCACTCTGCCATACCAGTGTGCCTCAACCCTGTTGTGGGGGGTCGGTCTTTATGAATAAGAGCTTAATTTTGTCTCCATAGCTGTGCAGACTTTGACCTTTACTGAGGCTGTTGACTGCGGTGCTCAGTTGTGGTGATAGTTTTAGTAATGTTGACAATAAATATTAAATATTTATATCCTTGAGGGATGCAATACATTCAAATATCTCCAAGGCATAAATGTGCAGTTTTTTTTAGCTACTGTGTATTATGCATATCATTGGCCAACTACATTAGCAGTAAAGCAAATTTTTAGTGCGGTCATTAAAATGCTAATTTTTTGTGCAGATTTTATGTTCCTTACATCAGTGGCTTGGAAAGCAGCAGCCTCAAATACAGTAGTATGAAAACAATACACCACCACTGCAACACTTAAAACTGTACAACCGTTAAAACATTGACTGCACTATTACAGATGAGTTTTAGCTAAAAAGTTCAATTGTACCTCAGCATTAGCATAAACCATCTTGAAAACTGTTTTAAATTTGTAATTATTGGTTTTATTGTGAAGACAGGTTATAAGACATCGACCACATGTTTTGTCAAATATTTCAGCTTCAATTCTGCTACTGTTTTTGCCTTTACCACCTTTGCCAGAAGACTGATGTATGTATCAGTACACTTTCCATGAAGAAATATTTTCTAATATTACTCCTGATTCTATCCCTATTTGAACCTCTGATCATGATCTCTTGTTTTACAACTTTCCACTAAAAAACATTTACATCTGTGCTAAAAATGTTATTTAAAAGTAATAAAGTATGCTGAAAGAATACTTTTAAAAAGTATCCCAGGTCAGAGAGCCCTGAGCTACTGGGACAGAAAATCTGACCCAGGAGCCCTGTGCCAGAGAGCAACTGATCCAGAGTCTGAGACCCACAGGCCAAAGAATTTCTTACCCAACACCTCCAGGGGCTTGGAAGTGGCTGGCTATCCAAAGGTGAGGCAAATGTGGAAAGATATTCCTGACATGAGATGACACTTCAGGACCTGAACATGTACCTTAGAGCAGGGGTTCTCAACCCAGTCCTCTGGACACACCCAGCCCGTTTGGGTTTTAGGGTATCCACTATGAATAAGCAAGAAGACAGAAACAAAACACTGGGGTAATCTGGATGGAACGTTTTGTTCAACCCCAAATCGCGTTGAAATGATTATATTGTGCTTCCAAGAAAGGCATGGGGTTAAAGTGCTTGGAGTGGCAGTTTCAATTCTATGAACCTTGCTAGGCAGATTGGATAGGCCATTTTGGTCTCTTTCTGAGTCAAGCAGGATGGCAGTCCTCATTCATGGATGATATTGGATGGAGCCTTGGCTTGGGAAACTTAGGTCAAAAGTTATAGCCTCATGTTGTAGTAACTTGAGTCTCTCAACTTTCCCAAACTTCTTAGAGTGTTCAGGATTTTTTTCTCTTTTAGCGTCATCAATGTGGGGTCCTTTCAGTTCTCACATTATCGTTGATAGCCAGGTTTTTTGGTGTTTTGGGTAAGTTTCCATTCATAGTCATTTTCCCCTGGGCGGCATACCTCCGGTACCCGCAAGCCATCATGGGCCTCCGCCATAGTGTTAGATTTTGTCTCTTGTTTCGAGTCAGCATGTCCACCTCCCGATTTTAAGCTGTGCTCAAGACTGTTGATCACGCACCCCCATGATTGATGTTTCCTCTGCTTGGGGGCATTGGACAATGTCTGGGATTGCAGCAAGTGAGTCCAGATGACACCCTAAAGGGTGTAAGATCCGGCTTAATAAGATGGAATACCTCTTCAGGTATGAGAAGTCCAATCCATTGACATCAAGGAACCAAGGAGCTGCACCGATGGATACTGAGCCATCGATATTGGCATGATTGTTTGTTCTGTCAACATCAATTGCTAAGGGTGCCAGACGCAGCATTGTCTACCTGCCCCAGGTCAAAGACATTGGGTTCATCGTCAGCACTGGGGAAGGACTAATCTTAGACTTCCCTCGATGCCTGGAAGCATTGGCATCTGTCCCCATTAATGCATAGTGCCAGGCATGGGGATGCACCAGCATCTGCTGTAATGCCCCTGAATTGTCCACGTAGTGAGGAGAGCCAAGCATCCATCAATACCCAGGGTTTGCAACAGTCTCAGTCAGTTCCGATGCCTGCCACCGATCCTTCTTTCGGTTCCAAAGAGGATGTGGCTACACTTCATGGGTCCCAGTTGATCTTGCCATCAGTGATGTTCGTGGCGGAGCTGTAGAGGCGCATGCAGTGATGACACCAGGACCAGCACTGTCCCTCCTTGAGCCATTGTTGGAATCTCTGCATATTTTCATCTGAGTGCTAGCAACACAACCTGTTTGTTTTTGGCGGGGCATCGGTGGTGCCACTGACTGATCTGGTGCACATCCTCAGTTCCTGGACATACTCAGATCATTCCAGACCAGTGGGGTTTTTACCTCTCTACCAGCAGATGGAGGCAGAGAACAAAACCTTGAGGCACTGCTACATAACCGAGAGTGCCACCTGCAGTCCCTCGGTATTTCTCTATCTCCAGCAGATGGTAGAAGTGCAAACTTTGCAGTCTTGACTGACCGGGACGTTTGTGAACTAGTGCAACTCCCCGAGGTGCTAGGTTCCGATTGGTGGGCCATCCCTTGGGTCGAGCTGGGCGAATGGGGGGTTGGATACCCCTGGCAGTTTCAGCTCGCTGTTTCTGGGGCCCCTGATAGCCAGGGGACTGGCTCACTCTGTGCCTCGAGGCTTCCTGCCTGCTCCTGGACTCTCCAGGGAAGTATCCCGCTGGGGATTTTTGCTTCTTTCTCTTTGGTTAAAGCTTTAAAAAAAAAAAAAAAAAAGCCTGCATTTGCTTCTGCGGAGGCTGTGGAGAGGTTCCAGTTTGGGGTAATTGGCTTGGAGGGTTGTTCAGGGGGCGGCCGGCTTCCGGAGTTGTTGGGGGCGGTAAGGGAGTGGAAGCAGTGTGGGCAGGTGCAGGAGGCTTCTCCCGACGGGGGAATCGCAATTTCAGCCAAGCTTTTTTCTGTAGACCGGCATTTCACATGCTCTGCCTGCCCATCTCTGCCTTTCTCCTGCACTCCCATCGGTTGCTCTGCGGCAGCGGTTCCGGGTGGCCCGGCCAACACGTGAAGTATGTCCAGGATCGCAAGCTGGAAGGGCATTTTAAAGCGCATGTTTGAGGGGTCCGCCTTGGGCCTCTGGGTGGTCATTTTTTTGCCAGCTTGATGCAATGCACCTGCTTATTTTGGAGTCAGAAACCGCAGGAGCCAACATCCTCAGGAGTGCTATCCCCTGATCAAGCGGTACGTCTTGAAGCAGGCGTGGCTTATGTGGCGGATGCATTATATGACCTTGTGCACACGGTGGCCAGGAGTATGGCCTCAGTGGTTGCTACATGACGACTCCTGTGGCTGAGCAACTGGCCGAGGGACATGTCGTCCAAGACTCAGTTATGTAATCTACCTTTTAAGGGAAAGCTTCTTTTTGGAGAAGATCTGGATCAATTGACAAAGTCCCTGGATGAAACCAAAGGCCTTAGACTGCTGGAAGACAAAAAGGGCAGTAAGAAGCCTTATTCATCTCATCCGCGTTTTCGCGAGTTGAGATGTTTTCGGACAGGCAGAGGGTGCCTTTTCAGGTTCCAAGCAGCCGTCGGGTCGCCAACAGTCCTTTTGGATCCACCAGAGGTGGTGCTGGTTAGGGGGCCGGAGCGGGCAACCGTCCCAATGATGCCAGGTCAGCTCACGCCTCTCTGGTGGTAGGGGGCAGGCTGACCCCCCCCTTTTTTTTTTTTTTTTTACGAGAAGTGGGTCAAAATCACCTCTGACCAGTAGGTTCTAGAGGTAGTGAAAGATGGTTATGCCTTAAAATTTTCGGGCCTCCCAAAGTAGCCTTCCTAGAGTCACACTATTCTTCTCGAAACAAACGGCTGACTTCTCAGCCGGGGTGTAACAGAAGCTTGCCAAGGGTCTTTTTTTTTTTTTTTTTGGGCTGAACCCAGGTGCCAAAGTCTCAAAGATGAAGAATGCTGGCTTTATTTAATTGCAAATACGGACCGAGTAGATCTCCAAACAAGAAAGTAATGTGATTTAGCCGGCAGACTTCACAGCCGCTGATAAGGGGAATGGAACAGCTCTCCTATGAGGAAAGACTAAAGAGGTTAGGACTTTTCAGCTTGGAGAAGAGACGGCTAAGGGGGGATATGATAGAGATGTTTAAAATTATGAGAGGTCTAGAACTGGTAGATGTGAATCGGTTATTTACGCTTTCAGATAGTAGAAAGACTAGGGGACACGCCATGAAGTTAGCATGGGGCACATTTAAAACTAATCGGAGAAAGTTCTTTTTTACTCAACGCACAATTAAACTCTGGAATTTGTTGCCAGAGGATGTGGTTAGTGCAGTTAGTGTAGCTGTGTTTTAAAAAAGGATTGGATAAGTTCTTGGAGGAGAAGTCCATTACCTGCTATTAATTAAGCTGACTTAGAAAATAGCCAATGCTATTAATTGCATCAGTAGCATGGGATCTTCTTAGTGTTTGGGTAATTGCCAGGTTCTTATGGCCTGGATTGGCCACTATTGGAAACAGGATGCTAGGCTTGATGGACCCTTGGTCTGACCCAGTATGGCATTTTCTTATGTTCTTAAATGACTGATTTGTATGTGTGTGTGTTTCTGTGTGAGATGGACTGGTCAGGGAAATGACAGGTGTGTGTGAGAGACGGACTGGTCAGAGAAATGACTGTGTGTGTGTGTGACTGTGGGCCCTAAGGAAGAGGACTGTGAAGACAGAGCTTCAGCAGCTAATGCTGTATCTGGTTGTGCTGTTGGCCTGCAAGGGAAAGGAGTAGGAGAGTTGTTTGGAGAGGATACGTAAAGGTGACTTTTTAAGCTTATTTTTCTTGATTGGCTGCCATTTTAATTATTGGGTATTTTGTGATGTCTGCTGTTTTAAGATATTTTATTGGTATTAGGAAAATTTTTAATTTTTTAGTTTTTAATTGTTGGATGTTCTGTTCATAAGCTGTTTTGAAACCTTTATTTCCTAGCGTGTAGCAGATGGACTCAAAACAAGTGGGTATAGTGTGCTCGTGCTAGCAGTTGGAGACGGATCTGATGTCAGCACGGTACATATACCCCCACAGGAAGTGTAGCAATTCAGTAATTTCCGTCTCCAAAGCAGTTTGGAGCTACCTCACGCTCGCTGAGCGTGTTTCCAAATTCTAACGACTAAATTACTAGAAGAAATCTATTGAAGACGAGCCCCGCACTCCTGCGGTGATACCAGTCTGTCCCTCCCCCAGTTGAGTTTCCCGAGCTGACTTCCGTGGTCCCTCGGAGGTAGGAGCCTTGGTCCGGTGGCTGACTCGCGGCAGGGACCTAGCCCCCAAGTGAGAAGGGCGCGGCCTAGAGGCAGCGGGTGTACTTCCTTTAGCGTGGCGGTGAAGGTACTTACCCTCTCCCCCCGCAGCCGGAGACCGCCCGGGTCGCAGCCGGGAAGCGCCGAAGACAAGGTAAGGCGTACATCTTTACTGTGGTCTTCGAGGAAGTGTGGATTTGCGGGGCCTGCCTACATGGCAGCCCGCCAAGGAGGTCGCCATTTTACCTGCCTTCGCCACTTAGACGCACGTTGCGGTACGCTCGCCGAGATAGGCGCCCGTTGCTAAGCGCATGCGGATAGGCGCAGGCTTGCTAAGCGCACGCCGCTAGGTTACGCGCCCGTTCATAGGTGCACATTCATAGGTGCACGTTCATAGGCGCACGTTCATAAGCCGCCGTTGGTAGGCGCACATTTATAAGACGCTGTTGATAGGCGCACATTATAGGCGCACGCTCATAAGACGCCGTTGGGAGGCGCACGTCCATAAGGCGCCCGTTCATAGGCGCATACAGCTAAGGGCAGCTTGATAGGCGCATATTAGTAGGCGATCCATATTGCAAAGCGTATGGAGCATAAGAGAGCCCATACGCCTGCAGAGCCGGCACCTCCAGAATCAGGCATAAGAGCTCTAAGCCTCTGCTCAGCATGCAACCTCAGAGCCACACAGAGCGAGGAAGCAGACTCACTATGTGCCCAATGTGAGGAGGCCATGGGAGTTCCAGGACAGGACCGGTCCCAGCCCAGCGGTTCCTCAAGGAACACTCTGGACTTCGCAGGCCGCGGTGAGCAGCCAGGGAACCCGAGAGACCTGGTGCCCCTACGGCCAGATCCGGCCTCACTCTCCTGGGTGGAATTATTCAAGGGGATCCACGCCTTTCTCCAGATGCAATCTGCTCCTTGAATGGCCTTTTCTGTTCCGGATGATCCGGCCCCTGGACCCTCGAGGCCTAGGCACGGCCACTCGCCACCCGGAAGCCCCACTTATGGGGATTCGGATTGCTCCGAGGAAGATGAGGAGCCCCCCTGAGGAGGGAGAACTTCCCTCGGAGATAGAACCCTATCGGACCATGAGACGCTTCTTTCAGAAAGAGGATCTTCCAGGCCTGGTCTCACAATGCCTATCAGAACTGGCTATTCCGGGCCAGGACACCCCAGGGGACCCTACAATGAACCTCCTGTTTGGTGAGTCCTTTGACGAAGGCCCTCTTTTTCCCCTCCTGCAAGCTGCACAGCAGCTAATCGATCTGGAATGGACTGCGCCGGAGGCTGCATTTAAAGGGGGTCGGGCCTTGTCAGGCATGTACCCTCTGGACCCGGCCGCCAAGGAGCTGCTGGCGTGCCCCAAGGTAGACGCCATAGTTAACGCAGTTGTGAAGCGCACCACCATTCCGGTTGAGGGGGGAGCGGCCCTCAAGGATGCACATGACCGGCGCATGGACACCATTCTGAAACAAGCCTTTGAGGTAGCCATGTCCCTACGAATTGCGACCTGCTGCACCGTGGTAACGTGTTTCTGGCTTGCGATAAACAGGAACAACATCCCGGGAGAAGACATGGAATCAGCTCTCTCATTCCTCACTGACGCAGCCTCCGACCTCGTCCGTACAGCAGCCAAGGGAGTGTCGTCATCAGTGGCAGCCAGGAGAGAGCTCTGGCTACGTAATTGGGCGGCCGACTCTTCCTCCAAGACTCACCTCACAAGAATGCCCTTTAGGGGATCCCTACTGTTTGGCGACGATCTCGAGAAATAGGCTAATAAATGGGGTGCTTCTCCATTACCTCATCTACCAGAAGACAGATTAAGGAGGAGCCAGCGTTCCTTTTCTAGACCACCCAGAGGTAGAAACTCTCAGCGCTTCAACCCTTACAGGGCTCGCTACCAAGCACCTCGTTCTCAGGCCAGGAACCAGCCCTTTCGGGCTAAGCACAGCAAGAGGAGAACCGGCTCAGGTTCTGGTCCCAGCCGCAATTCACAATGACAATCAACCGACCCATCCGGGGGTAGCAGCCATAGGGGGCAGACTAACCCTCTTCTACCGCAGGTGGGTCGAGATCACTTCGGACCAGTGGGTCCTTGCCATCATCCGAGAAGGGTATTACCTGGATTTTCTTCGGCTTCCGCCAGCCAGGTTTGTGGAATCTCCTTGTTCACCTCTCAAGAAGACTGCATTAGAAGTTACCTTGCAGAGGCTCCTGGCCCTAAAAGCCATAATCCCAGTGCCTGCAGGGGAGATAAATCCTGGGCATTATTCCATTTATTTCATAGTACCCAAGAAGGAGGTCACTTTCAGGCCCGTCCTGGACCTCAAGTCAGTCAACCGACACCTACGGGTCCCCAGCTTTTGCATGGAAACTCTGCGGTCTGTCAAGAATGCGGTACAGCCAGAGGAGTTTCTCACCTCCCTAGATCTGTCGGAAGCCTACTTGCATATCCCAATCCATCGGGATCACCAGCGCTATTTACACTTCAAAGTCCTGAATCAACACTTCCAGTTCCGAACTTTACCCTTTGGGTTAGCCACCGCGCCGCGGATCTTTACCAAGGTAATAGTAGTAGAGGCGGCGGCACTCAGGAGGGAAGGAATTCTCGTCCATCCCTACCTGGACAATTGGCTGATCAGGGCGAAGTCACCGGAGGAGAGCCACCAGGCAACCAACAGAGTTATTGCTCTTCTGGAAAGTCTTGGATGGGTAGTAAACTTGAACAGGAGTTCCCTACAGCCTTCTCAGTCGCTGGAATACCTAGGGTTCCGATTCGACACCCAGGAAGACAAGGTCAGCTTGACCTTCAAGAGAAGATCAAAGCTCTGGAACCATCTGCAGGCCCTGCTGAGCGCCACCCGGCCCACAGCTTGGGATTATTTACAGGTCCTTGGCCTTATGGCATCCACTCTGGAGGTGATACCATGGGCGCGAGCTCATATGAGACCATTACAACGCGCCCTCCTATCTCTGTGGAGCCCACAATCACAGAACTACACCACACACCTACCTCTACCAGCCAGAGTGCAGAATCAGATACGGTGGTGGTTGCAGCCCGGCCACATGAGCCAGGGGTCGAGAATGTCCTCCCCAACCTGGACCCTGCTCACTACAGATGCCAGCCTGAATGGATGGGGAGCGCACTGCGAAGAACTCACTGCCCAAGGGCGGTGCAACAGAGAAGAGTCAAGATGGAACATCAACCGACTAGAGGCACGGGCAGTCAGGCTAGCGTGCCTGCGATTTGCCCACAGACTTCGCAACAGAGCGGTCAAGAGTGATGTCAGACAACACCACCACGATGGCATACATCAACCGACAGGGCGGAACCAGAAGCCAACAGGTATCCCTAGAAATAGCCCCCCTGATGACTTGGGCGGAAGCGAATCTCCAGGACATCTCCGCCGTTCACATCGCCGGGAAGGACAACACCACGGCAGACTTCCTCAGCAGAGAGAGCCTAAATCCAGGAGAATGGCAGCTGTCGCCCACAGCTTTCCAGATGATTGTGGATCAGTGGGGGACGCCGGGCATGGACCTATTAGCAGACAGGTCCAACGCTCAAGTACCCAGATATTTCAGCCGCAGGCGGGATCCGCTATCCCAGGGGATCGATGCCCTAGTACAGCCATGGCCTCAGGGGATCCTGCTATATGCCTTTCCTCCATGGCCCCTGCTGGGCGCCATCCTACACAAGATTCGGCAGCACAGAGGCCTAGTTCTTCTAGTGGCCCCGGATTGGCCAAGAAGACCCTGGTATGCCGACATGAGAAGATTACTGGCAGGGAATCCTCCTACCCCTGCCTCCACACAGGGACCCGCTGCGGCAAGGTAACATCCTCCATGAGGATCCAGCTCAATTCTCTCTTACGGTCTGGCCATTGAGAGGGCTAGACTGAAGAAAAGGGGATACTCGAAGCCGGTAATAGATATACTTCTCCGAGCACGCAAGTTCTCCACATCACTCACATATATAAGGGTCTGGAGAGTTTTTGAAGCCTGGTGCGACACTCTCACAGCACCAATCCACATGCCGCTAAAATCCCTATCATCTTGGATTTCCTGCAAGATGGACTTCGGACAGGTCTGTCCCTTAGCTCCATCAAGGTTCAGGTGGCAGAGCTGTCTTGTTACGGTCCCAGGAGTGGCGGCAACACCATTGCCAAACACCCAGACGTCTCACGTTTCCTGAAAGGAGTCAAACACATTCGTCCGCCACTGAAGTGGCCAGTGCCCCTGTGGAACCTCAACCTAGTGTTGGCATTCCTAGCGGGATCTGCTTTCAGACCCCTTCGAGGCCTGTCTCTCCGTGTGCTAACCTTGAAGATGGTGTTCCTGCTGGCTGTGTGTTCAGCACGCCGCATTTCAGAGCTACAAGCACTGTCCTGCCGTGATCCGTTTCTCAGAATCACTCCAGAGGCTATCCATCTTCGCACGGTTCCTTCCTTACCCAAAGTAGTCTCACCCTTTCACCTCAACCAAACCATATCCTTGCCAACCACAGATGGTTTGAAGAAGGTCGAATACTGCGCCATCTAGACATCGGCAGGTTGCTGTCCAGATACCTGGAAATGTCAGAAGCAGTACGAAAGACGGACCACCTGTTCGTCCTACACAGCGGGAAGAAGCAAGGGGAAGCAGCCTCACAGGCAGCCATCGCCCGCGGGATCAAAAAAGTTAAGGCAGCCTACGTAGAAGGGAAACCACCACCTCTACGGGTCAAGGCTCACTCTACCAGAGCGCAAGCAGCCTCTTGGGCAGAAATTAGGATGCTGTCGCCTGCAGAGATGTAAAGCTACGACGTGGTCCTCCCTCCATACCTTCTCCAGATTCTACCGTCTGGACGTCCAGGCCAGGGAGGACACAGCATTCGCGAGGGCAATCCTAAACTGTCCTCGGGCAACCTCCCGCCCAGTCCGGGAGCAGCTTTTGTACATCCCACTTGTTTTGAGTCCATCTGCTACACGCTAGGAAATGTAGAGATTACTTACCTGATAATCTCGTTTTCCTTAGTGTATGCAGATGGACTCAGCATCCCGCCCGGCTGCCGGCATACATGGGGATTCACCGACTCACTGTAAGCCATGTTTTCTTATAGGGCATCCACCCTGCCGGGTGTAGACACCTTCTGGTTGAGAACACTGGCGGTCTCCAGCTGCTATCAATCGGTCAGGGTAATCCTGTTCATTCAATCGATCGGTCAGCTACAGCTTTTGCAAGGAAGATTACTGAATTGCTACACTTCCTGTGGGGGTATATGTACCCGTGCTGACGTCAGATCCGTCTCCAACTGCTAGTACGAGCACACATATGCAGATGTTCTGAGTCCATCTGCATACACTAAGAAAAAGGAGATTATCAGGTAAGTAATCTCTACATTGGATTATATCTGAAAATGCAAAATAAAAAATAAAAAAAATTAGGTATAAATGTGCACAGATTTTTCCTGAGAATTTTCAGTGAAACCATGCAGCACTTTCACTTTGAAAATTGAAGCAAAGTTCATGGGTAAAAATTACCTGCGGACTTTGCAGTGCAGGCTGTTATAAAATTACCCACTAAAGTAGAGCCAGTGCATTGTCTATTTTAACCAAGAAGTCTTAACTAATGAGCATTGTATGAAGAAAGTCACAGCAAACATCCCCACATTGCCCTACATGTGTACTCCAAGCATGCTCTAAAATGACCATCTCTAGGGTGAGAGGTAGTATGGTTTAGTCCTGGGGGAATTCTGCGCTACTGTGGAGTGCAGAACTCCCCCCCCCCCCCCTCACCCCCCACATTCTGCACAGAAAATAGCAGAGGAGACCCCGGCATGCCGTGAACAGAGTGCGCGAAGACAAAGGCCTGCGTGTGCCGCAGGACGCATGCCATTCGCAGCGAAGATGGAAAGCCCCATGTGCCGTGAATGGAGTGTGCGCTGCTCACGGCGAAGATGGAAGGCTCCGGTGAGACAGTGGATGTGGGAGAGGGGAGGGTGTGAGAGAGCATGGGAGGTAAGAGAGTGGGGGGGGGGGGATGCTAGAGTATGGGTTTCAGAGAGAGGGAGCCTATATGAGGAGATTGTGAAGGAGTGTGTATGTGTGTGAGATTGGGAGAAAAAGGGATCGTGTATGTGAAGGTGCTAGCCTGTGTGAAGGGATTTTGTATGTGTGAGAGCCTGTGTGAAGGGGTGCGTGAGAGAGACATGTAGCCTGTGTGAGGATGTATGTGAGAGAGAAAGGGAGCTTCTGTGGGTATGTGTGAGAGAGGGTGGGACAGAGGGAGCCTGTGTGAGGGGCATTACTGAGAACGGGGTCAAACTCTGGGACTGGCAATAGTGGATGGGGTTGAGCCTAGAGGTGGAGGGGAGAGATACTGGCAGGTGGAGGAGTTGGGGCCTGAGGGCAAAGTGGCCAGGGGAGTAGGGAGAGTGAGTGGAAGGGACACTCTTACAGTGAATTTCTAGGGAAATTCTGCTCAAAATATTTAAAATTCTGCATCTTTTAAGTAATTTTTTTTCTGTATTAATTTAAAATGTAGTAACTTTAGACTGTCATGTAAATTGTGTTATTTTGACCAATATAAAGTTTGCAGAGTAACATTTTTTTGTGCAGAATTCCCCTAGGAGTAGTGGTTGCTATGTTAGTACACTTGAATGCATAGAAATAAAGGTAGACAAATATAAGCAATATAAGGTGGTCCCTTTTTATTGGCCAGCAATACATTTCTTGGCTAGCTTTCAGGATTTAACCCTTTCTCAGGTCCAAATAGAGCAAGTCGGAGTAAAAAGTGACATTGCCAGATAATACAAGCAAATCTCAGATTATATTACAATGATAGTGGGAAAGGGAGGGGGTCATTTTTAGAATGGCAGGAAGGTGATAACGAGGGAGTGGGATTGTTTCTGGTAGTGAGTTAAAAAAAAAAAATCCAAGTTTCTGCTAAGTCCTATGTGAGTTTTGAACTGTATGATCATTTTAACTTTGAGGGTACTTTTCAAAGGTACTTCTGCAGGTTAAAGTATTGCTTTACCCATAGAGATGAGCATATTTAATATAGTAACATAGTAATGATGGCAGAAAAAGATCAAATGGTCCATCCAGTATGCCCAGAAAGTTTCTTATGGTAGTAACTGCTGCTCTGTGCCAGTTATCCCCAAGCCTTATGTTACAGGTACTAGTATCAGAACCAACACTGTGAAGCCCATAACAGAATTACTGCTAGCAACATTTTTACAGGTGAGCGTCCTTGATTCAGACAGTGCTCCTTGGACTTTTCCGTAGAAGCAGTCCTGCATTTTTTCCCTAATGTTTGCATATCTGTATCTCAGACCATAAAAATCAGGGCCCAGCATTGACTGTCATCTGAAACTAATTCCCCCCCCCCCCCCCCCCCTTTCCTTCCTACTATCAAAGTGGAGAGCGATGTTGCAGTTGTGTCAAAATCATAAAAGCTAATTGATTAAGGGTAGTAATCCCCATGACTTCTGTTAGGGATAGTAGTTGGCACTCCATACATGTTACCCCATGTATCCTTTTCTTCATTTCCACCTCTAGCCTTTAGGGATCCACAATGTTGACCCCATACCGTTTTTAATTAGTTCACTGTTTTCATTACCACCACTTCATGGAAGGGCATTCCAAGCATCCCCCACCCTCTCCATGAAGAAATATTTCCTGATGTAGGTTCTGAGTCATCCCCACCCGGAGTTTCATTTCATGACTTCTAGTTCTACTGTTTGCTTTCCACCGGAAAAGGATTGAGGCTTGTGCATTGTTAAAAGCTTTCAGATATCTGAAGGGTCTGTATTGTAGCTCCCCTGCACCTCTTCCAGAGTATACATATTTAGATCCTTCATCTTTCCTCATAAGTCTTCCTATATCATTTTGATAGCTATTCTCTGAACTGAGTCTGTCCAATAATTTACTTTTTCAAAATGAATGAAATAAAATCACACACAAATGGAGAAGAGGGCAACAGTCATGGGAAAGTATTGCTGGGCTCAAGTCCAGATGCTGATTCAGTTCTGTATGTCAATGAGGTATAAGTCAAATTGGAGTAAAAAATAAAAAATTGATACTATATTCAACAACTAAAATGGGATCCAACAGCAGTAAGACTTAGCTCTGAAGCAACACAGATGTATACTAACTGAACTACCGTTGGTGATCTCAGCAGTCAGATTAAAGACTGCACAAGCATAGAGACCGAATTATTCTCTAACATCTAAAATCCAGGAACCCAGACAGATCAATCATATCTGGTACTGGAAGGCTCCTCAACTAGTAAAACTGTTGCTAGCAATAATTTTTTATGGGTTTGGCTTTTTATTGTAACTATTTCTACCCTTAAAAGGATTGGGGGTAACTGCACAGACTACCCTTAAGAGAAGCCTGGGGTGACCTACACAGCATGGTAAATATTACTATGAGAAGCTTGCTGGGCAGACTGGATGGATCATCTGGTCCTTTTCTGCAGTCATTGCTATGTTACTATATATGTGTTTTAAAGGAAATATTTGGATATCACAAAGCCTTAATATACAATGCAAATAGCTTCGCAGAAGACCCAACACTTTCTGAGCAGATTAAAGAACATTGAACAGCTACTAGCTGATACTCTCCTGGTCACAATAGCTGCAACATTCTCCATGCAGATAGCATAACTGCATACTGCAGATTTCTAAAGACATCCACTATAGATCACAAAGTTGTTTTAAATGTGCTACTTGCTAACTTCATGGAGTGGCCCCCCCCCCCCCCCAGTCCTTGTATTATCTGAAAAAGTAAATAACTGATTCACATTTACTCATTCTGGTCCTCATGATTTTATAGACTTCTATCATATCACCCCTCAGCAGTCTCTTCTCCAAGCTGAACAGCCCTAACCTCTAGTTTTTTCTCATAGGGGAGCTGTTCCATCCCCTTTATCATTTTGGTCGTCCTTTAAACATTTTCCAGTGCAACTATATATTTTTTGAGTTACGGCAACCAGAATTGCACACAGCACTCAAGGTGTGGTCTAACCATGGAGCGATACAGAGGTACCATGACATTCTCTATTTTATTCACTATTTCTTTCCTAATAATTCCTAACATCCTGTTTGCTTTTTTGACTGCTGCAGCAGACTGAGCCAATTTCAGTGTATCGTCCACTATGATACCCAGATCTTTTTTTTAATGTGTGGTAACTTCTAATATGGAACCTAATATTGTGTAACTACATCGTGGGTTACTTTTTCCTATTTGCATCACTTTAGTCTTGTTTGCATTAAATTACATCTGTCATTTGGTTGCCCAGTCTTCCAGTCTCACAAGGTCCTCCTGTAGTTTATCACAATCTGCTTGTGATTTAACAACTCTTAATTTTGTGTCATCTGCAAATTTGATCCCTGCACTCATCCGTTCCCCTTTCCAGATCATTTATAAATATATTAAATAACACCGGTCCAAGAAAGCTCCCTAAGGCACTCCACAGTTTACCTTTCTTTACTGAGAATACTGACCATTTAATCCTGCTCTCTATTTTCCTATTGTTTAGCCAAAAGGACATTGCCTCCTATCTCATGACTTTTTAAAATTTTCTTAAGTCTTTCATGGGGAACTTTTAAATGGCTTCTTGAAATCCAAATACACTACCTCATCTCCCTTTCCTTTATCTCTAGGGGAAAAATAGCCAATCAAAATGTCTTTTCCTTTCTATCAGACTAGATTTTTCAAATATTAGCTGTATACTCAAGACATTTTTATAAAATGAATAAATAAACTTATACAGACACAAAATAACTTCCTCTTTGTGAAGTGTAAACTCCTCTTTGGAGAAACATTTTTCACAATCAGCCAACTGCATCAGGATACTAAAGATAATAAATCCAACAATGCAATTCCTGGGGGGATAATTTTGTAACATTGCACATATATTAACTAGCAAATATGTGCATAAATAACACCAGTTTTCAAAGCGGATTTACATGCCCTAAGTCTATTGTGAAAGTTATCTTGGCAACACTATGTGCAGTTGTTTGCACGCAGTTTTGCTGGGATAATTTATGCATATACTTTTTAAAATAAAGTATGTGCTTAAGTCTCAGCCCCACCCTGACACTACCCCTGTAATGCCTGTCCCTTATACATGTAAAACTGCACATGTAGTATGTGTGTGTGTAATTTTACATGCATAGCATTTGCACAGTTTTCCTAAGGGCTTTTCTTCTCTAATAGATCTCATACCTTGTTTTATAAAAGTAACATTCTGTTAGGTATGTTGGCTTGCAGCCTTTTGGTTATTTAGATGCATTACTTGATGTAACTTAATGAACATATATTCTCTTAGCATATACATTATTTAATCTTTTAAGGTCATGCCACTTTATTTTTTTCCTTCTCCTTTAGAATATGGTATCAAGTTTTCGGGTTTCAGAACTTCAGGTTTTGTTGGGCTTCGCTGGACGTAATAAAAGTGGACGAAAACATGACCTTGTGATGAGGGCATTGCATTTATTAAAGAGTGGCTGTAGCCCAGCAGTTCAAATTAAAATTAGAGAACTCTACAGACGTCGGTACCCGAGGACAATTGAAGGTTTCTCTAACTTGTCTGCTGTAAAATCATCTGTTTTCACTTTCGATAAGAAATCTCCCATCGACTCTGATCTGGCTGTAGCTGGTATCCACTCGCTGCCTTCAACTTCAGTTACGCCTCATTCCCCTTCTTCACCTGTTGGCTCTGTACTCCTTCAAGAAACAAAGCCTCATTTTGAGATGCAGCAGCCATCTCCCCCGATTCCACCCGTGCATCCAGATGTCCAGCTGAAAAGCCTCCCATTTTATGATGTGCTTGATGTCCTTATCAAACCAACAAGTTTAGGTAAGCCTCAGTTTCATCAGATATACAAAATTATGGCTTAGAACGTGTAGTATTCTCCAAGTACCTAAACAGATTTTCTTTTTTCAGGTAACTTTGTTTCAGGCTGGAATAGTTCATTGTTCGTGAATGAATATTGCACTGGGTGGAATATATAAATCTTTTAAAATAAACCATGAAATATTCTGGCTTGAAACAGACCAATTGATTGTAAAGTTTTCAGCATCCACTAATTTGCCAGTTTTCCCGTTTCCATGAAATTGCAGGAGAGATGCCTACTACCAATATTTAGATACTGAAGTAATCTCAGGTTTTGTATTAAAACCAGTAATATCCAGTATTTCTATACTCTTGTGGTACATAATGCTGTATATTTAAGTGGTTTCTTCTTTTCAGAAATTGCAGCTGAATTTTATTGCGTTAACAAGTTCTGCAAGATTCAGTGATCCTACATATATACTGACGAACAAAAGGTTTTTTGACCCAGTAGTTTTCTTCCTGTTCCTTTTGGGCTTCCATCTCAGAACAGAGCTGGGATCTGGCACCATAAGCCTTCCTTCAAAACTACCCAAGGATTTTTTCCCCCCTATTTTACATCCTTCTCCCCCCCCCCCCCCCCCCCCCCCCCCAAAAAAAAAACTTACTTTAGTTCAGCCCATACAGTAGCAGTCCTTGGTGAGTAACATACACTTTTTGGAACCCTGCAATCATGGACTCGAATTCTGGTTACTAGTCATTGCGCAATAACAATCCCTTCCGCCCACCCAAGGGGTTGTGAACGCTGCTCCTGAATCATCGCCAACTCTGGGAGCAGAAGATCTGGGCTCAGGTTCCTCTTGCATGATGAGGCGCAGAAATCCTACTGAACCAGCCTCAGAAGCAAAGCATTTAAGTATGACAGTTATTATGATAGGATTTGATGGAGAACTATGATTTCTAGTGAGATTTAGGTAGAGGAATACAAAACACTTATTTTTCCCTTGTTTTCTCTTTGCTTCTTCCATGGTACATCTCTACCACCATAGTTAGACCCTAGCTGGGCTGGATAGCCTTTATAGTTATTTAGGAGCATAAACATTTTGTTAATATATACTAATAAACCTATATTTGTTTTTCTAGTGCAGAGCACTATTCAGCGATTTCAAGAAAAATTTTTTATTTTTGCATTAACACCTCAGCAGGTCAGAGAAATATGCATTTCCAGGTAAGACAAGTGATATATTTCCCATTTTAAAGTGCTGATTTTGCACATATGAAGTCCTTTTGTATTCAGATACTTTCTATTTTCAATATAAAAATAAGAAATATCCCAATTAAATTAAAGAAAAAAGATACAGAAAGAAATAGCCTGCCAGTGTAAAAACAGAGCCTGTGGTGCTTAGGATGCCGCAAAAAGACACCCACCACTAACTCAGAGAGCAACCTTTTATGTAGGACGCCCCCATCTCAGCTGATCAGTGTCCTGGTAGAGGTATGCAGGCACTGCTTGCTTGTAGTAGATCTGGTTGCAACCTTTCACTCTGTAGGACAGTGAACTGGTGCCTGCTCACAGTCCACACAGGATCTCCAACCATTCTTTCCATGGGTTTCCTGTTTGAAAAAATGAACTATGAAAGTGATCAAGATGAGTAATGGAGCTGGTACCAGCCAGAGGTATTTCATAGCGGATTAACCAATGTATTATCCACAGTAGTAATAGCTCATCTGCAAGTGATCTCTCTCTATTGACTGTACCTTAATCTAGGGCTCAATAAATCCTAGCTGCCATGGCGCCTGGGAATTTTGGCCCCTAATGCAGCCACAGCCATTGCTGCCACCACTTTTATAGGCTGGTGTGGACTGATTTGAAGAGGAGCAAGAAAGATAGGGTATGCAAGAACCTTAGTGACTCTTTATATTGTTTTCTTGGCTTTTTGGCCAAGTTCTTTGGGAGAATGTAAAATTCTGCAAGGCGAGGGAATTCTGTGCAAATTTTGCATTGCTCCACACTGCAGTATTCCCCAGAAATAGTCCTTGTGAGAGTGAAGGCATTGGTCAGAATAGAGAGCTCACAGTTTTGGCTGTCAATGAATCAGAACAGAGACTAGTTTCCTGAAGACTCTTAATGTGTACGCTGTAACTTTAACATACATTTTTCTTTGTTGCTCTGTGGCATTCTCTTAGGGCAAGCAGGATGGTAGTCTTCACATATGGGTGACATCATCAGATGGAGCCCGGCACGGAAAACTTTTGTCAGAGTTTCTAGAACTTTGACTAGGCACACTGAGTATGCCTCTATCCATGCGGTGTCCCTCTTCAGTCTCTCTTTTCCACGAAGCTTTCGTCTCGAGGATGTGGAGCTCGCGTGGTTTTTTTTTTCTGGAAAACTACTTCCATAGAGTCAAGTTTTTTTTTTTTTTTTTCCTCTGTTCATGGTGCCAGGTCTCTTGATCTCCCGACCCTAGTTAGTGGGCATCAGTGTAATTGTATACATCTTCCGGTGGCCGCCGGCCATCAACCACTCGGTTGTTTTTTCTGATGGTGTCAGGCTTTCGCCAGTGCCCTTGGACTATGTCCATTACAGAACCCCACAGATATGTATTTTGTGCTTGAGGGCTTCACACGGTGTCCAGGTGCTCCTTGACAAAATGGAGAAGCTGTTTGGTCCCAGAATTGGCAGAGACAGATTCGGTTCCTGCTTTTGCAGGATCTTTTCCTACAGGAACCAGTCAGTCTGGGGAGACCTCATCACGCAGGATCAGGGCAGGCTGCGCCATCCCAACCTACAAGCCTTATCCCTAATGGCTTGGATGTTGAGAGGGTGATGTTAAGCTCCTAGATCTATCTGATGATGTGTCTCGGATTCTGGTGGCATCCAGGAAGTCTTATGGCCTGAAGTGGAAAAGGTTCTCCATTTAGTGTGAGCACTATGGCTTGGATCCATTCTCCTGCTCCACCTCAAAGCTTCTTGATTACCTTCTGCACCTCTCTGAGGCTGACCTGAAGACCAACTCCGTCAGAGTCCATCTCTGTGCTATTGGGACCTACCACTGAGGGGTGGATGCTACACCCATCTCGATGTAGCCTATCAAGGTGTACTTCAACATGGTTTTGGCCCAGCTTATGAAGGCTCCGTTTGAGCCTCTGTGCTCCTGTGATCTGAAGTATCTGTCCTGGAAGGTCATCATCTTGGTTGTGGTCACCTCTGCGCGTAGAGTCTGTGAATTTCAAACTTTGGTGTTGTGCCCAACTTATATGAAGTTCTTTCATGATAGGGTAGTTCTGCATACACACTTTTAAGTTCTTGCCGAAGGTGGTCACTCTATTCCATCTAAATCAATCCATCATCCGTCCCACCTATTTTCCCAAGCCACATTCGCACCAGGATAATCGGACTCTACACAGTATGGATTGCAAGAGAGCCTTAGCCTTTGACCTGGAGCGGACAGCAGGCCACACAGTCCATGCAACTCTTCATCTCTTTAACAATACTCTTCTGGGAGTTGCCTTTGGCAAGCAGACTATCCACCTGGCCAGCAAATTGTATTTCTTTCTGCTATGCACAGGCTGGACTATAACTTGGGGCCATGTCAGGGCTCATTCTGTTAGCCATGGCAGCTTCAGTGGCCCACTTGCGAGCAGTCCCTGTGAATGAGATCTGCAAGGATGAGACATGGAGTTCCCTCTACAGTTTTGCCTTGCACTACTGTCTGGACAGGGAAGGCCGGCACGACAGCAAATTTGGCCAGTCTGTCCTCCAGAATCTTTCCACTGTGAAACCCAACTTTCTGCCTCAAGCCCATTGTTCATGTTCAGGCTTCCTCCTTCTGTTACCAACTGCACCAGTGTTGTGCCCATTGGCATCTGGTTTGATGCAGTTGGTCCTGTTTTCGGGAGTAGCCTGTAGCTAGGGATTCACCCATATGTGAAGACTACCATCCTGCTTGTCCTAGGAGAAAGCAAAGTTGCTTACCTGTATTGGGTTCTCTTAAGACAGCAGGATGGTAGTCCTCAGGAAATCCTCCCACCACCCCGCGGAGTTGGATTTTCTGTTCAGTTTTGTTTTGGTTTTTTTTTTGTAATTCTATATTACAAGACTGAAGAAGGAGCCCACATGGATATGTGGATAGTGGCATGCTGGGCATGCTCAGTGTGCCTAGTCTAAGTTCTAGAAACTTTGACAGGTTTTTCGTGCTGGGATCCATCTGATGTCACCCATTTGTGAGGACTAACATCCTGCTGTCCTAGGAGAACACCTGTTACAGGTAAGCAACTCTGCTGTGTGGGATCTCATTATGATCAAATGATTTTTTTTTTTGTAATAGCAGAAATTGATGCAAGGGTTAATACCGCAAAATATGGCTCAAGCCGCTAATATCTATGTTGGTTTTTATATTCAATCCATTAACAATTCAAGAGCTTTTATTATAGGCCACTGAAGATGGTCTCACTATTTTAATTTTCTGTACCTACAGGGATTTTTTGCCTGGAGGCAGAAGAGATTATACAGTCCAAGTACAACTAAGGTGAAGTTTTCCATTAAATAGTTTTTGTCGCTAAATCATTTGAATCCAAATGCTGTCTTTATAAACATGTGAAATATTTTTTAAGAATGAAACTTCTCTTTGGAAATAGGTTGTGTCTAGCAGAGACTAGCTGTCCTCAAGAGGATAACTATCCTAACAGTCTGTGTATAAAAGTAAATGGGAAGCTGTTTCCTTTGCCAGTAAGTCACTGAAATTTTTCTTTTATTTAATTTGGCATTTTTATGGTTTTCTAGAACTGGGTACTATTACCAAATTTCCATACATGCATGTACAGCGAATCTCTGCTTTAGAGAGCTTTAATATAAGTTGGTACCTGAGGTAATGGGAGATAAAGTGACTTAGTCAAAGCGAGTGACAATGGCAAAAGCAGAACTTGAAATCAGGTCTCCTTTCCAGCTCATTACTCGAACCACTATGCCACTCCTTCTCCCCATGCTATTTATGCTCCCCATGCTATTTATGCTCTTCATTTTATATATTCAATATATAAACCGCACCTACACAGTCCTCATTGATAATTTCACATCCCCCCCTGTTAATCTCGACTGTGGCGTCCCCCAAGGATCCTCCCTCTCTTCCACGCTATTCAACATTTACATGCTCCCCCTCACAAACCTCCTTTCTAACCTTGGTATTACACACTTCATCTATGCAGATGATGTGCAAATACTCATTCCTTTCACAGATACTGTACTCACTGCTCTACATAGATGGGACACCATTCTCACTTCCATTAACCAACTTCTCACCGACATGCACTTAGCCCTCAACCCTCAGAAAACTGAACTCCTCCTCATCTCCTCCAAACATGCACCCATACCCTGTCCCTCCACGCTTCAGACTCCTAACTTTATCTCCGACACAAGAAACTTGGGTGTTATACTTGACAACCAACTAACCTTCAAACCATATATCAAATCTATCGTTAGCAGTTGCTATTTCAAACTCCAAACCCTCAAAAAACTCAAACCCCTCCTCTACTTCCATGACTTCCGCACAGTACTCCAATCACTAATTTTTTCAAAAATCGATTACTGTAACGCACTCTTACTTGGACTCCCTGCCACCCACCTCAGACCTCTCCAACTCCTTCAAAACGCTACTGCACGCATCCTCTCTAATGTCAAGAAGAAAGACCACATTACCCCCACCCTCATCAATCTCCATTGGCTGCCCATCCATTCACGCATCCTATACAAGACTCTTACCCTCATCCACAAAAGTATTACTAATCAACACTACAACTGGTTAAGCCCACCCTTCCTCCCTCGTACCTCCACAAGACCTACCCGCTCCTCCCTTCGTGGAACTCTTATCCCCCCATCTATAAAATCCACAAGACTCATCTCCACCACCAATAGGGCCCTTTCCCTTGCAGGCCCTTCCCTGTGGAACTCCATGCCACTTGACCTTCGCACCGAAACCTCCACACCCACCTTTAAAAAGAAACTCAAAACCTGGCTCTTCCTCCAAGCATACCCCCAATCACCTTCACCACCTATAAACACCTTAACCCAACCTCCATCTAGTACTAGTACTAACACCCCCACCACAGGACCTACACCCATCCCCTCAAGACAACCACAAACCCCCCCCACTTATCATGCACACAATAATTTATCTCTTATTAGCACCGTACATATCTTCTTACCCCTTTCACTGTTGCCCTTGCGCATTTTCAAATATTGCACACAACCTATGTACATACCACTTGTTCATTGTTTCCCTGTACATATTTTCTCCTCACGTTTCCGTCTTCACCCCCCCCCTTGCCCCCCCCTTTGTCTCGACCACCCCCTCCCCTCCCTCCCCTATTTATTTAGTTATTGATCTGTTACTATTTTCTAGGTTACACAATGTTCCTTGTAAAGGCTTTGCCTATATATATCCTTGTTTTAAGTTATCTGTAAACCGGCACGATGTGCAAACGGTTGCCGGTATATAAAATTAAATAAATAAATAAATAAAAATAAATAAATAAAAAATATATAGTGTATTTCAGCATTTCAAATGTCTGACAAATTTTAAAAAAGGATATCTAGATAAAACTACTCTGGCAAATAAAGTCAAGATGTAAAATAGTACTTGCAGTGTTGATTAAATAATTCCAAATAGAATCTCAACTTCAGACTTCATTTCTAATGTAGGGATCATCAACATCTAATCAGATTTTACACATAAGTATGCAATGCAATCCATTGATTTTGTGATTTAAAAAAAAAAAAAAGGAATTCATACCTTAGTGGCTTATGTACTACTAGCAGACTTAGTATCCATTTGAAATGTTGCATTTGCAGGTTTAGACTTGTGTGTCAACATGCATCAATTTATCTCATTTTGCTTGATCTACACTGGCATGAGTTCCTTCTTTTTTATCTTTCATTCTCTTAATTCAAGACTTTGAACGTAAGTTTTTGAGTTTTTATTTTGTTGGATAATAGTAGTAAAAGCCTATCTAAGGATGGGGAATTACTGTGACGTATAGGAAGTGCATAAGTGAGGTGTGATATTATAGTGTAGGCTTAGCTCTGGTGTTCTGTATGGTAATAGAGAGGGGATTGGACAATTCAGAGAGGGGGGGGGGGGGACGGACGGACGGACTGACAGGGTTGGAGAGTACAGCCAGAGAGAGGGGCAGAGCTTAATTTCCATTTGTGGTGGTAGACAGTGGATTAGATAATACAGAGGGTGAGTGAGGCAGAGCTGAAGAGTCCAGGGAGAGAGAGTGGCAGAGCTCAATTTGCATACCGGTGAACAAGGTACAGGGCAACTTTCCTCTTCTTTTTTTTTTTTTTTTTTTTTATAGTTTAAATGTCAAACAAGTGAGGAACTTATAAATGTAAAGACAGATTGCCATGCATAGATAAATTCACATAGCAATAATCTGTTTCAAAGTACTGTCTGGGGTCAGATTATTTTCACATCAAGTGCAAGGCATATGAAGTCTTAATGAGTATTTAATGAAGAATCCAACAAGGAAGGACAACAACATTATTAATGTCCTTTATAACTTACAATAAAAACATATTTGAAGTTATAAAGGACATAATTTTGTTGTCCTTCCTTGTTGAATTTTTCATTAATTATTTTTGGTTGGACTGCTTGCCCTTGTTATTGCTTGGCATATGAGTATTTAGCCATGATTAGTACACATGATAATTTGGCAATAGAGCTTCACCAAATGCATCTGATGACATCCTCACTGGATTCGGAATGCTTGTGACTTGGCTACAGGACATGCCTTGACACCTAAGTATTCTCCTAGGACAAGCAGGATGGTAGTCTTCACAGATGAGTGACATCATCAGATGGAGCCCGGCATGGAAAACGTTTCTCAGTGTTTCTAGAACTTTGACTGGCACACTGAGCATGCCACTATCCGTGCATCCACACTGGGGCCCTCTTCAGTTTTTGGGTTTTTTTTCCCATGAAGCAATTGCCTCATGGTAGTGGAACTCTGCTTTTAACTCATCCTTTTCATTTTTTTGTAAATTGCATTTTTATTTTGAGAATCGTTCAAAACAATTACATCCTCAATCACAACTCTCAGTCTTTACATATTTGAGATGTTATGCGAAAGATAAATACCAACAATATTGCCCCTCCCAGCCCATAAGACAATATACTGATTACAACTATTAGGACCTAATATATTTTGCACATTCCTATATATTCTGATAATACTCTAAACAAATACAATATAGGCATGAGCGAAAATCACGAACTATATAACGTTATATACTCTAGGCGTTCCAAATTTTCCATTTAATAAATGGGTCCCAAACCTTGTAAAATTTAAAAAGCTGATGATTCTTAGCCGCTGTTAGACTTGAGAAGACATGTTTTCTATATAAACCAGCAATAACATTTATCATGGTTGGGATATTGTTTGATTTCCAGTACAGGGCAAGTTCACAATGAGCGGATAATATAATTTGATGAACCATAGACCAATCATGTACAGATATATCGAGGGGTAGATTCAATAAAACATGTACGGGGGTCAAAGGCAAGTTCTGTTCTATTACCTTATCTATAAAAGTGATTACTGCCGCCCAAAATTGAGCTATTCTGGGGCACTCTCACCATATATGAAAAAGGTACCCCTTCCCCCACATTGTGTCCAGCATAGATCTCCTTTACTGGGGTATAGCTTATTCATTTGGACTGGCATGAGGTGCCATCTCATTAATATCTTACAGCTATTTTCAGTCAGGGTCGCTGAGACTGAACTCAGTTTAATATTTAGATATATTAAATCCCACTCCTCATTCATCAAATGCTTCCCCAGATCTTTTTCCCAGGCCGCTACATATGAAGCCTGGGATCGTAAAGCATTGCTAAGGAACCCATAGAGGTTAAGAGATCGTACCACCCATGGTTTCAACAAGTTTGCACTAATGTTCAAATTGCGTTTTACCCATTCTTAAATCCTCATCTACCTTTTCTGCAACCACCATGTTACTCTCTGCAGTTATTCACATTGTTAATTGTAAACCGGGTTGATGTGATTCATATCATGAAACTCGGTATAATAAAAAAAAATAATAAATAATAATATAATCTATGGGAGGGGGATGTATTTTATTTCTATTGTAGTTCCAAAAAGGACAGAGGCCTCTGAAGCCCCCAAAGTTTATCAAAACTTTTATTATCCCTTTTACTATCCAAAATTTAAACTTTTGCTGAGAGCCCAGGAAGGAATCTAATGTTATGATTAATTGCCGTATTAAACAAATATTGACTGCCTACGAAGTAGACCTTCCATCAATTCCACAGTAGCAAAGTATGCTTAGTGGTTGGATGCATGCTCACTGCCTGCTTCAAGGTGTTCTGTTGCCAGACCATAGTCCATATGTCCAACTAGTGCTTGCTCCACTTGAACCCAACTTTTATGTTTTCTTTTCCTATGCCAGTCCATGATTGCTCGCAGCTGAGCAACTACAAAATACCATCTGAGGTTAGGTATCTCCAGCCCACCCTGGAGTTTGTTGGTACATCACTGACCTCGCTATCCTAGGAGGTTTGCGCTTACAAATGAAGGCAAATATGCGTCGTTGCCAACACTTAAAAATAGAAGAAGAAATAGGATTGGGGAGTGATTGAAAAAAATAGTTCAATCTAGGGAGACTATTCATTTTATTTAACATTTTAACATTTTTATATACCGATAGCAGTTTACACATCATACTGGTTTTGACCAAAGTTATTCGCCCAAACTATGACAAATTGTAAAGAGACCAAGTATCAAGGTCCCTTTTAATTGCCTGCCACAGAGGTTTATAATTTAAATCAAATAAATCCATTATAATGATTGCTGATCCATATCTCCAAATATTTAATACTACTCTTGGCCCATTTGAAGGGAAATGTTCTTTTCAATACAGTAGCTGTTCCTCTCAAACTGTAAGATTAAGCACTTCAGATTTATCGAGGTTTAACTTTAATCCAGATACCTGACTAAAGGCCTCTAGTGCCCCAATCGCTTTGTCCATAGATGTCTCAGGATTTGTCAAAGTGAATAAGATATCGTCTGCGAAAAGAAATTTTATACTTCTCTTCCCCCACTCAAACCCCCGCTGTCCCGGCTGACTACCTAATTTGCATTGCCAGTGGCTCCAAAAACAGAACATACAATAGGGGGGATAGTGGGCATACCTGTCGTTGAATTTGTATGGGATCTGAATATATACCATTTACCTTTTCCCATGCCATTGGGTTAAGCTAAAGCTGCTGGAGCCATTTTGTCTCCATTTGACTTGGCAAAATTATCAATGCCACTTACACAGTGTTATGTAGTCAAAAATAATCAAAAGGGAACCAGACGGTTCACTCACTGTGAAACTTCATGTCGCTGTTATGCCAAATTATTGTAACTTATAAGGTATTTTTTATTGTTTGATACTGTTCAATAAACCTACACGCCAAGTGGAAATCCCTTTACTCGATATTGAAGAAATGTTTTGTGTGAGGGGTTGGAAAAGTCTCATATAACCGTCTGACTTGGGACAGTATGAGAATCTGCCATATACAATTTTGCATAAAAGTCCATAAACCTCTGTCTTATTTCCTTAGGAGATATCAGCATATGACCGTCCTCAGCTTTGATCTTTAGTTATTTGCTGTTCTATATGCTTTTTTAAACACCTAGCTAATAACCTACTAGCTTTGTTTCCCCATTTGAAGTATTCTTGTTTCACCTGATTCAGGTGGAAGGCCAATCTATCGATATCTCCTGTAATTCATTCCTGGCTCATTGTAATTGCTTGTAACTAGATTTATCTACTGTTCTCTTATGAATCATTTCCAATTTCAGTATCTCAGCTTTCAACTGCCTCTGTTTTTTGGTTTGTTCCCTCTTCAGGAAAGCTGCCTGCAAAATCAACCACTCTCTCTAATAACCGCTTTTAAATCTTCCCACAAGAGGGAGGGTGTATATTCCCCACATCATTAGAACATAAGAAATTGCCATGCTGGGTCAGACCAAGGATCCATCAAGCCCAGCATCTTGTTTCCAACAGAGGCCAAACCAGGCCACAAGAACCTGGCAAGTACCCAAACACCAAGAAGATCCCATGATACTGATGCCAGTAATATTTGAGGCCATTCTCGAAGTCAACTTGATTAATAATAGTTAATGGACTTCTCCAAGAACTTATCCAAACCTTTTTTAAACCCAGCTACACTAACTACACTAACCTCATCCTCCGGCAACAAATTCCAGAGCTTAATTGTGCATTGAGTGAGAGAATTTTCTCCAATTAGTCTTAAATTAGCTACTTGCTAATATCATGGAGTAACCCCTAGTACTTCTGTTATCCGAAAGTGTAAATAACCGATTCGCATCTAGTCGTTCAAAACCTCTCAACGACAAACCTTTTCTGTTTTTGGGGGGGGGGGGGAGTCAGCAGAGCCAGGGGTCACGATTTAAAACTCCAGGGAGGAAGACTCAGAACCAATATCAGGAAGTATTTCTTCATGGAGAGGGTGGTGGATGCCTGGAATGTGGTGAAGACCAAAACTATGAAGGATTTCAAAGGGGTGTGGGAGAAACACTGTGGATCCATAAAGCCTGGAGGATGGGAATGAAGAGAAGAGGTATGGGGGTGGCTTGCAGGAATGACAGCTACTACCTGGTGATTAATACCCTTATTCAATAAACATTCACACAGTTAATGAGACTCCAACATTGCTCTATGCTTCAACGGCAAGAGGAAATGTGGAAAAGAGGATTTCATTCAGGCAGCAACCAACAAGGAAGCACAGTCTGGGTAAACAAATAAGCGTTGGGAGTAGCTTGCTTGTTGCGGCAGTTACTACCCCAAACCAAATAAGCCTGATACTTCACTTTCAATGCATATCCAGCATAAATCTCTGCTTCAACAGCAGGGGGGAATGAAGAAATAGGATTTACATCCAGCCAAAATCTAACAAGGCATTGATCCGAGCAGTATGAGTATACAAACATCAGGGTAACTCGCTCGATACGACGGTTACTATCCTCAAACATTAAGCCTTATACTTCACTTTGATACAGCTCCAACACTGCTCTCTGCATCAATGGCGGGAGTGGAAGGAAATTAGAATCAAAAAGCTACCAATAAGGGCCCTGAACTCAGTGGTCTGAGTAAAGATAAGTGTGAAAGCTTGCTGGGCAGACTGGATTGGCCTATTGGTCTTCTGCTGTCATTTCTATATGTTATGTTTCTATAATTTTAAAGACCTCTATCATATCCCACCTCAGCCGTCTCTTCTCCAAGCTGAACAGCTCTAACCTCTTCAGCCTTTCCTCGTAAGGGAGCTGTTTCATCCCCTTTATCATTTTGGTTGCCCTTCTCTGTACCTTCTCCATCGCAACTATATCTTTTCTGAGATGCAGTGACCAGAATTGTAAACAGTATTCAAGGTGCGGTCTCTCCATGGAGCGATACAGAGGCATTATGACATTTTCCGTTTTATTAGTCATTCCCTTCCTAATAATTTTGACTGCTGCAGCACACTGAGCCGACGATTTCAAAGTATTATCCACTATGATGCCTAGATCTTTTTCCTGGGTGGTAGCTCCTAATATGGAACGTAACATCGTGTAACTTTAGCAAGCCATTTGGATGCCCAATTTTCCAGTCTTGCAAGGTCCTCCTGTAATGTCTCACAATCCACTTGTGATTAAATTACTCTGAATAATTTTGTATCATCTGCAGATTTGAATCCCTCACTCGACTTCCTTTCCAGATCATTTATAAATATATTGAAAAGCACCGGTCCAAGTACAGATCCCTGAGGCACTCCACTGTTTACCCTTTTCCACTGAGAAAATTGACCATTTAATCCTATTCTGTTTCCTGTCTTTTAACCAGTTTGTAATCCACGAAAGGACATTGCTTCCTATCCCATGACTTTTTTTAGTTTTCTTAGAAGCCTTTCATGACGGACTTTGTCAAACACCTTCTGAAAATCCATCTTTATCCACATGTTTATTAACCCTTTCAAAAAAAATGAAGCAGATTTGTTAGGCAAGACTTCCTTTGGGTAAATCCATGTTTGACTGTGTTCCATTAAACCATGTCTTTCTATATGCTCTATGATTTTTGATCTTCAGAATAGTTTCCACTATTTTTCCCGGCACTGAAATCATGCTCATTTATCTATAGTTTCCCAGATCGCCTCTGGAGTCCTTTTTAAATATTGAGGTTACATTGGCCAGTCTTCAGGTACAATGGCTGACTTTAATGATAGGATACAAATTTTAACTAATAGATCAGAAATTTCATTTGAGTTCCTTCAGTACACTAGGATGCATACCATCCAGACCAGGTGATTTGCTACTCTTTAGTTTGTCAATCTGTCCTACTCCATCTTCCAGGTTCACAGTGATTTGGTTCAGTTCATCCGACTCATCACCCTTGAAAACCATCTCCGGAACTGGTATCTCCCCAACATCCTCATTAGTAAACACGAAACAAAGAATTGATTTAGTCTTTCTGCAATGGCCTTATCTTCCCTAAGAGCCGTTCCCTTGACCTCCAGATCAGCTTTGCCTATTTGTGGACCTCTGGCCCAGCATTAAGTTGGATCAGTGGGTTCTCGCCTTTATTTACGAGGGTACCGGCTGAACCTCAGGGATGTTCCTGTGGACTCTCCCCCGTGTCCATTGTGGGGTCTGTTCTCTCATCAGGAAGTGATTATGACCGAGCTGTCTGCCCTACTAATGGTGGGGTGGTCAAAACCATTCTTCTAGGACAAGCAGGATGGTAGTCCTCATGAGTGACAGCAGATGGAGCCCGGCATGGAAAACGTTTGTCAAAGTTTCTAGAAGCTTTGACTGGCACACTGAGCATGCCACTATCCGCGCATCCAGCGAGGTCCCCCTTCAGTATTTTTTTGCTGTGCAGTTGCCTCTCATTTTTTTGGAGCTCTGCTTCATCTTCTCTTGTTTTAAAATAGCATTTTTTTCTCCCGTTCCAAGGTAGTCTCCCTTCTCCAGTTGGTGTATCTCCTTGGCACAGTAGGTAAAACTTTTTCTACCACCTTCGTAGTCTATTCACAGCATCCCACTTTTCGTTGGCCGCCAGTCATTGAGCACGTGTACCGGCTATTTTTCATGGCGTCCGGCTTTTGTCAGGTCCTCCAGTGCCCATGGACCATGTCCATCATGGATCTGCATAAGGTTTGCGTCCTCTGCATGATGTCCAAGGGTGTCGGCTGTGTGATCAGATGATACGCTACCCCTCTGTACACCCTGGTGGCATCATCCAGGGTCCAAGGAGACAGTGACCAGCCACTTTCTAGAATGTTGGGATCCTCAGCCTCCTCAGTGCCAGGGAAAGACTGGGCTAAGCACCGTGGGAGATCCTGGAAGCATCTGCACACGGCTCCAATTCCAATGCAGTACTGGCAACTGCCTTACTGCCACCGAAGCGACCCCCATGGTATGGAGGTCCCATCATCCTATAGACCCAAGAGTCCTAGGCGTTCCCCCACCAATATCTGTGCCGGGCACCATGCCCCCTCGGGGGGTCCCAAGGATGCATTGGTGATACCTTGTCCCCCTCCCTCAGTCCTGTCCTTACCAGACTTTCAGGAGGCGTTGGACCTCAGAGTGCTGTGCTTAGAGTCCTCTGGAGCGTTGAGCCGCCCCGCCACCAGCCCCCATACCAGTGCTGGTGCGTATGCCATCAATCTTGGCGCCCCTGCTCAAGCATCTGGAAGTTCTACTTGGCACCCTCCTGATCCCCAATCATTGGGTCCTCAGAAAAGGAAGATGCGTCCGGCACCATACTTCCAAGGCCTCAGATCCCCAAGCCTTTGCCAGGACTCTCCAGCCTCCCGCAGCCTCCGGTACCCCAGTTGCTGCTGGGACAGTCAATTCCTTTGGTTCCCTCGAGACCATCGGAGCCCAGGGCCAGGGATTTATATAGGCCTCACCTGCATAGGTTCTGTGACGGCCTCAGCGAGGAAGAAGGTCCTTACAATCCGTTAGGGGATGATTCTTCAGAGTCTTCCTCTGAGATCTGACAACCCCCTGTCGGAGCTTTCACCACTGGAGGAAAGGCGACTATCTCCTCCGGAGGACCTCTTTTGTGGGTTTTGTCAGGACCAGGGCAGACTCTATCCCCTTCCAGCTTCTCGCAGAGGAGGATGCAGGACAAAACGTTGGAGGTCCTCCTATTTCTCGATGCTCCTAAGGAGTTAGTGACTGTTCCCATTCATGACATCTTTAAGGATCGTCTCCTTTGGATGTGGGAACACCCAATATCCATTGCTCTAGTGAATAGGAAGGCAGATGCTACCTACCTGGTACAGCAGGCCTTGGGTTATGACAGACGTCATCTCCCTCGCCAGTCTGTGGTAGCAAAGTCCACTCTCAAAAAAGCCAGGCCTCTGCCCCTCTGAGGCGGGAACATAGGGAGCTAGATGCTTTGGGTAGGAAGGGTTTTCAGGATGCTGTGCTCATCACCTATATTGCTTCCTACCAGTTATACATGACCCAGTACAACTGAAACCTGTGGAAACAGGTTCAAGATTTAGCAGAACGACTGCCACAAGAGCAGCAAGAAACATTCTCCAGCATTGTACAGCAGAGTCTCGAAGCTGGGAAACACAAGGTGAGGTCCACCTACAATGTTTTTTGAAACAGTGGCTAGGACAGTCGCTATGGGCATCTGCGCCCATAGGATGGCCTGGCTCCATGCTTCCAACCTCCCATGTACAGGTGAAAATATTTTTGGGGATAAGGTCAAAGATGTGGTAGCTCAGTTGAAGGATCATCATGAAACCTTTCAACAACTCTCCGCTAGTTCTTCAGATCCTCCATCCTCTGTCAGGAAATCTTCCAGAGCAAGTTCCAGAAAGTCCTTTTATCAGCAGTGGATATATTATCCCCTCACCTCTCGGACCTGCATGCCCTGTGCTAGCTTCAGGGGCCGATTCCGTCAAAAGTGAGTACCTGGACCCCAGCTGGCCCCCCCAACAGGCCCCCGGTTACAGGCTTTTGACTGGAGGCAAGGGAGTATGAGTCAGCAAGTAGTACCCCTGATGCTAGATCCTCCAGTGGAAGGAATTCGTCTTTACTTTGCCCACCACTGGTTGACCATCACTTTGGACCACTGGGTCCTTACCATAGTTCACCAGGGGTATCGACTAAATTTCAGAAGAATCTCGGGACTCTCTCCCATGTCCATCATGGGTTTGTCTGCCCAGCAGGCCATACTTCAGATAGAACTATCCGTCCTACTCACAGCAGGCGCGGTAGAGCTTATTCTTCATCAGCAGGGCTGAGGATTCTATTTGTTACTTCCTCATACCAAAGAGGACTGGGGGCTTGTGCCTCATTCTCGATCTCAGGGTATTTGAACAAATTCCTCAGAAGAGAAAAGTTCAAGATGGTTTCTCTGGGCACTCCGATTCCCCTCCTCAAGAGGCTCTGCTTCCTTGATCTCAAGGACACCTGAGGCCCCATTGCCATCTTCCCCAAACGTAGAAAGTCTCTTTGCTTTGTGGTGATGAAGGCTCACTACCAGTACAGGGTGTTGCCTTTTGGTTTGACTTCAGCCCCTCATGTCTTCATTAAGTGCCTGGCAGTAGTTGTTGTGCATCTCAGGTGCCATGCGGTGCACATCTTTCCATACCTGGACAACTGGTTGGTTAAAAGACTCCCATGCAGAGGCGGACACTTTGGCCCTGACGATGCAGGTGCTGCAATCTCTGGGTTTTGTCATGAACTACCGGAAATCTCACCTAGGCCCGTCTCCTCAGTTGGATTTCATAGGAGCCAGGCTGGACACAGCTCAGGTAAAAGCATTCTTGCCTTGCAATCGGGCCCTTGCCCTATCTTCGTTGGCAGCCTTCATGCATAGTAGTCGGAATGTAAGTGCCCGCTTTCTGCTTCGCTTGTTGGGCCACATGGCAGCCTCAGTCCATGTTACCCCATTAGCCCGCCTTTGCATGTGCAGAGTACAGTGGACGTTGTGGTCGCAGTGGCAGCGGGCATCCCAGGACGTTGAGGCCCATGTCTCCATCACACTACCTCTGAAGATCTCTCTGTCCTGGTGGGAGAATCTCTACAATCTAGAGCAGGGGATTCCCTTTCAGGCTACCCCACCTTAAATAGTATTTATTACCACTGCCTCTCCTCAGGGCTGGGGAGCCCATGTGGACATCTTCCACGCGCAGAGCTACTGGGCCATTCAGGAAGCCCTCTGCCAGATAAACTTCTTTGAGCTTTGGGTGACTCATTACACGCTCTGTGCATTCCAATACCAGTTGTCCCCCAAGGCAGTCCTAATTCGGACAGACAATCAAGTCGCAATGTGGTGTATCAAGCAAGGAGGCACAGGATCGTTCCTCCTCTGTCAGGAGGTGGTACAGATCTGGTCCTGGGCCCTGTCGCAGGGGATGTCTCTGCGAGCGGTGTACCTACTAGTGACTCTGAACGTGCTGGCAGACCGCCTCAGCCGCATGAGTGGTCCCTGAATCCGGATGTGGAGCCGAGGAAAAAGGCCTGCGTCGGCGGAACCGGGAGATTCAGCAAGGTCAGCCAAATACTTTGTGCCGAATAAAGGGGTAGAGATTCTTCCTCCTAAATCCCCTCAAACAGCTACTGGGAATCAGGGCTCTGTTCCCGCTGCCTCCCTTGTGTCACAGAAACATTCGACGCAATCTGCATTCAAGCGCCGGAGCCGTGAAGATAAGACACTCGGAGCACGGCGCATCGAAGCGTCATGATGCGTTGAAAAACCATGGCACATCACACGACGGCCATTCTATCGACGCAGGAAAACGCAGTATGGCGCATGGGCGCATTGCCTAAGCATTACGATGCATCGAAGCATCATAGCATCGCAAAACATCAAGGCACATCTGCACGCCATGAACGCATCAAGAAACAGGGTACAACAACTACCCTCCACCCTCGGAAAAGTACACAAAAAACAAAACATGTACTAAAAAGCCATTTTATTTATTTATTTAGAGGTATTTATATACCGTTTTATAAAAATACATTTTTGTCAAAACGGTTTACAGGGATAAAAATAAAAACAAGCAAGAATAAAATTAAATTTAAAATATACATAAAAATGACAAATAGCTAGAAGAAATACTAGCATAAACAGAAATATTTACTAAACAAAATAAAGTAGGCCATGGGCCTTGTAGTTCCAACAGAGGGGAGGGTAAAGGGAAAAATGGGAGAGGGGGGAAAGAAGTGGGGGGAGAAATTAGAGAATAAATGAAAGAGCTGGGATGGGATAGGAAAGGATATGGAAAGGTAGGAGAAGTCATCTGATGGGTGTAGAGATTGATGTATAATATGAGAGTCTGTGACTTCTATATGAGTGTAATTGATGAAGAGGGAGGTTAAGTATTGGAGGTAGACTGATTAGATGGAATATTGAAAGCAAGTTGGAAGAGGTAGGTTTTTAGCGATTTTTTTTTTTTTCTTTTTTTTTTTAAGTGAAGAGGGTTTGATATTAGTCGTAGAGGATTTGGTAAAGAGTTCCAGAGTATTGGTCCAGCTACCGTGAATGCTCTCTTTCTGGTAATATCTAATCTGGCCTGTTTGGGTGATGGAATATCTAGAAGGTTTTGGGTAAGTGATCTTAAGTGTCAAGTTGGTTTCTAAATACCGTAGTAGAGAACAGAGCCAAGTGGATGAGGAATTGTAAATTAGACCATGAATAATGGAGAGTATTTTATATTTTATCCTGAACTTTGAGTAACCAGTGTAAAGATTGCAAGGTGGGGGTGATATGATTACGTGGAGAGATTCCGGATAATATCCGGGCTGCACTGTTTTGAACCAGTTGGAGGGGATAGAGTGAGGAATCTGGTAATCCTAAATAGAGGGTATTATAATAGTCTAAACCAGAAAAGATTAGAGATTAAAGAATAGTTCTGTAGTCACGATGAAAGAGTAAAGGACTGAGGTGTTTTAAGAGTCGTAGTTTGTAGAATGATTTTTTTGTTAGTGAGGAAATATGCTGTTTCATAGATAAATCTGAGTTTATGGTTATTCCGAGATTTATGGCATGGTGTGGTGTTGGAATGGATATGCCGTTGATTATCAAATGTGATGGTGGACCTATTGAAGAATCTGAAATAGATGTTAAGTGTATGATTTCAGTTTTTGATGGGTTCAATTTTAAACGATTGTGAGAAAGCCAGGAGTTGATGGTGGATAGATAAAGTGAAACCATGGATAGAGTAACGGACCAAGATGTTTTATAAGGAACAAGAAATTGAATGTCATCTGCATAGATTTTGAATTGTAGTTTAAGAGAAGATAAAATATGACAGAGGAAGAAGAGATATATTAAATAATATAGGAGATGGTGATGAACCTTGAGGGACACTGGAATTGATGATATATGGAGTGGAAAATTGATGATTAAAATTAACTTGAGGGCGGTCTGTAAGAAAAGATGAAAACCAGTTCAAAACTGTACCTGTAATACCTATGGCTTTAAGACCTGAAATGAGTATTTGATGATCAACTGTATCAAATGCTGCTGAGATATCAAAAAATACTATAATGTAATCTGTATAGGAGTCGAATGCGCGGAATAATGTATCAAATGAGGATAAGTGTTTCTGTAGAGTATCCCTTTCTGAATCCATGTTGTATTTAGACAGAAAGTTGACACAATACCACTGATTCTATTAGTTTGGCCAGAGAGGTGAGGGTAGCAATTGGTCTGTAATTGTTGAGATCAGATGTATCTTTTGTTTTTGATTTTAAGATTGGTAAGACAGAGGTTTTTTTCAGATTATATGGAAATTGTCCTGTTTCTAACGATTGATTGGCTAAGAGGCAGAGAAAAGAGCAAGCTTGTTGTCTAAGAGCTTTAAAGAAGACTCCAGAACAAGGGTTGTAAGGTGAATTAGAAGGCTTATGCTTGCTTATGATGGTTAGGATGGAACTTTCTAATACAGGAGTGAATTCCTTCCATAGGTAGCTGGGTTCTTTTTTTCATATGTGGGGTAGGGCAAATTCGAGAATTCCATGGAGATATTGGTTACTTTTTGTTTTAAAGTAGTTGGCAATTTTATTGCAAAAATTAGTGTCAAGATCTATGAAATTTTCGTTATGAGGGGTGATTAAGTTTTTACTATATTGAACAATGTATTGGGATTACCGTTAGCTTTAGAGATTATGCTTGCGTAGTAAAGTTATTTTTGGCTTGACTTATTTCTTTATTGTAGCGATGTAATGTACAACGATATATATATTTTTTTGTACCAAGGCCAGATTCGGAGGTGGATGTAGAAATCTTTCGACTCTGATTCGTCTAGGGCTCCATTGTGCAGTGGTATTTCACTTTCCAGCAGGACATCTACAATACATTCCACTTCAAAAACCACCCGGGAGCATGTGGTACCTTTCACGGTGCCACCTCCTACCAGTTGTTCCACAAACTCCACTTCCTTTCAGGCCACAGACACATCTTGCCTCTACGGCAATGCTACAGATATCTCAAGCTTTAAATACCTTTTTTGAAGATTTACAATCTACATATCCAAGACTGGTAACCCCATCTTCACCACCACCTGCTTCTCCTGGACAGTCACAACCCATTCCACTGGGGTTGTCTCCAACTCCGAGACCAGATAGCCCACTGTCTCACGCTTCCATGTCTTCTCCCAGTTCATCCACGGGCATGCCTTCAGACCCACCAGAAGGCCTTCTAGAACCCCATTCCCCCCCCCCCCCCCCAGAAGACTTAACGTACGCGAAGTTCATTGAGGAGGTGGGGAATCTCTTGAAAATAAACAGCAACAATTCCAGATCCTAGGTCAGAGGTTCTTGGAATTTTAAAAATCTTCAATACTCCACCAAAACCACCAGCTTTTTACCCCCACATGACGTGTTAAACTCTGCTCTATACAAAATGTGGAAAAAAACATACTCAACAGGACCTGCGTCCAGGAAGGTTGATTTAAAATATAGAATGTGAAATTCCACTATATATGACTCGGTACAATTACCTCATAACTCTATTGTAGTAGAGTCTGCTCTATCTAATTCTAAGCGCTCTAAATTACATGCTAACTCCCCTCCAGGAAAGGAGCATAAATCCATGGATGATTTTGGTCGCAAGGTCTACCATTCCTCCATGCTTTCTACAAGGATTCAGCACTATCAGTTCTATATGATCCAGTATTTGTTTGAAACTCTCTGCAAAACTTACACCCCCTGTGCATAGCTCCTGACGACTCTTTACCTCAGCCATTTACTGATATGGAAGAAGGGTTACGGCATTTACTGCGATCAGTATATGAATCTTTCGAATGTTCCTCTGCAACAGCCATCGCAGCCCACAAAATGGACTGGTTAAGAGCTAACTCAATAAGGGAAGACGTGCACGACAGATTAGCTGACATTCCCTGTATGGGGGACAACTTATTTGGTGAGAGGTTCACAAACAGTTGCGCACCTTAAAGAACAGAAAACTGCGGTGCTAGCACTCACAACACCCACAGATTCTCAATCATCCTACAGAAAATGTTTCCCTACCTTCCGAAGAAGTTCGTTCCCAAGACCTGCCTTCTGGCCCTACCAGTCCTATCGCCCACAAGGTTACTCGCAACAGCGATATCAGGCTCCAACTCAACAACCACGTGGATGTCCTCACCAACAATCAACTCCGGCACCTCAAAAGCAGGCACTGGCTTTTTGAGCAAACCCGAGCCACCCCCCACTGCCTTTCATCGGAGGTCGCCTGTTGAACTTCTATACCAATTGACAACCATCACCATGGATCGTTGGGGATTAGATATCATAAAAGAAGGATATCGCCTAAATTTCATTATTCCTCCAAAGATTCCATACCTTCCTCCTCCTTGGGGAACATCATCCCAATCCACCTATCTTCACATGGAGTTACACACTCTCTGCATCCAAAACTCCATTCACAAACTTCTCCCAACGCAAAAGAACCAAGGGTTCTATTCCCACTATTTTCTCATTCCAAAAAAAATCGGAGGACTTTGTCCAATCCTAGATCTTCGAAATCTCAATAAATACCGTCAAAAAGAAAAATTCAAAATGACCCCTCTAAAAAACATTCTACCTCTCCTACAACCCAACGACTGGCTATGTTCAATAGACCTCAAGGATGCATACTCCCATATACCTATGCACCCTTCATCCTGGCGTTACCTTTGTTTCAAGGCTCTGAAGGAACATTACCAATACAGAGTCCTGCCCTTTTGGCCTCTCTTCAGCCCCGAGGGTCTTCACCAAATGTTATGGGGTAGTGGTGGCTCACCTCTGAAAACAGTCGATCCAAATTTTTCCCTATTTGGACGATTGGCTACTGGTAGCTTCGGATCACGATACCCTTAGATCTCCAACCAGTCAGACGATAAATTGCCTACAGTCATTGGGATTCCTGATAAATTACAAAAAATAGTCTGCAACACTTCAGAGGTGAGGGCCTACCTTTTGGTGGACAGGATGTTCACTCACCTCCCTAGCTCAGAAGTTGTACAAGCAACAGCAAACATCTGCGCGTCGAGTCCTTCAGCTCTTAGGACATATGGTGGCAGCTATCCATGTGATTCCTTACACAAGACTCTATATGAGACATCTTCAACGAGGTCTAAAAAGTCAATGATCACAGTTCAAACACCCTATTTCCTCCCATGTACGAATCACCAATCAGATGAAAGTGGATGACTCCAATCAACTTGTCAGGAGGAGCACCCTTCCGCCTACCTCCTCATCAACTCACCCTTACGACGGATGCGTCCCGGAAAGGTTGGGGAGCCCACCTTCTACACTTAAAAGCTCTGGGCTGCTGGTCGGCTTGGAAAAGCATACTCCAAATCAACCTCCTGGAACTTCGAGCAATTTGGAGAGCTCTACAAACCTTCTCGTCACACCTCACGGGAAAATGTCTGATCTACACAGACAACCAGGTCGCGATGTTCTATATAAACAAAGGAGGGTCAGGTTCATGGATACTTTGTCAGGAAGCCCTTCGCATCCTACATTGGGCAACGGCAAAAGGAATTACGCTTCAAGGTACTTACCTGCCGGGCCTAGACAATGTCACAGCAGATCGCTTAAGCAGGGAATTCCATCCACACGAATGGACTCTAAATCGGGAAGTAGCCCTCACAATCTTCCAACAATGGGGTTTCCCAACGATCGACCTCTTTGCCACACAAACGAATCGTCAAACGGAAAGCTTTTGCTCAATTTACCCCAGTAGTCTCCGATACGCTCCAGATGCCTTCCGCATTCGATGGATGGGGAGCCTTCTGTACGCCTACCCTCCCATTCCACTCATCTCCAGGACAACCCAAAAATGCATTCACGACGTAGCGGACTTAATCCTCATAGTCCTGGCATGGTCAAGACAACCTTGGTATGCTTATCTAATGCGTCTCTCCATATGCCCTCCGATTCCACTAGGAAATCACCCATGCCTATTGACTCAGGAAGGAGGCACACTCCTCCACCCGATGCACCACTCCCTCCATCTCACAGCATGGAGACTGAAAGGACTGTATTAAATCACTTGGGGCCTCCCTTTGTATCTAGAAGATATATTAATTGCCTCTAGAAAACAATCTACTAGACGTAATTATACAGGAAAATGGCGCCACTATACAGACTGGTGTGCACCTCGTCTACTAGATCCTTTCACATCAACAGCAGCCCAGCTGCTAGAATACCTCCATATGCTTTACCTCTCTGGTTTAGCATATGCTTCGAGTACATATCAGCGCCATTGCAGCTTTTCATCAATATAACTGTCTCCCGATTTCTAATCATCCCCTCATCTCCAGATTTATGAAGGGCATACTACATTTAAAGCCACCAGCGACACAACCTCAGATACCATGGGATCTCAATGTGATGCTAGAGCAACTTATAGCTCCACCCTTTGAGCCTTTGGATTCCTGTCACATCAAGAACCTCACCTGGAAGACAGTTTTTCTGGTCGCCATTACATCTGCACGATGTGTTAGCGAACTACAAGCTCTGGTTCATTATTCTCCTTATTTAGAACTTTACCATAAGATCACTGTGACCCCACCCATCATTCCTACCTACGTAGTTACTCCATTTCATCTCAATCAATCACCTTACCCATTTTTAAACCAAAGCCTTATCTAAATGAACAGGACAAGCTCCTACATTCATTGGACTGCAAGAGAGCTTTGGCTTATTACAAGCGAAGAATTCACTCTCCACTGAGACCATCTCTGTTGTTCCTCTTTCATTCCAAACAACCCAGGTCAGCCAGTTTCTAAATGAACCATAGCGAACTAGTTATGCTATTGCATCGAATTTTGTTACAACAAGCATTTCACCGAACTCATAAACAAACCGAAAGCTCATCAAATTTGTGCGATAGCAACCTCAATTCCTCATCTTAAACGAGTACCATTCTTGGACATTTGCAAAGCAGCAACTTGGTCCTCTCTTCATACTTTCACGTCACACTATTGTATTGATAAACAGGCTGCTACAGTCACTGCTCTAGGAACTGCAGCCTTGTCAACCATTACCAAGCCTTAGTACTATCTACTTTTACAAGGGTTGTGATCCTAATTTTTTAACTACAACCTAGACTGACACAACGCAGGAGCTTGGGACTCCTAGACAGCATGGCTAATTCAGCCCTATTATTGACGGGAAAAAGCAAGTTTTCCTAGCGTGTAGCCAGATGGACTCAGAACAAGTGGGTATAGTGTGCTCGTGCTAGCAGTTGGAGACGGATCTGACGTCAGCACGGGTACATATACCCCCACAGGAAGTGAAGCACTTCAGTAATTTCCGTCTCCAAAGCAGTTTGGAGAGCCTGCACGCTCGCTGAGCGTGTTTCCAATCTACTTTCTACTTTCTACTTGCTAGAACTTCTACAGAACATCGAGCCCCGCACTCCTGCGGTGATACCCTCGGGTCCCTCCCCCAGTTGAGTTTCCCGGGGTGATTTCTGTGATCCCTCTGAGGTCTAGGCCTCGGTCCGGTGGCCGAATCGCGGCAGGGACCCAGCCCCCGAGCGAGAAGGGCTTGGGCGGGCTAAGAGGCGCCTCTGTTCTGGCGTGGACCTAGAGGCAGCGGGTGCATTTCCTCAAGCTCGGCGGTGAAGGTATTTCCCCTCTCCCCCCGCAGCCGGAGACCGCCCGGGTTCCAGCCGGGAAGCGCCGAGGATCAGGTAAGGCGTACATCTCTTACTTTTGGTCTCCGAGGTACGAGGATCGGTGGTGTTGCCTGTATGCGGCACGCCGCGGAGGTCGCCATTTTGTCGGCCTTGTTAAGGTATTAAGCGCCCATGATAGGCGCCTGTATCGTATTGAGCGCATATTTGCTGACCGCTTCTTATTGAGCGTCTATTGTATATCATTTAGCATATATTACTGACCGCATATTATTCAGCACATATTGTATTAAGCGTATATTGCTGACTGCATATTGTTGAGCGCATATTGTAATGGGCGTATATTGCTGCCACTTATTATTGAGCACATATTGTATTAAGCGTATATTGCTGCCACTTATTATTGGGCGCATATTGTATTAAGCTTATATTGCTGCCGCATATTATTGGGCGCATATTATTTTACGCGATGGAGCATTCGAACGCCTCGGCGTCTCTGGCGGCGGCGCCTTCTGATTCCAGCGTGAAAGCTCTCGGCCTCTGCTCAGCATGCCAGCTTAGAGCCATGCACAGCGAGGAGCCAGACTCCCTTTGTGCCCAATGTGAGGAGGCAGTGGGAGCCTCGGGCCAGGACCAGTCTCAACCGAGGTTTGCTGACAGTTCCCCAGGGGCCACCCCGGATCTAGCAGGCAGTCTCGACCAACCTGGGATCCCAGGGGACTTGGTACCCCGGCTAGAGACCGCTTCCATTTCCTGGGTGGATCTCTTTAAGGGGATCCATGCCTTTGTACAGATGCAATCAGCTTCCCGTCCAGGCCCTGCTGCTGCTCCAGCTGATACTGCCCCTGGACCTTCGCGCCCTTATCGTGGGCAAGCATACCTGCCTCTGGGCAGTCCGGTTCAGGCGGACCCTGATGTTTCAGAGAACGAGTCCGAACCCTCCGAGGAGGGGGAACTTCCCTCGGGGATTGAGCCATATCGAACCATGAGGCGGTTCTTTCCCAAGGAAGATCTCTCCGACCTGGTATCTCAGTGCCTGGCGGAGTTGGCTATTACAGGCCCCAGCACCACGGTGCCATCTACACAGAACCCTCTGCTGGAAGGTCTTCGTCCTACAGCCCGCCATTTTCCCTTCTTGCAAGCCGCACAGCAACTGATAGATCTGGAATGGGCTGCACCAGCGGCCTCATTCAAAGGGGATCGGGCCCTGATGGGCATGTACCCCCTGGATCCGGCAATCAAGGAGATGCTGGCGTGCCCTCAGGTGGACGCCTTGGTTAGCGCGTTGGTCAAGCGCACTACCATTCCAGTTGAGGGGGGTGCGGCCCTCAAGGAACCTCATGACCGGCGACTGGACGCCATCCTGAAACAGACATTTGAGGTGGCAGCTCTGTCTTTGCGAATCGCAACCTGCTGCACAGTGGTGACGCGTTCCTGTTTGTCACAAGTCAGGAACAATGCTCCAGCAGCAGACATGGAGTCCGCTCTCTCGTTCCTCACAGATGCTGCATCCGACCTAGTCCGTACAACAGCCAAGGGGATCTCTTCTGTAGCTGCCAGGAGGCAGCTCTGGATACGGAACTGGTCAGCTGATGCTCCTTCAAAGACACGCCTCACCAGAATGCCCTTTAGGGGTTCACTCCTGTTCGGCAGCGACCTTGATAAACTGGCCAGCACATGGGGTGCCTCTCCAATACCTCGCCTGCCGGAAGATAGGTTCAAGAGGAACCAGCGTGCCTTTCCGAGGCCCTCCAGAGGCAGAAGCTCTCAGCGCTTCACTCCCTTTAGGAGTCGCTACCAGGCACCCCGTCCTCAGGCCAGGAACCAGTCCTTTCGGACCAAGCAGCATAAGAGGGGAGCCGCTCGGGTTCAGGGCCCGGCCGCGCCTCCCAATGAGAATCAGCCGATCCATCCGGGGGATGGAGCCATAGGGGGCAGGTTAACCCTCTTCTACCCCAGATGGGTCGAGATTACGTCTGATCAGTGGGTCCTCGCCATCATCCGAGAGGGGTATTATCTGGACTTCCATCACCTCCCTCCGGACAGGTTTGTGGAATCTCCGTGTCCAATCCACAAGATGGCAGCATTGGAAGCTACCCTGGCGAGGCTCCTATTTTTGAAAGCCATAATCCTAGTACCTGCATGGGAAATGGATTCTGGACATTGTTCCATTTATTTCATGGTACCCAAGAAAGAGGGCATTTTCCGGCCCGTACTGGACTTCAAGTCCGTCAACCGATACTTAAGGGTCCCGAGGTTTCGCATGGAAACTCTGCGCTCAGTCAAGACCGCAGTACAGCCAGGGGAGTTCCTCACGGCCTTAGACTTGTCGGAAGCCTACCTGCATATCCCGATCCATCCAGATCATCAGCGCTACCTCCGCTTCAAGATTCTGGGATGCCACTTTCAATTCCGGGCTTTGCCCTTCGGGCTAGCCACGGTGCCGCGGACCTTCACCAAGGTGATTGTAGTGGTAGCAGTGGCGCTTAGACGGGAAGGAATCCTTGTCCATCCCTACCTAGACGATTGGCTGATCAGGGCGAAATCCCAAGAGGAGAGCCATCGGGCAACCAACAGAGTGATCGCCCTTCTGGAAAGCCTGGGATGGGTAGTCAACCTGAGCAAGAGTTGCCTACAGCCTTCCCAATCACTGGAATACCTGGGAGTCCAGTTCGACACCCAGGCAGACAAAGTCAGTCTCACCACCAAGAGAAGGTTAAAACTTCAGACGCGTCTACGGTCCTTGATGGGAGCCAGCCGGCCCATAGCGTGGGATTATCTGCAGGTTCTCTGCCTCATGGCATCCACCCTGGAAGTGGTACCCTAGGCAAGGGCCCATATGAGACCTCTACAAAGCTCCCTGCTCTCTCGCTGGAGTCCCCGATTCAGGAACTACTCCGTGCATCTACCACTACCAGCCAGAGTGCGGACCCAGTTACGGTGGTGGTTGCAGTCCAACCACACGAGCAGGGGGTCAAAGATGTCCTCCCCCACGTGGATTCTGCTCACCACAGATGCCAGCCTGAGCGGATGGGGAGCACACTGCGAAGAACTCACCGCACAAGGGTGGTGGAACAGAGAAGAAGCGGGGTGGAACATCAACCGCCTAGAGGCACGGGCAGTCCGGTTAGCCTGCCTGCAATTTGCTCACAGACTGCAGAACCGGGCAGTCAGAATGATGTCCAACCCCACCACGGTGGCATACATCAACCATCGGGGTGGAACCAGAAGCCGACAGGTGTTCCTAGAGATAGCCCCGCTGATGGCTAGGGCGGAGGCGAATCTTCAGGACATCTCAGCCGTCCACATTGCCGGAAGGGACAACACCACGGCAGACTTTCTCAGCAGAGAAAGCCTAAATCCGGGGGAATGGCAGCTGTCGCCCACAGCCTTCCAGATGATTGTGGATCACTGGGGGATTCCGGACATGGACTTATTAGCAGACAGGTCCAATGCTCAAGTACTCAGATACTTCAGCCGCAAGCGAGATCCGTTCTCTCACAGGATTGACGTCCTGGTTCAGCCATGGCCTCCAGGGGCCCTGCTATACGCCTTTCCTCCATGGCCCCTGCTGGGCTCCCCTATACAAAAGATTCAGAAACACCGGGGCCTAGTTCTTCTAGTGGCACCAGATTGGCCAAGAAGACCCTGGTACGCGGACATGAGAAGACTACTGGCAGGGGAGCCCCTTCCCCTGCCTCTGCTCAGGGACCTGCTACGTCAAGGTCCCATCCTCCACGAGGATCCGGCTCAATTCTCTCTCACGGTCTGGCCATTGAGAGGGCTAGACTGAAGAAAAGAGGTTACTCGGAGCCGGTGATAGATACACTCCTCCGAGCTCACAAGTTTTTCCCACATCCCTCACCTACGTCAGGATTTGGAGAGTGTTTGAAGCCTGGTGCGACACTCATGGCCTCAATCCACATGCGACTACTATCCCTATTGTTCTGGATTTCCTGCAGGATGGGCTTCAGAAGGGTCTCTCCCTAAGCTCCATCAAGGTTCAGGTGGCTGCGCTGTCTTGCTATGGTCCCAGGAGGGATGGCAAGACCATTGCCACGCACCCAGATGTCTCTCGCTTCCTGAAAGGAGTCAAGCACATTCGTCCGCCACTGAAGTGGCCAGTGCCTTTGTGGAACCTCAACATAGTTTTGGATTTCCTCGCGGGATCTACCTTCAGACCCCTTCGGGGCCTGTCTCTCCGTTCTCTAACTTTGAAGATGGTGTTTTTGCTGGCCATATGTTCAGCACGCCGTGTCTTGTAGCTACAGGCGCTGTCCTGCCGGGATCCCTTCCTTAGGATCACTCCGGAGGCTATCCATCTTCGCACGGTTCCATCCTTCTTGCCGAAGGTAGTCTCACAATTTCACCTCAATCAAACCATATCCTTGCCAACCACGGTGGATCTGAAGAAGGGCGTTTGCTACGCCATCTCGACATCGGCAGATTGCTGCCCAGATATCTGGAAATGAAAGAAACAGTACGAAAGACGGACCATCTGTTCGTCCTGCACAGCGGGAAGAAACAAGGAGAAGCGGCCTCTCGGCCCACCATCGCCCGCTGGATTAAAGAAGTCATCAGAGTGGCCTACGTAGAGGCCGGGAAGTCACCGCCTCTACAAGTTAAGGCTCACTCTACCAGAGCCCAAGCAGCATCTTGGGCAGAATCTAGGATGCTGTCGCCTGCAGAAATATGTCAAGCGGCGACATGGTCCTCCCTCCATACCTTCTCCAGGTTTTACCGTCTGGATGTCCAGGCCGGGGAGGACACAGCATTTGCGAGGGCAGTCTTAACACTGTCCTCAGGCAGCCTCCCGCCCAGTCTGGGAGTAAAGCTTTTGTACATCCCACTTGTTCTGAGTCCATCTGGCTACACGCTAGGAAATGTGGAGATTACTTACCTGATAATCTCGTTTTCCTTAGTGTAGACAGATGGGCTCAGCATCCCACCCAGCTGCCAGTATACATGGGTTTCACCGATTCACGGTAAGCCTTATCACTTATTACATGAGTGCGTCCACTCTACCAGGGGTCGACGCCTTCCGGTTGGGAATGCTGGCGGTCTCCAGCTCCTATCAATCGGTCAGGGGAATCCTGTTTTCACTATTTCATTGATCGTCAGTACACATATATCCATAACAGCTTTTGCAAGGAAGATTACTGAAGTGCTTCACGTCCTGTGGGGGTATATGTACCCGTGCTGACGTCAGATCCGTCTCCAACTGCTAGCACGAGCACACTATACCCACTTGTTCTGAGCCCATCTGTCTACACTAGGGAAAACGAGATTATCAGGTAAGTAATCGCCACATTGCTTACCGTAAACGGGGTTTCCGTAGATAGGATGAATTAGCCATGCGATCCCTCCCACCTCCCTAGACAGTCCCCTTTTTTCCTACTATACACCATGTGGCCATACACCTCGCTTGGCTACAAAGAGGCTGAGGAGAGAAACGGATTCGCGCGGGAAGACGACCGCGCAGATGCACAGAGTTAAACTCTGACACTGAGGGAAGCTCTGCCTACTCCGGTCGCGTTGACGCTCCCAGACAGCATGGCTAATTCATCCTGCTATCTATGGAAACACAGTGTACGGTAAGCAAACTTGCTTGTCTGTTTGCCCACCACAACTCCCAAACTGGCTAGCGGACTGCATCGCCATCTAGTACACACAAGCGGGCTTTCAGCTTGGAGGTAGACTCAGAGCTCACTCTGTGAGGACCATGGCGACGTCATTAGCCCACTTATCAGCGATTCCCGTCACCGAAATTTGCTGGGCAGCGACATGGATGGATGCTTGGACAAGGATGGTTGACAAGATGGTGCTTTCGGCCAATCTGTCCTACGCAATCTCTTCCAGGCTTAAAACAGACTCTTTCTTCTTTAGGCCCCTTGTGTTGAGCCAGGCTCTCTCTCTACTGACAACAGTGCCACAGTTGGTTGTGCCCGTTGGCATCTTGTTCGGTTGCTGTTGTTCTTGGTGGTTTCCAGGAGCAGCCTGGAGTTTGGTATTCGCCCATCTAAGAGGACTACATTCTACTTGTCCTAGGTGTTCTCCTAGGACAGCAGGATGGTAGTCCTCAGGAAACCTGTTTGCCGCCCCGCGGAGTTGGGTTGTCCTGTGTGTTATGTTTTTTCGCTCGTATTTTTTCTCTGTTACAAGACTGAAGGGGGACCTATGTGGATGTGCGGATAATGGCATGCTGGGCATGCTCAGTGTGCCAGTCAAAGCTTCTAGAAACTTTGACAAAAGTTTTTCATCCCGGGCTCCATCTGATGATGTCACTCATTTGTGAGGACTAACATCCTGCTGTCCTAGGAGAACACCTGCTACAGGTAAGCAACTCTGCTATATTCTGAAGGGTAGATTTAATTAAGAGTAGTAATTTTGGTAAGCTACTATGGGCAACTTTGCAAAATTATTGTGCAAAAAATGATGGCCTGTATCATATGTATGGAGCTAATGAGATTGTGTACAATTTTTACTGCATTACCATCCTTTATAATAGCTACAAGCCGTTAAGCCCGTAACAACGGGCTACATTAAAACATTTTTTTTCAGTTTGGTTTTCGGAAACGGCACTCTTCCTCATTTCTTCTCCCTCACGCCCCCTTCCCCTCTCTCATTCACCTTGGTCACTCACCCCCCCCTTCCTCCACTCACCTCCCTTCCCTCCCCTGCCCCCACTCAAACTCCTTTCCCTCAGTCTTATTCACCCCCTTTCCTTCACTCTCACCTCCCCTTCCCTCATTCTCACTCCTTCCCCTCCTCAGTCACTCCCCACCCTCACTCTCATACCCTCCTGTCCCCTCTCAGTCACTACGCTATGTGACTCACTCCTTCCCTTGTGGCACAGCAGTCTGTTACTCTTGGCCCTTATTGGAAACCTTTTGTTTCTAATTTTCTTCCCCTCTGCCACTGATGCAGAGAGCAGTGCTGGAGCTCTATCAAAGTAAAGGCTTGCTTTGCTCTCTTTCTGGGAGACCTGTGCCTTTAAGAAATCTGCTCAGGGACTTGAGAGGGAGGAGGGAGCAGGGCTCTGGCTTTCACTTTTGTTGCTCTGCTTTGTGGGGGTGGAGGAATGCCCAAGTAAACTCTTCCCCTGGTGGCTGAGACCCCCCCACGGGTTGATAGCACTGCTCCCCCCCTCTCTCCTGCTGCAGTTGCTGAATGTTTACTTGGCTTCTCCTTATCTGCGCGGGCTGACTCAAATTTTCTCCGTTCCATTGTCTTCGCTGTGTGTTCAGCTGGAGGTAAGGAGCAGGTCTCTACTGCATTTGCTGGCGACTCTTCTTTCCTCCTCCTGTCCCTGTTTGTGAGGTGACGGTCCGGCCATCCCTCCCTACTCCTCCTCCCCCCCCCCCGGAGGTGGAGGAGGGACGGACTCAGGCTCTTAACATATCGCAGCGGCAGCTCCCTGCCGTTTCCTCCTCCCCTCTGTCGCTCAGAGTTCTCTGTGCCGCACATGCGCAGTAGAGCTGCTCTCTACTGCGCATTTGCGGCACGTCTGTCAAGCTTCATTTATCTAGTTAGATGATGTGATAACTGTTGTGTACAATAAATAAGCCGTGCAGTATTTTGACCACGTAAATCCTGCAAATTTACAGGAAACACTTTCCTCTTTAGAAAAGTACAAAAGCCAGCCTTTCACAACCAGTGCTGTGAGGAGGATATGGCGAGCTAATGAATCCAAGCATGGAGAATAGGTTTATGCTTAGAGAGGGAAAGGAGATTAGTTTTTATTGTTCTATTTGTGGTTGATCTAATTGTTTACTGTTTCCCAGACTTTAACTTGCCTCTTTTGCTTGAATTTTTGTGTGTGGAAGTCTTTTGGTCTTTTTTGTCTTTAGGGAATTTTAGCAGTGTGTGTGTATTGGTGGGGGCAGATTAGGAGGGAAAATAAGATATTGAACCCTTTGCAGAATTTTGGAATAGGAGGAATTGTCTTAGACTGATTTCAGTCATTTCTGCAGAATTAAATGCAGCATGTCTAGAGAGGTGACCAGTGCTCCACATGGCATACCCTTAATTGGAGACTACCACAAGGTTCAGCACTTGTCCCCTTTCTTATTTAACCTGTACCTATGCCCTTTAGGGGCGCTTCTTCAGACAATGAATATCTGTTACTTTATGTATGCTGATAACATTCAGCTTTTTCTCCCTTGTGATGTGAATGGGGAGGTTTACAGGGAAGAATTTACAGCTTGCATTCTCATTGATAAAAGCCTGGATGACAGAAAATATATTTTTGAATATTAAGAAAAGAAAGATTCTCTGGGTGGGCAAATGCCCACCAGAAAAATGACAGTGACAACAGTTATGCCTGGATGGAATCCCAATTCCTATTCTTTAGGAAATTCAAAGTCTAGGGGTCATCGTAGACTCATAGTTGATAATGCAACAGCAAATTTGCCAGGTAGCTAATGTTGCTTTTTATAAACTTTAAGCTTGTTAGATCACTGAAAATTTTTACTCCCGGATTTGTACCTTACAGTGTTACTCTGGTGTTGAATCACATAGACTAGACTATTGTAGCTCACTATATTTTGGTTTAACTGAAATATACAAAAGTTTCTTAACTTGTTCAGCATGCTATGGCTCAAGTGTTACATGGGCTGCCATGAAAGGGCACATGACCCCCATACTAAGAGACCTCCATTGGCTACTGCTAAAATGGAGGTTAAAGTTTAGGTTGTTAGTAATTATATTTAAACTTCTTAATAGTGAGCAAAATACAATTATCTGGTATATTCGTTCTAGAACATTCCGCTCAGAAGGAACTCGTTTACTATAGTTCTCCTAGGACAAGCCGGATGATAGTCCTCATGGATGACGACATTGGATGGAGCCCGGCATGGAACTTTGATCTCAAAGATTCTAGAGCTTGAGCATGTGCAGCTGTAGTCATGAATCTGCCCCCCTAGGCAGAGTCCCTCAGTCTCCTCTTCTGTAGAGCTGTCGTCTCGCGGTTGTGGAGCTTGTGCTCTGTTTTTTTAGAAAATGTTTTTCACAGTATTCAGCTTTGCTCTCTTCTTACAGTTTTGTAAGGTGATTTTTTTCTAGAGCTGCAGCTTTTCTTTCTTGTAGTTTATTCTTTTTCCAACTGTCTGCCGGCCGCATGGTGGGTTCTTCCCTGTGCAGCCTGACAGTCTGTTACAAAAACCTGCAGGAGCAGTTTTTTTTTTTATTTGTGTCCTCTGTTTACTCTGTTTTTCTTTTTTTTTCCCAGAGTGCTGACAGGTCTGGGTTATGTAATCCAGTGATCCGTGTAGGCTGCTGAGCCTGGGGACTCATCTGAGTTCTATCTGAGCTGGAGTTCCATGGCGGTTCACAGATTTCTCGGCATCAGTGGATTCAGATGGTGGAAGGATCAAGGACCATGCTGTTTCTGTGGTGAGGAGAGCTCATCCTCCCCACATCTCAAGGAACTAGTCTCCAAGGGCAGGAGCCCTGGATGACATTGCCTCCCCTTCTGCTTGCCAACCTTGGCAATGCAATGTCCTTGGGAGAGATGGCACTTCGGTGCCATGCCCATGAATGGTTGCTCGTGCACAGCTATAACCAGTGCACCATTCGTCCAACACATCTATGTCGGGACCGCGCCAGGGATGGGGCCTATCTTCAGGTACTGTGGTCCCCTTGACACCATCGAGGTCCAGGATCACTCTTGTTGCATCGAGGTGCATGACCACTCACGATGCCATGGAGGCCTTTGGTGCCATCGGCATCGGTGAAACTGGAATCTTGCTGCATCGGTTTGGGCATAGAGACCTCGATGCCCTCAGTGCCATGGTGTCCTCGGTGCTGTGATACGGCGCACTCGATGACACGGTGCCCTCGATGCACTTGATACCATGGCATGATACCTTTTCCATGGTGCCCTTGACACACTCGATGCCTCTGTGCCCTTGATGCACTTGATCCCTCTGCACGGTGCCCTTGGTGCACTTGCCACGGTGCCCTCTTTGCATTCAATGCCTCAATGTACTTGATGCCACAGTGCCTTCGGGGCACTGGCCACAGTCTGCCCTCATTGCCTTGAAATGTTCACTGCACTCAGTACTGTGGTGACCATGGTACCATCAATGCTGCTGTGCTCTCGGTGCCCACGGGGCCCTTGATGCCATTGACCCCACTAGGTCATCAAGGATCACGACCTCTGTGCCAGCATGATCTCAATTCATTGCGATGCGGTGCTGCCAAAATATCATTGACACCCTCGAGGCCATCAAGGTGTGGGGCCATCAGAGAGGCCTTCAAACCACTGATGCCTCACTACCGCCTTGACTATGAGCCCCACCAACCAGGCACTGGATTCACTATTGAGCATCCTTGTCACCTCTGTGTCCATCGACCGCCGGGACTCTCTGAAGCCCCCGCATGGCCCTGCAGCCCTTGGGGGGGGGGGGGGGGCAGGGGTTCTTGGCCTCTTACGGATCGAGTGCAGGGTTCACCATCTACTCGAGGCACCCTGGTGTGCTGGTGAATCTGTACGTAGTGGCCCGGTGCCCTCAGCTGCTGGTTTGTGTCCACTACAGAGCACTGGGAAGCACAGGTCTGCCCCTTCAACCGATGACCCCAGTGTTGGGGGCCCTGCCAAGATGTGCACACCATCAAGATTGAGTGCCAACAAGGCTCTCGTCAGCCATAATGCATGTGAGGCCATAGAGTTCACAGCATTGACACTACCAGACAAATCGGTGAGCTGAGGGAAATTGCTGTCAGCACTAGCAGCCATCTGTTCCCTTTGATATCGATTGCCTGTCAGGGGGGCTGCAGGACCTCTCCTTGCAGATGCCGATAGCTTTATTGGTCCATATCTTTGGGCATCAGGGCCCCTAGGTAGTTGACGAATGTGGATACCTGTGGCACCAGGAATGGTGCTATTTATCGGCAAACTTCTTATAGATTGCAGGGCTTGTCCACAATCCTCCAAAAACACCCGTGCTTGCCAGGGACTTCGCTGCAGTTGTTCCCTATGGGACTTGCAGGTGAGCAGATTCCACCATAGTTTTGATGGCCCGCTTCCTGGAATATTCTCGGGTACTGAAGGAGGCGACGCCATAGACTGCCACCTTCCACTATGCCTTACCCAGAGCGCCAGTTGTGCTGGGGACACCATTGTCACACTGTCTTCTCCACTCCGCTGGAGTTATTGTGGCTTTGACACATACTTGCACGATTGGGACAGATTAGGCATCTGTTCCAACTGCCTCGGTCGCTGCCAGGCAGCATTCTCCTGGGCTATGCAATCCTCAGCCACACTAGAGTTCTGCCATCTTTCAGCATGGTCTCAGCCTCTGCATCAGTCCGTACCGCATAGTGCTGAGGAGCACTGGCGAGGGAAGTGTCACTACACACTCTGTGCTTAGTTGTGGAGCAGCCTGTAGCTACCAATTCGGTCATATGGCTCTCTGTCCTTGCTGGGACATGGGATTTCTCCCACAAGCTCGGCGCTCAAGATCATGGATATGCCATCATCTGCGGATGGGTTACCACAGCATGAATCCGCCCAGAGTGCCCTCTGTCACCTGGGTGTTTGTGTGTGTGGGTTGTTCCCTCCGAGCGGTCACAACAAGTTGTTCCGCAGCTGCAGGGCTGGCCTAGGACTGCAATCCTGGTCAGATTCTAAGGTGAATGAACATCGCGATAGTGGCTCCATTGTCCTCTCCTTTCTCAGCAGAGGCGTATGTCTTTCGCCCTCTACCATATTCTTGTGGAACAGTCCCTGGAGCTATGTCCCTGATAAATATTTTTTCTCTGATTTGGAGCCTCTGAATCGGCATGTCTCCTTGGAGGATAGGGCCAGGGAGCAGCACTGGCGGTCGTTGAACCATCTTCAGCTGGGGCCCTTCCCTATTCGAGGCTGCCTGCCTGCCTGCCTGTGATGGCTCGGTCGTGTTGGTGCCTCAGCGATCGGTGATTGTGCCTTAACTCTCCTTTGGAGGATTGCTAGGCCCCGATCCCGCTGCTTCCTTCTCTCTGGAAGGGGAGAATCGATTGGTTTCCAGGGCAGCCCTTTCGGGTTCCCCTCTTGACGCCTGACTATGTACCCCTTCGAGGAATGTCCCTTGTTTTCCGTTCCTGAACAAGGGATGACACTGCTCTGACTGGCATTAGCCCCAAGAATAGTCGAATACCACTCTCCCTTGGGCATTCTAAAATGCAGTAGGTCTTTCCATGAGGGAGCCTGTCCAGTGTTGTTCCTCGGTGACCTTCCAGGTTTCCCCCTGTTCGGGAGTCACTTTGGAATCTACTGTACTCAAACGTCTTCCTTAAGAATTGCTATTATCAGTCATTCTTGCCTGTGGAACCCTCTGAGGTGAATTTCAGTCCATAAGCTGGGCGATTGTGCTTTTCACATTTTTTTTGCTGTGTCTATGGCTGAGGGAGTTGGAGTTGGAGGCTGAGTACCCTGCAGCAGAGGCCCTGTCCTTTGCAAGCTATTTTTCCCCTTTTTCTGGATTATTCCGTCCTGGGTCATGCAGAGTTGTCCATTGCTGGGCCACATGCTTCCTTAGGAAGGGATGTTTCTCCCCTGGGGGTCACTGCTTTCAGTTTCTGCTGTTTTGAAGACTGGATGCTCCATCTCAGTGGGTTACTCCCTGCTGGTTTCGACAGTGAGTTCGCTTGGGGTTTATGGGCAACTGGCTGACTTGTGCTTGCCCTGGAGGTCTTCTGGTCTGCCTCTTTGTGTTCTTCACTCCTTCTGACTTCTGTTAGCTTTACCTCCCCTCGATAATCCAAAGGCACCTGTGGTATACCTCTGTATACCTGCAGGGAAGGATACACCACATTTTTCCACTTATTTTCACCATTTTCTGGCCAATACTGCCTTAGTTTTTTCTCATTCTCTAGGTTGCCCAAAAGGCCTTCCTGCTCCCCTCGCAATCCTGTGACAGGATAGATGAACCTGTTCTGACAGGTGCTCTTAAGTGAGCTTCAGGCCTATCTCATTCTCCCTACTTGGAGTTTTTGGGCTACAGGTCTGTTTCGGGGATTGTCTTTCATGTCCTGCACAGTCAGCTACATCTGACCATGTAGGGTCTGACCTAGGCTCTGCCGTAGTTTGCTGCTTATTCTTCAAGTGTGAATTGGGTTTCTTCTGCCAATTTGGCCTACCAGCCATACCTTGGCATTTTTCTCCAGATCTTTGGCTGTCAGTGGTCGACAGTCTCTTCTGGAAGGCTCTCTGACCCCAGTTTGTTTTTTTTCACACTGAAGGAAACTGTGGTTTTGTCCTAGAGTCTCTCTTGTTTACATCTCTGGGTCCTTCCTGTTTCTAGGAGGATCTAGATCCACTGTTTTTATCAGAAGCCCTGCTTGTATTGTCTTCCGTGATGCACAATTGCTTCTGTTTGCATTTGCATCACTCCCCTGCTTCAGGCATCCCTGCTACGCATGGGGATTTGTGTCTGTCTTTCTTGGCTTTCTTTATAAAACCTAACTTCTCCAGCCTAGTGGGTCAGCTGTCTTGCAGGCAAAGAACGGAAGTAGTGCTGCGGCACTGTGCGGTTTACTGCTTTGTCCTGCTCGGACAGCCTGTAGCTTGGTATTCACCCATGTGTGAGGACCACCATCCTGCTTGTTCTAGGAGAAAACAGTTGCTTACCTGTAGCAGGTGTTCCCTGTACGTACCAGGATCAGTCCAGACAGTGGGTTATGTCCCCTGTCCAGCAGATGGAGTCAGAACAAAAGCTCCAGGGGGCGGTCCTATATGACCTCATCCCCTGTGACTCTATCCTCAGTATTTTCTGACTCCAGCAGATGTGAGCAGGGGACTAGCTAGTCCCCAGCACAGGATTTAGGTTTTAGGCCTTTCCTGTTTACTTGAGGGATCAAGAATTAAAAAAAAAAAATATATATATAGAAAATATATATATTCAATTTAAATTTCAGGAGTTCAGGTTTCATATTTTTGTCTGAAACCGGGGAGTTAGAGGGACTTGCTGACTGACTGTATCCTGAGTCTTTCTTTCTCTCCTTATTCTCTTCTATGGTGGGTAAGTTTTTATTTACTTACAGGTCATTTTTATTCTTCACCCTCTTGCCGTTTTCGGCACTGGAGGGCTATGCTGCCGTTTTAGAAATTTTTGTCAGGGTTCCTGACTAGTTCTTCTCACCCCCTCCCTCCGAGTCTATCGAGCCTGTACCGACCTGCGGCCCCGCGAAGCGCATTCCCCGGGGCCGCAGACCGTTGGGAGCTTTTCCACCAGCGTGTTTCTTGGGTCGGTGGGAGGGGAGGGTAGGCGATTCGAGCGTCGAGGACGCGAATCGCCGGGGTTTTTCCTCCGTCTGCCGCGCCGTTGGTTTCCTGCCTCTCCAAGAGCGGGTAAATTTTTTCTTCATGTCGCGAGCGCACAGCTGTGCAGTCTGCGGCCGTCAGGGAAGCCGCCTTAATGAGGGCAGGTGCCCGAACTGTCTCCCCGCTGGAGAAGTCAGCCCGTCGAAGGGAGAAGGCACAGGAGACCAGGCAGACAACTCTAGTTTTAGTCAGCGGCAGGCCCCGTTCCCGCAGAACGCGGGAACGGTGGCCATTTTGTTGTCAGAGGAAGACGCTGACATTTCAGACGGGGAGGACACAGGAATTCTAATTCCGAGGCAAACAGTGGTTTTACCGTCCCTGGCCCATAAGGATGGCAAGTCTTCGGCTGGAGAGGTCCCAGGAGGCCCCCCTGGGATTACCCGTGTTTTCACCTGAGTTTGTGGTTTTAATGCACCGGGCTTTTCTCCAAAGCTCCAACCAGGCTTTGGGGTCGGGCATGGGTCCCCCTCCCGCCAAACTACCCCATTTAGATATATCTTTGGGGGGCTCTCCAGCACGGGGGGGGGCGGACAGCCCATTAGTTTAGCCCAGTCTACGACTAGGGCTCTCATGGCACCACCGCGGAACCCCCCCGGTGCTCCCGCAGGGCGACACGTCTCAGGATCCTTCCGGGGGCGATCCCGCTCTCTCGACCCAAATGGAAGGTGATGATCCCAGGGTCCTCCGCATCTTCCAGGTTGAAGAATTGGAGGGTCTCATCCCGCATATTCTTCAGGAGATGGACATTGACCCTCCTCCAGACCCAACGCCCTCGGATCCCAAGATAAGAAAGGGAGACCCTCTCTTAGCGGGACTTAGACCCCAAGCCAAGGCTTTTCCAACACATCCCAGTTTCTTACAATTGATCTCAGGTGAATGGGACAGGCCGGAAGCTTCTCTCAGAGTTAGCAGAGCTATGGAGAAGCTTTATCCTCTCCCGGTGGACTTCCTGGAACTCCTCAAGGTCCCGGCAGTGGATTCAGCGGTTTCGGCAGTTACTAAGAGAACTACCATTCCGGTAACAGGCGGCACAGCCCTTAAGGACCTGCAGGATCGGAAGTTGGAAGTCTACCTTAAGCGTATCTTTGAGGTCTCGGCGCTTGGGGTACGAGCGGCCATCTATAGCGCTCTGGCACAGAGAGCGGGTCTCCGGTGGGTTCAACAATTACTCACCTCGCAAGATCTCCTGGACTCTGAGGCTCAACAGGCAGACAGGTTGGAGTCTGTGATGGCTTATGGGGCGGACGCCCTGTATGATCTCCTCCGGGTCCTATCTCGTTCCATGGTGGCGGCTGTCTCGGCGCGTCGCCTTTTGTGGTTACGTAACTGGTCGGCGGACTCTTCATCCAAAACGCGTCTAGGTTCGTTACCTTTCAAGGGTAAGTTCCTTTTCGGGGAGGACTTGGATCAAATTATTAAGTCACTGAATGAGAATGCGGTACATAAGCTTCCAGAAGACAGACCCCGTGCTTCTAGATCGTTCAGTTTTTCCAGAAACCGTTCTCGAAATCAGCGTCGTGCACGGACGAATAGGCAGCAGCAAGCTCCACGGACTCCCTCTTATCGTTCTCAGGGCTGGAACCGGTTCTTTCGTGGACTTCGTCCCGGAAAGGAGGCTACAGGATCTCGTTCTGCCTCGAAACCAGCTCAATGATGCCAGGATGACCCACGAACCGACCCCTCGGGTGGGAGGCCGGCTCGCTCTTTTTTACAGGGAATGGGCCTGCATTACGTCGGATCAGTGGGTCCTGGATATCCTAAGACATGGTTACGTGTTGGATTTTGTCCAAGTCCCCAGAGACAGGTTCCTTTTCTCTCCTTGCGGCTCCGCTCAAAAGCAGTCGGCTGTTCGTCAAACCCTGCAGCGACTGATACTGTTGGGAGCTATAAGACGGGTATCCGCCAACGAGTTGGGTCGAGGTCATTACTCCATCTATTTCGTGGTTCCCAAGAAAGAGGGTACGTTCCGACCCATACTGGATCTCAAGTCGATCAACAAGGCGCTGCGGGTCCCTCGTTTCCGTATGGAAACCCTCCGATCTGTGTTAGCGGCGGTTCATCAAGGAGAGTTCCTCGCCTCTCTGGATCTAACGGAGGCATATCTCCACATCCCGATTCATCCAGATTACCAAAGATATCTCCGCTTCAAGATTCTGGGACAACATTTTCAGTTCCGGGCTCTACCTTTTGGTCTAGCGACAGCACCGCGGGTCTTTACAAAGGTAATGGTTGTGGCGGCGGCTCTACGCCGGGAAGGGATCATGGTTCACCCGTACCTAGACGATTGGCTCATACGGGCGAAGTCTCGAAGTCAGGGGCTTCAAGCTGTGAGCAGGGTGGTGTCCCTTCTACAGTCTCTAGGTTGGATCATCAACTACGACAAGTCACCTCACGCCATCTCAGTCGTTGGGCTATCTGGGCGCCCACTTCGATACGAGGGAAGGAAAAGTGTTCCTACGTCTGGAGAGAGCACAAGCATTGAGAACGCAAGTGCGGCGTTTCATGTCTCTCTCGGATCCAACTGCCTGGGACTACCTGCAGGTTCTGGGGACAATGGCATCCACGATCTACCTAGTTCCGTGGGCCTTTGCTCATCTCCGACCCTTGCAGAAGGCATTGCTGTCCCGTTGGAAGCCAGTGTCACAGGATTATCATGCGGTTCTTCCGATCCCTCCGGCGACCCGGCTCAGTCTCAGTTGGTGGTTAGATCCCCAGTCTCTAGCCAAGGGAGTTTCCCTAGAGACACCAGACTGGATAGTGGTTACCACGGATGCCAGCCTCTCCGGTTGGGGAGCGGTCTGTCAAGCGTTCTCCATCCAGGGCACGTGGACGAGGGACCAGAGACAGTGGCCCATCAATCGCCTGGAGACCAGAGCGGTTCGGCTTGCCCTGCAGGGTTTCCTGCCGTTAGTTCGGCGAAAAGCTGTCAGAATACTGTCGGACAATGCAACTACAGTATCGTACGTCAACCGGCAGGGAGGAACGAGGAGTCGACTGGTCGCCTGGGAAGCAGAACAGCTGATGATGTGGGCGGAACGCCACTTGCTTCGACTAGCGGCCTCTCACATAGCAGGCGTAGACAACGTGCAAGCAGACTTCCTAAGTCGACAGCGTCTAGATCCAGGAGAATGGGAACTATCCTCGGACGCGATGAAGCTGATAGAGCGCCGGTGGGGGAAACCTCACATGGATCTAATGGCCACAGCGGTGAGCGCAAAAGCTCCTCGCTTCTTCAGTCGCAGACGAGAGCACGGCGCGGAAGGAGTCGATGCTCTGGTTCTTTCATGGCCAAGGGAGGTCCTGCTGTATGTCTTCCCGCCATGGCCCCTAGTGGGGAAGGTGCTCCGACGTATAGAGACTCATCCAGGGCCGGTGATTCTGGTAGCTCCAGAGTGGCTGCGGCGCCCCTGGTTTGCGGATCTTCTCTTTTTAGCACACGAGGGACCATTACGTCTCGGTCACCTACCTCGACTCCTCAGGCAGGGTCCCATATTTTTCGACGAGGCAGATCGCTTTTGTCTTGCGGCATGGCTTTTGAGAGGCGCAAACTAAGGCGTCTGGGATATCCGGAATCGGTGATTTCCACCTTATTACGTGCCAGAAAAACGTCTACCTCCGTGACCTATGTGAGGGTCTGGAAGGTTTTTGAGGATTGGTGTATTGCCCACTCCATTGTTCCGGGGAAAGTCTCTCTGGTCCAGATCTTGGATTTCCTACAGACTGGACTGGAGATGGGCCTAGCCTACAACTCCATTAGGCTTCAGGTCTCGGCGTTGGGTGCTTTACTATACAACGGTAAGGACTCCCTCCTCTCTTCGCACCCGGATATTATCCGTTTTCTCAAGGGTGTAAAACAGCTGAAGCCTCCCTCTAGACCGTCTTGCCCATCGTGGAGTCTTAATTTGGTTCTCCGGGCTCTGGGCGAGGCACCTTTCGAGCCTTTGCGGTCGGCCACCCTGAAGGATCTCACACTTAAGTCAATTTTCCTGGTGGCAATTAGCTCAGCCCGTCGTATCTCGGAACTTCAAGCGCTTTCCTGCCGAGAACCTTTTCTACGCTTCTCTGAAGGCGGAGTTTCTTTGCGAACAGTACCTTCGTTTCTTCCAAAGGTCGTATCTTCTTTTCATCTAGATCAATCGGTAGAACTTCCCTCGTTCGCCACAACGGAGCCCAGACATCTCCGGGTTCTGGACGTCAAGAGATGTCTGATGCAATACTTGACAGTCACCAATGAATTTCGCCTCTCGGATCATCTTTTTGTTCTCTGGTCGGGTCCTAGGAAGGGTCGCATGGCGTCCAAGGCCACCATTGCAAGATGGCTGAAGACTGCAATTTCTTCAGCATACATTGGGGTTGGACGTCAACCACCGATGGGGGTTAAGGCTCACTCCCTTCGGGCGCAGGCCGCTTCTTGGGCGGAAAACTCGGCTGTTTCAACACAAGAGATTTGCCGAGCGGCCACCTGGAAGTCTCTTCATACGTTCTCTAGACACTATCGGTTGGATGTTCGGGCCCCTGTTTTTGGGTCCTTTGGAGATAGTGTTCTACGAGCAGGGCTGTCATCGGCCCACCCACTGTAGGGAAGCTTTGGTACATCCCACTGTTTGGACTGATCCTGGTACGTACAGGGAAAAGAAAATTATTCCTCACCTGCTAATTTTCGTTCCTGTAGTACCAAGGATCAGTCCAGACGCCCTCCCTGTTTTTTGAGGGTTTTTTGTGATTGGGATAGGCCTCTGCTCGTTATCTCTACTTGTCTGTCTTTTTCAAGCTACCCTGGGGCTCCAGGGTTCTTCGCTTGAACAGTTTTCGTTTGCAAGTTCCATTTTGTGGTTACCTTAAACTTAATCAAAGTTCTGTTTTTGCAGTTTTTAGTTGATAGTTCTCAGTTCTTGATCCCTCCTTCTCTTCTCTTCCTGGCTTTGTAAGTCTAGTTACTGAGGATAGAGTCACAGGGGATGAGGTCATATAGGACCGCCCCCTGGAGCTTTTGTTCTGACTCCATCTGCTGGACAGGGGACATAACCCACTGTCTGGACTGATCCTTGGTACTACAGGAACGAAAATTAGCAGGTGAGGAATAATTTTCTTTTCTCCTATGACAACAGGATGTTAGTCCTCACGAATCCCTCCCACCTCCCCTGGGAGTTGGTTTCTCCATATATTAGCTATATCATGGACTGAGGGTCTCTGTCTAGGGGGCAGGGTGGTGACTACAGCTGCATATGCTCAATAGGGCATGTGAAAGCCCTAGAATCTTTGATCAAAGTTCCGTGCTGGGCTCCATCCGATGTCACCCATGTTTGAGAACTAACATCCTGCTATCCTAGGAGAACCCCTGTTACAGGTAAGCAGCTCTGCTATACCAACAGTTCATAATTTTTGACTGGAGTAACCTTGGACCAGAGCATTTCTTATGCAGCTGTAACAGCATGGAATAAATTGCTGGTTAAGATAAGGGAGGAGCGAGAAGTGAAGCACTTCAGAAAACAGGTAAAGGCATTATTTTTTCAAGAGATGTATAAGTGAGGAAATGTTTTATGATGTAACGGTTGTATTAATGTTTTAATATCAGAAGTAATGTTTTTATTGTATTTGATTTGTTTTATATTATGTTTACGTAATTTTATGAGTGATTTTGTAAACCGCACTTCATTTTTCCCCTCTTTCCTTTTAGTCCTTTTCAGCTTCTATCTTATCCACAGGCTGAGTGAGATGGGGACAGTATTCACTGAGCACTGGATATGACTCAGTGTTGGGCAGCAATGGAGGAGCTCTGGCAGTGTAACTAATTAAGCCAGCTTCCCTCACCACACTGACATCTCCCTTCTTCTGCAAACATACACATATATAGAGGGAGCTGGTTCATCATGATCAGTTCATGTATGTCTCTGCCTGCCTCTTGCCCTTTGTTTTAAAATTTGGAAGAAAGTGATGGGGCTTTAGAGTTTCTGTACTTTTGGCCATGAGAGCTCTTCATAATACCCTCAGGCAGCGTGAGAGAAACTGGCGTAAAGCCCCCTCACCCCAACTCGCCTCAAGTTTCAAAACTACCCTTCACCAATATAGAATGACCACCCTCAAAACAAAAAGAGACTACTTTTCAGCTAAGATCCACCAATACATGTACAACCCGAAAGCCCTTTTCAATTATGTTGCCAACCTCACCAAATCCTCTCAGCCCACTATCCCTGAGAATGATGCCTCCACTAAGAGCAAAGAAATCGCCCAGTATTTCCTCACAAAAATCACCAACATCCTCCGCAGATTTCAACACCCTTCTCCATCCACCTCCCCTTCCCCCTCCCTCCAACCTTCCCCCACTTCACCCACCCTCCAAACCCTTGACCTGACTTCCGCTAAAGAAGTGGAATCTATTCTCAGAAAACTTAAACCAGCTTCCCACCCTTCAGACACCATTCCCACAAAATCCCTCCTCTCCATCCCGAACACTATATCCAAACCCATCGCAGACATCATAAACTCCTCCCTCTCTTCAGGCTCTGTCCCAGATGCTCTTAAACAAGCTATTGTCAAGCCCCTCCTAAAAAAACCAACACTAGACCCTAAAGACCCCGCTAACTTCCGCCCTATCTCTAACCTGCCCTTCCTATCCAAAATTATGGAAAAGATTGTAAACATCCAACTTACAGAATATCTAGAAAGCAACAACATTCTGCATCCAGCCCAATACGGCTTCCGTAAATACCTCAATACAGAAACCCTCCTGCTCTCCCTCACGGACCACTTACTCATAGGCATGGACCGAGGCAACTGTTACCTCCTCGCCCTACTCGACATCTCAGCTGCCTTTGATACCATCAACCATAACCTCCTCATCAACCGGCTATCCGAAATAGGCATCTCAGGCCTAGCCCTACTATGGTTTAAATCCTACTTATCTAACAAAGTTCTCCGTCAAGATAGGAAACGCCAACTCCACACTCTATCCCTTGTCTCAAGGTGTCCCACAAGGCTCCTCCCTCTCCTCCACCCTTTTCAACATTTATCTCACACCTCTATGTCAGCTCCTCACAGACCTCGGCCTCAAATTCTACCTCTATGCAGATGACGTTCAAATCGTCATTCCCATTCACAACTCTCTCTCAGATGCCCTTGCCTTCTGGAACACATGTCTTGCCAACATCAATGACTTCCTCACCAACATCCACCTCGCTCTAAACTCCTCCAAAACAGAGCTGCTCCTTATCTCTCCTCACCTCCCTCCCAAACCACCGATCTCCAACGATCCAGCTTTCAACGTCATAACACCCCAACCCACAGTAAGAGACCTTGGGGTTATCATAGATCAACAACTCAATCTCAAAAAACAGATCAACTCCATCCTCAAAGAAGGTTTCTTCAAGCTTCACATCCTGAAGAAACTCAGACCCCTCCTCCACTATCATGACTTCCGCACCGTCGTCCAAGCCACCCTTTCCTCAAAGCTGGACTACTGTAATGCCCTCTTCCTTGGCCTACCCTCCTCCACCACCAAGCCCTTACAAATGCTCCAGAATGCCATCGCCAGGGTCATCACCAACTCAAGGAAAGCTGATCACATTACCCCAATACTCAAAGAACTCCACTGGCTCCCCATCGCATCCCGAATTCTCTTCAAAATTCTAACCATAGTGCACAAGTCCATCCACTCGCACAATTCCAATTGGCTGGATGAACCCTTTCGTCCTATACGCACTGAACGACCCACTCGCACTGTCAACAAAGGCACCCTCTCCATTCCCCCTTTGAAAAAAGCCCACCTCTCCTCTACTAGGGACCGTGCACTATCCATTGCAGGCCCTAAACAATGGAACACCCTCCCTACCACTCTCAGGCTAGAGCCATGTTACGCCAAGTTCAGAAAAAAACTTAAAACATGGCTCTTCCGACAAGCCTACCCTGATTAAGTACACCGACTTCCGCAAGTATCTTGCCTACGCCTTGTATATTCTTGTAAATAGTCCGTTGCAGTTTTTATTTATTGCTTTAATTCCTCCACCTCCTGCTCTTTGTATACTCCTCCTTGTTCGCCCTCCCTGTTCATTGTAATTTCTACCTTTAAAGTTACATTGTAAACCGGTATGATGTATGCATACTAATACCGGTATATAAAAGTTTTTAAATAAAATAAATAAATAACTACACTGCCTGTTTCCATGGAGACTACTATGCCAAATTATTTTGTTAATGTAGGTATACCTTGGGTTTGAAAAGGTAGGGAACATCAATTTCAAGATTCATTGAAACATTTCATCACAGGTGCCTAAACCTTTGCTCACAACTGTATAAAATGACATTAGTGAGGCTTTCTTGCACATCATCTCAGTAGCAAATCATGAGAGCTTCCAGGCATTAATGGCCATGGCAGATTTTCAGTGCCACTTCAAACACACCATAGGTCATGTAGGCCATACATTTATCAGATTCCATAAGGTGAGAGAAACCTGCCTATTGCTCTTGAAGGAGAAATTGGGTGAATTCATGGGTCCCTTCCAGGACTGTATAAGTACTGAATCATATAGACTGTTGATTTTCCTCATAATGTCAGGGAAGCAGACCAGTTGATTTTCAAGTGTTATCCCAAATGCCAACAGAACATGCCCATCTCTCACCATCATGAGGCTTAATTTGAGTGTTTGGAATAAGGCCATGACATCAACTGTGGCATCTGTGTAAGGCTGTGATTCAAAGCAAACTGGGCCCAGAAAGACAGATTCTTTGCCTACCTTGCCACAGATCAAAAGTTCAGTTCCTTGAAGATAGCACAGAAGGCTAAACAAGAGGACTATGTAATCATGCTAACCATGCTGATGGCCAGGCCGAAGAGATGCTCCCTTCTTGACATCTCCTTCCTTTCCCTTCTCCCCTCTTTTCTCCTAGTTTCATCTCTCTCCTACTCATCTTCAACCTCTCCTTACTCTTTTGCTTTCTCTTCCTCACCTCCACTTCCCCACTCATACTCTATCCTCATCTTATTTAAGATTTATATACCGCTCAAGACGAGCGGCCCAATTGCACGCACAGGGGCCGCTTTCCCCCGTGCAGGCATCCATCTTCGCTTCCGGGAGGCAGGGGAGCCACGATCTGTCTCCACCGATGTCAGTCTCCGGAGGAGGGCTGCGAAAAAAGTAAGTCGTTGCTTTACACTGCCAGTCCTCTCTCCCCTCCTCCCAAAGCAAGGCAGCTTTACGCGCCTTCGGGAGGAGGGGAGAGAGGACTGGCAATCCCGAGCGTAGGAGAACCGTCCACTTCGTTGCTACTTTTTTTTTTTGGCTTTTTCGATTTTTTTTTCGATTTTTTTTTTCCGCTTTCGTTGCTGAGGGGGGGAGAGGACTGGGGCTGCCCCGGAGACCAGCACCCATTGACGCGGCCAGGGCAGGTGAGCAGGGCTTGGGGGTAAGTTTGCTGCCTACCCTTACCCCTGCCTCTAACGCAGGGGTAAGGGTAGGCGGTAAGTTAGCAGGTTAAACGCGTGGCAAAACGGCAGGGTAAAAAAGCGATAGTCGGGGCGCGCGTTACTGTAAGGGAGGGATTAGCTAATTCGATCGTTTACATCTAATATACATGCCGTGGGCGGAAGGGGTTACCTGGTGATTTAAAGAGGCGGTAAGAATCGGTTAAAGGGGATTGTGTATCGCAGGAAGGGCTAACGTGACCGGAAAGTGAGTAGAAAGCAGGTTAGGAGCGGGGTAACTGCAGCCGCACTTTACTGTATTGACCTGTTAGAGAATAGCCACTGCCATTAGCAATGGTAACATGGAATAGACTTAGTTTTTGGGTACTTGCCAGGTTCTTATGGCCTGGATTGGCCACTGTTGGAAACAGGATGCTGGGCTTGATGGACCCTTGGTCTGACCCAGTACGGCATTTTCTTATGTTCTAAAATTGAACTTGCCTTAGAAATATTGTCCCCTTTTCTGGCTCAAATCAGAGGCTGGCTCTCCAATGATAAATTGGCATTAAATGTTTAAAAATACATTTTATTCCAAATTGAATCTGCTGATGCTCCAAGTTTTCTGTTTGGGTACACCATTCCTGTTAGTGCACAAGCTCACAGTTTGGAAGTGCTGGTGGATTTGTCACTATCGTTGCGCCCGCATGTTAACTCACTGGTGCAAACCCCTTCAATTTCCGTCTTTTTTTTGTATTCCCTGAAATCTTTTTTTTTTTTTTGTTAGATTTTCACCCTGTGAGGCAAGCCTTGATTCTATCCTCTCAACTATTGCAGTGCATTGTTCTTACAACTACTGCATTCATCCCTGAGAGCCTTGCAATTGATTCAAAACTCTGCTGCTTGCCTAGTGTCTGGATCTTCATTTCGTGAGCATATTTCATCTGTATTAGCCGATTTAAATTGGCTGACTGTCGTTTAGTGAGTGAAATTTAAGATTCTAACACTAATTTTTAAGGCTCTTCAAGGTTTCACCCTCCTTTAATTATCTCTGCGATGTGTGGATGTTCTGTGTAGTCTCTTCGCTCATCTTCTAATCATCACTTAAGCAGATTTGCTTAGTAGAGCCTCGAGTGCAAATTTTTTTTTTTTTTGTGTGTACTAGTTCCATAACAATGGACCTATAACTTACTGAAGGATATTAAGGCTGAAAATTATTTGCTCCGGTTCAGGAAACTTCTTAAGATTCATCTTTTTTTTTTTTTTTCTCTTTTACTGCTTGACGCTTGATTGGAATACTTGGTATGGGTTCCTATGGGCTTTTTTGACAGTAAGCAGTTAATCGTGTTATCCTATGCCTACTTCTGTTGGTTGGTGGTTTTGTTGAATTTTTGTTTTTCTGTTGATGTTTTAAGTCTAACCACCTATACTCCAACTTTCTGGGCTGTATTTTATTACCATCTATTGTTTTATATCAAGAGTTTGTTTTAGTTGTGTTAATATTTTGTCTGTCTGAATTATGAGTACCTTGTTCTATTTATGTATGTACATTATTATCTAATGAGATTTGTGGATCAGCGGAATATAAATTTTTAAAATAATAAAATGTGAGGCTCTGCTTCCTCTTCAAATGTGTAAGCAAACAGCCCCTAAGTATCTCTTAACTTCTTCTCCCCTGCACGTCCACAAGAGAACACCAGGTCTCCCAAATGGCTTTTGTATCCTCCCCTTCTCTTACTTCTGCTAGATTATCCTGTACTAGAGTAGATTTCATGCCTTTAATTGTTATGCAATGAAAATTTGGAACATTATACTAATAACTCAGCTCAAGGCATAGGGGTATCTCACCTTCAGGAGAGAGGCTCTTTAGCTAGGCTTTCCTTTAGATTTCTCAGCTGGTCTCATGTGAAGATGTGTGAAATATATGTAACATGGATTGTTTCTGCCATGTGACCTAACATCTTCATGAAAAGGACACAGACATGTCCTTGGTCTCTGATCCATTGGATTGGATTTGATGATTGATCTGCACTCTGAGGCAGAAATGCTTTTCCTTGTTCTGTGTCCAGATGGGCCCTTATGAGGTTGATTAAATGAAATGGTTTCATGTCTAATTTTTAAAAATTGATTAGAAATTCTAGGAAATGGAAGTGCGCTCATTGCCAGGAATATGGATGAATGAATTTCCTAAAGAGATTGATTGGATATGAGCCAATTGCCCAGGTATGAGAAGATGAAAACATAGTTTTCCCTAAGAAAGCAGCAACAACTGAGAGACATGTGAAAACTCTGGTTGCTGCAGTGAGGCCTAATGGGAGCTCATGGTACTGGTAATGTTCCTTTGCTATGGGGAAAAATAGAAATGTATTGTGAATCTTGTGAATTAAGATGCGAGCGTAAGCATCTTTTAGGTCTAGGGAGCAAAGCCAGTTGTTCCGTAACAGGGGGGAACCCAAAAAGTTCACAATACATTTTTCTTTCTTTAGGTTTTTTCTTGATTTCTTAGGTCTAAGGTTAAATACCATCTGTCTTTTTCAGAATCAAACTAATCGAACTGCATGACATTTTTCACAATTATTAGATCCCTCCAAACCGCCCCCCCCCCCACCCCCACCCCTGGTACCATCTTTCTATATCACCAAATTAGAAATCCTCAAATACGGAGGACCTCAGTGGGTCTTGTAATTCATACCATCCCTGCAATTCCCGATGTCTCTTTGCTGTTTCAAGTCTTTAGCCATCCAGAATTGGAAAGGATTCCAGGAGCAAGTTGGAAATGTTTGCTATTTGAATAAAGCATTAATTACAAAAAAAAGAAGAAACTAATCTGAAGAATATGGTTTCGTTTTTGCAATTGAATAGATCTATCACGTTGGGTAGTAAGAGAGACTAAAGCTCTTGTTGAGGAAACATGAGTTTTTCTGGTGCCTAAATACTGACTCACTAGAAGATTGTTTGGGGTAGCAGATTTGAGATTCAGTTGGTATCCTTAATGTTTAGTTTTTATGACCCACCAGCCTGTAATTAAAAACTATGCTTATTTGAAATGCTGAAGCCTTTCTCCTACCAGATGCTTATGAAGGATAGCAGTGAATATTTTTCAAAGCTGTTGTCAAAAATTAGGACTGGCTTTGGTCTGCATCTGTTGTAGAGTCTTAGGTTTCTTTCTCTCTAGTACGTGGCCTGTTTTGATGCTGTTGGAATTGTGTGGATATGTGTATTGTTGGTATCTTCTTGTTGGGTGGTAATTTCCTTCTATCCTTCATGGGTTTAGACAAAGGACAATCATTTTTACTAATTCTCCTTGATCTGTTGGCGGCTTTCGACACCGTAAACCATTCCATCCTCCTCAACCGTCTATCGGACATTGGAATAACAGGCACTGCCTTCACATGGTTCAAAACATTCCTTTGTAACAGAGGTTACAAAGTCAGAATCAATAATAAAGAATCCCCTCGCATACATTCCTCACTAGGAGTTCCTCAAGGTTCGTCCCTGTCCCCAACTCTCTTCAACATATACCTTCTTCCTCTATGCCAGCTGTTAACTAACCTTCAACTAAAACACTTCCTATACGCCGACGATGTGCAAATCCTGATCCCCATCAAAGAATCTATCACTAAAACTCTCAAACACTGGGAAAACTGCCTCCGAGTGATCAACCTACTCCTCGCAAACTTAAACCTGATACTAAACTCGGCTAAGACTGAACTCCTTCTCATCTCCCCGGAAAACAGTAATACCCCACAAAGTGCACCAGCTAACACCTTTGTTACCCAAGCAAGAGACCTAGGAGTAGTAATAGACAACCGCCTGAATTTAAAAACTTTCATTAACAACACAACCAAGAACTGCTTCTATAAGCTGCAGGTACTAAAAAGAATTAACACTCCTTCACTTTCAAGATTTCAGATCAGTCCTCCAAGCTGTAATATTCTCCAAGATAGATTATTGCAACTCTATCTTGCTAGGTCTCCCTTCCTCATCCATCAAACCTCTTCAGATGCTCCAGAATGCAGCAGCCAGAATCCTGACAAACTCCAGAAGAAGAGACCACATCTCGCCTATTCTCAAAAATTTACACTGGCTACCAATTCACTTCAGAATTCTACACAAGTCCATCACCATCATCCATAAAACCATCTATTCCCAAGCCCCTCTTAACCTCCAAATCCCCCTCAGACTACACACTTCATCCAGACCCATCAGAGAAGCCTACAGAGGTTCCCTGCTTGTTCCCCCAACCAAATCAACGCACCATCTAGCACTCAGAGATCGGGCCTTCTCTACAGTGGGACCTTCTCTATGGAATATGTTACCTCCTGATCTCAGACAGGAACAATGTCTACTAACATTCAGAAAAAGGCTCAAGACTTGGTTATTCAAACAAGCCTTTCCCGAGTCTAACTGATGCACCACAACAACTATTAAGAGACCTATCAGCACAATGTAAATAACTACTACTGTAAAGTTACTTTTACTCTTGTCTCCTTCCTCCCCTAGTTCCAACAACCCTGTTTTATTGTAACTTTTTTTGTTTCCTCTCCACTGGTTAAATGTTCAAGGTTATTGCACCCCTGTTACCTGTAAACCGGCATGATATGATTGTATCATGAATGCCAGTATAGAAAAGCTCTAAATAAATAAATATACACTTATCTGATCCTTTTGAGGTAAAGGGTTGTTCCACTGTAGCTGTTGAATGGGTAAAGAGGATAGCACAGTGATCTGTTCTTGGGGCATCTGTAATTTTCTCATATACATCCTTATGGAGACCAGATGCATCTAAGCAAGCCTTCTGGTTCCATTGGCTATTACCAGAGTTCTAGAAGGGTGTCCTAGACCAGTCTTATTCGGTGTTGTCGGTCTTCTGCCTCCTGAATAATAGGAATAAAGTGGTTTACTTGTTGAAAGGTTTTCTGTTAGAGACTGTAATCTTTGCAAACAAGGGATCATCTTGGTGTTTGGGTGCTTGCCAGGTTCTTGTGGCCTGGTTTGGCCTCCTGGAAACAGGATGCTGGGCTTTATGGACCTTTGGTCTGACCTAGCATGGCAACTTCTTATGTTCTTATGTATTGAATATCATGCTATTGATTTGCTGCTATTCTGGAGCTTAGCATGGCTCCTTGAAAGACTACCTATGTCATATTGTCCAATATCCTGGTGTCTTTGCCAGGATGGGTATTTAAATGTGTCTTGAGGTGTTTAATTTTTCTTAAGGATGGGAAAGTTTGAATTTTAACATAACCTGAGATGGTTGAACTCTGTATTTTAGATCTAATTTCCTTGATGTAGGAAGAATAGATGCAGGTGTTTGCCACATTCTTGATTGAAGCTCCTGAAGCAGCATGAGTATTGAAACTGCCACTATCTGCCTAGGTGCATGAATGTACTAAAAGTCAAAGATGTCTTCTCTAGGTTCTGATTCTTTCTCTCTGCTGGTATCCTTCGGTGCTTTCTCTTTATGGAGGGAGAATGGCGCTTCTGCCAAGACTGCCAATTCATGACTGAGCATAAGAGACCTGTATCCTTTTTTCTTTTTGGGCAAAGATCAGTCTACAGATGCAGATACCCCTCCCCCCCCCCTTGTTTTCCAGAAGAAGAGGAGTTAAGGTCATTCCAAAAACTTAGTGTGTGGCTCCTGGATCTTCTGGCCCTGAGGAACATGTGAATGCAATAGGTGCAGTTTGACATATTGTGAGAAGGGCCTAGATATGTTGATGCAGAAATCATGGGAGTTGGACCACATTTTCTTAGAACATTTAGGTCACTTTAAGCCAAGTTTTGATTCAGACATCTTAAAAAGCAATGAGGCAATGTTGAGCGTTTTTTTTTTGTTTCTTTTACAAAAACTGAGGCTAAATGTAAAAAAAAGAATGTTAATATGATCTATGTAACTTTTAGGAGACTCCACTAAAATATGTAAAAGAAAAGCTTGTAAGAATAAAAATCGAGTGGCTAGAAAAGTCTGAGAGCAAATTCAAATTCTTTTGCAAGAGAGGAAAGAGACTGAGGTGGTGAGGCAATTGCACAGGAACGTCTGCTCATGCTCAGAAAGCTTTCAGAATTTTCCGAGATCTGAGAGAGCTTTCTGTCTCAGTGCTTGTTGGATGTCATCGCCACACTTATGTGGCTGATATTATCCTGCTTGTTGACAGGGAGCATGGCGCATTCAGCCTAAAGTTTGTTTATATTGTTCATATAGCCAAATATCTTGGTGGTGATTGTTTAGAAATGGGATATGCTACCATATATACAAACAGTAAACATCATAAGCTTTATCACTATTACTTCGCTTTAAAAGTGATGGTCATGCCTTAATGGTCCCTTTCATGCAAAGAAGAGTAAGAATCTCACCTATGCAGCATTATTTTTATACATGAGAAATTTCAATGGAAAAATAGTTTTCTGTTTTGATTGCAGGGCTATGCTCCACCTCCAAAAAATGGAATTGAACAGAAAAGGCCTGGGCGTCCCCTGAATATTACCTCTTTAGTGAGGTTGTCATCAGCAGTGCCAAACCAGATCTCAATTTCTTGGGCATCTGAAATTGGGAAGGTAAATTTTGATTTAAATCAGATTTTGTAACAGTTTCTGTGTGTAACTTACGCTAAAATTAGAGCCCTCATAAGCAACATTGTGACTAGTCATACCATAGTTATCTTGGATAACCATCTTGTGTGCTACCGCACAGTGTGGGAGAATAGCAAATAAGAGAAATGAAGTACACAGTTATTTTGTCTTAACTGGAATAGTTCATTTTAATGTCTGGTTCTGTTAAGATATTCCTTGATATCTGCTGATATCCTTCTCCGGGTGGATAATGTGACAGAGGGCAGTTGTCATTGTTAAACTCTTTAACTGAAGAGATTGCAACATTTCTAACCATGGGAGGATTACTGCTTATGCAAAATAGTTTATGCTGTCCCTGAAGACTCTTAACAGTTAGAGATGAATACATATAGTTTGTATAAAATCTGCTTATGAAGATTACTGTATTATGTCTTCATAAGAAACAAATGGATGAAATCATGGTGTTTTATTGGTGGAGCTGGGCCATAGTTGCAGGGTTTCTGCAGAGTTTGAGAGTAATTTTATGCCAAATATGAGGAAGGCAGTGATATTAACTTCTTATTATATATGATGCTTTCTTACGTAAGAAAAAAGTTATAGTGCTGTAATTGGAAGTTTAATTGAGCCTTGTGATGCATGTTTTTAAGTGGGGAAAGGTCCCCTTCTTCCTTTTTCAGTATATACACCTCCACTCACCCTGTAGCATGGGATCATTTACTCCCTTTATTAATTGCCCAGGTGTATCAACTCCCCAGCAGTCTCAAAGTGCTGGATGTTCTTAGCATTAGTGTCTACAACCAAAACTACACAAGATTGAAATTTGTCCATAAGAGCATGCTATGCTAAGGGTAACTCTTCATTAATGATTTAATTGCTGGGCCTGTCGATGTATTTTTCTGTTTGTCGCATTTGTATAATAATAAAATAGTCCTGAATTTCATGATTAAGGTTTTGTCTTCCCTGATGGTAGACTGAGTAGAAAGGCTAGGGATTGAATAGATCATATGAAACTGACAAGAAATCTGTGTTGCTGCTACAAGCTACTTCAACATACAGTGGAATATTAGTTGCAAGACTTAATACTCAACCATGACGTCTTACGTTGAAATGAGAATGTTCACCAGTGGGGTAGTATGACAAGTCGGAGATGAATCATAATTTTGAACTTTCTCTTCTCCCTATAATAAATCTCAGTGAAAGAACTAAAAGCTAAAAAGTCTACAAGTATCTCCATATATTCAAAAAATAAATTCTGCTAACAAAAAAAAAAAACCCCAACTCATTTTAGCTGTAAGCTAATTGCTCTTTCTTCACAACCTGACCATTCCATTTTTTCACAAGCAGTATAACTGGTTTATGAAATCTAGTTTGACATGACTGCGGTTTTAAAGTATCATGCACTTGGCATCACAAAAGGAACCACTTCAGCAGAATTATGAATTTACTAAATATCACGCTGATATGTCACCAAAGTATTAAACTAGACTTATTTCAACATGATTGCGAAATATTTGATGTCATCAAGGAAAAATATAAAATGTATTTTACCATCAGCTTTCCAGAATTCTGTTCAATCTATCAGATTAAAAATTTCCAAAATAGTTGTGAAAAATCTCACAAGCTAAGATTTTCTGTTATATGGAAGACTTCAACATAAGGTGACTTTTTTTTTTTTTCAGTACAATGTTTTTCCCAGATATATCACTTAGTGTTTGAAATTTTTCACAGGATCATCTTTGAAGATAAAAGCTTCCAGAATTGTTCATAAAATATACGAGGATTTCAGTTACAAATTTTAATTTCCATTCAGATCTGATTATTTTGCTTTGTAGAATTACTCCATGTCTGTTTATCTTGTACGGCAACTCACCTCTGCCATGTTGTTACAGAAGTTAAAATTGAAAGGCATTAGAAACCCAGATCATTCCAGAGCGCTGAGTAAGTAAACTTTGTTTTCAGACTGAGTGCTTGTTATATGACTGAACTGTCTTATGAAATTGGCTACGTTTCACAATAAATAGATCGCCTGTTACTTGTATTTCTCCAAGGACAAGCAGGATGGTAGTCCTCATGCATGGGTGACATAATCGGATGGAGCCCAGCATGCTGCCAGTCATGTATCCATGCGGGGTCCCTCTTCAGTCTCTTCCTTTCAGCAAAACTGCTGTCTTGCGGTTTGTGAGCTCATGCTTTTTTCACAATTTTTTCAGACCTTTTGCTCCCCGCATCGCATAGGGTCCCTTGGATTTTTCGTCTCTTCCTTTCTCCATGACCTAGTAAGTTTTTCGTTTCTTTGCGGTCTATCGCCAATGGTTCCATCTCCCAGTGTCCGCCAACCATCAATCGCACACCGGATACTTTTTCCAATGGCATTGATCAGTTTCCACCCTCGGACTGTGTCCATCACAGACCCCCACAAGGTCTGTTTCCTCTGCCTAGGGACATCCCATGACATCCACAGTTGCAACATTTGTGCCCAGATAACCCCAAAGGGCCGTTGGGCATGTGTCGATAAGATGGAAAAATTATTCGGCTCCAAAGGACCAGATCTGTTGTCTGCATTGGGAAACTCCACCCCTCTTGATAAGGAGTTTCAAATTTCAACTCCATCGGGGTTGCCACTGCACCTGTTCCCCGGTACTGATCGCAGACTGTAGTCCCGTTCCCAGTCTGGTTCCTTTCAATCTCCCTTGGTCCCGGGAAAAGACCATGGTGACCACCGAGAGCAATCGAAAAAACATAGTCACCGTTCATCATCTTCAGGCCATGGACCGGCATCAACATCTGTTCCTCCTCTGAAGTGGTCCCAGGCAGAGGAAGCGGTTCCCTCCAACCCTCTGAAGCCTCTTGGCAGCCTCCACCAACACGGAGGAATTGGTGTCCCCCCCCAGCTCTCTCCAGGGGATATCCTGATTCCGCCGCTGCTCAAGCAGTCTTGTCATCAGCTACCTTCGAGGAGGAGTTAGGCATGTGCGGTTGGCGGTCGACAGGGCCCTGCAGGGCTTCGAGGCTCCAGGTCTACCGGGACCGCCACTGCCACAGGAGCATACTCCACTAGTGCTTGCGCCCTTACTGGAGTGGCTTGATATGCTGCTTGGTGTCTTACCAGCGCAGCCAGCTCCAGTGCCCCAAGCCCTTTCGCTGCCGAAGGGGGCACCGCTGCCACCGCCACCAGCCCTCATACCAGTGAATGATTCCTCCGAGGAGGAAGGGCCATTGGATTCGATGGCAACATGGAGACGCACAGTGACTTTGCCACCTTCCAGCTCTCTCATGACCATCAGGATCGGTTCCACCAGTGCCTTCAGTGTCGCCAATCCTGCAGACATCAGCGGATCCGTCGGCACTCCTGTGAACTCGAGGCCCATCGGTGCCTCAGATGCCTTTCTCAGTGCCCTTGAGGCCCGCTCCCCGGATGCAGCTGGGTGTGTCTAGCCCCCGCATCCCCGGGGGATCGCAGTGAAGGAGAGGTCCCTTATGACCACTGGGAAGGGGAGTCTTCCATATCCTTTACTAAATCGGAGGATCTTCCCTCCGAGCCTTCTCCTCTGGAGGAACGACGGAAATCTCCCACAGAGGATTTCTCCTTTGCAGCTCCCCCACCAGTCGGTGGTGGTAGAATCTGCCCATAAGAAGGCAAAGAGGATCCTCACCCAGGCCCCCCCCCCCCCCCCCCCCCGGCGAGAGCATAGGACCCTTGATGGCCGCATTTTTCAGGGCATAATGTTGATGGCCCACATTGCTTGTTACCAGTTATATATGGATCAGAAACCTGTGGAAACAGGCCTAGGAGTTCAGTGAGCGCCTGAGACTACAATTCCTGGAGGAATTCCAAAAGGTCATTCAACAGGGCCTTGAGTGCGATAAGCACGAAGACCGCTCTGCCTATGATGTCTGAGACAGCTATGAGAACTGTTGCGTTGGGCATCGGGGCTTGGCAGATCACGTGGCTGCGCGCCTCTGATCTTCGCCCTGAAGTCCAGAACCACCTGACTGATTTTCCATGTTTGGGGGACAATCTGTTTGGAGACAGAATTAAGGAGACCCTTCAGCAACTGTCAGCCAGTACCTCTGCCACCCAAGAAGCCCCCTCGACAATACCCAAAGCGGCCTTTTTATTGGCCCCACAAATACTATCCACCAGCACCAGAGGTCCAGGGCCCAATGACATCCTGCCAGAGTGAGGCTGAGACAGCCTCAAACTCCACAAACTACAGTCCTGCCGCAGAACCCCGCCACGGGCTTTTGACTGGCAGTCAGGATGAGCCAACATCCTCCACAGCATGCTGTCCCCCCAGATAGGGATCGGCTCCAGCTGTTCGCAGATCGATGGCCCTTGATTATGTCGGACCTTTAGGTCCTGTCCATCATGTATCAGGGTTATCAGTTGTATTTCCAGCAACTTCCACCCCGCTCACTTCCATGTCCCCGGTGGAGAGCAGTAGGGGATTTGCAGATAATTTGGATAGAGCTCTCTGCCCTCGCATTGGCTTAAGCGGTCGACCCATTCTGCCCAGCCAGCAGGGAGAGAGCTTCTATTCCAGGTATTTTCTAATTTCCCAAGGAAATGGGTGACCTCCAACCCATTTTGGACGAGAGCCTTAAATCGTTTTTTGGTGAAAGAAAAGTTCAAAATGGTTTCACTGGGCACCCTGATCCCCCTTTTCAAAGTGGGGGACTGGCTCTGCTCCCTCGATCTAAGAGACGTGTTTGCCCATATACCCATCTTTCAAAGGGATTGGCAGTACCTATGATTTCTAGTCAATGGGAGCCACTATCAGTATCGAGTTCTGTCCTTTGGCCTGGCATCCGCTCCCCATGTCTTTACCAAATGTCTGGCGGTTGTCGGAGCCAATCTTCGAAGGTGGGGGATTCAAGTTTTCCCATACCTTGACAATTGGCTCATCAAGAGCAATTCCTGATGGGGAGGGGCACGGAACGCCATGTGCATCACGATCTAAATTTTGAGGCCTTGGGATTTCTAATCAACTACCTAAAATCCCACCTCCAACCCTCATTACAACTGGACTTCATTGGAGCTTGACTGGACACCATCCAGGTGAAAGCTTTTCTGCCTTGAGACAGGATGGAGACCCTCGTGGCTCTCACTCGACAGATCTCACTGCTCACATGTCTCAGCACACCACAATGCATGTCATCCCCCTGGCTCAACTACACATGCGCAGAGCACAGTGGACTTTGCTTTCCCAGTAGTGTCAGGCCACTCAGGACCTGCATGCTCGTGTTCTGGCCACACAACTGTTACAGCAGTCTCTCCAGTGGTGGGCAACCCCCTCAAATCTGGAGCAGGGATGCCCCTTTTGGAGCCTTCAACCCTAGGCTACCCTCACCACAGATGCATCCCAGACGGGGTGGGGAGCACATGTTGCGGGCCTCCACATCCAGGGGCCTTTGGTCTGCACAGGAATCTCAGTTCCAGATCAACCTTTTGGAGCTGCGAGTGATTTGGTATGCCCCACAGGTGTTCAGAGTGCAGCTGCTGAGCAAGGTGGTACTTGTGCAAACTGACAATCAGGTAGCCATGTGGTATCTGAACAAACAGGGGGGAATGGGGTCCTTCAGCCTCTGTCAGGAGGCGGCCCACATTTGGTCATGGGCCATCAACAATGGCATCACCCTCAGGACAGTGTACCTCCCAGAAGTGGACAAGCAGATGCCTTGAGCCGAGCATTCCGGCCTCACGAATAGTCACTCAATCAAGAGGTAGCAAACCAGATTTTTTGCTCCTGGGGGACCTCCTTCACCTCCTTGGAGAACAGGAAAGTACACCGCTTCTGCTCCCTAGGTTGAAGGAGCAGTGGATTGATGGTGGATGCCTTCTCAATTCACTGGGGTGACAGGCTGCTATACGCTTACCCTCCCCTTCCTCTCATATCAAAAACATTCCAGAAGTTGTAACAGGATCAGGGCTCCATGATCCTGATTGCCCCTTTCTGGCCCCGTCTGGTCTGGTTTCCAACCTTTCAGAACGTGGCCTTGCGCCCTTTGATCCAATTGGGAATGGCTCTGGATCTAATCACCCAGGTCCAGAGCAGATTCTGCCACTCCAGCCTACAAGCCTTGGCTCTCATGGCTTGGATGTTGACCAGGTGTCTGTGCAGGCCCTCGGCCTTTCGGAAGGGTATCACGGGTTATTCTGGAGTCCAGAAAACCATCCACTAGAAAATCTTATATTCTAAAGTGGAAAATGTTTTCATCTTGGAGTGAGGGACGTGGTCTGGACCCTCTTTCTTGCTCCTCTTCCTCACTCTTGGACTACCTGTTGTCCCTCTCCGAATCTGGTCTGCAGACCACTTCAGTGAGAGTTCACCTCAGTGCCATTGGGACATACCATTGGGGTGTGGATGGTACTGTGATTTCTTCCCATCTGCTTGTTGGTCGATTCATGAGGGGCTTATTACAGCTAAAGCCTCCTACTTGCCATCCAGTGGTTTCCTGGGATCTCAACATGGTCCTCTTGCAACTTATGAAACCTTCATTTGAGCCATTGCGATCTTGCGACCTGAAATACCTTTCCTGGAAAGTTGTCGTCTTGGTCACGGTTAAATTAGCTCGCAGGGTCAGTGATCTGAAAGCTCTAGTGTCATACCCACCTCATACAAAGTTTTTTGTTTCGCACCCGAAGTTCCTTCCCAAGGTGGTTTCAGAGTTCCATCTCAACCAGTCTATTGTGTTGCCTTCTTTTTCCCCAAGGCCTCACACTCACCAGCGTAAGCATGCTCTACACACACGGGATTGCAAGAGGGCTCTTGCCTTTTACTTGGAACAGACAGCACCTCACCACATCTCCACTCAACTTTTTGTCTCCTTCAACAAAAACAGGTTAGGAGTTGCGGTCTCCAAGCAGATCCTATCCCATTGGCTAGCAAAATGTATTGCCTTCTGTTACGCTCAGGCAGGCTTGCAACTTGATGGTCATGTCAAAGCCCACTCTGTATGGGCCATGTCAGTCTCAGTGGCTCACTTGCGTGCAGTTCCCATTCACGAGATTTGCAGAGCGGCGACCTGGAGGTGGCTCTACACATTCGCCTCTTATTGCCTGGACAAGGATGGCAGGTAGGACTGTCAATTCGGATAGTCCGTCCTCAGTAATCTTTCAACCATAAAACCCAACTCTCTCTCCATGAGCCCTGTCCTTGGGTGCAGGCCTACTCCTGTGATTGCTGCCGCTCCAGTTGTTGTGCATGTTGGCACCAGTTCTCTGTGGCACATGCTCGGAGCGGCCTGAAGCTACTTAATCACCCATGTGTGAGGACTACCATTTTGCATGTCCTTGGAGAAAGCAAAGTTGCTTACCTGTAACAGGTGTTCTCCAAGGACAGCAGGATGTTGGTCCTCATGAAACCCACCTACCACACCACAGAGTTGGATTTTTGCCTCGGATTTTTTGATTTCCTTTTTCGCGAACTCTGTTATAAGACTGAAGAGGGACTCCACGAGGATGTATGGTTAGCGGCATGCTCAGTGTGTCAGTTTCTAGAAACTTTGACAAAAGTTTTCCATGCCAGACTCCATCCGATGATGACACCCATGGTGAGGACTAACATTCTGCTGCCCTTGGAGAACACCTTTTACGGTAAGCAACTCTGCTTTCCATGTATTATATAGCCTGCAGAAAAGTATATTTCTCAATGGGAAATGTACTTCATGGCTTCTTGAGTTGCAAATGCTCTCCTAAGAGTTGGTCATGGTAGATGTGTACAGCCTACTCTTCTTTTGGAACTTGGAAGCAGAAGCATTCCTGAAATGGCATTCTATCTAGAAACTGGATGTTCCATTTAGAGAAGTATATGCAGAAGCATTTGGGGTGCCAGTGGACTGCTTTCATATGCTCTCTTTAGGATTACTTATTCAGATTCTACCATGCACTGCTTTTCTAATATCCCAGATAGTTACGAACCTCATGAGCATTCTTAGCACACATACATTACGCAGGTTTTCATTGTTTCTCCTTGAAAATTATCAAGTGCAAAGTATAAGTAAAATAAGTACTAAGAGTCCATGTACTTTGCCCCTGCAGTTTGTGTAGGGGAGAGGTGTGGTACAATATAGCATGTGTACATTTAAAAATTGAATGTACATACGGTTTCCTCTCCTGACCAACACGCACCTGAAATGCAGCTAACGCAAATATTAGTGAAAACTGCCCTCCTGAAATGCAGCTAAGATCTTTTGATAATTGCCCTCTTAAATAGTTAGTCTTATACACAGTTACATTGATGTCAGCACTGATTATGGAGTTGCCAGATTACCTCTTCATTTTGCCAAGATTTCTGTTACTGATGTGTTAAATCCTTTAAATTATTTTATTGTTTTCTTGTATCTAGATTACATATTCAATGATTGTAGATCTTTTTCTGTTTTCTTTATAATAAAATAGAATGCTTAGTAATCTAAAATTGCATATACATTTTTTTTTTTTTTTTTACTTTAGTTTTAATGTATGGGCAGTTTTCAAAGGCATTTCCACAGGTGAATAATGTACCTGTGGAATAAAACCCCTTTGAAAATTGCCTCCCCCCCCCCCCCCATTCCACTGTGGGGTATTGGGGTGACTGAGGGGGCCAAGACCATTCTGGTAATACTTGTGGGTTGTCCCTTTTTTACTTCCGGTGTGTACTTCCTGGCAAGGAGTTTTTTTACCTGCAAATTCTGCAGGTATTTTGGTACCCACAGTCCTTGCTGGGGAAGAGATTTTCAGAGGGAAAAACACCATGGAGAATTTCCCTTTGAAAATCAGCTTACAGGTCCGTAGATATAAAGCCATGTGGGGGTGCTGAAAATGGCCCTCATAAAATAGTTTGTATTTTTATAAATTATATACCTTCCAGAAAATACACCAGAATTTTTTGTTTTTAATATATCTGTTCCCAGTTAAAGAAAAGCTCACTGCAGATCCTGATAGTGAGGTTGCTACAACCAGTTTGCGAGTGTCTCTTATGTGCCCTGTAAGTAAACTTCACTATATCTGACTATAAAGTATGCTGTTCTGGATTTTGTGAGCCTAATTCACTAGGCATTTTCCCTTTAGAGACAGAATGAGAAAAAGCAAATTGCAAAGTGTAATCTACATGGATTGAAAATAATTAACAGCAATTAGTAATTTGAAATTGAGAAAACTAAAATGTTGGTAAGCTTGTAGCCAAGTTGCTTGCCTTCTGGTAAGTGCATTACTTGTTGATTTAAGAGGTAATTCAACTTGAAATATTCTTGATAATTTGTGCAGCAGCAAAGATGTATAGATTGATGTGCAGGATTAGCCCATTCTGAATCAGATGTTAGTGAGCTGCTGCTAATTCTCTGGTGCTGTGCCACTTTTTTTTTTTGTAAATTTCAGCCATTCCTCTATCACCAACCCTGACAATGTCCCTACAATTTTAGGTTTAGGTAATCACATTATTTATGATAAACTGATTTCTGTTAGAAATTGCTATATGAAAAATTGTACATAAATATTACTGACAAAGATATGATAGTGAGAAGAGATTAATTTTAAAAAATAGTTTTTCTTTTGTATAGTAATTCTGTGTGAATCTTGTGCTCTACAGCTAGGGAAAATGAGACTGACCATCCCATGCCGTGCTGTGACCTGCACACATTTACAGTGTTTCGATGCTGCACTTTATCTACAAATGAATGAAAAAAAATCCACATGGATCTGTCCTGTTTGTGATAAAAAGGCTGCATATGAAACTCTAATACTGGATGGGTAAGAAACAATTGCAGCTTGTTTTTCTCTAAAGATTTCTATCTTCTTGTTAGTCAGCTCGTGTTTTCCCTATACAAAATGTAACAAGCATCGAAATCTAGTGCAACTAGGGACCTTCGTTTTCAGTGTTTAGTTTTTGTCCCAGGAATTTGTTATAACAATCAAAAAATGAGAAAATATCAGTGAGAAGTCAATTTCCATTAATTTTTTCCCCCATTTTTGTCTTGTAACAAACACTGATAAATTTCTGGAAACAATATAAAATAGGATCCATTATTTTAAGCTAAGTGTAAATGAGTTTCCCAGGGAATACTCTGTTTTGACAGGAGACTGATTACTTTTTAATTGATACTCTGATATATCCAGTTGAGGGAGGGTATCAGTGAGATGAAATAACTTCATTAGATCTGAAGGTTATTAGCACTTTGTTTTCTTTAATAGTAACTTATTAAATTAAATAGTAACTTAGTAAATTAAATAGTAACTTAGTAAATTTATTTAACTTCTTCCTATCTGCATTTTTAAACAGGATTGAAAACTAATTCAGTCAGTTAATTTTAGTGCTTTTGGAGCATATCACCGGTATTCATGAGGAATTCCTATCTCTCTATCCTAGTTGCCAGATTTATGGAAGGCCTAAACCATCTTAAACCTAAGGTTAAAGATCCTCCTCCTCCTTGGGATCTAAATATAGTTTTTGATCACGTCATAAAATCACCATTTGGGCCTTTAACCACAGCAGAACTAAAGTTCCTTTCTTGGAAGGTTTTCTTTTTCATAGAGGTAACTTTGCCTGCGTATATCCACATTTTCAACAGAGTAGTTTTGAAAAATCACCCTAAATTTGTGCCAAGGTGGTCTCTCAATTTCACTTGAATCAGTCCATTGTGTTGCCAGTATTTTTTCCAAGACCAATGCCAATAAAGGTGAGCAGGCTATTCAAATCCTGAATGGAGAAGAGCTTTATTCTACTTGGAGAGAACGGTTTTATAGAAACTCTTCACAATTATTCATCTATTTCAACCCAAATAAGGGTTTCAGTTATAAAACACACTCTTTACTTGTGCATTTTTGATTGCATTTTGTATTGTTACAATCAGGACAACAATTTCAAAGTAAAGTGAAAGCTCATTAGGTCATGTGCTGATATAAACAAATACTTACATGCAACCTTGCTTGAAAGCCCCCATGTGTGTGGCTGATTAATGAGTGGGCCCGTGCCCAGAGCCCACAAGTAACCGTGCATGACTGCTCGGTCAAGCCCAACCCGTGGTGCGGCTTCCCTTACTTCCGGCATGATGGTGGTGTGGGTGGGGGGAGGGGTATGACGCAAGGTAGCGGGAGGATGACGTGATGGCTCTCTAAAGGGCTGCAACCGAGGGGCTTTCAGGGTCTTCCTTTCCCGGCCAGCATATGGAAGAGGGCCACAAAAGGGAGAGGAGCAGAGTGATCGCATAGCGCCCGCGAGGCACAGCTCACCTTGGACACAGCACGGTGGGATCGGGCAAAAGCGGGCAGCTCAATTGGCGGGGGGTTTTTGGTGTTTTTGTTTTTTTTTTTTTAAGCAGGTTAGGTAGGAAGAGGGGCACGGACCGGTAGTAAGGGGGATAACACATGGCTCATGGATAGCCAAGGTTCAGAGGATGGCCCCAGTATTAAAAAAACAAAAACAAAAAAAAACCTGAAACGGCCGCGTAGCACCAGTGAAATGTGGCTTAATTCGACACAGTGCTGCAGCTTGCTACTGCCACCGACTGAGGGGGAGCCAGGGGTTGGGCGGATCCAACAGGCCTTCTTAATCTGAGCTCTGGGGGTGCTTGCGCTCCAGCTCAACGGGAGCCACGCACGACCTACCATGGTGGGAGATGTGCAGGCAGGTTGACAGGACAGCGTGTTCAGCTCCCGTTTGGGGCAGAGCTGAAAGGGAGGTGGACAGTGTGCCATGTGGGTAGCATTCAGGCCACTGGCTCTATTCATCAGGGCAGTGCACGCGACCTTGCACACGTTTTTGGTCTCCCCCCCCTCAGCCCCACAAAATATAAGGCAGTTCTCGGTGCATGTGACTGCTTTCTGCGGACACAGGAGGTTGGGGAGGTGGTGATTCCGCTAGGGAAAAGGGGATGATTGTTGGAGTGTGCTTGGCCTCTATGTTGCCACCGGCAGTGGTTCCAGGGGCTCTGTATGCACTGTGGTATATAGAAAGGGCTGGAGAGTCAGGAAGTATGGGTCCTTTAGAGTCCTAGGCTAGGACATTTCTTGTGCGCTGGTTTTGTGCTGCATGCGGGTCCATCATGAGTTTGTTTGCAATTATGCGAATGCTGGCTCCAGTTGGGCTGAAATATTTATGTAGAATTGATATATATTAATATTAATATTATATTTATATGTTAAGTTTGAGTGAAGGTTACATTTCATGCAGATACCTATGGCTGGAATTAGGACATCGCTATCTGCCCCAAGGGAGGCACGATCTGATGCCCATGTTTTTGTCTTTTCCTGGTACTTGTTGGCCCAGCCTTGCTGGGGGTCCCAATGCTCATCTGCATATTCCCCTTGCACAGTTGGCTTCGAACTGGCCTAGGAGCTTGCTGTTGTGCTGCTACCAGCGGAGGAAGGCCGGGGACTTGAGCAAAGCGACCGAGCCCTCCTTTGATCTCTGGGTGAGCTTGCGCTGATTGCTCTCGGGTGCAGCTAGTGGCGGGATGTTACTACTGCCATGCGAGGCATCAGAGGCCGTATAAGAGCTGACCTTAAGCTTGGCCACCGACTGGAGGAGTGGTTGGTCGATTGGTTCTGTGTGCGGCCAGGGTCTGGATGTGGATGACAGGCACTCCCAGAGTCGCAGCTTCAGTGGTCGAGGAACTTCTTGTCATGCTCTCGGCTGGACGGCCTGGGGGAGGGGGTGGCTCTTCAGCTCCAGGTGAACTGAATCCGGTTTGCCAAACCAGATCGGAGGCCAGGTATCATCCAGTGGATGATGTGAATACAGGGTGGGAGAGTCCTGCGGCAGGTCGCCTTCCTTGTGATTCAGGTTGGCGGAGCCGGGCAGGGGCCAGGAGGGAGGCTAGAGCAACAGGGTTCGAGCGGTGCTGGACACTCATTCCATCCTTTGCAGAGTGGGGCAGTAGCCTGATGGTCAGAGCAATGGGCCCTGAACCAGGGAAGCCAGGGTTCAATTCCCACTCAGGATTGGAAAGGCAGATTACCCCCCCTCACGGGCAAACTGAGGACGCTTGTTCCTCCTTGGGGGGGGGGGGGTGGAGGGAGGAGCAGAATAATTGCATTCTTGCTGTTCAGGGTGACTTCCAAGGTTGCCTGGCCAGCTGGGTGGTCCGGGAAGGGGTGGCTGGCTTGGTTCTTCAGGCTGCGAGAGGCCGAGGTGTATCGAGGCTCCATGGTGCTTGACCGAAGGGGGGGAGGGCACATGGGAGAATGCCGGCTGATGTTCCTTCAGCAGCTAGGGTTGCGACTGATTATTATTCACCGAAACCAGCGGTGTCCTAGCTGCTATCGGAGCATGGGTACATTGTCCTGCCACATTTGGTTCGGCAGGGGGCCTTCGGTGTCACTCAGGTCACTTTTCCGACAGTTTCCCAGTTTTCCATTGGATTTGGAGTTGGTCCCTAGTTTGCAAGGACAGTGAAGTAGACTCATTCAAACTAGAAGAAGTTAGGGCCAACTACTCATACATGGCTTCGATAACAGGACCTGTTGGTGACCCTACGTGTGCCCTTGGCATTTATCTGAGCTTTCACGTTGAAATCAACCTCTCTTGCCGCCTTGCTGGTCTTTTTGGAGCTTTATGCACAATCGAGTTGATCTCATTCAAAAAGAATGATCTGGGTACCTGTGGCATACTTTTGCAGGACATGGCATATACACAGCTAGCGCTCTTTATTGAGATACGTATGCGTTTGGATCATTTGTTACCCCTTCTTTGGCGCTCGAGGAATTTGATGGTTGCTCCAGATGCAATCATTATGCATGTGGAGGGGACTACGACCTTGGTGAATTGTTAAACGAGCAGCGAATTATGAGGATCAAGAACAACTTGCCTTGACTTCTTTTTGATCGATTCCCAACTGGTGGACAGAATTGGGGATGCCGATGTACAGACCATTACGTGGTCCGATCATGCCTCTATAACTTTAAAGCTACGGGGTAGCCATGTAAATTCAGGCAATAAAACTTGGAAGTTCAATGACACCTTATTGAGGGATGATGAATTTCGCCAACAGCTGATAGCAGACATTCAGGAATATGTGGAGTTTAATAAGGGGACGCCCACCTTGATCTGGGACTGCCTTAAAGCAGTCTTGAGAGGCAAATGTATATCCCAGGGAGCATATGTGAAGCGTACTAAATTAGCACACCAAAAGCTGCTTCTTCAGAAGATTGAGACCCTGGCCAGGGATCACAAAAAAACACTCTCGGGTGCTACATATACTTCCTTACAGAAGGCCCGAATGGAATTACAAACGCTGGCCTCGGCTGAGCTGACAGACAAACTAAGAATGATGAATTTAGAAAGATACGCCTGGGAAAATAGATCTGGGAAACTATTGGCCAGATATTTACGGCGTAGACAAACTCAGAATCAGATTTTGGGAATTCAAGCGGTAGGGGGTGCTTTGTTAACCTCCCCCCCGGATATTCGCAGACGCTTCCAGGAATTCTATGGCACTCTGTATTCAGCTGAAACGCATATTACTGCAGACCAGATCCAGGAGTATTTGGATAAGGTCACTCTCCCTGTTTTAACGTCCGAAGAACGGCACATGCTAGACCAGGAGATCTCTGCCCTAGAAATACAATGGGCCATTAAAGATCTCAAGGCCAATAAGGCTCCGGGCCTTGATGGCTACACGCCCCATTTTTACAAAACCTTAACCGACTCCTTAACCCCTTTGCTTGGGGAGTTATTCAACTATTTGAGAGGGGGGGATCCCTTGCGGTCAGGTTCTAATGAGGCCGGAATCACCATCCTTGGGAAACCGGGGAGAGACCCCACTCAGTGTGGTTCGTATAGGCCCATCTCCCTTCTCAATATTGACCTTAAACTTTTAGCTAAAATTTTGGCAAATAGGATGAATAGGGTCATGGGGAAGTTAGTGCATACGGATCAGGCAGGGTTCATTCCTGGCAGAATGGCAGCGGACAACATCCATAAAATCGTGGATTTAATTGGGTGGGCTAGGAGAGAGGGGGTGCCGATGGTCTTGCTCTCTGTAGATGCAGAGAAGGCCTTCGACATGGTGCACTGGCAATTTTTATTCCAGACTTTGCGTGCCATGAACTTCGGGGATAAATTTTTAACGTGGTTAAGGTTATTATATACCGACCCCTCGGCTCGAGTAAAGGTTAATGGAACTTACTCTGAAGCCTTTGCCATTCAGCGGGGAACTCGGCAAGGCTGTCCCCTGTCACCTCTATTGTTCGCCTTGTTTTTGGAACCGCTGGCCACAACGGTGCGTGCTTCCCCGGGGATTTGTGGGGTAGAGATAGGAGCTGGGTCCTATAAAATGTCCATGTTTGCGGATGACATTTTGTTTACCCTGACCAAGCCGGCCTTGTCATTAAAGGGGGCTTTAGATGCTTTACGTACCTTTGGGGCGGTCTCTGGCTTTAAGCTTAATGTAGACAAATCCGAGATTCTTAATATTACCCTGCCCTCCTTGGAGCTGTTAGCCCTCAAACAACAGTTTCAGTTCCGCTGGGCATCTTCCAAAATAAAATATTTGGGTGTCTACATTAGTAAAGATCCAGCGGAGCTCTATCAGCTGAACTACCCGCCCCTAATCCGTAAAATCTTTGATCTGGATCGTTGGTCCGAACTATATCTCTCATGGACGGGGAGGATAGCGTCGGTCAAAATGAATGTGCTTCCCCGGCTGGGCTATTTATTTCAGGCGCTCCCGATTTCTATCCCTGATACGATAGTTAATAGTTGGCAGAAGCGTATCTTCTCCTATATATGGAAACGTCGCCCTCCCAGGGTTTCTAGAGCGGTCTTGTACCGACCTCGCCTGAGGGGGGGGGTTGGGAGTCCCCAATCTGAGGTGGTACCTAGTAGCATCCCAATTAAGAGCTTTGTTTGATTTGCACAGACTAAAAGAGCAGAAGCAATGGGCGGTAATTGCCCAAGAGCGGGTGGGCGTGACTCCTCTTCGTTCCCTCATATGGCAGCCTAAAAATACACGTCTTCCCTTGGACCGGGCTACAGCCTCAACTACTCATGTCATTTTGCTTTGGGATAAGTGGAAGATACCGCTGACGGGAGATAGACGGTACTACTATAGTTCTAGCTTTCAAACGAATTCTAAATTTCCTGCGGGTCAGATATCCAGCACTTTTGGTAATTGGAATGCGAAAGGGATTAAAAGCTTTGGCCAATTATGGGGTATGGAGGGTCTTATCCCGTTTACAACCTTGCAGGAAAGGTATGGCTTATCACAGGGAGATGTATTCCTCTACCTCCAAATTAGACATTTCCTCCAGGCAGAGAGGGTGGGGAGTGATTTAGCCCTGGGGAAAACCCAGTTTGAGTCCTGGTGTGACCAAGCGGATACTTTGAGGAAGGCAATATCACAGGTCTATAATTATCTCAATAAGGATCCTATGGTCAAACCTCCATATATGCAGGCTTGGGAAAGAGATTTGGCACGGTCCTTGTCGGACGAGACATGGGATCAGATCTTTGCTGGCACTAAAAAAGGACTCCCCTACTCACAGTTGATGGAAAATAGGTACAAGATATTACTCCGCTGGTATTATACGCCTGCTAGGCTACACAAGTTTAAACCTACCTATGATATACGATGCTGGAAGGGATGTGGGGAAGACGGCACGTTCTACCATATGTGGTGGACCTGCCCCTATGTAATGCAATTTTGGGCTGCCTTGACCTCCCTTCTACGAGAGGTATTGGGGAGTAAGATAGTTCTCACACCGGAACAGGTGTTACTGAATATGCCATGGGACTTGCCAGCGCTTAAGGGAAAATTGGTTACTTATATTGTCTCAGCTGCTAAATGCCAGGTCGCCTTGGAGTGGAAATTGCCTGGTCCTATTGCATTTGAGAAAATTCATGGTCGTCTGCAGACTCTCAGTCTGTTGCATGACAGCGTTGGTTCTTTTCAAGCCAGAGAGGTGGCCTTGTCAAAGAGGGTGTGGCAACCTTACAGGGATTGGCAAACACAAAAGGATCTTTGAGTTTTGTTTTTTTTACTCTCCTATTATTCTGTTTTACCATCAGCTATGATTATACATCCTTTACACACGGTTTCCTCCCTGTTCTTCTCAGTAACTGGTAGGGGGGGGGGGGGGATGGGTGGGGACATTGTAGATAAGAGAGTTGTTGCATATTAACTTATAACTTGTTACTGGAACGATATCTATTGTTTGATACCATGCTTTTCTTGTTCATGGCTTATTCGTTCATGATATGCTTGTCTGTATTTTGCACACTTTCAATAAAAAACTTTAATTACAAAAAAAAAAGAACAACTTGCCTGAGTTGTCCGTTTGGTTACTGCATACTTATTTCTTGTAGTCTGTTATTCCTTGTTCAAAGTTGATCGATTCAGGACTGTGGAGAAGGGGACACAATAAGGTTAACCGGCACATCGGTGTATGAACCTGCAAGCTGGGTCATCACCGGATAAGGCACGAATGGGCGATTGTCCAATGTCAAGGTTTGTTTAGGTTGGGCCGAGTCCATCTTTTGGATATCGGCTATGATGTATTCAGCAATGCCCTGCAGGTGGCCCTTGAGGGATGGTTGTTGGGGATTGAAGTTGGCTGCAGTCATGTTGGTGGGGGCATGAGACAAGGGTATGCCCTATCTCATGCCTGTAGAAGTTACCCAGGCCAGTAGGGGCATTTCGGACATGGTGTAGGCGGGCATCACGATCCAGGACAGCAGTGGACTGGCACCTTGGTCGGCGCAGGGTGGGGCGTTCCAGAGGTCAGGGGCCCTCTTGCTTGGGGCAGGGAGCCCTGGTTCGATGTTGCCTTGCTTGTTATTGTGGCAGAGGCAATTGTCGCCTGGTCTTGGAGACTGCCCTACTAATCCGGGTATTTTATATATATATATATATATATATATATATATATATATATATATATATATATATATGTGTGTGTTTTTTGTATTGTTAACAAAGCTGCGACCCCTTTTTATCCAAGATCTGTGTGGTGTTCCATTGTATTAAACAATGTATGCATGTATGACTATGGGTCAGAGGTGATGAGGCGATAGAATGAGGAGTGGGAGGGACATAGACAGGGACGACACTACAGTCGCGGCTACAGGAGTTATTTCCTGTCTTGTACACAGAGAAAGCAAAGTTGCTTACCTGTACCTAGTGTTCTCCATACACAAAAGAACAAAACTACACAATCTCATCCTCCTCCCTTATAGAACTGCCTTGCTATAAATATAGAGGAGATTTGCGTGGCTGCACAGGAACAACACGTATGCTGAGAAAAACCTTACTAGTTTTTCTGAGCAGCTCTTCTGTCTCATTGCCGTTGGATGACATCACCTACTTGTGTGGCTGATTTGACTTGATGTCTATTGAGAATATCTTACAGGTAAGCAACTCTGCTTTCTTTCATTTTTTAAATAAAATTAATCCCTATATATCTCTGGGAAATATGGTTGACACAGGAAATATTCTGATCCCCCAGATATATACAGTAAAATAGATTAGAGCAATAAAGAAAGAAATATGAGGAGAAGCTCTGACCTTTGGAGAAATAAAGCAAGAAATGTTGGATATTCTCCAAGGACAAGCAGGATGGTAGTCCTTACACATGGGTGACATCAAATGGAGCCTGGCACGGAAAGCTTTTGTCAGTTTATAGAAGCTTTGACAAACACATTGAGCATGCCTAGCATGCTGCTAACCACACACGGCGTCCCTCTTCAGTCTCTCTCTCTTTTTCCGCGGAGCTGATGCCTCGTGGTTGTGGAGCTTGTGCTTTTTCTGCGATAATTCATTTCCAGTGAGGGACCCTCTGCGTTTTGGGGTTTTTCTTCATCGCTTTCGGTAAACTTTTTTTCTAGAGCGCTCTGGACGATTGCCGGCGGTATCGCACTTTGGTGGTCGTTTGCCATTGACCACGCGCCGTGTACTTCTTGTGCCCCCAGACCATGTCCATCATAGACCCCCCCCCCCCCCCACCGAGGTCTGTGTTCTTTGCTTGGGGGCATCGCATGACGTCTGTGGTTATGAGTTTTTGTCCAGATGACCTCTAAGGGCCATTGGGCACCAATTAGACAATGGAAAAATCGGATCCGTCGTCAGCATCCAGGACTTCTACCCTACAAGGGAAAGAAGTTTTGGCTTTGACCATCTCGGTCTCCCCTTCGCTACAGCTCCTAGATCCTGAGGTGGGGGTAGAGGACCAAGCAAGATCCATATTATCTCTGTCCAGGTCGGGCTCCTCGATGTCACCGTCTGTCCTGGGAAAGGAGCGAGTTGAGCACTGCGAGAAGTCCGGGAAACACACCGCTCGTCCTCGTCAAAGTCTGACCAAGGAAGGGCACCGACCGCATTGGTGCCTCCCTCAAAGCGGCCTCCTCCTCCAGAGGGGATTCCCTCTGGTACTCCCGAAGACTCTAGGCGGTCCCCACCGATGCCAGTGGAAGGTTCGGTTCCAATCCTGACACAAGGGTCGATCTGATTCCGTTGCCTCCTCATCCTCTTCATGCTATTCTATCCTCTGCAGCTTTTGAGGAGGAGTTAGAAAGGCATGTGTGATTGGCAGTTGGCCGGGCCCTTCAGGGCATCGAGAATCCGATTCCACCGGGACCGCCACCGCCATAAGAGCCGACTCCATTGGTGCTTGCGCCTCTGGTGCGGTTGGACCTACTGCTCAGTATCTTACCGACACAACCCGCTCGCTCAGATACCCCAAGCCCCTTTGCGGCCAAGGGGAGCATCGCTGCTGTTGCCACTCATTCCCATTCCGGTGAGATACTCCTCGGCGATGAGGATCCTCGGCGATGAGCACCTCCATTGCGCACGGCACCCTAACTACCTTTGGCTCTTCCAGGGCCTCCAGGATTGGTGCCATCGGCGCTCTCGAAGCCGGGTGACCTATCGGCACCAATACAGCCACAGATCCCATCGGTGCCCTCTGTTTCACCTTCGATTCTACGAATGCCTCGCGGCCCTCTGGTTCAAAGCTTAAGGGCCAGATGGGTGCTCCACCTCCAGCGTCTCCAGATGTTCACAGCAAAGGGGAAGCCCCTTATGATCCCTGGGAGTGTGAGGCATCTTTTTTCCTCCATGGAGGAATCGAACTTGCCGTCTGAACCCTCTCTACCGGAGGAGAGGCAAAAATTCCCTCCTGAAGATCTTTCTTTTGCTGGATTTGTTAAGGCCATGGCAGTCAGTTCCTTTCCAGCTTTTGACAGAACAGGATTCTCGTCACAAGATGCTGGAAATCCTTCAATTTCCGGATGCTCCTAAGGAATTGGTGGCAGTTCAAGTCCATGGTATCTTTAAGTAACTAGTAACCCGACTCTGGAAACACCCCATCTCCATTCCTCCTGTGAACTGGAAGACAGATGCAGTCTAACTGGTCCAACCCACCATGGGGTTTGATCACCGTCGGCTTCCTCAGCCATGAGAGTTGCCACTGCAGGCATTGAGGCTCGCCATATGGCTTGGCTGCATGCCACTGATTGCACCCCAAGGTCCAGGACTGTATGGGTGAGAACCTTTTTGGGTACAGGATTAAGGAGGTAGTGGCCCAACTGAAGGACTATCTCAAAACCCTTCAACAGTTGTTAGCCAGCACTTCGGGTACCCAGCCTTCATCAAAAAGCCTCCCAGGCAATATCCACGATGGCCTTTTTTCCAACTACCCGCCAGCCTCTAGGTCGAGACCTTAGCAGGCTCTAGCAAGACCGAGGGTGCAGCAACCTCATACCCCCGCCAGGCTCCTGCCATACCGCAAAACCCTGTTGACTGATGGCCAGAGGGTTTGAGCCAGCCAACCCTATCTGATTGCTGACACCTCCCCCCCTCCCATAGGGGGCCGCCTGCAGCTGTTCGCAGATCAGTGAACGTCAGTCACCGTGCACCACTGGGTCCTGTCCATGAGGCAGGAGTACAAACTGCATTTTCAATGGACTCCACCCCGTTCACCATGTCCCTGGTGGAGAAGCGTAGAGAACCAGCTGATACTCTGAGTAGAGCTCTCCGCCCTCTTAATAGCTCGAGCGGTCAAACAAGGGGACAGGTTCTACTCCACGTATTTCCTGATTCCCAAGAAAACTGGTAACCTTTGCCCCATTCTGGATCTGAGGGTGTTGAGCTGGTTTCTGGACAGAGAAAAGTTCAAAATGGTCTTGTTGGGCCCTTTGATTCCCAGGGGACTGGCTCTGCTCATGTGATCTGACGCATATACCCATATCGCCATTTCTTCAGCGGATTGGAGGTACCTACGATTCCTGGTAGAAGAGGAACACTACCAGTACCACATACTGCTCTTTGGCCTAGTGTCAGTGCCCCGTGTTTTCATCAAATGCTTGGCAGTGGTGGTGGGCCTATCTTCTGAGGCAAGGGGGTTCCTGTCTTCCCTTACCTTGACGATTGGCTTGTCCAGAGCAACTCCAGGCAGGGGGCGCTGTGTTCCCTGCAAGTCACAATACCTGTCTTGGAAAATCTGGCATTTCTTATCAACTATCTGAAATCTCATCTCCAGCCATCGTTAAACTGGACATCATCGGGGCCAGGCTGGATTCCATCCAGGAGAAGGCCTTTCTACCTCGAGACAGGACAGACTCTTGCTACCCTTGCTCAGGTAGTCTCTAGTTGCTCCCATGTCTCAGCACACCAGTTCCTATGACTTCTGGGTCACATGGTGGCGACTGTGCATGTTATGCCGTTTGCTCGGCTTCACATGCGCAGTGCTCAGTGGACATTACGCTCCTAGTGGTGAAAAGCCACCCAGGATCTTCAGGCTTGTCCTGATCACCACTCCCCTTTGGCAGTCCCTCGTGTGGTGGGCAACCCCATCCAATCTGGAGCAGGGGATGCCCTTCTGGAGCCCACAGCCCCACATTGTCCTCACCACAGATGTGCCTCACACGGGTTGGGGAGCCCATGTTGCAGAATTCCACACTCAAGGTCTTTGGTCCTTGCAGGAGATGTAGTCCCAGATAAACTTCCTGGAATTATGGGCGATCCAGTATGTATTTATTTTATTTATTTTTAATTTTTATATACAGAGGTTCCTGTATGAAATACAAATCACTCCGGTTTACATAAAACTGTAACTTAGCCAAAGGCTGTGCATAAAACTGTACATTAGCCAGAGGCTGTACATAGAACAGTAGAATATGTTAAATATGCCCTGAAGGCATTCAGAGAGCACCTGCACAACAAAATGGTTCTGGTTCAGACTGACAATTGTGTGGCGATGCTATATCTGAACAAGCAGGGAGGAACAGGGTCATACATCCTCTGTCAGGAAGCAGTCCAGATCTTGTCGTGGGCCCTCAAATGGCATTCTCCGGGCGGTGTATCTCCCCGGGACGGACAACGTCCTAGCATGGACTCCTTGAGTCAGGCTTTCTGATCTCACGAGTGGTCCCTCAAATCAAGACGTAGCAAACCGCATCTTTCGCTTGAGGGGGACCCCAGACATGGACCTGCTTGCTTCCTGAGAAAACAAGGAAGTGGATTGATGCTCGTCCGGCCCAGGGAACAGAAGAGGATCGGTGTTGGATGCCTTTTCACGTCACTGGGACATCCTCCCCTTCCACTGATCTCAAAAATGCTTCAACAAGACAGAGGTACCGTGATCCCTGTAGCACCTTTTTGGCCTTGCCAGGTCTGGTTCCCGCTTCTAGGTGAGCTGGCCTCGTGTCCTCTGATCCAGTTGGGGACTGCTCTGGACCTGATTTCTCAGGACCAGGGCAGGCTCCGCCACCCCAAACTTCAAGCCCTGTCTCTCACGACTTGAATATTGACCTGGTGACTGTACAGGCTCTGGGCCTTTTGGAAGGTGTATCTAGAGTCTTCTTGGAGTCCAGAAAGCCCTCCACGAGAGAACTTTACAATCTCAAGTGGAAGCAGTTTCGGCTTGGTGTGTTGGACATGGTCTGGATCCCTTCTCTTGTTCCCCACTGGAGCTTTTGGACTACCTATTGTACCTCTCCAAGTCTGGTCTGCAAACCACTTTCGTGAGGGTTCACCTTGGTGCCATCGGAGCATACCATCAGAGGAGAAACTTGGGCCTCCAGCAGTCTCCTGGGACCTCAGTGTCGTCCTGACCCAGCTCATGAAGGCTCCATTTGAGCCATTTCAACCTAAAGTACCTATCCTGGAAGGGCATCTTCTTAGTAGCTTGGTTACCTCAGTACACAGGGTCAGTGAACTGCAAGTTCTGGTGTTGTACTCCCCCCCCCCCCCCCCCCCCTAATACTAAACTTTGTCATAAGTTGGTCCTACGTACGCATCCAAAGTTCCTCCCTTAGGTGGTTGTGGAGTTCCACCTCAATCAGTCCATTGTCCTGCCTTCCTTTTTTCCAAGGCTGCATGCTCACCAAGGTGAGAGGGCACTGCAAACCTTGGACTGTAAAAGGGCTCTGGCGTTTTATCTGGAATGGGACGACTTCTCATCACCTGTCCACTCAACTTTTCGTCTCCTTCGACAAAAACTGGTTGGGGGTCTGTCTAAGCAGACCATATCCCATTGGCTAACGGACTGTATGTCCTTCTGCTAGGCTCAAGCGGGCTTGCAGCTTGAAGGTCACATCAAAGCTCATTCCGTTCGGGCCATATCAGGTTCAGTGGCTTAACTTGCATGCCGTCCCCATTCACGAGATTTGCAGGGCGGCAATCTGGCATTCCTGTTACACATTCACCTCTCATTATTGTAGGATAAGGATGGCTGACACGGCATTCGTTTTGGACAGTCAGACCTCTGTAATCAGTTTGTCATGAAACCTGATCTCTTCCTATTGTGCACCCTGTCCTTGGGTGCAGGCCTGCTCCCCTAGTTGTCGTATCTCTAGTTGTGCACGTTGGCACCTGTTCTATGCTGCACGTGTTTGGAGCAGCCTGGAGCTACATAATCTCCCATGTGTGAGGACTGTCATCCTGCTTGTCCTTGGAGAAAGAGTTGCTTACCTGTAACAGGTGTTCTCCAAGGACAGCTGGGTGTAAGTCTTCACAAAACCAGCCCACCACCTTGCAGAGTTGGGTTCTTTCAGTTTATTTTATTTTTCACGAGCTCTGTTATAAGACTGAAGAGGGACCACGCATGGTTAGCGACATGCTAGGCATACCCAGTGTGTCTGTCAAAGTTTCTAGTGCTGGGCTCCATTTGATGTCACCCATGTGTGAGGACTAACATCCTGCTGTCCTTGGAGAACACCTGTTACAGGTAAGCAACTCTGCTTTACTGCTGCTTTATGGCTTAGCAAAACAAATGTTAGGTCCTTGAAAACAACTGGTATTCTGTGTGAGTTTGAGTTCAGCTAGCAAAAGGCAGGGGTCTGCAAAATAGCCTGTGCAATCTTAAGAATGCTGTCAGATTCTAAAGTGAAAAATAACTGTACTATCATGACTAATTTAACTGCAACACTCTACCTATTCATTAGAGATACAATGAAAGCAACTGACTGTAAATATTTTTTCCAGACTTTTTATGGAAATCCTTAACGAGTGCTCGGATGTGGATGAGATCAAATTCCAGGAGGATGGGTCATGGTGTCCTATGAGGCCAAAGAAGGAAGCTCTGAATGTGTCTGGTTCACAGTGCGCTAAAATAGAAAGTATGTTTACTTGGAAGACTGAAAGTGAAACTAAAACAGTTTCTAACATCTATTGTTAATGGAAGTTTTTTAAATTTTGTACTTTCCCAGCACTCCATTTTTATATTGTATGTCTTTTGTCACACTTGCATAAGGCCTAGTTTTCAAAAGCATTTACACACTTAAAGGGTTTTATGTAAATACTTTACCTGTGTAAGTGGGCTTTTGAAAATTGCTACAATATATGCTATTGAATTGTCCATAGGATTTACCTGCGCAAGTACACTTTACGCAGGTAAATCGCTTTTGAAAATTTACAATAGTGGTTACATTTACATGTGTCAAACCTTTTGAAAATGATCCCCATAGTGTTTATTTGTATAAATGATAAATCACGTGTATTATTGTATTCAGAAGTTAATCTTGACCTGATGATTTCTGTGATTTGTATTCTCATTTTTAGTGGAATCTTTATCATTGGAACAGACCCTTTGATGTCTTAGCATGAAATGCAGGCCAGGAATTTTGAAAGTGCTTTGTAGGCTGCCATTTTAAACTCCTCTTCTCCCCCACCCTTCATTTGTTTGATTTTTGATCTTTCTACTTACAGCCTGCTGTTCTTACTACTTGGAAGTACTTAGAAAGTGACCAGAGGTATTCTGCTTCTGTGAAATATTTGTTCTCTGGCTCAGGGATCTGGGGACCTGAGATGTCTCATGAATTTAAGTCCCTCATGATTGATTTTACATTGCATCCTGAGCTCTCAAAGTGAGCCTACTGTCATTTTTCTTTGTCCAGTAGGAGTGTACATTAGTGCACAGCGTATTTTAGCTTTCATACTGTAATGTCTGTGTCCCTGGCATGGCAACTTGTAATACAGAAATTAGTTTTAAATTTTCACTCTATGCAGGCTGAGGACATGTTTGATTTAAGATATAGCAAATTTATTATTTTTTTCTCAGGCTTATGTATGAAATACATCTGTGATTATGATTAGGGCTTCTGTTTTTAGGTGTTTATAACTTATAAATTAAAGTGTTGATAAATTATTTTATGTAGATACATGAAATTAGTGTTTTTCAGGGTTATCTGGAGCCATCGGGAAGAGGAGTAACTAGAGACCTGTTGGCCAATAAGAACTTGTACAGCTGAGGAGCTATCAGTGTAGAAAAGCAGCAAAAAGAGCAGTGGGTCTAAGGCAGGCAAGGGATGGGATTGAAAAAGTATTGGTAGGAGAGCATCTTCCAGTGTTTATCCAATAATCACAGGTAAACTCAATAGATCCTTTTCTGAGTGTTATTTAAAAAAAACAACCAAAAAACGTGTGTACTGCAGTCCTCTCGGGGGCCAAAGAGTGTAAAATATCCGAGTACAGATTTGTTTGAATATGGAAAACCTATTTGATATAAATTATAAATCTTTAATATCGGGTGTTTAGTGATCTGGAGAGGTGGGAGAGGTTACAATTATGATTGGGAAGAATACATACTATTAAAATAAATGTCATCTCCAGATTCTATTTTTTTCAGACCCTTCCCAGTTAGGTTCCAGATGCAGCATCTGGGAGAAGAAAATATTTGGATTTATTTGGAGGAAAAGAAAGGTGTCTAACGTCTCAAATTTTGGCAAAGTGTTATGGAGAAAACAGAAACCATGGATAGTGATAGAGTGGGATGTAGCTGGGCTTCCTTCTCTTGATAGGCTAGTTTGGAAGCCAGGGAGTTTGAAGGAACATATGGGAGGGTTGTCTCCTTGCACTAAATTGACACTTCCAACGTGGGTTAAATATAGGAAGGTATTGGTGGGAGATAAACCATATTGGCAGAGAACTTAATTTCTATTTCATAGAGATTTTCATCCAGGTAACCAAAAGGGGGTGCAACTAGATGGATTAAAATGAGCCTGGAGAGGATGGGACAAATTTGGGACGGGAAAGGGGTTGTGTTTGAAAACTTGGGTCAGAGCTTTGCCCTACGGGAAAGAGGTTTACGTATGTATAAGTGGCATCATTTATCTGTTTAAGGGCAGTAACTAGGGATTTGCAACAGAATAAAACATTATTTGACGTATATTGTGATAAGACAGATGGAATTTCTAAAGCAATCTAAAAAAAAATCTATGCTATGCTGCTGGGTATATTGGAATTCAAAACTTTCCATTTGTTAGCATGGGAAAAAGTTGGGTGAAGATCTGGAGGACGATGCCTGGGATTTGTATTTTCAGCTAACGGGAAGAAGGTTGATCTCTTCAAATATTGTTTGAGAATGGTTATAAGCTTCTCTTCAGGTGGAATTTGACACCAGCTAAGTTAAGGAAAATATATCCTTCAATTTTAGATTCTTGTTGGTGGGATTGCGAAGAAAAGGGTGATTTCTTTCATATTTGGAAGTGTCCTAAAGTGGAACAATACTAGGATATGATTAGTGTTTATAGTTGAGATTTGTTGTGAGATAACGAAAGACCCAAAATTGTGTTTGAAAACTATGAAGGTGGGGGAATTGATGAGGTGTCTGATTATAACTATAATAGAGGCAACTAGATGTGAATTGGCTGCATGATGGCGAAGAGTGGAAGTTCCGTCAAAAAAAGTACATTCGGTTAGAGTGTTCGTAATGGAGAAACTTACTGCTATATTGCATAACACTTTGCCAAAATTAGAGACGAGTTCTAAGGAGTTATGGGTAGTTGGGAGGGGGGATGAAGTGAGTCCACTGGGGGGAAGGGTTTGGAGGGGTTTAATTAAAATAACATTGAAAGATCACACCTGAGGTGTAGGACACAGGAGTATGCTCAGTTAGTTGTTTAAGGGCTTATAACTTTGGTCAGTATTGATGGTCCTTATATTGTTATAATGATATGAGTTATGATATTATGTTATAGCCTAAAGATTGTTGGATGTGTAACAATTGCTGTTCAATAAACATTAAATTGGGGGGAAAAAAGAAAACCCTCAACTAGGAGAGCTTACAGCTTTAAATGGAAACTGTTCTCCTCCTAGTGTCAGCAAAGCTCCTTGAATCTGCATGCCAGGCAAGAAAGCTACTTCAGTACTTTTTCTTCCTCGGACTTCAGTATCTCATCAGTGAGAGTACATGTCAGTCTATTATATTCAGATTGAGGGTTGGCCAATCTCCACTCATCCTGTGGTATTGAAGTTCATGAAAGGTCTATGGCATCTCCAGTAGTCAAACTGCCTATTCCATGGGACCCTAATGAAGTTCTGCCACAGCTTATGAAGCCACCTTTTGAACCACTGGAAAGTAGTAATGGAAACCACTGGAAAGTAGTAATCTGGCGATCACATCAGCCAGAAGTGTCAGCAAACTTCAAGCTTTGGTTCTTTATTCTTTATAATCTGTTCTTCCAAAACAGGGTTGTACTTTGTACCGATCCAAAGTTCCTACCAAAGGTAGTCTCAGGTTTCCTTATTTAAACCATTGTGTTATCTACATTTTTTCCAAGGCCACACTCACATGAAGGTGAAAAAGGTCCTTCATTCTTTAAACACAAGAGTATTAGATTACTACTGGAACACAGTCACTTTGATAAGCCACGCAACTATTTATCTCTCACAGTCTTAGCTGTTTAGGCATAGCAGTTGCCAAACATATTTTAACCAATTGTCCAACAGACTGGGTTGCTCACGTTATTCTCTAGCAGGCCTCCAGATTAGACACTAGCAATTCTCAAGTGCGAGTCATTGTTGCGTTAGTGGCTTATCTCAAAGCACTTCCTATTGAAGACATCTGCTAAACTGCAACTTGGTTGTCTGTGCACACCTTTATATCCCATTACTATCTGGATAATTCATCAAAAAGTGACTACATTTGGACAAGCAGTTTTGTGTAGCTTGTTGACCCAGTAATCTACTCTTTACAGTGGGATCTAGGCTGTTTGTTCTGTAAATGGCCCACTGAAACCCTAATCTTTTGACTCCCCACGTGTCATGGCTAATTCTGCCCTGCTTATCAACAGAGAAACAAGTTTGCTTGCCATAAATGGTGTTCTCCATAGACAGCAGGAAGAATTAGCTATGCTAAATATTTATTTATTTAAATGTTTTATTGCCATCATTCCATGTGAGAATCACTAGATCACAATGGTTTACAGGAAAAATCATTTATAAATACAAGGTGGGTAAACATTCATAGAAACGGAAGTAATACAAAGGTAGAAATCCAAACATGAAATCAGATCTAGATTATAGGGTTTGCGAGGGCGGGAGGGGTTAATGTTAAAGATTTATTACGTTATCTGAGTTATGGGGAACTGGGTGATGTGGTCAAATTTTCTTGCTCCAGGCAATAGTCTAGCTGCGTAGTAGTTGCAGGGGTTTTAAGTGACTAGTCAGAAGACCTAGAAGTAATGAATTCCGGTAGTCAAAGTTTGAGAAAATGATATATCCCTGTACGTACCCGGATCAGTCCAGACTGTGGGTTGAGCCTCCTTTCCAGCAGGTGGAGAGACTAAAACTGAAAGGATATCCTATATGAAGACAGAGCCTATCCTGTAACACTTCAGTATTTGTCTGTCAGGTGCATCAGCTCACCCTTCGGTCTCCTGAGTTAGGCTAGTCAGCCTTCTTTTCCTTTCTTCTGGATCAAGCAAGTACTTCTTCCTTAGGGATCTTGTTTTAAGTTTTTTGTGTTTTTTTTTTTTACAGAAGAAATCTAATTAGGGAAGGCGTTCTAAATTTTTGTCTGTGCAGGAGATGGTCCCGTCTCCTGGCTCTTGCCGGACTCAGGGGGGGCTTTGCCCCTTGTGCAGAGCATAGCCTGAGTCTGTGGTTGCTTCCAGGTGTGGGGACTGAGTCTGGCAGTCCAGTTCTAGTCTCCCCCTCCTCTGGCTGCCTGAGGGGCTTTGAACCCCACAGCTGTGCTCATTCTGGTTAAAAAAAAAAACAAACAAAACTAAGTGTTTAAAGTTCAGGCTTTAACCTCTTTTTACAGCAGTAGCATTTCTTTTTTTATTCGGCTCTTCAGGGGAATCGAACCGGCAGGCAGGAGTCAGCAGGTTTCCCCCCTGCTTCACTCCGGGCCTGCAGGCTGCCAATCAAACCTTTTTTTTTCCTTCAGTTTTTTTCTCTCAGTGCGGCTCTCCCTATGCTGCGGCAGGCAGCCTGCCTCTCCTGTGGCTAGCCCTCGTGTTTTTCGCGAGAGGGACTCTGTTCAGCCTGCCGGGTGGGGGAGGCCCCTTCTCGGCAGGGCAGGCTAATTTAGCCCAGGGATCAAGACCCCCAGAGCATGGCCAGGCCGTTCCCGAGTTGGCAAAGCCCGGGAACGGCGACCATCTTGGATTTTTCAGCAGCTCTGTTTTTGGGGCTGGGGGGCCGATTTTGTTTTTCTCAGTCTCTCCCCCCCGATTTGAGCCCCACGGCCCTCCAGGATTGGTTCCCCATCCGGGAAATCCAGGGTCGTCCTGCACAAATCCTATTTAGCTAGCCTGCAGCAGGAGGAGGATGGACCCCCCATTGGGCCCCCCCTGGCAAAAATTCCCCGCTCTGCGCCGTTGACTGCTGGCCCGGCAGCGGAGCCCCCCGGGGCCAATTCAGGTGCGGGTGGTCCCGGGGGGTTGCCCACCCCCTGATGGACCCAGTACTCCCGGGTCCTGACGCCATTCAGGATGCAGAGAGTTCCCTCCCACCCCTAGAGGGGGATGATCCCAGAGTCCTACGGATGTTCCACAGGGAGGAGCTGGAGCCCCTCATCCCTTTTGTCCTCCAGGAATTGGGGTTGGAGGGGCCCCCAGCGGACACCCTTACGGCCTCTTTGCCCAAAGATATGGACCTGGTCCTGGTGGGAATCAGGGCTCCGGCTAGCGCCATCCCTTTCCATCCCATGCACAAGTTGTTGCTCTTGCGGGATGGGAAGCTCCTGAAGCGGGACTCCGGGTTTGGGCGAACCATGGACAAGCTTTATCCCCTCCCGGAGGAATGTCTGGAAATTTTTAAAATCCCTCCGTGGACGCCTCAGTCTCTGCGGTCACCAAACATTCCACCACATCCCGGTGGAGGGATCGACGGCTCTGAAAGACGCCCAGGACCTGGCGCTGGGGGGTCCGTGCAACTATCTGCAGCAGTCTCATGCTACGGGCAGGTCTCAGATGGGTTCAACATTTACTCTGCATCCAGGACCTCCCGTCGGCAGAGGCGGAGCAGGCTGAACGTCTTGAAGCCATCGTCGCTTATGGGGCTGATGCGCTTTACGACCTCCTCAGAGTGAAGGCGATGGCCTCGGCGGTGTCCACCAGATGGCTCCTCTGGCTGCGCAATTGGTCGGCCGATCCGTCCTCCAAAGCCCAGCTGGGCACGTTTCCCTTCAAAGGTATGCTGCTTTTTGGTGAGGACCTTGAGAAGCTTATGAATTCCTTGGGGGAAAATAAGGTCCACAAGCTCCCGGAGGACCGTCCGAAACCTTCCCGCTCCTTTACATCCTCTCATCCTTGTTTTTGGGGCCAGAGACGGTATAAACCCCACGCGGACGGGGTGGCTCCTCGAGAGGTTTTTTCTTCTCGATCTCAGTCTTGGTCACAGCCTTTTCGTGGGCGTCGCTCCTTTCGCGAGGCCCAGCCTACGTGCTCCGCTCCTAAGCCTGCCACCCAATGAAGTTCAGTTGACTCATTCCTCTGTCCCCTCTCTAGGCGGCCGCCTCTCCCTGTTTTTCGAGGAAAGGGCCAAAATCACGGCAGACCAGTGGGTCCTCGACATCATCAGAGACGGGTACGCCTTCGAGAGTGTTCGCGACCTACCGGATCTTTTTCTCTTTTCCCTGTGCAGGCGGTCCAAGAGGGACGTGGTGGAACAAACCCTCGCCAGGCTCCTGAATCTGGGCGCGTTGGTCCTGGTCCCGGAGAGGGAGCTTGGCGCCGGCCAGTATTCTATTACTTCGTCGTCCCCAAGAAGGACGGGTCTTATCGTCCGATCTTAGACCTCAAAAGGGTCAACCGGGCCCTCAAGATCCCACATTTTCGCATGGAAACCCTGCGGGCGGTCATCACGGCGGTTCGCCCCAGAGTTCCTCGCTTCACTCTATCTTACAGAGGCATACTTCCATATTCCGATTCACCGCAACTACCAGAAGTATCTTCGCTTTCACATCCTCAACCAGGACTTCCAGTTTTGGGCACTTCCCTTCGGCCTCGCGACCGCGCCTCGCACCTTCACCAAGGTCATGGTGGTGACTGCGGCCCTTCGCCGGGAAGGAATCCTTGTTCACCCCTACCTGGACAACTGGCTCGTCAGGGCCAAGTCGGCGGCTCTTTGCCAACAGGCAGTGGATCGCGTGTTAGCTCTCCTCGCGTCTCTTGGGTGGATAGTGAATTTTTCCAAGAGCAACCTTCAGCCCTCCTAGGAGTTAGAGTTCCTGGGAGCCCACTTCAACACCCGAGTGGGCAAGGTCTTCTTGCCTCGTGCGCAGGCTCTCAAGCTGATCGAACAGATTCAGAATCTGATTTCACTGCCTTCCCCAATGGCCTGGGACTATCTGCAGGTCTTGGGATCCATGGCTTCCACCATCGACCTAGTCCCCTGGGCTTTTGCTCATATGTGTCCGTTACAGAAAGCTTTGCTATCCCGTTGGCCGGTGTCGGAACAGTTTCACATAGTCCTCCCGTTCTTGGACTCCACAGTCGCAGACTTGCAGTGGTGGCTTTCGCTCCCTCATCTCCTTCAGGAAATGCTTCTCCAAGCTCCACAGTGGATTATAGTAACCACGGATGCCAGTCTCTCGGTCTGGGGTGCATCTGTCTCTCCCAGACCACCCAGGGGGTCTGGTCGCCAATTCAGACTCGCTGGCACATCAATCGGTTGGAGACTCGGGCGGTGCGCTTGGCTCTCCAGGAGTTTCTCCCCCAGGCTCCGCGGCAAAGCGGTAAGGGTGATATCCGACAACTCCACCACCGTGGTTTACATCAGTCGCCAAGGGGGCACCCGCAGTCACCTGGTGGCTCTAGAGGCCAGCCGTCTCTTCACATGGGCAGAACATCTGCAGTGCCTGGCGGCCTCCCACATCGCGGGCAAGGAGAATGTTCAAGCCGATTTCCTCAGTCGTCAATCGCTCGATCCGGGGGAGTGGGAGCTCTCGGACGCGGCCATGGCTCTGATAGTAGACAGGTGGGGTCCCCCCCCACCTGGACCTCATGGCGACCTTGCACAATGCCAAGGCAAATCGATTCTTCAGCCGCTGGAGGGAGCACGGCTCGGAGGGCGTAGATGCTCTGGCTCTCCCTTGGCTGGCGGGTGTCCTTCTGTGCGTGTTCCCCCCCCCCCCCCCCCCCCCCCCCGTGGCCCCTGGTGGGAAGTTCTCCGAAGAATAGAGCTCCACTGGGGACCTGTGGTTCTGGTAGCACCTGAGTGGCCTCTGAGGCCGTGGCTCGCAGATCTCATCAACCTGGCGATGGACGGACCCCTTCGACTAGGTCATCTCCCTTGTCTACTTCGGCAGGGGCCTGTATTTTTCGACCAGGCCAACCGCTTCTGTCTAGTGGCCTGGCTTTTGAACGGTGACGACTAAGGCGTAAGGGCTATAAGGAGGAGGTCATCTCCACCATGCTGCGGGCTCGGAAACAGTCGACTTCTCTGGCTTACGTGCGTATCTGGAAGGTTTTTGAGTCTGTGTGGAATTGGGTGTTCCAGCGCACTCCGCCCCGGTCTCGTTGGTCCTTTCTTTCCTTCAGAAGGGTCTTTCCAAGGGCATTTCCTTCAGTTCTCTGCGCATGCAAGTCTCTGCTCTCGGCTCTCTTCTGGGTTGGGTAGAAGATCATCCCTTAGCGGGTCACCCGGACGTGATTCGGTTTTTGAAGGGCGCCAAACACCTTCACCCCCCCTTCTCGTACCATTTGCTCGTCGTGGAGTCTTAATCTGGTCCTTCGGGCTCTTTGTACTGCTCCGTTCGAGCCTTCTTGTTGTGCTACGTTAAAGGATCTTATGCTCAAGACTGTCTTTCTTGTCTCTATCTCCTCCTCCGCTCGGCGGATCTCCGAGATCCAGGCGTTGTCCTGTCGGGAACCTTTTTTGCGTTTTTCCGCTTCACATCCCTCAAGACGGTTCCTTCCTTCTTGCCAAAGGTTGTTTCTAACTTCCATGTCAACCAGTTGGTAGAGCTCCCTGCGTTTTCCCCAGAGGAGATTGCGGGTACACCTGGAGGCGATCTCCGTAAGCTGGATGTCAAACGAGTTCTACTTCGCTATCTCCAGGTTACCAACGACTTTCGGGTCTCGGACCATCTTTGTCCTCTGGAGTGGTCCCAATCGGGGTAAGCCGGCTTCTAAGACCACTGTTGCTCAGTGGTTGAAAGAAGTGATCTCCTCGGCCTATCTTTGCCAAGGTTGAGCAGTCCCCGAGGGCCTAAAGGCTCATTCGCTACGCTCTCAAGCTACTTCCTGGGCGGAGAGTCAATCTGTTTCTCCGCCCAGGAGATTTGCAGGGCCGCCACATGGACGTCCTTGCATACTTTTGCTCGACGCTACCGTCTGGATGTGCAAGCTCCAGTTTTTGGTTCTTTTGGGCGGCAAGTGCTTCGAGCGGGACTGTCTCGGTCCCACACAGTTTAGGGAAGCTTTGGTACATCCCACAGTCTGGACTGATCCGGGTACGTACAGGGAAAGGAAAATTAGTTCTTTCCTGTTAATTTTCGTTCCTGTAGTACCACGGATCAGTCCAGATGCCCTTCCCTGTTTGTCTTTCTGTCCTCTCGAAGCTTGTTTTTCTTGCAGATTCGCAGATTTTGGTACTTCATTTTTTGCAAGAATACTGAGCAATTACACCGGAAGCCTTGGTTGTTCAAGTACCAAGTATATGCAAGAGCTGTTAGTCATGCCATGTTTCTTACATTGTTCTACAGTTGCTCCATTGAGCTGTATGGTTACTTGCTTGATCCTATTCTGGTTTTGTTATTTTCTGCTTTGACATTGGTTATACTGAAGGGTTACAAGCCTTCCTCACCACCCTTACTGCAATAGGATTCTCTCAGACTATCAACAGCCCCACTCACAAAGCTGGTCACACCCTGGATTTAATATTCATTAACTCTAAATTCACGTGCACTGTAGACCCTACATGTACCCCAATCCCTTGGTCAGATCATTTCTTGATAGAATCTTCATTCTCCACATACAAACAGACACACACCTCTCAGCACCTTTCCACCATTCAATTCAGGAAATCATGTCCATCTGATATACTCAGCGAGCAGCTCTCCAAGGAACTCTCCAACCTGGACCTATCTAATCCCGACTCAGCCCTATCTTCCTGGCAAAAAATTACTGAAGTAGTTGCAAACAAATGGTGCCCAATAACTTCCAAAACAATCAATCCAAAAAAAAAAGGGAAATCAACCCTGGTTCAGCACCGAACTAAAACAGATGAAACAAGACTTACGCCATAAAGAAAATAGATGGCGAAAAACCCCCAATTCAACTACCCTTTCAGCATACAAGGGATTCTTACATCGCTATAGGACCTGCATACTACAAAAAAAGAAGGAATACTACGCCAACAAAATACACCACTACCAGTATGACGCCCAGGCCCTATTTGCTTACGTAACACAAATAACCAAATCAACCCCGCCACCTATTCCAGATGAACAAGCGCTATCCAAGGCTAATGAACTCGCCACATTTTTTCAACTGAAGATTCTAAATACTCTCGCTCTCCTTCCTCCAAATACAACACCTCTCAAATCAGACGAGAATTTCAATTCCTTTTTTAAACCCAAGTTGGACAGCTTCGAATTAAGCTCCACTAAAGAGATTGAATCCCTTCTAAAAAGACAGAAACCATCTAGTCATCCGGCCGATAATATCCCATCGCGACTCCTGCTTCTCATCCCAAACACGATCTCAGGACCTCTAACAAATATTATTAACAGCCTTCTAACTCAAGGAAGCTACCCAGACAGCCTAAAAACCGCTTCTCTTAAGCCCCTCCTCAAGAAACACAATCTAGACCCTAATGTATTAGCCAACTTTAGACCCATCTCCAATCTACCATTCGTTGCCAAACTTACTGAGAAACTGGTAAACACCCAGCTTTCAGAATATCTAGAGGACCATAAGATCCTATACCCTTCGCAATACGGTTTCTGGAAATCACGCAACACGGAGACCCTCCTCATTTCGCTTACAGACCATATTATAATGGGGTTAGACAAAGGACATTCCTTCTTATTAGTTCTGTTAGACATTTCGGCGGCATTTGACACCGTCAATCACGCCATCCTTCTGGATCGCCTAGAGGATATCGGCATCTCCGGATCAGCCCACAACTGGTTCAAGTCCTTCCTCAGCAATAGGTCTTTCAAAGTCAAAATCAATAACAAGGAGTCACCTCTAACAAAATCTTCACTTGGCGTACCACAAGGATCATCCTTATCTCCAACCCTCTTTAATATATACCTCCTCCCCCTCTGCAAACTACTTACAGATCTCAACCTAATTCACTATCTGTACGCAGACGACGTACAGATTTTAATCCCTATAACAGAATCAATCTCAAAAGCTCTCACCTATTGGAATAACTGCCTTCTATCCATTACTAATCTACTCAACAGCTTAAACTTGGTCCTCAATGCCTCAAAGACGGAGCTTCTCCTCATCTCTTCAAATGAAAACAATCTTCCTCCACCTTCACCACACAATACTCACATTACCTGCACGCACGTGAGAGACCTTGGGGCAATAATAGACAATCGACTAAACCTTAAAAAAATGGTCAACACAACTACCAAAGACAGCTTCTACAGACTTCTGGTATTGAAATGACTTAGACCACTATTATTTTTCCAAGACTTCAGGACAGTCCTCCAGGCACTACTGTTCGCCAAAATAGATTACTGCAGTGCCCTCTTCCTAGGCCTCCCCAAATCTACCACCCAAACCACTGCAGATGTTACAAATGTGGCAGCGAGACTGCTGACCAACACCAGCCGCAGTGAACACATCTCCCCCATCCTCAGAAACCTACATTGGTTACCAGTAAATTTCAGAATCCTGTACAAATCTATTACCCTAATACACAAATCCATCCATCAACAACTCCAACTCGACCTGGAAATCCCTTTCCAACTCCACTCCTCTAACAGACCAACGAGAGATATTCACAAAGGCACTCTGAAATGTCCCCCTACTAAAGCCACACGCCTCTCTTCGACCAAAGACAGAGCTTTTTCAATAGCAGGCCCATCTATCTGGAATAGCATCCCAGCAAATCTCAGATTGGAACCCTGCCTCTTAACCTTCAGAAAAAGACTAAAGACGTGGCTCTTTCACCAAGCCTTCCCAGATCCACCTGATAATCAATAGCTTGAGCCCCCACTTCATACAAGGACCTTTGACACACTACCTCCTGAACAATGGACACTGGGCACGTTCCAGGTTAAAGGCATAAGCTCTAACCCGTTAAATTATTCATATCACGTTATATTTATTCTACCTGCTTATATTTATTCTACCTGCTTTTGCTTTTTATCTTCCTTCCAGCTTTGTTTTAAGCTCCCAAGTTTCATTCCTGTTGTTTGTAACTTTGACTTATTCCTTTTTCCTTTGTTTACCAGAATTGTTAACATCAGTTACCTTGTTTAAAATGTAAACCGATCTGATATGGTTATCTACTATGAAGGTCGGTATAAAAAAATGTTAAATAAATAAATAATAAATAAATAAATAGGCTCTGTCTTCATATAGGATATCCTTTCAGTTTTAGTCTGTCTCCACCTGCTGGAAAGGAGGCTCAACCCACAGTCTGGACTGATCCGTGGTACTACAGGAATGAAAATTAACAGGTAAGAACTAATTTTCCTATTGTTCTGAAATCTGGTGTGCTTAGTAGAGGTTTTAATCTGCTCAAAATCCGTGCTTTTAGAAACCAGATCTTATTAGTTTGCTTATGAGGGCTTTCATTGTTAAATTTTCATCAATTTGGACCTCTGAATCTCTCACTTGACTTGCAGGGATTACTTGGCAACTTCGGAGATCTATCCCTGGGGTTTTGTGGGTTGCGACCCAACCAAATTATTTTATTTTTTGATGGGTTCATCGAGAGTTTCCATTGAGCTAGTTTTTATTTTATTTTAATCATATGTTCAGAAATTAGAGATGTTTTTTCAAATGATTTTGTTAGAGGGATATAGAATTGTAGATCTGCATATAGGAAGAAGTTTAAACCTAGGTCTGTTAGTAATTTGCATATGGGCAGCATGTAGATATTAATGTTGCAGTTAACACTGATCTTTGTGGTATGCAGTTGTACTTTGGAAGGTGTTGGACAAGTTATTGTCAAATTTACTTGGAATGATCTATTTGTGAGGAAAGAGGTGAACCATTTTAGCACATTTCCATCAATCCAGTGTTTTTCAACTGTTGGCATAGGCAGGTTATGGTCAACAGTGTTGAAGGCAGTTATTAGATCAATCAGGACTAGGTAGTATGATTCGTTTGTCAAAACATCTTAATAGGATCAGTTAAGGATGGAAGTGTTTCAGTTGAGTGGTTTTACCAGAATCCAAATTGGTTAGGATAAAGTGTCTTATTGTCTTCAAGATGATTTTCAAGTTGGGTAAGGACTGCTTTTTCAAGTATTTTCGCAATGAAGGTTAAATTGGAGATTGGATGATAGTTAATCCAATTATCAGGACTACCAGATTTTTTATATAATTAGTTTTATAATTGCCGTTTTTTAAACTTTGGGGCATTTAACCTACAGCAAAGGTGAGGTTGACTAGGATTGTGATTGTAGGGGTTATTGTCTGGTTTACTTGTTTTTAGCAGGATGGCTGGAATCTGGTTAAGAGGATGTATAGCAAGTTTTAGTTTGGCTGTAATTTTGCTTATCTCCAGTTTCGATACTCCGTCAAAGGATGACCATTTATCTTGTGCCAATAGATGTTCTCTTGCTATCAGAGGGTAGGCATATAAGTGATTTGTTGATTCAGCATTTTGATTTTTTTTTCTCTCTACCTGCACAACTCCCTGGAGTGTTGACTATTTAGCTAGAATTAGTTCTAAAATTGACTGAGAGGATCACAAGGCAATGCCTGTGCAGGAACTCCCATGTATGCTCAGTAAAGCTAAAAATCTGAGCTAAGAGAAAAAGGTCTATTTGGTGCCATTGGATGATATCACCTACATGTCATGGATAATTCATCCTGCTGTCTATGGAGAATATAGTTTATTGTAAGCAAACTTGGTTTATAACCCTGTCAGGATATTGTATACTTTAATAACAGGGTTGCTAGACTAATTTTGGGTAAATCCCGTAGGAAGAGAACTATCCCATAATTGCTGGAACATCGTCTGCCAGGATTAGAGTTAAAATTCTGGTGTTACCTTTGACCCTTTGCATAAAGGAAAAGCTGACCTGATATATCCAGAACACTGTCTTTGTTCTAGTCGGGAATCTTTCTTGCATATTCCATCTATAAATGTCTTTAGTCATGTTATATTTTGGTTTTATTTATTTGTTAAACTTAATTACTAAAATGAAAACTACTTAAACCAATTTACAACAATATTCAAACAAGAGTGAAAAAAACAGAGCATGTTAAAATCAAGAGCCTTCTCCACTGCAGCCTCTTCATATGAAATCAACTATTTTGTGCCTTCAAGCAGGAGCTGAACTATTCAGTGTTTAGGAAAGGCCTGAAGATTTGGTTCTTCCAGTACCCCTTACAGAATCTATGGTTCTAGTTTGTGGTCTATAGTAGACTTTGGTATGTGGGATTGTTTCCGCAAGTTAGTGTGTTGTCTAGTGTGTGTTCTTTATGGCTTTTGTTTATGTTTTTATATTCATCTCCTTTTGGTAACAGGTATGAATGGCAGTTTTAAAAATTGTTTAAATTATTTCACTGGGTAGGAAGGGGTTATTAGTTAAAACCTAAAAACAGAAGCCCTAATTCCCTGTATGTATCCAGGATCACTCCAGACTCCTGGGTTTTTGCCTCTCTGCCAGCAGATGGAGACAGAGAAAGTTTCACTGACACTGTACATAACCCAGTGTACCACCTGCAGTCCCTCAGTATTTCTCTCTCCAGCAGATGGTAGATGGTGCAAACCGCAGTTCTGCAGTCAGACTGTTTGTATTTATGAGCCTTCCTCCCAGGGGGTTTTTGGGTCCTAGTGGGTCCTTCCCTCTCTGATCGAGGTGGACAAGCTGGGAGTTGGTGAACCTTTTGTACGCTCGCTTCTTTCTTCCAGGGGGTGTAAATCTGGTGGTCCAGATCCCTCCCATTCTCGAGGCAGCTACAGGTTCAGGGTGGCTGTTTTCTTTTAGTCTGTCTTTTTTTTATTTTTAATTTGGCTGACTTTCTCTTTTTCTGCCAGCAGCTCTGTGTTCCATTCTAGGGAGTAGGTATTGTAAATCTGATAACATTTTGAAGTGTAAAAAAAAAAAAAAAGTCTGCCTTTTTTTTCATCACCTGCCATGTGGCCTGCGCTCCTGGAACCTGAACCTCTGCACCAAAGGAAAGTATTGGTTTTTATGTATCTTTGTTTATACTCCAGAGTAAAGAAAAGAGAGCAAGGAACTAGATAGAGGAATCTGTGCAGCAAAGAGGTTCCAGGGTGGGAAGCTACCTTAGCAGCTCAGGGAGCTCATCATTGGGTTTTTTCAGCAGCTTCTCTGCTTGTGGAGGAGACCGGGGTGTTGGCCTCTATGGTGCTGAGGGACCGTTCCCCTGCTTGCCATCCAGGTGGTGGTGGTGCTGCAGGTGCAGGGAGGAACAGTGTGTGTGTGTGTGTGCAGCAAAAGCGTTCAGGTGTCTGCGTCATGCATGGCCACACCGTAGAACAAGTCTCACGGATGATGGGGTCTAGCCCGGAGGCTTGGAAACGGCCAGCCATTTTTTATTCCCCTAGCAGCATTGGCAGGTAAGGCAGGGGAATCCACTCCTCAAACTATTGCTGGCAGTTTCCCTGTCCCGCAGAGGTGCTCCTTACACTGAGGAGGAGTAGAGGTATTCTGCTGGTTTTTAATTTGCTTAAGTGCAAAGGTTGTTTAGCGAGATGCTGGCTTTTGGCTCCATGGATTCTCAGCCAGTCAAGAGGCTTGAGCTGTTGAGAAGCTCTTCAGGCCAATGATTTTCAGTGCCGGATGTTAAACAGAATCCAGGCCTAAATGTGCTGAAGGTGCAGACAGGCTTTACTTGGCCTTTTGGTAGGCCCCTGCAGCAGTTCTTTTCTCGCTTGCTTAGGCATGTGCGCACATTCTCACGCTTTGTGGTAGTTGCATGTGCTGGACCTGTGCACGTAAGGCCAGGGCCTAGATTTAAGCTTCTACGTCTGAGACCTAGACTTGAGTGCATATTTGTGCAGCTAACTTGTGCGCATATACGACCATGGCCTATACGAGCACACATTTACGTATTGTCCGCATACGGACCGCAGCGTAATCTTGAGCGCATATTTGCATGCGTCCTGCAGGGCTGTGCGTATATGCCCTCCAGGACACCTGCCTGGTGTGTGCAACAGGAGGGCCGCCTAGAGCTGAAGTTCAGGAGAGCTAGACGCCGGGACGACATGTCCAAGCGGCTTGCTATCTGTGAGGCTTGCTATCTGATAGCAGTTCAGTCCTTCACTCTCTCAGTTTGTATCGGTGCTGTTTAGATGCTCAAAGCAATTTGATTACCACAGCTTTTTGCCCATTTTGGGAAATGCCCTTGTCCTATGGGGTCTCTGGAGGAGGGGAGTGGAATGGAGGCAAGGCATGGTCGTTCTCCCTTATTCCTGAGGGAGGTTGGAGAGAGCAAGATTAGGCCTATGGACTCTGGTATAGGTCCATCCTCCTCCTCCTGGATGAAATGTTTCCAGGGCCTGCAGACCTTTCTGCAGGGGTGCCCAGCGAAGGCAAAGCAACCTATTATGTGGGGGGATCATGTGCTTGGGCCTCCATTTGTCAATCACGGTGGGGCAAATGCTGCAGGGAATGCTGTCCCTGGTAATGTTCAAGGGGGTGTGGATCATGAAACATTGGAGGATTCCAATGGGAGGAATTGGCTTTCTAGAAGAGGGAGAAATTGCATATGATTGAGAGCCACTTTAGACTCAGACTTTTTTCTTTTTTTCACAGATGTCTTGCTGAGTCTGTAGGGCTCAGACCCTGAACATGCTTTAGTATGGCCAGAGGTCAATTTTAAGTTTCTTCCCCCCCCCAGAGTCCAATTCAAGAGATACTAGATTTAAAGAAGGTAAATGCATTTCACAAGGTTCCCCGTTTCCACATGGAAACTCTGAGATCCCTCTTAGCGGCTGTACACAAGGGAGAGTTCTTGGCAACTCTCGCCTTGACTGAGGCATTCTCTGCACATAGCCAACAGACCGGGAGCACCAGAGATTTTCTGAGGTTCATGGTCCTAAGGGAACATTTTCGGTTTCGAGCCCATCCCTTCAGCTGGTGGCGGCTCCATGTACCTTCACCAAGGTGATGATGGTGGGGGGGCAGCCACAATGCAAAAGGAGGGTATGTTGGTATATCTGTATCTGGATGGCTGGCTTATTCATGTGAAATCAAATGACCTCTGACAATCAGTACAAAAGGTACTGATGCACTTGAAGTCTCAGGGATGGGTGTGTGAACCTAGCACAAGCCATTTAGTCCTGTTACAAAACTCTGGAGTGTCTTGGAGCTCAGTTCAGCACACTAGCGGAGAGCGTTTTTTCTCACTGAGAGAGACTGCTGAAATTGCAGAGTCAGATTAGGCTTCTGCTAGAGCTTTCGGTGCTCAGGGTCTGGGACTATTTACAGGTCTGAGTTCTGTGGCATCAACACTAATGTATTGGACGTTTGCACGTGTGCGGCCTCTGTAGGGGGCTCTTCTCCCGCTGGAATCCATTATTGGAAGAGTTTCATGTTCCTTGTCCATTAGAGGGGGAAACCACGGATAGTCTTTTTTGTGGTGCTTACTTGCACCAATCTCGAGCATGGTGTGGAATTGAAGATTCTGAAGTGGATAATAGTCACCACCGATGCAAGCCTCTCTGGATGGAAGGCGGTGTGGCAAGATCAGTCAGCACAGGGCCAGTGGTCAAAACAGGAGGCCTCATGGTCTAACAAATTGGTTAGAGATGAGAGCAATGCATTTCGGGTTGCTTGCCTCTCTGCCAAGGTTAAGTGGCCTTCCAGTACAGATCCTATTCAACAATGCGACTGTCTGTGGAGTACATCAATCGTCAAGGTGGAACCAAGAATCAGGCAGCGGCTCGAGAGGCCCAGGAGTTGATTCTCTAGGCAGAACAACACTTGGAGCAGCTGGCAGTGTCACATCATCAGAGTAAACCTCGTTCAGTTGGATTTTATCAGTCTGAGAAAGTTAGACCCTGGGGAATGGGTGCTGTAGGAGGCAGCGATACATCTCATTCACGGAAGATGGGTATATCCCGACCATAGAGCACAAGCTGCTGATCAGAACATGGTACAAAGGAATTGGAACTCTGGTGATGCCTAGGACGCAAGGGATTCTTCTTTGTCTTCCCTCCCATGCCTTTGGTGGACAAGGGATTACGGCGGATAGAGAGACATTCAGGCAATGTGATCCTGGTAGCTCCAAAGAGGCCACATCGACCATGCTTCCCAAAACTTATTAGCATGTCCATAGATTAGCCCCAGAGGTTCGGATATCAGTCGATTCTTTTCCACCCGGGCCCAATATTGTTGGGTCAGGCGGCTCACTTCTGTCTCACAGCTTTGCTTCTAAGGGAAGACAACTGAGATGGAGGGGATATTCCAAAGCAGTTATTTCCACCTTCTACATCCTTGATGTATGTGTGAGTCTAGAGGATCTTAGAGTCCTGGTCTGCTGTTTACTGAGTGCAGCATCAGTCTGTTCAGGCTACGGTGTCACATATTTTGGCTTTTCTACAGAAAGGTTTTGGTCAAGGGACTGGCCTTTAACTCTGAGCATCCAGGTAGTGACATTGTGTTGTCTCCGGGGTAAGGTGCAAGGATATCCTCTGTCTGCACATCCGGATGTTGTATAGTTCCTTCAGGGAGCTAAGAACTTGTCCTCAGGTGCAGAACATTTGTCCATCTTGGAATCTGAATCTAGTCCTTAGAGGATTGTGTGAGGCTCTGTTTGAACCACTAAAGAGAGCTACAGTTAGACTTGACTCTTAAAGTGGTTTTCTTGGTTACTATTTGTCAGCCAGGAGAATTTCGGAGCTCCAGGCGCTGTTGTGTTGAGATCCCTTCCTATAGATGTCTGATTCGAGGGTATCTTTATGCATGATGCCGCCTTTTCTGCCTGAAGTAAGAACATAAGAAATTGCCATGCTGGGTCAGACCAAGGGTCCATGAAGCCCAGCATCCTGTTTCCAACAGAGGCCAAACCAGGCCACAAGAACCTGGCAATTACCCAAACACTAAGAAGATCCCATGCTACTGACGCAATTAATAGCAGTAGTCTCAACGTTCAGTCTTAAACAGTAGAGCTTCCAGCTTTTATGGATTTGGATTCCTCACACCTCGTGGGGGAGTTTAGGCTCTTAAATTGGAGGCATGCATTATTGAGGTATCTAACGATCACTTATGATTTCCATAGATAGCATCTCCTCTTTGTAGATCGTATCACCTCTTTGTGCTGTAGAGTGGTCCAGAGAAGGGGAAATAAGTCTTCTCACAGGACAAGCAGGATGGTTGTCCTCACAAATGGGTGACATCGAGGATGGAGCCCACCACGGAAAACTTCTGTCAAAGTTTAAACAGAACTTTGACTGGCCCCTACTGGGCATGCCCAGCAAGACACTGACCCTGCAGCCAGCAGGGGTCTCCCTTCAGTCTTCTTTTTTCCGCGCAGCAGTTGCCACGCGGTGAAAGGAGCTCTCTTACCACGTTCCTGACAGGAATTCGGTATTTTTCTTTCCGAAGAAAATTTGCCCCTCAGGGGTCTCCCTTCGACAAATTTTTGTCACCTCCGCGGAAACCGGTAAGTTTTTTGCCTTTTTTCTTCGACTACAGTCGAATTTGGCCCTTGAGGCCTGTTGGCAATTACCGAGCCCGCGACTAAATTTGGCCTTAAGCCATGGCGACGGGGTTCCGTCGATGCCCGGATTGTACCCGGACTATGTCAATCACAGACCCCCATAGAGTGTGTTTTGTGTTTGGGTAGTGGGCATGATGTCCTGACTTGCACCAAATGTGCCCTAATGACACCTAAGGGTCGCAAGGCCAGGATGGAGAAGATGGGGCTCCTCTTCCATGCACCCACCCCAACGCCATCGATAGCATCGACGTCATCGGAACCGGCACCGTCGAAGTTGCACCACCATCGTCAACCCTCCGGTGACCGTCCACCATCGATGACTTCTCGGCCGTCGACTCCTCTCCCCTCCCCGGATGGGCGAGGAGACCGGAAGGACAAGCATCGCCATCGACGGCACAAGTCTCGGCCTGTCGAGGATCCACAGTCATCGACCTCTGAACAAGCCGAGCCACCGACTAAGAGGCCTCGATCAGACTTGGCACCGTCCACGTCTCGTTCGCAGGCATCGAGGAAACCCTCACCCTCTAGGGGTGTGGGAGCCGTGATCCCACCGGTTACGGTGGTCCCTCCGGCTCTGCCTCAGCCTCCCTCTCCCGTCGAGCCGGGTATTGTTACCCCTGGTCTCCGGGCAGAACTGGACCGGCTGGTCCAGGAGGCCATCGAGAAAGCGATGCAAAGATTCCAACCTCCATTGGCACCGTCTCCGGCACCGATTCCGGCACCGCCACCGGCATCGACCCCGACTCCGCCACCGAGGAAGGAACCGACCACCGAACCTTTGGTGGAAGCGCTGGCACCGCTACTACAACGTATGGAGGCACTTGTACATGCCCTTCCATCGATGATTCCAGTAGCACCAACAGCGCCATCGTCTCCGACTGGATTTTCATCGGCGGGAGAAACACCGTTCCTGATTCCCCCTTCCGGGGTGGTCCCATCGGTGCCTTCTCGAATATCTCCACAGATTTATCCTTTGGCTCCATCGGTTCCAAGACCGGCACCGACTCCATCGGCAGCACCGAAACCCTCGATGCCGTTCCCAGTACCGATTGTACCGCCGTTCCTCCAAGGTTTCCGTCGATGCCTTTGGATCCTCAACCAGGTCCATCGGGGCTTCAACCCCCAAGTGATCCCTATGATACCTGGGGTGATGATACATCTTCTGACACAGATTTACCATCACCGCCTTCTCCTACAGAGAGTAGAAAAAGATCTCCTCCAGAGGATCTCTCCTTTATTAATTTTGTAAAGGAGATGTCCGAAATTGTACCTTTTCAGCTGCAATCTGAGACCGATGACAGACACCAGATGATGGAACTGCTTCAATTTTTGGATGCTCCAAAAATCATCGCTTCCATCCCCATTCACCAGGTGTTTCTCGATCTCTTAAAGAAAAACTGGGAATCTCCTTCATCTGTATCACCAGTTAACAAGAAGGCTGACTCCACATACCTCGTCCAGTCAGCACCAGGCTTTCAAAAGCCTCAACTGGATCATCGCTCTGTTGTGGTTGAGTCCGCACAAAGAAAGGCCAGGCGTCTAAAGCCACACTCCTCCGCTCCACCGGTCAAGGACAATAAATTCCTGGACAGTGTGGGACGGAAAGTGTACCATGGAGCTATGCTGATTTCTCGCATAGCCTCATATCAACTCTACATGACGCAATATAACAGAGCCATCCTAAAACAGATGCAAGATTTTGCTGACACATTACCTGACCAATACCAGCCACAGCTTCAAGCCCTTCTTAACAAAGGGTTTGAAGCGGGGAAGCACGAGATCAGAACGGCTTATGACATCTTCGATGCCTCCACAAAGGTTTCAGCTACTGCGATCTCGGCCAGACGTTGGGCTTGGTTAAAGTCATCCAACCTTCGCCCAGAGGTCCAGGATCGTTTAGCGGATTTACCCTGCTTAGGGGACAATTTTGTTTGGAGAACAAATTCAGCAAATAGTAGCTGAATTGAAAGATCGCCACGAAACGTTGAAACAACTTTCTTCTGTTCCGTCTGAGGTTTCCTCCAAACAACCACTTAAGAAGGACTTTAAGAAGTCGTTCTTTCGGCCACGCCGTTACTACCCTCCATCGGCCAGGCCTCGTCCAGCTCGATCCTCTACTAGGCCTCAGCCGCGTCAGCCTAGGAAACAAAGGCCTACTGTAGCCCCTCCTCCTGGGCCTGCGGCTGGCCTTTGACTCCCTTGTAGGGAACACATGCCAAACCCCTCTTCCAGACATTCCTGTAGGAGGTCGACTGTACCATTTTCTACAACCTTGGTTGCAGATCACCTCAGATCAGTGGGTGCTAACAATTATCGCACAGGGTTACCACCTCAACTTCATAACTCTTCCGGCAGACTCCCCGCCTCTTCAAGCGTGGAGTCTATCCACCCATTTGGCTCAATTACAACAGGAAGTGTCTCTTCTTCTGCAATCAAATGCTATAGAACCCGTTCCTCCCTCTCAACGAGGCAAGGGATTCTATTCCAGATACTTCCTAATACCAAAGAAATCAGGGGGACTACGTCCCATTTTGGACCTTCGAGCCCTCAACAAATACCTTCAAAAAGAGAAGTTCAAAATGGTAACCCTAGGCGCGCTGCTCCCTCTGCTACAAAGAGGGGATTGGCTGTGCTCTCTCGACCTCAAGGACGCTTATACCCACATTGCGATTACACAATCCCATCGCAAATATCTGCGGTTTCTCGTAGGCCACGACCATTATCAATACCGTGTCCTACCTTTCGGTCTGGCTTCTGCCCCACGAGTCTTTACCAAATGCCTCGTAGTGGTAGCAGCATTCTTAAGGAAGGAAGGTGTCCACGTCTACCCCTACCTGGACGATTGGCTAATCAGGGCCTCCACCCAACAGATAGCTCAATCCTCCCTAAAATTGACAATTCAAACACTCCTTTCCTTAGGGTTTCTTGTCAATTACGAGAAATCTTGCTTAGTCCAGTCTCAAACCTTATCCTTCATTGGAGCAGACTTGGACACCTTACAGGCAAAGGCTTACCTTCCTCTTCAAAGGGTCCACACCCTAATATCCCTGGCTCGCCAGCTCCAGTCTCAGAACACTGCCACGGCTCGCCAGTTCCTTATTCTCCTAGGACACATGGCATCCTCGGTTCAAGTCACTCCCATGACCCGACTAGCCATGAGAGTAACACAATGGACTCTACGACACCAATGGATTCAAGCTTTTCAGCCTCTGTCCTCCATAGTCACAGTCACACAAGCGCTGCGCCTATCCTTAACCTGGTGGACGACTCAGGTCAACCTCCTTCAGGGCTTACCTTTTCTTCCACCGGATCCGCAAGTAATCCTAACCACCGACGCTTCTCACATCTGTTGGGGAGCCCATGTGGACGACTTTCAAACCCAAGGGTTATGGTCCAAACAGGAAGCCGAACACCAGATCAATTTCCTGGAACTTCGAGCAATCCGCTATGCGCTCCGAACTTTCAAAGATCATCTATTTCATCAGATATTCTTAATCCAGACGGACAACCAAGTGGCCATGTGGTACATAAACAAGCAGGGAGGCACAGGCTCCTTCCTTCTGTGTCAGGAAGCTGCGCAGATCTGGGCGGAAGCCCTCTCCCACTCCATGTACCTCAGGGCCACTTACCTGCCGGGAGTAGACAATGTATTGGCAGACCAGCTGAGCCGTGTCTTCCAACCACACGAGTGGTCACTCGATCCTCTGGTAGCGACCTCTCTGTTTCACAAGTGGGGTTCTCCCCGCATAGACCTCTTTGCGTCCCCTCAGAACCACAAAGTGGACGATTCCTGCTCTCTCATTCGGAGCCAGCACTCTCGGCCGAGAGATGCATTCTCCCTCAAGTGGACAACCGGTCTGCTCTATGCATTCCCTCCACTCCCTCTTGTGTCAAAGACTCTCGTGAAGCTACGCCAGGACGGAGGAACCATGATCCTGATAGCACCTTACTGGCCATGCCAAGTATGGTTTCCAATACTCCAGGATCTCTCCATCCGCAGGCACATTCCTCTGGGAAAGGACCCGCATCTGCTTACTCAAAACGACGGATGCCTCCTCCATCCCAACCTCCAAGCCTTGTCCCTGACGGCATGGATGTTGAAAGGTTAGTCCTTCAACCATTTAACCTTTCAGATTCCGTTTCTCGGGTCCTGATAGCTTCACGAAAGCCTTCCACAAGAAAGTCTTACTCATACAAATGGAAAAGGTACACATCATGGTGCACTTCTCAGTCCCTTGATCCCCTTTCCTGTCCAATCTCCAAATTCTTGGACTATTTATGGCATCTCTCTGAATCAGGTCTTAAAACCTCTTCTATCAGAATGCATGTCAGTGCGGTAGCCGCCTTCCATAAGGGTATTGGGGGTAATCCTATTTCAGTACAACCCCTAGTAACACGCTTTCTTAAGGGCTTACTCCATCTAAAGCCACCCTTGCGTCCTCCGGCCCCATCCTGGGACCTTGACCTGGTTCTTGGTCGTCTAATGAAACCTCCTTTCGAACCTCTGCACTCCTGTGACTTGAAATATCTCACTTGGAAAGTGTTATTCCTTTTGGCTGTTACTTCAGCTCGCAGGGTTAGTGAATTACAGGCCCTAGTTACCTATCCGCCTTACACTAAGCTCCTGCAGGACCGGGCGGTACTTCGCACTCACCCTAAATTTTTACCTAAGGTAGTTTCGGAGTTTCATATTAATCAATCCATCATACTACCTATCTTTTTTCCCAGGCCCCACTCCAACTCTGGAGAACAGACCCTGCATACCCTAGACTGTAAACGGGCTCTAGCTTTTTACCTAGACCGTACAGTTTCTCACAGGAAGAGCACTCAATTGTTCGTCTCTTTCCATCCTAACAAGTTAGGACAACCTGTGGGTAAGCAGGCTCTTTCCTCCTGGTTGGCGGACTGCATTGCTTTCTGCTATGAGCAAGCTGGCATCCCCTTTCAAGACCGTGTTAAAGCACACTCTGTGAGGGCCATGGCGACGTCAGTGGCACACCTTCGATCGGTGCCGCTTCCTGACATCTGCAAAGCTGCAACCTGGAGTTCTCTGCATACTTTTGCAGCCCATTATTGTTTGGACAAGGCTGGAAGACAGGACTCCATCTTCGGCCAGTCTGTCTTGCGTAACCTTTTTCCAGCCTGATGTACCAACACCCTTCCACCTACCCGGTAGGGTGCGGATGCCCTTTCCCAAATTTCTCCTCAGTTGTTGTGCCTGCTGCACACCGTTGGGTACATTTGGTGCAAGTCAGGACATCCTCAGCTCGGTACTCACCCATTTATGAGGACAACCATCCTGCTTGTCCTGTGAGAAAGCAAATGTTGCTTACCTGATGTAACAGGTGTTCTCACAGGACAGCAGGATGTTAGTCCTCACGAAACCCGCCCGCCTCCCCGCGGTGTTGGGTTCGTTTTATTTTTACTTTCTAGGCACTGCCTGTAGCTTTGAAAATCAGACTGAAGGGAGACCCCTGCTGGCTGCAGGGTCAGTGCCTTGCTGGGCATGCCCAGTAGGGGCCAGTCAAAGTTCTGTTTAAACTTTGACAGAAGTTTTCCGTGGTGGGCTCCATCCTCGATGTCACCCATTTGTGAGGACTAACATCCTGCTGTCCTGTGAGAACACCTGTTACATCAGGTAAGCAACATTTGCTATCTAAGGCTATAATTGTGTGGTGGCTGAGGGAAACTATCAAGTCTACTTACATTTCTAAAGGGTGCCCATTGCCGGGGGGGTTAGGGGTGCACTTGATGCGTTCTCAGGTGACTTCCTGCGCTGAGTCACATCAGGTGTCTCCACATGAAATTTGCTGGGTGGCTACTGGGAAGTCGTTGCTCACTTTTGCTAAGCATTATCACTTGGATGTCGGGGCTCCGGCTTCCATGCGCTTTGAGAGTGTTCTATGAGCGGAACTCTCTACATCCCACCCAAGTTAAGGGATGCTTAGGTACATCCCAGGATTCTGGACTGATCTGGGTATGTACAGGGAAAGGAAAATCTGTTCTTACCTGCTAATTTTTATTCCTGTAGTACCACATATCTGTTCAGAGACCCGCCCACTTATTTGGGGGGGGGGGGGGGAAAGAGTCTGCCGCTTGTACTGTTGCTTTGTATATAGTGTGGAGTTGGAGGGTTTCAATGCTGATCATTTATGTTAAATTTGGGAAAAGTTTTCGGTTGTCTTTTTAGGCAACTTCACCTTTTCCAGCTCATTGGAGGAGAGCGAGTTTGCTTAGAAGCTTGCTTAGAAATTTATGGTTGCTGTCATCTTGACATGGGTACAGGTCAGTACTGAGGGACTGCAGGTGGCACACTGGGTTATGTACAGTGTCAGTGAAACTTTCTGTCTCCATCTGCTGGCAGGGAGGCAAAACCCAGGAGTCTGGACTGATCTTTGGTACTATAGGAAAGAAAGGTAAGAACCAATTTTCCTTTATAATGAGTAAAGTATCATTAGCTAATTTTGACAGTGATCCAGTAAGAGTCTGTATGAGAAACTACCCTATATACTGTAAAATGTTTCTAACTCTTTTGATTCAAATTCTTAAGCAATAAAGTCTGAGAAAGCAGGAATGATGGTGACTATTACATGGTTGAATTTGAGTTTATTCTTACCTTTAGTTTGTTTTTATTAAATAAGTAATACAAATTTAAACAATATATTGGGCCTGCATGAGCCAGAAGCAAACTTCTGGGGTTTTTTAGGCATCATGCCAGTTTTGCCAACTCTTCCTTCTGGTAGAGTGAGACTTTCTTCTTTTACTGTAATTAAGCTTATAATACCACCTCATTAGAACATTCCAAGTCATATTTTCAGCAGCCACTATAGAATGACCATAAAACTATGCCAGTTTATGGGAAGATTTCCACACAATGTGTAAACCAGTGGAAGCTCTGGCAGACAGATTTCAGCCTGTGTTTAGTCCATTTTTATTGAAATATTTTCCTTTTGCAGGTTCCAGTGTTATCAGCAAACCTTGTTCCACAAAAGTGACCAGTGAGATAAACCAGAAGAAAGTAGATGTTATCGATTTGACAATAGATAGTTCTTCAGATGAAGAGAGAGAGCCTCCTGCCAAAAAGAAATGCATATTTATGACTGAAGCCCAGGGGAGCCCAACCAATGGGTTAGTTATTTCAAAGATAATGAATTTTTTCACTTGTAAATGTTATCTTCAGAACATAATTCAGAGTTCACTAAAACAGCTCTTTGAATTCACATTTTGCACTGCAAGAAGAAGACCTAGACTTGGTTTGTTGGCTCAGGTGCTTGCTTCTTCAGAGTAGGGGGGTAGCACTCTGTGCACCTGGGATTGAATTGAGCAAAGTATGCTCATATAACATTGGTCATAAAGTAACATCAGAATGAAACTGCACAAGGGGATCAACATGCATTCTTTCCACCATAGGAAAAGTAGGTGTATTTAAAGATGGGGTGAGGTCAGAGGAGGCAAGAGCATGCTTAGTTTTTACATTTTCTAAGCTGTCTGCATTGGTTTTTCAGAAAAAAGTATCTGCAGAAAAAGAGGTGCATGTCTCTGCACGTACATTTTCCCTAAGCAATTTTCAAAAGGAAAGTGTGTGCAGACTTTGCAACAATCCACATAGTTTTGAAAATCGCGCTTAATGCTAATCATTTTATCACCGCCAGCCAAGCACAGGAATAGGAAAGTATTATAACTTTCAGTGTTACAAGCTGTTTTGTTTAAGTTTAAAAAAGAAAAAAGGTTAAGGCTGGCGCGAGTGCAGGGCCATTCGGGCAGTGTTTTTGCCAGCAAGAGTAGTTTACATCGAGGAGAGGGGAATTGCTGTGTTCCCTGTACGTACCAGGATTAGTCCAGACCGTGGGTTATGTCCCCTTCCAGCAGATGGAGTCGGAGCAAAAACTGAGAGGGCAGTCCCTCATGATTGGTGCGTCCTCTGTAAACCTTCAGTATTTCTCTGACTCCAGCAGATTCGGGTTGCACCTCTCCCATTTTCTTTCTGTGAGAATAGTCTTTGATTTATTTCTCCTGTTTTCTTGTTAACACTTTTTACTTGGATGGATCTTATTTAAAAAAAAAAAAAAAAAAAAAAAAAGGAAAGGCAAAGGCTTTTCATTGTAGCTTTGCTATACTTTCTATGGGCTCTCCTGCTGCAGGTTTGCAGGCAGAGCTTTCATTCGGTGGCAGACCTGTCATCTTTTTTTATTTATTGCTGTATAGTTTTGAGGGTAAGCTTGTTAACTTTCCTTTTACAGGGCTGTCATTTGCTGCCTTTAGGGGTGAAGATGGTGGTCCAAACTCTCCCTCTCTATATCGACCCGCTGCCCGGAGATGTCGTTTCCTCAGGGCAGCCCCTAAGCTTAAGAGACGCGACATCCCTCTGGCTTGGGAAAAAAAAAAAACAAAACCCGGAACGGGTTGTTAAAGTTAGTCAGGCAGCACAGGACTTTGGTTTTGTTCCTGCTATCGAAGGTTTTCAGAGGTCTGGGTTCCAAGCCCTTCTTTACTTGCACCCATGCCACGGCTGACACAATGCAGCGCCTGGGGGGGAGCCCAGATCGCGGCTCTCCCGGGAAGGCCTGTGTGCTCCGTGCCTCCCTGGCGGGGAGGGCACCTCTAGCCCTAGAGGGCGGTGTGTTTCGCATGCAAATGTGCGCCAGGCTGTGAGAAGGTCGCCCCCGTTCAATGCGGGAACGGCAGCCATCTTGGATCCACTACTTGCATCTCCAGTGCTGCCTCCCAGGGATTCATACCCAGACGGACCTCATTCTCCTCTGGTTCTCTTTCCGGCATACCTCCCCGACGCAGGACCCGCTGGCCATCCCTGCCCCGGAGCCTTTTTCCACAGAATTTATTCTGCTGATGCATGGGGCTTATTTAGCAAGGCTCAGCCAGCACCAGATTGCGGTTTTTGCTCCCCCTCTTCCTAAAGTGATCAGTCTGGGGGAATTCCCAGACATGGCAGGGGGGCCTCTGGGATCGGTACAGTCACGGCCTGGTACAGCACCAGTATTCTGGCCCTGCTGTTCCAGTGGCCCTGTCGGGATCCTCTAGGGTTCAGCTGGTTGCCCATGCAACTGGTCCTGACCCTCCACCCCCTGCAATGGACCCTGATCTAGATGACCAGATGCCCTTGGCACAAGTCGAAGGGGATATTCCTCGGGTTTTACACCTTTTCCAGAGTGATGAGATGATTCCGCTTATCATACATGTCCTGGCCGGATTAGATATTGAGGCTCCCCAGGAGGCTCCTGCCACCAGCACTGCACCGAAGAGAGGGGATCCCATCCTACTAGGGCTCAAGCCACCTTCGAAGACTTTTTCCTTTTCATCCTATGCTCCTCCAATTGCTGTTCAGGGGGTGGGAGACTCCGGAGGCCTCTCTGCGGGTTGGCAGAGTGATGGACAGACTCTATCCCTCCCTTGGAGTCCCTGGAACTACTTAAGGGTACCGAAGGTGGATGCGTCTGTATCCGCAGTCACGGCCTGGACCCCTATTTCTGTGACTGGAGGAGCAGCCCTCGGGGATTTGCAGGGACCACAAACTTGAGGTGTATTTGAAGAGAGTGTTTGAGGCGTCCGCCTTGGGAGTTCAGGCTGCTATTTGTAGCTCCCTGATGCAGCGTGCATGACTCCGGTGGGTCCAACAACTACTCGGGACTTAGGACCTGCCTCCAGGGGAGGCACATCAGGCGGAAAGGCTAGAAGCCGTCATAGGGTATGGCGCGGACGCGCTATATGATCTTCTCCGGGTGCTGGCCAGATCTATGGTTTCTGTAGTCTCAGCTCGGCGCCTCCTCTGGCTCAGGACCTGGCCCGCGGATTCCTCCTCCTAGTCTCAACTCGGCTTCCCTTCAAGGGTAAGTTGTTGCTTGGAAAGGAGATGGAGCAACTTAAGTCGCTTCGGGAGCACAAGGTACATTAAGTTACCGAAAGATCGTCCTCTGAGATCTAGAATGTACAGCTCCGCGAACCGTTTCAGAGGACAACGGCACTTCAGCCAGGTGCGGCCAGTGTCCCACAGGCCTCCCTCATCTAGATCGCAGTCCTGGTCTCATTTCTTTTGGGGATGAGGATCAGCCCGAGTCACCCTCGCCCAAGAGACTGCCACTACATCTTCACAATGAAACATTGCTGGCCCACTCTTCGATTCCCCGGATAGGAGGACGCCTGTCGGTCCTTCTACGAGGAGTGGGGTCACAATTGCCTCAGACCAGGGCGTCCTAGATATTCTACCAGCGTGGTTACGCTTTAGAATTTGCTTGACCTCTCAGACAGATTTGTTTTTTCTCCGTGCGGACTAAGGAAACAGGGCGCAATACGTCTGATGCTAGACCGCCTCCTGGATCTGGGAGCCGTTCTTCCGGTGCCACTACCGGAACAAGGATTCAGCCATTATTCCGTCTACTTCGTAGCCCCCAAGCAAGAAGGCTCCTTCCAGCCGATCCTGGATCTCAAGATTGACAACAGGACGCTCAAGATACCACACTTCAGGTTGGAAACTCTGCGCTCAGGGATTGCTGCAGTGCACGGGGAGAGTTCCTGGCATCCTTGGATTTGACGGAGGCTTATCTTCATATCCCCATCCTGAAGGAGCATTTGCTTCAAAATTTTGGGGCAGCACTTACAGTTCCAGGCCCTATCTTGTTTGAAGAGCAAAACTGTGACCTTCTGTACATTTTGCTCATTCATAGGCAATGTCTAAAACACTGCTGCCATTTTTAAAGATCCAATGGCAGGAAAACTGCTCAGCTAATTAGTAGATATTTAAAAAATACTAATATTATAAATACATTTTTTATCCAATATCAGTGTGCACCATTCTTTTGACTCATTCAAACCGTTTGGAAGGTACTATATTTAAAACATAAATCCAGAGAATTACAGAAACATCACCTCTTGGTAACTGTACGTACAACTTGCAATTCAGTCCATTTTAAATCTGGAAAGGCACATTTCTTCTCAAAGCAGTGCTGTACAACAAGTGCATTAATTCTGGAAGTCTTAATACAGCCTCAATGCTTGATTAAACACACTCGGATCAGTTGATTTAATGCATCCTACATAAATCAATGGGCCCAAGCACTTTAATAATACGTTTTTCATGATGCAATCTGAAAAATGTTTCCAACGTACAATGTATCCTGAAGTAGGCTGTTGCCACTATGTGCCTTGCACATGTCACACCAGTCGCAAGGGTGATGGCCAGATCGCATGGAGGACTTATCTGACTGTAAAGGGAGAATGGCCCTCACCACCTACTCACGTGTCACCTAGATAGGATTATAGACAGTGCTGGGGATGAGCTTTGCTGTTGTGGTACATGTGGGCACCAACGACATAGGTTCTGGAAGCCAAATTTAGGCTTTTAGGTAGAAAGCTGAAATCCAGAACCTCGAGGGTAGCATTCTCTGAAATGCTCCCTGTTCCACATGCAGGTCCCCAGAGGAAGGCAGAGCTCCAAAGTCTCAATGCGTGGAAGGCGGAGACTTTTCCGAAAAGAAAGGCTCCACCTTAACCAGAGTGTAACCGTGCTGGTGGCATTAACTTAAAAAAAAAAGCAGCTTTTAAACTAGACCAATGGAGAAAGCTGACAGTCTCTCAGCAGCTCATAATTCGGAGGAGTTATCTTTGAAAGATACTAATGAGATAGGAGAGTTACAGCATCCCAACAGAGAGGTTCCAATAAAAGAAAAAGTAGTCTATGTGCCTAGAAGTAAAGAATCACCTGAGCTAAATAATTCCAAATTATCCCTATAAACTGAGAAACAGGTTGTTAATACAAACAAAAACGCACTTTGAAATGTCTGTATGCCAATGCTAGAAGTCTAAGAAGTAAGATGGGAGAGTTTAGAGTGTATAGCAGTGAATGATGAGAGACATAATTGGCATCTCAGAGACCTGGTGGAAGGAGTTTAATCAAGTTAATCAAATTAGTCAGTCACACACATATCCACAATACTTTCGAGGAAAATACTGAAGAGCTGCACTTCCTGCAGGGGTATATGTACTAGGGCTGATGTCAAATTGAAATCTGATCCATCTCCAACTGCTATGACGAGTACACTATACCCATTGGTCCTGAGTCCATCTGTCTACACTAAGGAAAACGAAATTATCAGTTAAGTAATTTCTCCATTACTAGCCAGCTGCATTTAAATGGAAATTGGTGATGGCAAATGTTGTTCTACAGGCTGACAGTCAGCATCCTCTGTGATATGAAGGTCATATTAATATAATCTTCATTTCAGCAACACAATGTAATTTTGATTTGGACTGTCCCTAAAGTATATGCTACTGATTAATTAAAAATGTTGATAGCAGGAGATAGCCTCCCTTTTGGCCTATTTAACTACCTATCTGTACAACCTAATATGAATTTACACTTACTTAAATTTTCTGCTCTCTGTACCTGTAAGTAAATCGCCTAGAACTACCAATAAACTGGCACGAACTAAAAGCAAAATAAAAAAATTTTCTATAAATGAAACATTGGAAGGCAACCCTAGGATTCCCATCTTTGTGGCTTTATTGTAGCTGCTTTATCCAAGAAAGCAAAATTGCAAGTCCATACAGTCTGGTTCTCTAATCTTTTTTCATTAGTAGCTTAGCTAAATATTGAAATGAGCTCTGGGTCTGAAGGTATATGAGAAATCACTGCATGCTTAGAAAGATTTTTCCTAGGCAAATCTGGAAAAAATCAGTTTCTCATTCACTGCTGTCAGCAGAACACCTGTTATGGGTAAGCAATTTCTCTTTATCATCTGTTAATTGCTAGTTACGTTATTGGCAATGTCTTATTTTTTTCTTTTATAACAGAGTCCTAACATATCAAACATCTGGAGTGCCAAGTATGACGATGATTGACCCCACTGCTATGCCTCCATCGTTATCAGAGTACTCTGTGCCGTTCCATCATCCACCAATATCGAATATTTCAGCAGATTTACCAGGTAAGCAAAAAATTTTTTAACTAGATTATTGACCTTTTATTTCTACACATTACGTGGTAGATGGAAAAGAAAGGAGATCCTTCTCTTATTGACTGATCAGTAGAGCTGCTGCCTCTAGAGCAGAAACTGAGAAAATGATGGCAGTGAAGGACCATAAAAGCCCATCTAGTTTGCCTGTTCCCAATGCAATACTGCAAAGTCTGCCTGATCTGTCTTTACCCTAAGTCAGTCTCGTATCTAAGGATCATCATGCTTGCTGAGTACATTGCCAACGAAAATCACCATTCCCTCACAGTGGCACTCGGTTGTGTATTTGAATCCTCAGGTGTTGTGTGGAAGAACTAAGTAAATAAAATTACAAAGTCACTAATTTGTTGCTTGCTTTCAGAATACAAAATATTTAAAAAGTGCAGAATTTAGATTTGATGTGAAACTTCATTAGGTAGCTCAGTCGATGCAGATTAAAAGGAAAAATAACACCTGTTCACTGCTTAATATTTTAAAATAATCCCTTGCAAGTATTCATACCCACCATGTAGTAATTAAAACCAATGGGCATTGGGTGCATGATGATTTACAACATATTTGTGAACCTGGCTTCTCAGAGGAGTTTAATGGGAAGTGAAGGGCAATAACCTTCAGACTTTCAACAGTATCTTTAATTGGTCCACAGAGTTAGTATTACTTGCGATATGCACGTTGGAGTATTCTACAGGTCCATTCCCAGATCAGTCCAGACAAATGAGTGTTGCATCCCTACCAGCAGATGGAGGCAGAGAACAAAAACTCTGAGGCACTGTTACTTATCTGAACGTGCCACCTGCAATCCTCCTATTCCCTCTCTCTCCAGCAGATGGTTGAAGTGCAAATCTGCAGTTCTGACTGAAAGTTAAGTTGGGGAGATAGTGACAGTTTTTTTGACTGAGAAGCTGGATTAGCTCCTGAGGTGGCTTTGTGGGCCATCCCTCAGGTTGCCAGGTGACCGGGGGTTGGTAGCTCTTGGCTGGCATAGTCCATTGCTATCCAGAGGCCTTGATAGCCAGGGGACTGGCACCCTCTCTGCCACCAAGTTTCCCTCCTGCCATCCGCTGTCTATCAGGGTAGTATCCTTTCGTTCTGGTAAATTGTTTTACTAAAAAAAAAAAAAAAAGGATCTGGTTTGGAGACTCAGTTTGTGATTTGGGTGACCGGGATAGTTAGCAAGCGGGAGCTTGTAGGAGAGTCTATGGGTGTTTTTTTCCCTAGTGGGGAAATCTTTGGTGTGAGGCAAGGCCTGTTCACAAGTCGCCCGGGCTGTCGCGATCAGCTGTGCGCTGTTCAGGCCAACGCGATTGCATGGCTCATTGGGGCAGCCACATGGTGCGGCCTACTTTTGTGTCATTGCGCTCAAGCAGTGCTGGCTTTTTGGATCCGCGTGACTCATGGTGTCTTAACAGCCCGTAGCGGCTTGCAGGGCCTGCAAACTCTGATCGTCCCGGCTTAATTACCTCTCCCTATGTACCGGTGTGCATCGAGGAGGAGGGAGCCTCTGCAGGAGGATCAAGAAGAGGAGGGCCTCCAGGGTGTCAGGGTCTGTGGCTGTGGCCCCGGGTGAGGGCCCACCATTTCAGCCACACCCATGGGGGATTGCATTAAGGGCCTCCATCCTGCCAGGAATCCGGTTATTTCCCCCTCCTCCTTCTTATGGTGCAGGATTACTGAGGGAGGATCAGGAGGCGGAAGAACGGACTCGGAAGCAAAGCCTCGTCATGCAGGGTACCCCAGATCCAGAGGAGTTTTCTCTGAAGTTGTCCTGCTGTTGCATAGAGCCTTCCTGGCCAGGAGGAGTCCAGGAGAGAAGAGATCCAGAGAGAGGTGACCCATTGCCTCTTCCAAGCAGCCAAGGATGGCGTTGGTGGGAGGTCTGGAGATCTGCTCAGTGCCTGGGTTTGCAGTGAGCAGGAGCTGAGGCAATCCCAGGGATCTGGATGACTCTGCGATGCAAGAGGATCCTTCTCCGCCACAAGGGGCAGATCTGGATAGAAGTCAGAATCCTGATTCGAAACAAGGATAATCTTGATCTGGATGAGGGCCTGTGGCAGAAGGGGATGACCCTCGGGTAGTCAGTCTGTTTAAAAAAGAGGAGCTGCCGCCTGCTCATCCTCATGTGTTGGAAGAATTGGGGGGTTAAGCTGACTCAGGAAGAGTCTGACAATGAGAGTGAATCGGATCTGAATGGGCTACGTGGTCCACCCAGTGCCTTTCGTTGCCTAAGAAGATTCAGAAGCTGATTAGCTGGAGTGGGGTTCCCAGAAGCAGACTTGAATGTTGGTAGGACTATGGTGAAGCTTTTATCCTTTGAAGAGAGAATCTGGATCGCGTAAATTTCCTAAGGTGAATGTAGCAGTCTCTTCAGTGAACTAAGACGACTACAATTCCGGTGTGGGTTTTGCTGCTCTGAAGGATGTTCAGGACCGCAAGTTGGAGATTCAACTGAAGCGCCTGTTTGAGGTTTTCTGCCTTAAATCCTGTAGGCCGCGGTGTAGGCAGCTTGATGCAGTGTGCCTGCTTGTGCTGGGTTAAGAAGGCACAAAAGCAAGCTTCTACCAGGATGCTCAGCCCCATGCATTCGGCTCGTTGGAGGCTGAAGTGGCATATGTGTTTTATGATTTGGTGCATTCTTCCACTAGGAGCATGGTCTCTGTGGTGCTGCACGCAGGCTGTTGTGTTGCACAATGGTCAGTGGACATATGGTCCAAGTTCCAGCTGTCTAATCTTCCCTTTAAGGGAAGCTTCTGTTTGGGGAGGATCTGGATCAGTTTATGAAGTCTTTAGAGGAATCCAAAGGGTCTAGATTGCCTAAGGATAAGAAGAGTAAGTTCTTCCCATTCCAGTCCCATTTTTGGGATTCGTGGCGGTTTCATTCTGGCAAGAAGGCCTCTGCTTTGGGACCAAAACGGTTGGGGCATCAGCAGTCCTTTTGGGGAGGAGGACCAGAGGAGGAAAAGTCCTCTCAATGAAGCCAGGCTCGCCCACTCCTCAGTGGAAGCAGTAGGAGGCAGGTTGTCCCTCTTTTATGAGGAGTGGGCAAAGATTACCTCGGACTGGTGGGTTCTGGAGGAAGTAAGAGACAGCTATGCCTTAGAATTTTCATGCCCAGTCAGGGAAGCCTTTCTAGAATCCCACTGCTTATCGCAAAGCAAACGTGAAGCAGTGGAAGGGAGTTGCAGTGATTACTAAGCGTAGGCATGATAGTTCCTGTCCCACTTGGGCGAGCAGGCGGGTAGGTACTCCATTTATTTCTTGGTTTCAAAGAAGGAGGGCACCTTCTGTCCCATTCTGGATTTACTAAAGGTAAACGTAGCCTTCCGGGTTCCCGCGTTTTTCATATGGAGATGTTGCATACGGTGATTTGCATGCAGTCCGCAAAGGAGAGTTTCTGCCCGTCCTTGGATCTGACCGATGCTTACCTCCATATTCCATTTGAAATGAGCATCTGAAGTTTCTGCAGTTTATGGTGCTGGTCAGCACTTGCATGTTTCGAGCTCTTCCTTTTCAGATTGGCTATGGCTTCCTGAAACCTTCACAAAGGTGATGGTGATAGTGCCAGCATTCTTGAGGCGAGAGGGATTTTGGTCCATCCATATCTGGACAATTGGCTCATTTGGGCAAAGACAGAAGAGTGCGGTTGGCCATTCAGTGGGTAATGCACATCCTGAGTTCTCTGAGTTGGGTGATAAATTGTTCCATCTTAAGTTGTTGGAGTATCTAGGAGCTTGCTTCGATACCCGGAAAGGCAGGGGTGTTTCTGACAGTGAATAGGTTGTCTAAGTTCAGGCGCAGGTGATGGATCTAAGCCTCTCAGTACTAAAGGTCTGGGATTACTTACAGGTGCTGGGTTCCCATGGCCTCTACGTTGGATTTGGTTCCGTGGGCCTTTGCTCACATGCATCTGTTGCAAAAGGCGCTTTTTGTCCAGGTGGAATCGTTGGAGTATTCATCTGCTGTTACCTTCTTCTAGGATAATCCAGGTCCAGTCTTTCATGTTGGCTTCTCGCAGCAGAACCTGGAAAAGGGAGTGGACTTGGAGGCCCTGGACTGGGTGGTGATGGCCACAGATGCCAGCATCAAGGGCTGGGGAGTGGTGTTCCTGGGTCGTTCTGCCCAGGGTCTTTGGTCTGCAGCGGAGGTGTCCTGGTCAATCAAATCGTCTGGAGATGAGGGGCGGTGCAACAGGGCCCTGGGGGTGTTCCTGCCTTCAGTCGAGGGGCAGGTGGTTCGAGTGTTTTTGGACAATGCAACAATGGTGGCATACATCAACTGGACAAGGAGGGACGAAGAGTCCACACTGTGGCTTGGAGACACTGCTATTGTTTGTGTGGGCGGAGCGCCACTCTCAAGGAGGATTGCAGCACTCGCACATCACAGGAGTGGACAATGTGCAGTTGGATTTCCTCAGCAGGCAACAACTAGATCCTGGGGAGTGGAAACTGTCCCTGGAAGCCTGGAATTAAATCTGTGCAGGTGGGGCGTTCCTCATTGGACCTCATGGTGACGCAGGCCAATACAAAGATGTCATGATTTTTCAGTTGCAGAAGGGAGTCCGGTTCGGTAGGGCTGGACGCGCTGGTGTGCCTGTGGCTAACCATGGTTGTTCTGTATGTGTTTCCTCCTTGGCAACTTATCGGTCAAGTGTTGCGGCACATAGAGATGCACACAGGGACAGTGGTGCTGGTGGTTCGCTGATCTGGTGTATCTGGCAATAGACCAGCCTCTTCAGTTGGCTCAACCTGCCAGGATTTCTGAGACAAGGACCATATTTGGGATTGGGAGGATCACTTTTGTCTCGTGGCTTAGCTTTTGAAGGGCAGCAAAATGCGCCTCAAGGGATAGTCCAGAGCCAGTAATCTCCACTCTGCTCCAGGTTAGGAGGCTGCCTACGTCTGACGTATGTCAGGATTTGGAAGGTGTTTGAGTCCTGGAGTCTTCAAACAGCGGCTGGACCCTCTGTCAGTGGGAGTCCATCAATTTTGTCCTTTCTTCAACAGGGCTTGTCCAAAGGCCTAGCCTATAGTTTGCTCCGTGTCCAGGTTTCAACCTTGGGTTGTCTTAGGGGGAAATTGCGGGGGAGGTCTTTGAACTCTCATTCCGATGTAGTTCGCTTCCTGGAGGGGGTTAAGCATTTTGTGGCCTCCGGTTCGGAAAGTGTGTCTAGATTGGAACCTCATCTTAGTTTTGCGGGTTCTCTGTAGGGGCACCCTTTTGAGCCTTTAAGGCAAGCTTCTTTGAAGGACTTGATTTTGAAGACAGTTTTTTCTGGTTGCCACATGTTCAGCCAGGTGGATTCCGAAGCTTCAGGCACTATCTTGTCGAGATCCTTTTTTGCGTATTGCGGATGATAGGATGACGTTGCGTATGGTTCCCTTCCTTTTGCCAAAAGTTGTCGTCTTTTCCATGTGGAATCAGACGCTTCTGGATGTTTATCACGCTCTGTTGCATTAATTTGAAGGTCACTAATGGCTTCGGAGGTCGTATCATCTTTGTGTTATTTGGTAGAGGGAAAAAAGGAGAAAGCTTCTAAGGCTACAATTTCTAAATGGCTGAAGGGAGAACCATTTGCTCGGCCTATATTTGTAAGGGTCACGAATTCTGACTGGCCTCAAGGCAACATGCAGTCTCTTGTATGTAGTGTCAGTGTCCTCCCCCGAGAGATATGTAGGGCCATGGTGTGTCCCTCGCTTCAATACTTACACAACATTACTGGTTGGGACGTTTGGGTGGAAGAGGTTGGCGACTTTCAGTGAAAGTGTGTTAAGTGAGTGTATTTCTGGTTCCCGCCCAGAGTAGGGGGTGCTGGGTACATCCCACTTGTCTGGTCTGATCTGAGTATGAACAGGAAAATTGGTTCTTTCCTGCTATTTTAATTCCTGTAATAACACAGATCAGTCGAGAGACCCATCCCATTTGTTGCTGAAAGACTGAATTTCCAGGTGATTTTGTACACATATCAGAAATTTTACAATCTGTTCAGAGTTGTGTTTTTGGTTTTTGTTTTTTTTTTTTTAAGCAGTTATTAGAATGTTTCTTTTTGGAAGCATGTGAGTCCTCCAGTTTAGGGGGTTCCAACCCTGTGTTTCTGTTTCGCCCTGGAAGGGGGGAATGTTTTTCTATTCTTTGGCTTGGGTACAGGTCAATATGAGGGACTGTAGGTGGCACTCAGATATGTAGCAGTTTCCCAGAAGTTTTTGTTTTCTGCCTCTATCTGCTGGTAGGGATGCAAAACCCACTATCTGGACTGATCTGTGGTATTACAGAAACAAAAATTAGCAGATAAGAACCAATGTTCCTTTTTCTTTAAATTCATGATGAATTCCAGTTGTATGCTTGTTTGTTCATTGATGTAAACTGAATTCAGGTGCCATCAGTACTCTTAAAGAAGCCACTTTTATTGCTGAATTCTCAGGTTTTAGACTTAATGTGTGAGGTAATAGGTTTCTAGCAAACATTTCTTTGAATTTCTTAAATTGTTGTAGTGTAGAATTCTAGTAGCTATATTGAGAAAACTGGAGCGTTTGTAGGTTGGGATACTTTTTAGATGTTTGAATTATCACTGCTTTACATTACACAACTTGCTGTCATCCTGGTATAGGTGTAGGTGCCAAATTATGATTCTGTAATTTCACTCGTAATGAAGTTAAACTAGTTACGGGAACAAGTTATCTGGAATCTTTATAGTTGTAATATCTTTTTAAAAAGACCAACAAAATGTTTTTAGTACATGAGTTTTACAGATCTCATAGGCCTCTTCAAATGACATCTGAGGCTTGTAAAACTCATTTACACCACAATTAAGCATCTGTATCATGGATGAGGGCATGCTGTGATTCAAGAATTCAAACTTTCTACTCCCAAATGTAACTGCTAGAAAGTGGTGTTGCTGTATGCTATGTTCAGTCTTTATCAGTAAAATACCAGGAGTGATATTAATATAATTTATCTGTTTAGGCCTGGACTTACTTTCATTAATTCCAGTTGATCCACAGGTAAGTGCCCTGTCTTGAAATAGTTTTAAATGGTAAAAATAGAAGGTTATAATTGTTCAGAAAAATCAGACATTTTTTATTTGATTTTACATTTGAAAAACATGTGCTATAATTTGGACTGTGCCATCATTAAGAAATTAAAATGCTTCTAAGGCAGGAAGGAAGTGTTTCAAATTTGCTGTGAATTGTATTCTTATGTATTTTAGCCAGTCATGACATCTTTCTGGGCGTAAGAGTCCTGCTTCAGGATGCTGACACACAGTAGCTCAGCTTTTGCTTTTCTGTTCCAAAATACTCATGAGAGACCGACTTTGACAAAAAGGGAGATGGCTCCCCCCAGACCATTTATACATTAAGGGATCAAATTGAGTTTTAGACACCTAAGGAGGATTTTCAGCTGAATTTATGCACCGTGTTTCTATTTGAACCTTAGAATCCTAAAATTAGGTCTGCAATTCATTTGCCTAGGCTTAGGCATTTAATTTAGGCATCTATGTGTGAAAGTCATTGTTAGACACCTAACATTTTTACTTGCCCTAATTCCACCCACATTGTGTCCAGTTTTAGGCACCTAAATTTGTGTCTGGGCCCCAGTCAATTTCCAAAGTTAGGTGCCTAAACTCTTTGAAAATTGACCACAATGTCTATGCCTTAAATTTCCTTAACACATTTACATTGTTTTTAGCATTTTGCCCCGTTTGGATCATCTGAGGTGATATGTTGTGAAGGGATTGCAAATATTTACCTCTATTTTAGTGTCATTTCCAACCCCCCTCCCCTTACTTTCTTATTAGTAACATATGAAACTAACAGTAAAATAATACCTAGTCAGAATTTTATCATATACATTCAAGTGTTACAAGTTTGCACACCTGAATGGCCTATTTGAGCCACACCCAGCTGGGAGTACATCTTGCAGTCCATGGGGAAGTCAAGTGTTCTTGAACTAATGCAAGCAGATAGATACTTGCCCTCCTAGGGACCTTTACCAGCACTTAAAGTAAAATTGGGTCATTGTCTTACATATATGGGCATTATCTGTCCACAGTCCAGTGTTTTACCTTGAAAGGCATTCTTCAGATATTATCCATCTGAATTACTGAGGCCTATGTATCAGGTCAGCACATTATTTCATGATCTTTTCCAAGTTTAGGAAATGGCTTGCCACATTTCATAGTCATCAATGAGGCTTAACTTCATAGACTTCAGAAACGACTGCCGAAAGCATCTGTTTAGGTTGTGTCACAAATTTCTCAGGTTCTGAAAGCACCTAGCCTTGGCCACACAATGCACACTAGATGTATGTATATATATATTTTTCTTTACTTGGCAGGTTCCTTCTGCTCCTTTAGGCTTCCAGCTCAATCAAAACCTGGAGTGGGAATTGGCAACATGAGCCTTCATCACAACTACCTGGAGATTTTTCCTGTATTGTAGATCCCACCCTCAAACATATGTAGTCTGGCCATTAGAGAGATGGTCCTGGGCCATGCACCAGATCTCTAGAACTCTAAAATCATGGGTCCTAAATCTAGCCACTAGGTTTCACCATTGCACAATTACTGACTCTCTGGAGTGACTGTGGAATGCTACCTCCTCAGCATCCTTAAGTCATAGCCAACCTGGGAAGCAGAAAACTGTGTCTATAATCAAACCCAGATTCCTTCATATGAACAGCACATAGCCACTGGCCCAGCCCATGTTGTGTATATATATCATAACAGCTGCACTGTTATTTCCTCTTTATATTTCTTAGGGAAGACGCGAGTTCAGATATTTTCCTATGATTATGTGCAGCATTGGGAAAGTTGCTCTGTCTTTTTGTCCCTGAATTATTCCCTTTGTAATTGGATATTAATAATAATTAAAGACTGTAATATTGACAGTAGCCAGATAGATACCATCATCAAGAATGAGAAGCTTCTCTTATAGACTTGTCTGGGATTAGAATGCAGTTATGTAACAGATCTTCACAGACAAACTAATAGTTAACTGCTTTCACAATGCCTGGAATAATCACTTAGGCAGTAACACTCCAAATCAAAACACCCTGAAACAATTGCAACTGGAATTTCACATCTTTTTAAACAAAATTCATATCTGACACAGAGTATAGAATTGTTTTCTGTTGGATGCAGTTTTAATTTCTCTGAGGACATGCTGGATGGCAGTCCTCGCACATAGGTGACATCATCAGATGAAGCCCAGCATAGAAGTTTGACTTAAAAGTTTCTAGAAACTCTGAGCAAGTTCTACTGGATATGTACAGCATATTATATTTCCATGAAGAGCCCCGTCAGTCTGTTTCCATGGAGCCCACCAGTCTCATATCTTTTCTCTGTCCTGTTTATCCAAGGTATTTTACTTACCAGGAATGCAGAATCTGTTCTTTGTGGGCCCTGCAGTCATCTCTCTCCCCTTTAGTTACTTTTTAGATGGGCTTTTGAGTGTTTTCTTTTTTTTTTAACGACCGCATGATGCACTGGACATGGTTTTTCCTGGCATTGTTTTTTTTTTTTATTTTGCTGCATTAATTTTTCGATCGATACCCCAGAAGGAGAAGAAAGCCATTAGCTTTGAAATGTACCCCCTGTGCGAAAGGGTGATGTCTATCATGGATCCCTATGATAAATGAGTCCTTTGCTTGGGGGCTGACTATGACAACTGGGGATATCCCCTCTGCCCCACTATGACCCCCTAGGTGTGACCATCCCAGCTTAACCTCATGAAAAAGCACTTTGGGTATCGTAAGTCTAGTTTATTGGCACCCGAGACATCTACATCGAGTGACCCTGGGGCTGCACTGTGACTGCTGGCGGAGCATCAGAATGGGCATCAAGCACCAGAAGACTCATCCCACCTGAAGAGAACAAAGTTCTGCCTCTTCAATACTGGCATTATAGATCTCCAATGACTTGCAGCAGGCGAAGGCCAAAAAGTATTGACCCCTGTCTCCTTCAATGTGCACTGCTGAGAATGGGAACATTTTGATGGCAGCCTTGAATCCCCTGAAGCATTCCCTGGGAACACAGTCAGTCTCTAAGGGTCCAGGTATCAGCCAGCAATATAACTCTTATGTCTCAGGAAGATGTGGCCTCTCCTCCTGCTTCCCAGGTCATGTTGACATCTGCCGTTTTTGAGAGAAGTTGGATAGGAAGATCCAGGAGGCCCTGGATGGTAAGACGCAGAGCCTTGATGCACTAGCATCAACGTCAGTGAAGTGACTGCAAGCAGACATCCAGCCCTTGCTGGAATCCATCTGGCATCTGTTGGAAGGGCCCTGATGCCAGTTTCTGGAGGGGAAGTGACATCGGGAACTGCTGCACTGATGATGATCTCCAGCCTATCAGTGGAGGAAACTTCTCCAATGTGCAGGAATTTATTGGAATCTAGACCTCAACAGGCAAATGCTGTCCTCTCTGAGGTCTTGTCTGCTAGACAGGTCCATATCCATAACATAACAGTCTGGATCAGACTCAGATGTTCCTGGGGGTTCAGCTATGGATCTGAGGATGGCTTTTATCGTGGGGGTCTACAGGTCTCTCCTCATACACCTTTCCTTCACCAATTTTGTCATTTATGTTGCAAAAGGAGGAAGAGTCCAGTGCTCCAGTCTGTGGAATCTCCAATGAATATTGTGGCTGTGCCTGTATATAAGATCCTTCAGGAGGCACAGATGAGAATGTGGGAGATCCCCCCTCTCTATGGCTCCTGCAACTGAGAAGGCAGACATGATATATCCAGAAGTGTTTGGGTAATTGCCAGGTTCTTATGGCCTGGTTGGCCTCTGTTGGAAACAGGATGCTGGGCTTGATGGACCCTTGGTCTGACCCAGCATGGCAATTTCTTATGTTCTTATAGAAGGATCCTGGATTTGAGAAGCAGCAGGTGCCTCTCCAATTGGTGGTTGAATCTACTCTCAAGAAGGGCAAGAGGTCTAGAACCTATTCCTTGGTGCCTCCATGGAGGAATTTTCATATTCTGGACTTGCTTGGGAAAAAGGTTTTTTAGGAAGCTATGCTCAGTGTCCACATAGTGTCCCGCCAGATCTTCATGAGCAGGTATATGCTCACTACCTGATATACTGAAGAGCAGTAGATAGAGTAGCTTCCTCAAAGTGTTATGCCTTGTACTCACTAGTGGACAAGGATGTGGACCGTGGTTTGCTCAAACTTGAGACACATCAATAGTCTCTGCAGTGGGTATTGGTGACCTCAGACCTAGGAAAGGATTTTCAGGAAAGGCTCACCAATGTGCCTTGCCATGGAGAGAATCTTTGTAGATCAGGTCAAGGAAGTAGTAGCTCAGATTAAAGACCACTTTGCAAAGCCTTACTACCTCTAGACTGCTATTCAGACCCAACCTCTTCAGCCAGGAGATATCCAAGTGGGGTGCCAAAGAGGCATTTCTATCAGCTGATGAAATATTTTCCTCTGCCCCCCCCTTGGTCTTGTCAGCAACAGTGTCCTCATGCTTATTCTAGTAGCAGAGTCCCAGTGCCACAGCTAGTACCACAGCCAAAACCTGGGATGGGGTTTTGACTAGATCAATATAGCTGGGATCCCATTATCTGTTCTAGAGGACCACCTTGTCAATGGGAGGCTAAGGTTGTATGTAAATTGTTGGCCTGGAATAACTTCAGATACTTGGGTCTTCGGCATAGTCCAAAGAGGATACAGTTGCACTTATGGGGTGCTACAAATGCCCACCAAAACCTTTTTGGTTGGTATCTTGGCATTAGAAATTGCTGCAAAACAAGTTCTCCCTCATAGAGGCCAATGCGGTCGAGCTCATCCCACCAAAAGAAAGAGGACAGGGATTTTACTCCTAAGTACTTCTTATCCAGAAAAACAGGGGTCTCTGTCCCATCTTAGACCTAAGGGCTTTGAACAAGTATCTGAGGGAAAAGTTCATTTACACTTATTTAGATTTATAAATCGTCTAACACTAAAAGGCCTAGGCGGTGAACAAAATAATATACACAATTTTAAAAAGTTAAATAAAACATACAATTAAAATAAAAAATTATATTACAATGATTTAAAAAATAGGAAATATTGAGTTAAAACAGACAAAGAACACAAGAGTTAATGATAAAACAAACTAACCATAGGCTTAATGATTGGGAAAGTCATCACTTATACCTGGGAATGAAATAGATCCGTTTGGGATCTGCCAGGTACATGTAACCTGAACTGGCCACTATTGGAGATAGGCTGCTGGCCTCTGTGGACATTAGTCTGACCCATCATGGCTTTTTTCATGTTCCCTAGGCATCCTCATTCCCTTTCTAGAAAAAAGGGACTGACTATATGCTCTTTAGATCTGACACCCACATTGAGATATTTTCAGGTCACAGGAAGTATCTCAGATTTCTGGTAGGAAAACACCTCCATTATTGCATAATGCTTTTCAGTCTGGTGTCGGCGCCACATGTATTCACAAAATGTCTTGTGGTGGCAGTGTACCTATGCTAATTGGGGGTGCATGTGTTTGCCTACCTGGATGATTGGCTAGTGATGAGCACATCTCAAGGCAATGCTACAGAATTAGTGAGCAAAACCATACAGATGTTGGGGTTACCAAAGGATGTCATAAACTATTCCAAATCCTACTTGAGTCCATCTCAATTTATAGGAGTGCAGCTTGACATGACTCAAGTGAGAGCCTTTCTCCCACAAGGGAGAGTTTCCACATTAATATCCACAGTGAAGAGGATAACAATGAGTTGGCAAACATTTAGTATGAGTCCTATTGAGGTTGGTGGGCCTCACTTAAACACGTCTTCACATGAGAAGAGCCCAAGGGATCCTCAGATTACTGTGGAATCAAGCCACTTAAGATCTTTAGGACAGCATCCACATCAGGGGCGGATTGTGGGAAAATAGTGACCCGGGGGATTTTTCTCCATACTGGCCCATGGGTACCCAATTACACATACAATTTGGTGAGTCACCAAATACAGAATAAAGGGACCATAAAATATACACAAAAATGCACAGACAAACTGAACTGGAAATCCCAACAAGTTAGACTGTATGTAATGCAGCAAAGGAAAAACAGAAAATATAATCATTCCTCATAAAACATCAAACAAAATCAAGAACTATAAAACATCACAATAGGAAAATCATACTTAAAATATATATTTCAAAACTGCTGATGAACAGAACCTCCAGTAATTTAACTCAGGGAAATTTTCAAAAATTTGTATATAACACCAATAAAATATTTCAAAAAGAGCAGACATCAAATAATATTCAATAATTAAAACTAATAAGGATTTTAAAAAGGCCATGCTGTTCCCTTCTGTGGGAGCTCTTGATTTCCAGTCACCCTGATATTGTTGAGGATTAGGAGGTTATCCTCTCTCTCACACATACTCACATGTCCATTCTCTCTCACACATACACTGTCACATAGGTTTGGCCTCTGTTGGAAACAGGATGCTGGGCTTGATGGACCCTTGGTCTGACCCAGCATGGCAATTTCTATGTTCTTACACATTCATGCTCTTATATCCACCATAACCTATCGCTCTCACTGACAAACTCTCAAGCTCTAAGACACTCTCTTCCCCTCCACACACAAACTCTTACTCCCTTGGATTTTCTCATACACACTCCTGCTCTCACACTCACTGGCTCCCACACAAACACACACACCCAGGCAAGCTCCCAGTCATTCTCACACACACACACAACACTGACCCCCAGGCAGGCTCCCATTCATTTTCGCAGAGTCCCATTCATACACATGCACACACTAAAGGCGGACCACCCCCCCCCCCCCCCCTCTTTTGCCAGCAACCTCAGAGCCTCTCTCATTCCTCTGCTGCCACTACCACTGCTGCCACGTGGCTATTGGGGAGGTGCTGATTGCTGATACTAGCACTGAAGCCCATTCTGTTGCCTCCTCTGTTCAGCAGAATGGGCTTCCACTTTCTCCATGCTGATCTCATACATTGTGAGATCCTCATGGAGAAAGTGCTATTCTTGCACATTCCCAAAGATTACATGTGCCAATCACTAAAAGTAATTCCTTTTTTTTTTTTACCTTTGCTGGCTGATCTTAGTTTTCTAATTGGTTGGTCACAGACTTTTTTCCCCACCTTCCCTTTCTTATTTTTTTTGCCAATTCCTTTTATATTGTCTTTTTTTCTGTTTCTTTTCTCTCCATCTTCTTCCCTCAAACACACAGTTAGGTTCTTATTCTCACATGCATTTCTCTCTCTCTCACACAATCACTGTCACTGTCACATGCTCTCTCATATAAAATCATTCATACACAGTCTCACTGGCACATGCTGTCTGACTCTCACACACACAGGCTCTCTCTCACTCCCACATATGCTGTCTTGCTCAAGCACAGGCTCTCTCTCATACAATCATTCATACACACAGGCTCTCACTGGCACATGCTGTCTCACACACACAGGCTCTCTCTCACTCCCACATGCTGCCTTGCTCAAGCACAGGCTCTCACTGTCACATGCTGTCTCTCTCACACACACAGAGGTTCTCTCATGCTGTCTCTGCAAACATTCAGGTCCTCACTCCCACACACAGTCTCTCAACTCATCTCATACACACACATCCTCTATAGACCCTCAGCCTCTCTCTCACCTCTGGGCCTCCTCTTCGCGGGTCGCCGCAGGATGGGCTTTGCAGCGGCCCTGCTACCGGGCCTCTTCCTCTTTGCAGGCTGCGCTGCTCCTCTTCTGCATGCGCTGATGCTCCTCCTCCTTCCTGCCCACACGGCTCCGGCAACATTTACTTCCGGGGCCACACAGGCAGGAAGGAGGAGCATCAGCGCGTTTAAACGCAATCTTTTTCTTCGGGACCACGGCCCTGCTGATCTGCCTATCGCAGCGCCGCATGAGCTTCCCTGCGCCCGGGGGCACTGGCTCTTTTTGGGATACCACTGCTCGCGGCGCCCCAGGCCTGGTGCTTCCACCGGCCCTGCCCTCAGGTTTGTCTTCGGGCCACAGCGCCAGCAGACCCTCTTCTTGTCTTTGGCCGGGAAGTTTAAAAAAAAAAATCACGTGATGGGAGCAACCGGCCCACCGGGGAATGCCCGATCCCCCGATAGGCCAATCCGCCCCTGATCCACATCTAGCCTTTGTAGGACTCTGTCCTGGTTACTAAATCATTGCAAACTGACCAGAGGGGATACCTTTCAAAATTCCTCCAGTGCAAATTGTCCTGACTATGAATGCATCCAACCTGGGCTGGGGAGTCCACATAGAGGGACTCTGCACTCAGGGCCTTTGATCTGTTCAGGAAAAGCTTAAATAAATTTCCTAGAGCTAAGAGTGCTGTGGTATGCTCTAGAACAGGGGTGGACAAACCTTTTTTTTTTTTTTTTTGTGCTGGGGCCACATTACAAGTTACTAAACACAACAAGGGCCGGAGAGTGGGGTGGGATGTGGCAGGTCCTCAACATAGCAATCAAATCACCACTTGCTGCAGGTGTTTCAGTATCCAGCAGGCTTAAGTACCATCATTTTAGCACCCAGGAAAGCCCCTTCAATCATGGATCCCCAGCCTCTACCAAAATCAGAAAAACCTTCAACCCAGCAGGTATTTTCCCAGCTAGCAGGCTACCTCACCTCAGTCACAGATGCCGGCCATAAAGTATAAATAGTAAGGTGCAGACACAAAAACGGACTGAAAACCACTAAAAGCCAGACTCGTATGCAGTGCAATAAATCCAAAACAGAAATATCATTCCTCATAAAACAAAAAGTCAAGAAATAACATAGCAGTGAGGAAACTATACTAATAAAGAGCATATTTCAAAATAGATGACATAGAACACTACCTAATACTTTAGAATAAAGTTAAAAATTTTTATCCTTAAACATTTCCCCAAAATCAAATATTTCAAAACAGCAGACATATCAAACACACAATAATTAAAACTAATAAGGATAAAAAATAAATTCCCCCTCTCCATACCTGGAAACTTTCATTTCCAGTCACCCTGTGATTGTAGACTTGGATTAGTAGGGGAAAGGAGAGGAGGGTACACACAAACTTCCTCCTTTCTCTCTCATACACACACACATACACTCTTTTCTTTTCAATCCCTTATTCATCTTTCTCCCTTTTCCCTTCCCTTTTATTCACCTTTAGTCATTCACCCTCCTCCCTCTGTTACTCAACCCTCTCACCTTCTTTCCTCTCTTGTCACTCACCCCCTCACTTCCACTCAACCTTTTCCCTTTCTTCATTAACCTTCCCTCTGTCCCTCCTCAGTCCTTCTCTCCCAGGGCAACTCTTACCTGCTGGAAGAAAAATGGAGCTGCCTGAGAGGACAACATTGGCATGGAAGGGAAGTCGACACAAGCAATGCTGCAGGCTGTAGTAGATAGCAGGCAGTAGCCGGTGCAGACAACTGTGCACCTACATGTGATGGCAGCTCTGGGTTCATGTGGCCAGAGGCCGGGTCGAGGAGCAGGCTCCCAATCTTTCACAGGCACATGTAGAAGAAGGCTCCCAGTCTATCTGTCACAGGCACACACACAAGCATATTCCCAAACATAATTGCACCTCTTCTCATTCTTCACCCCCACTGGCCTGGGTTGAAGCAGCGGCCCACCACCTGGTCCCTCTTATTTTCTTGCAAGTGCCCCTGGCGCATCTCTTCTTTTGGACCCGGTGGCCTGGGCTCTGGTGGGTGCCACTGCCAGGTCTTTGTCTCTCCTCGCTGGAGGGGGACGGGAACCCTGCCAGCTCAGCAATAAAATGTACCGATGTTAAGACTTCCTTGCTCAAGTATGGTGCGTCATAAAGGGTGGTAACTTGGCATTTGATATCGGGCAGGCAGGTCGGAGCATCTGTGGGCCGCACTTAATGGAAAGTGTCCAAGTGACAGGTGGGCCGGATTGAAAACTTTTTTAAGAGCCAGATTTGGCTCATGGCCCAAAGTTTGCCCACCACTGCTCTAAAGGCTTTGAGATCAGCTAGCCAAGAAAGTTATCCCTGTCCAGGTGGACAATGAGCAACAAGTAGGGAGGAACAGGATCATATCTCCTGTGCCAGGCGATGGTTTAATGTGGGACTTGGCCATTTCTCAAGGAATGATTCTCAGAGCTACATACCTGCTAGTTGAGAATGTCCTAGAAGACAGATTGAACTGGGTCCTGAAACCCCTCAAATAGACTCTGGATGGGGTAGCAAAACAGATATTTTGTGAGTGGAGCACACCCATGGTATATCTGTCTCACCTCTGAACAGAAAAGTCCCACTTTTCTTTAGAAGGGGGATTTGAGGCAACCTAGTATAGGACACCTTTATCCTCTGTTAATGTCAGGGTCTGTAGTATGCTTGTCCTCCAATTCCTCTAGTGGTAAAAGCCTTATTGAAACACAGAATATACTGAGGAACTATGATTCTCATATATTTATATTAACTGAGAGTCTGTTTCTACTCCTGAGGGAGATATCCAGTAGGATCCAATTCCATCACTCAGGATCAGAGGCTGCTGTGTCATCCTAACATTGGGTCCCTAGCCCTCATGGCTTGGATGTTGAGAGAGTAGTTCTGTAACCCCTGGATCTTTCTGAAGATGTCTTATATTTATCTGGCTTCCAGGAAGGCTTCCACAAGGAAATCCTATTGTTTAAAGTGGATGTGGTTCGCCTTTTGGTGTGAGGGAAATGCCCTAGTTCCTTTCTCGTACTCCATACAAAAACTGCTTGATTATCTTCTACATTAGGGGTAGGTAGCTCTGCTCCTGGGGCACCACAAACTGGTTGGTTTTCAGGACATCCACAATGAATATGCATGAGATATATATTTGCATACAGTGGAGGCAGTGCAGGTAAATATACCTTATGTATATCCTGAAAACCAGATCTGGTTGTGGCACTTCAGGGCTGAAATTGCCTATCCCAGTTCTACATCTTTCTGAAACAATTCTCAAGACCAACTCAGGGTTCACCTCAGTGCAGTTGGTGCTTAGCACCACCATATAGAAGGTAAACCTGTTTCTATACAACCTTTAGTTGTCAGTCATATGGGGCTTGCTTTATTGAAGTCTCCTGCTGTCATGGTATGACAGTGTGGTATTAACCCAGTTGGTAAAAACTCCCTTTAAGCCAATCGACTCCTGTGAGCTAAAGTACCTGCGCTTGAAGGTTATATTTTTGGTTACTCACTTTGACCTGCAGAGTAAGTGAGCTCCTTGCCCTAGGGACATCCACCTTTATACCAAGTATTTTCACAATAGGGTGGTTCCACGCGTGCATCCAGCCTTAAAGTAGTGTCGTTCTCAGTTAAGACATTTGTCTTAACTCAGGACAAATGTCCACAAGAGTGTACAAGTGCTACATAGTTTGTACTGCAAGAGCCTTAGCTTTTTTTTCTGGAGTGGATTGAAGCTCTTAAGTCCACTAAGCTTTTATTTTTTCTTTAGACACCAACAAACTTGGAATTGCTATTGCCAAGTGCACCCTTTCTAATTGGCTAGCAGATTTGTATCGCCTTCTGTTATGCCCAGGAAGGCCTGAATGTGGGACATGTCAAGGCTCATATTGTAAGAGCCATGACAGTGTCAGTAGCCCACCTAAGGACTGCCTCCATGGAAAAGATCTGCAAAGCTGCACCATGGAGTTCTCTGTAGACATTCACATTGTAGTATTGCTTGGACAGGGACTCCTAAAGTAACAGTAGGTTGGCCAGTCTCTTCTGAAGTCTTGTTGAGGTATAGAACCCAAGTCATCCCCACTAGGGGCCTGTTTTGATTTCAGGCTACATCTTTAAAAAAAAACAAAACAAACAAACAAAACCTCAAATGCAAAAAAGGCCCGTTTGGCACCAGTTTCTGCCTGTTGGCACTGTTTTAGGCTCTTTCCCTTTTTCATTCAGGGCAGTCTGTAACTGGGGATCCCAATGTGTGAGGATGCCATCCTACTTGTTCTTAGAGAAAGCAGTATTGGTTTGCCTGTAATAGGTGTTCTCTGATGACAAAGGGATGTCAGTTCTCATAAAACCTACCCCCCCCCCCCCCCCCCCCCCCGGAGTCCTAGCTGAATTATAGGCTGAAGGACCCTACATTGAGGGTAGGGCATGCTCAAAGTTTCTAGAAATTTAAAGTCAAACTTCCATGCCAGGCTCCATCTGATGCTGTCATTCGGTGTGAGGATGGATATCCTGCTGTCCTCACACGTGTTAAGGTAAGCAACTCTGCTTGCACTGTTTAATCATGAGGGAAGACCTTTCTCTAATTAGCTCATCCCTTTGCCATCTATGAGTTAAGAAACATCTTTTCTCATACATGATCCATAACAAATCCTTGTTTAATTGGAAACCATAATGTGTTCTCTTTATTGTTCTAATTATTTCCGATTACTCCATGATAACTACTGTGTTCATAATTGTAATGCATATTGGAATCCTACTTGCATGAAAAAGTCATACAAATCCAAGTTGTTAATCTTATGGTGTCAATTAATTGCACCACATAGGAAATTCTTAAAGTAAATTTCAGCTTTCAACCAAAACTTGTAGCCTTTTGTTCCTTCTTGTTCTTATCAGTACCATTGTTTATTTCAAGCAGTACTGTCCCCCTATGTTTTTGGATAGTCTTACCTCGGCGCTTCCAGCAAACAGCACAGCTGGAAACGTCATGACCTTGAGCAGCCACCATGAAAGCAGCACTTTGGTCAGCTCTTCAAACAAGAATGAGACGGCAGTCGTAACCAGTAGCAATGGGAGCACCAATCCTGACATCATATCACTGGATTAATATGACAACAGGAAGAAGCTCGTTAGCATAGTGCAAAACTCTTCACCATCCTGCTGCTGGACTGTGGAGTTCTATTTTTGTTTGGTTTTACTTTGCTATTTATTTAGTTTAAAAACAGACACTTTCCTTTTTCAAATGGATGGACAACACAATAGATAAAAGCATAGGTACTGCTCTGACCTGTACAGATTAAACATTTTTTTCCATTGAACATAAAGTACTCAGAGTATTCAGGAAACATTCTGCACAGCACTACACTTCAGTGTAATCTGTGCTGGTTTTGTATGATAACTGCTGAATAAACACAGCAAATATTTTTTAATTCATTTTGTTGCACTATCCAGCAATAAAAATTGTAAATATTAGAATGTTTTTAATTGTAAAAAAGCACTTATCCACTCTAAGGTAATAAAAAGTTGTTGACCTTAGATGAAAGAAAATATGTACTCAACTAGGCTGATGTTTGGGTTACTGAAATTATCTGTGTCTATAACTGGAATTTGTTTACTATAATAAAATTATGTGTAATAGCTGTGACAACTCAAGACACATTACAACCATCATATAATAAATCTGCATTTTTTTATGAAAATGTAGAATAAATTACCTATATCAGGAGAGAATAGTTTCCCTTATGTGTTGCATGTACAAATATAGCAGATGTACTCTATATAAACTAAAGCTCGTGCACATTTATATCACTTTAATCTTACTTTTGATATGATGTAATTGTGCATGAAGAGTAATTAGACTGTGAGAGACTAGGCAATATAAGCTGCTATACCCAGGCAGATCCTGTTCTACCCAGCAATATTTATAAGTTTTGTTTCATGGAAATATATTGGGGGAAAAATAGGAGTAAAATAAAATTCATATCAACAAGGCTCCACTGTAGTATAGTTTGTGTCCTAAGCTATCCTGGAACAAGTTTCTCCTAAACTTTAAAAACTTACACATCTAAAGGCCATAACTGGACCTATTTCTCCACCCCACTGGCAGGAGGAGAGCAGTGCTTAATACTCGCACCTGCTCTTCTCTGCCACCCAGCTGAAGTCTGGCTGTTTGAACTGCACAGTGTTAGCTGGTCTGGCAACATCAGTGGGGCCACGTGCAGATCAAACTTTGATTAGAACCCAGCAGCAAAGGAGGCACATGCAGTATGCCATGCCTGCTTGCTTGCCAGTGAGAGGAAAAGGATTGTATAATAATAAGGCACTAGGGATTAATTGCCATTAGAGAGAGCAGTCAAAAAATATCCAGGTAAAACTTGGCCAGGTGCCAACCCACTTAGATCTTTTAGTAACTTAGGTCCCCAATTCTTTTTGCCACTGTCAGAAAGATAACCTCTTGTCAAGGGACAGATTTTGTTGTCTTCTGTTCATATTTCATTGTTGTCTAGGGCTTTTTTAATTTGTTTTCTTCTTATTGATCACTCTGTGTGCTTCTCAGCTGTTTGTGTTGACCACTTTATTTTATTTATATGCATTTGATATTTCACCTTTTCCAAAGATAAGGCACAAACGTTGACTGCATAGAAGATACACATGGTTGATGAATACAAATATGTGCTAGTTCCCTGTACGTACCAGGATCAGTCCAGACCGTGGGTTATGTCCCCCTTCCAGCAGATGGAGTCAGAGAAATACTGAGAGGGCGGTCCCTCATAACTGGTGCGCCCATCTGTAAACCTTCAGTATTCTCTGACTCAGCAGATGGCAGTTGCACCTTTGGTTCCCCAGTTCATTTAGAGCAGTGGTCCCCAACCTTTTTTTGCACCAGGGACCGGCTTCAAGCAAGACCATTTTTCCATGGCCCGGCAGGGCGGGGCAGGGGCGGGGCTTTGGTCATATGAAGGGCGGGTTATGGAGGGGGTTAGATTTTAGTGCACACTTATCATTTAATTATGACATTTATAATGTGAATGTGACTCAACTCACCATAGGTTCTCACATGCGTGACACACTGACCCATGATCGTCACAGGGCTAGATGTAAAAGTACAGTTTGTATCCACGGGAACTCCCCTGACCCACAATAATGGATGTAAAGCAGAAGTATGACATTCCCCATACAACTCACCCTACAAAAAAGATATTCTGGTTCTGGTGACATCTCAGTAACAGTAACTCAAACTCCTTCTACTTCCCAGGCTCAATAGCCCTACTTATGAAAAGACAGCAGTTACCACCAATGCATGTCCTCTGAGAAAACACAACAAATAAGACCGATACAACGCTTACATGCTAGCAAAATATCTCATCTCGGTAACAGACACAGAACCGACCTAACATACTCCCAGGATCTGTAGTAATGCACATAAACTAATCTGCACACAGTTACACCTGTATTATGGAATACACTCAAACAGGAGCAACCCTATCTATGAAAAGGCAACACCACAAATATTAATCAGGTCCTAAAAACCAATACACCTCTTATTAGGAAAACAGAGCTAGCAAGGCAGCTATAGATCCCCACACAGAAATAATGTGTAAACTATACTAATAAGCAGAATAAATGTTTCAAAACAGCTATGAAAAGAATAATACCAACAATTAAACAACTCATAAAAACTATTAAACATTCTCCAAACACCAAGAAAATATTTTAAAAAAGCAGACATCACACAATTAAAATGGCAGTCAAGAAAAATAAACTTAAAAAGCCACTTTTACTTACCCCTCCAGCAGCTCTCTACTCCCCTTCCCTGCAAGCCGTTGCACACACCAGAAGCAGCAGTAGAAACTAAGCTCTATACTTATGGTCCTCTTCCTTAGTGCCTATGACTCACACACACACACACCATACAAGTCATGCCCCCATGACCAGTTTTCTGTCCTCTCACACACCAATCTCTCCCAAACAGTCTTTGACAAACACACCCCAGTCACCTTCCTGAACAGTTTCTCTCATGCCATACACACATACACAGGCTTCCCACTCCCGTGTTCTACTTACATATATGGGCTTCTCACTCTCATAATCACTTTCTTCTCTCTCTCTCTCTCACACACACACTCACCAGTCTCCTCACTCCCATGTTCTCTTTCAGATATACAGGCTTCTCCTCCCATGATGTGTCTCACACACACCCAGGTTTTCTCACTCCCATGCTCACTCTTCAACATGCACAGGCTTTCTCATTCCCATAATCACTTTATTTCTCTCTCTCTCTTTTTCTCTCACACACACACCAGTCACCTGATCTCGCTCATGCATACACACACACACACAGGCTTCCCACTCCCATGGTTCTCTTTCAGATATACAGGCTTCTCCCTCCTATGCTGTGTCCTCACCACACACACCCAGGTTCTCACGCCCATGCTCACTTCTCTTCACATGCACAGGCTTCTCAATTCCCATAATCACTTTCTCTCTGTTACACACACCAGCAGTCTCTCTCATTTCCATGCTCACTCTCCACGTGCACAGGCTTCTCATTTCCCTGAATCACATTCTCTCACATTCACACACACCAGTCTTTTTCTCTCACACACACCGTCATCTTACCAAGCAGTCTCTCTCTCTCTCTCTCATGCATGCACACTCACCCAGGTTTCTCACTCCCATGCTTTCTTTCACCCCCACAACACCAGGCTTCTTACGCCCATGCTTTCTCACATACCCAGACTTCTCACTTCCATGCTTTTTCTCTCACACACACACACATCAGTCACCTCCCTGATTAATGTCTCACACTCTCACATACACATCAGTCATCTCCCTGAGCAATCACTTTCATTGTCTCTCACATACACACACACATCAGCTCTCTGCCCAGTCAATCACACACATTCTCTCACTTACACACAGGCTGGCTGCCTGCTTCTCTCTCTTTCTCTCACTCACTTCCTCTCCCCCTCCCCCCCCCCCCCCGAGCACAAACGGTAGCTGCACCACCTCCTCCTCCAGCCCCGTAGGCCAAGAAGGAAGAATTCCATCGATCGCAGGAGGCTCCTGCTGCTCTCCCCTTTCCCGATTACTGTCTGCTGCAATAGCTCGGGGGCCGATGCTGCAGCGGCCGCTGTTAGTTTATCACGCGGCACGGCCTTTCTTCTTCCCGCGCACCGAGTATCACTTCCTGTTCCTGTTCCGGGTCACGGGGGGGGGCAGGCGCGGGAAGAAGAAAAGACCAGCCGCGGGTGCCACAGCATTTTTTTTTTTTGCACCGCTGCCGTTCCCGCTGGGCTTGAACATGCTGATAGCCCAGCGGCAACGGCAGCAGGGAAGGAAGAGCAGCGGGGCCGCGGCGCCGCGGCGCCGCGGACCGGCAAAAAACTCCCACGGCCCGGTCCCGGTCCGCGGACCGGTGGTTGGGGACCCCTGATTTAGAGGATAGTTTACAGAATTTCTTTATTCTTTGTTTTCCTCTAATTCTTTCCTTGGATGGATCATAGTTATAAAGTTTAAAAAAAAAAAAAAAAAAGCCTGTGTTCAGCTTCTCTGGAGACTTGCAGGCAGAACTTTGTTTTCAGTGACAGATCTATCTTGTACATTCCGTCTTATGTTCTGTTGTTTTGGGGGTAAGTGTTTACTTATTTCTTACAGCCAGTATTTCAGCTGCCTTAGGGGTGAATGTTGGTGTCCAAACTCTCCCCCACGACCCCCTGCTGCCCTGAGATGCCGTTTCTTCCTAGGGGCAGCCTAACAGTTGCAGAGACGCGCCATTCCTCTGACTGAACGGGAGAGTGGGTCATTTCTGACAGGTAGCAGCACTGAATTTCTTATTCCTGTGAGGAGCTGGGTGCGGAGGGGGGTGTCCAGTCCCTTCTCCGTGGAGACCCCTGAGAAGTCTCCATAAAATCCCTCTGTCACTTTAACATCCCTGAGAAGTCTCATACCTCAGGGGTCTCGTCAGAGAAGTAAAATCCCTCTTGTCACTTTAGGCTGTCTGGAGGGGAAAGGAAAAAGGAAAGGTTTTTACTTTTTATTAATCAGTACCCTGTACAAGGACCGGCAGCTTACGGGGGAAGAGGCGAAGAGCAGTTCTCTCTCTCCCGCTCGCAGCAGCCAGGCACAGAAGGACTTTGCCATTCCCGTGGCAACTCCTCACCCCCCCCTCCCTCCTGATGCCTCAATTGCCATTTTGTATCCACATGTGGAGAGCCAGCCTGCTGCACCTGTTTCTTTGCCAGATGGGGGAAGGGAATTCTCATTTTCCTACTGCTGTTGTACTTTTATTACACCTAATTTAAGCCCTGTGCAACCGGCTGACCTAGAGCCTGCCTCTCCTCCCGATGCGGCCCCTCCCCCGGGGGGACCTCAAAGAGACAGCAGGCCTTTTCTTCTAAGTTTGTGATTTTAATGCACAAAGGTTTTTTTTTTAGAAGCAGAGGCTGAATGGCAGGAGGGAGGGACTTATACCAGCAAAGGTCCCCAGGCCATCAGGGGTGTTGGATCCCTCTGGGGGACAGGCAGGACGGACAGCTGTTAATTCCTTGGGGTCTTTAGCCCCTAATCTGCCGGACCCTGGGTCCCAGGACCTGCTCCTTGGGGATGCAGACAGGGACATTGATGGGTCCGCCCCAGACGAGTTGGACCAGATCATTAAA